>NC_054606.1:19414676-20614676 GCF_004785595.1 Juglans microcarpa x Juglans regia
ATCTTCATTTAAATAAGAGAGTTCTTAGACGATAGGCTTGTAAAATTGAGTCTTCATTTTCTTCCAATCTGAAATGAAATTTAATGACAATAATGAAATCTAAAATAAAAAATAAATAAAATTAAACTAAAGTTTAAAATTAAAAAGTGATAAAATATAAAAAATTATTCAAGTGATTAGATTCACACATTGCCGCACCATGAACATAATAATGGCAAAAACTTTACATGAATTTCCGTTAACTGTTTTTTTTTTATAAGTACTTAGATGGATTTCCATAGCTTGGAGGCCCAACCTATACTCTATATCGCTCCTGCACATGAAATGGTCCAGATGAAGTTTTGGAAATGGAATTCGATATATCTTTTTTTATTAGTAGCCATTCAATCTTAGAAGGAAGATCCCTTGTTGATTTAGCAACGCATGCTCCAGAAGATTTAGAAGGAAAACATTCAAGTGATTTCTCTTGAGCCAGCACTGTTGAACGGTGGCTGGCCACATAAAGAGAGAGAGAGAGAGAGAGAGAGAGAGTTTGTGTGCAAGAGACTACCCATCTCGTTCTGCTGCCATTTACGGTGGCTCGCCGTTGGGATGGGAGTTTGCACTTCGCACTTCACTAAGGCAGGGATGAGCTTCTTTTGGGTGCGATGAAAATACTGCTTGAATGAAGTGGGCGATTTGAGTAAAGAAGGTTCATATCTCAGAGGAACAAAAAGCTTCTGACAAAGCAGACAGTCAAGTCTGATATATAAGCAGAGCCAACAATAGTTCGCAGAAAGCAGGGACATGGGACAAGAAAAGAAAAAATAATATGAATAGTAAACGGGTACTCTCGAGTGGTAAGGGTATCATTACCAACACACACACATACACACACATATATAAATATATATATATATATATATAATTATATAATTGGGAGAGAAACACAAAAGAGTCTACAACATTTATGGTAGATAGCTGGGGCAGTTCGACATAAAATAAAGTCTAAGGTGAAATTGAAGATGAGATATTTTTATCTTTAATATAATAATAGAAACTATATAATTATATTAAATATTTAGCCATTTAAAATTTATTTAAAGTTAACAATATCCTTGACTACTTTTTTTTTTTTTTTTTTTATAAATAAAACAACCTTTCATTCATAACTCATGCATTACATAGTTTTTCAAAAATGATACATTGCATAATCACTTCAGGTCCCTCTTCAATCGACACACTCATTTTCACAAGATAATGCAAACTTAGTTAATTTATGAGCTGCTTGATTCCCATCTCTAAACACATGTTGAAGTCTCCCAGTATTTCTACCTTGAAACAATTCCTTGATGTCCTCTACAATTTGTCCATACCATGGACAATCCTCTTTTGTGGCTTTTATCGCTTTTACTACTGCTAGAGCATCCCTTCAAAAATGATATTATCCATCCTTAGCTTAGAACACAGCTCCACAGCTCTGTCTAATACCAGCATCTCAGCCTACAATGGACTGGTTACAAAAAGTTTTGGCATGCACGCAGCAACCATTAGCTCTCCTTCCCAATTACTAATTACAATATCACCACCCATTTTGCAGCTAAGGCTCCATCCCAGTTAACTTTACACCAGTTCAATTCAAATTTTTTCCATTTAATAGGTGTTGATCTTACCGTCTAAGTGAATTCTTCAGTTGCTGGATTGCTGCTCACATGTGCCTGCTGGAATTCCTCTTTTTCATCCTTAGCCTTCTCCACAAAGAAATGAGGTTGTCAAATTTGCCTTCAAAGACAAACTTGTTTCTTTGTAACCATATTCTTCTCATAATACAAGCAATCTGCTCAAGCTGAGGTTTCTGTAAAGCTGCAACCAACTCCTCCCATATATTAAAAAAGCTACCATCTACACAGCTTCACTTCTGCAAACAACTTAAAGAATCAGCCTAAACATCCTGTGCAATAGCACAGCTCCATAACAAGTGAGTATTAGTTTCCTCAAGCTGCGCACATATTGAAAATATGCAATCAGGGGTAACTTTTCTTCTGAATAGATTACTCATTGTTGGAAGTGCATCACCTACTGCTCTCCATATAAATACATTAATTACGTTTGGAATATTTAAATCCCAAAGTTTCTTCTAGGCCTCTAAGCCATTTGTGTGGGTAGATGACTCACCTTTAGAAGCCTTCTTCAAATGACATGTTAAGAAATACACAGATTTGATTGTAAAAAGCCCTGACATAGTAAGACCCTATACAAGTTTATCCTTTTTCCCTCTCGTACTTAGTGGGAGCCTATTCACTATTTATGCCTCATCCTCATTTATCACTTTTCTAATTAGATCAACATTCCAACAACCATTATGATTAATCAGTTTATTAGCACAATTATCTTGCTGCAACTTCTTAACTAGAGATTAAATCTTATGGGTTCAAGGAGTAGGTAGCCACTTGTCACCCCGTATTCTTATCTTGTTTCCCTTCCCCACCCTCCATCTCATACCTTCCTTTATCAATACACTGGACCCCCAAATACTTCTCCATATCTATGATGGTCCATAGCCCACTTTTGAGGTCAAAATATCTCCATGTCTATAATATTTTTCCTTCATAATTTTGCAACTGAAGAATCAGGTTTTGCAAGCAACCTCCAAAATTGTTTTGCCAACATAGCTTGATTAAAACTTTCAAGATCCCTCAAGTCCAACCTACTCCACTAAATTCTTCTATCTTTAGCCTTATATCCCCACCAAAATCTAGCCATCATACTTGATATTTCCTTGCACAACTGTTTTGGCAGCTTAAAATCACTCATTGCATAAGTAGGAAGTAGGTATTGTTTGTATTATTGATTTTATTAGGGAGCGAGACATTGATTTTTCCAATTATTAATTTCCTTCCACACCCTCTCCTTGATCCCTTTAAAAGCTTGGTATTTCGATCTACCCACCATAGTAGGCAGCCCCAAATATTTCTCTGCATCACCACACACTCTTGCACCAGTAATGTTAACTATTTCAGTACATACCTCCATACGTGTATTTGAATTGAAATAGAGTGAATTTTTCTGCAAGTTAAGCTTCTGTCCAGTTGCCATCTCATACGTTGCCAAAACATGTTGCACAACACTCCATTGTCGAGTATTGGCCCTGCAAAAAATTAAACAATTATCTGCAAAAAATAGATGGTTAGTACAGGTACCCCCTTTGCTCATGTCTACACCTTTAATAACCCTAACTGCCTCAACCTCATGTAACATCGAGCTTAGTCCTTCAGCACACAGGAGGAAAAGGTAAAGAGACAATGGATCACCTCGCCTTAATCCCCTTCTTGGGTTTATAACACAGCTAGGCTAACCATCCATTTCACCCTATCATATGCCTTTGACATATCCAACTTTAGAGCCATACACCATTCTTTATTGGTCCAAAATCAAACACAACAGTAGGACACTCTACCTTAGGAATTAAAGCAATATGTGTTATTTATCCCCTCATCAAAAACTCCATCACCAAGAAATCTGAGTACTACACACGTGACCTCTTCCCCCACTATTCCAAAATTCTTGATAGAAGCAGGCTCCAAAACCATCAGGTCCAGGAGCCTTTAATGGACCCATTTGACTTAAAGCCTCTTCCACTTCCTCAGTAAAAACTCTCTAATTGTTCATTCATTCCTTTAGTAACTCTAGGCTATAAATAACTCAAACAGTTCTCAATTGCCTCTTGAGAAGGACATGTGGAACAATACAAATCCGTATAGTGATCTTCAAAAGCCCTCTGGATATCAGCTGATTTGTTTATCAGAATTGATTGTGAATCCTTCACCTTCAAGATTTGATTCCTTCTCCTTCTTTGAGTTGCACACATATGAAAGAACTTTGTATTCCTATCTCCTAGCTGATACCAGTTGATCTTAGCCCTATGCCTCCACCCTATGTCCTCTTGTTCTAACAACTGCCCTACTTCTTTTTGTAAGCTCTTAATCATACTAACATTGTTTGGACCCTCTACCTCTTGCAGTCTTTTTAATAATTCTATCTTTTGCTTATCCTTCTCACCCCCAGGACATCTAGTCTTGCTCCATTTTGATAACTCTACTGCAATTAGAAAGAGCTAATTGCAGATTCTCCCTGGAATGTATTTTCTCATTCTTCCATACATCCTCAATAATTTTACCACATTCTTCATCCTTAGACTAGCAAGCTTCAAATTTAAAATTGAAAGCTCTCCTTAGCGGATCCCTTTTTCTTATCTCATTTAGCACTGACATCACCACATGCTTATGATCTAAACTTCAAGATGCCAGACATTCAACCATTATATTTGGATGCAAGACCTTCCAATGTATATTTGCTAAAATTCTGTCCAATCTCTCCTTAGTGAAGCTATCATCAACATGTCCATTACTCCAGGTTTAAAAATCCCCCTACATCCAAGATCAAATAAACCATTCTTTTCCACCACAGCCCTAAAACCCCTCGTTTGATTCTCGGGCCTAGATCTACCCCCAACCCTTTCTAATTGAAACATAATCTCATTAAAGCTGCGTTTAGATGTTGAGCTGAGTTGGGTTTTTTATGAATAGTAGTGAGTTGAGATAATGAAGTAAGTTTTGTAAGGCCCATTTAAGATGAGTTTAGATTTGTTTGGATGTTAAAATGAGTTTAGATATATCTATGGAAATTTGAAAAAGGTTGTGGGTCTCCGTGTAAAGAGGAATTGAGTTGAAAAAAGTTGTGGGTCCCATGTGCAAAGAGGTTTTGAGTTGAGATGAGTTTAGTGGTTTGAAAGTTGAGTGTTTGGATATTAGACTCAGCTTAAAATTAGACTGAACTAGGTTGATCTCAGTGTAGTCCAACAACCATACGGGGCCTAAGTCACCCAGCACACACCATGAGACTTTACCAGGGTTAATTTGTGACAGTAATTCCCACGTTGAGTACGTTCTACAAACATCTGGATAGCCATAGAATATAGTTAGCAACCATCTAGTGGACTGATCATGCAGTTTAAACCACCTAGTTATATGCCTCAGAGAAAAATTAGCAATCTAAAAATTAACTTCCTACTTCCAAAGGATTGCTAAGCCACCACTTCTTCCTACTGGGTCCACCATAAAACACCCATAAAAACCCAACTTTCTTTTAACTACTTCAATTCTATGTTTTGCAATTATTGTTTCCATCAGAAACACTATTTTATAAGACTTTTTCTTTACCATTTGGTAAAGATCATGAACTATTCGGAAGTTTCCAAGCCTCGACAATTCCAACTTAGGAAATTCATAATCCTCGACAGGGCTAAATGACAGCCACTGCCGATCCCAGGTCCACATCATTCTCACTAAGTTCGTTCTCTAAATTTTGTTTTTTCCCTTCAACCACTTCCATTTCTTCATCAAATAAAGATAAACCATACCTCTTCCTTCCAGAAGACATAACAAAAGGCTGGCTTGTATTCCTCTGCTGCTCTCCATACCCATGTTGACGAGCCCTTCTTTTTCAACTCATTCTCTCACTAAAATCATGTCTTTTTGCTTCAACATCGTTGTTAACTACCATAATAGTTTTAAGCTTCTTGTTGGAAAGTAGATACAGCTCTTCTTGAATATTAATCCCCACAGGCATGTTCTACCCCATTATACCTCTCATATCAGGTGTGGACTCACTGGGCTCTGAGCCCACAATGACAACATCCTTTTCCACCCTATTATCATTCCTCTGTTCAGATATATCCACGTTATCCCCATTTAAAACCTGATCATCTGTAGACTGAGTCAATGCAACTTCTTTTTCAACTACTCCCTTATTCCCTGCCACATCCTCTTCCTTATTTGAACCAGCGTGATTCTCTCTAACAACCTTTGAGAATCCACCAGCTTTATGACTCTCACTCGCCCCTTCACTGAACTCACCCACTGATGCACCCGCTTGAACCTTCACTGAACATGATGGCCGGAGAACAGATTCCCTCTTGTCATCGTACATCCCTGAATTTGATTGAGACCTAATATTCATGATGGACTGCCCCCACCTCGTCGCCATCCTCCATTCTTTGCTCTTAGCCACAACCTAAATTGTCTATCATTATCCATGCCTCTCTTGTTTCTTCCAATCCCAAAATCACATACAATCGATCCATGAACAATTCTTCCACACTTGAAACAAATCTTGGGCAATATCTCATACTTAATTGGCACCCACATACTTCTTGAGTTTAAAGTAATAGTTCTTCCCCACGCAATTGGCTTCCTCACATCAACCTCCACCTAAACTCTAAGATATCCTCCCCACCCCCACACCATTTTCTAGAACATCAACGTCCACCACCCTACCGATGGAGTTCCCAATCTGCTCCCCAATCTTCCTATTCATGCAGGCCATAGGTAAATTGCGGAGCTAAATCCAGTACTTCTCTTGATGGAAATCAATCTGGTCAGGTTGCAAAGTCACATCGAATGGTCTCACAACAAACAAGTTATTATAAAAAAGCCAAGGTCTTTCAGCCAATACTGGATCATAATCCTTACCAGTTGCAAAAATAATGACAAAAGTATTGTCTCAAATCGGCCAAAAACTCACATTCTTATCGGCCCTCCACACCTTAAGCATGGTAGACCGAATTACCTCTTTCCCAATACGTCTATCCGCAGAAACTCTACCAATCAAACTCCTCCTCTCACAAGTATTCAACTCTTCGAAGTCCTCCAATTGTACCTCAAGTTCTGCTTTCTCCTCCTCATTTAGACTCAACTTATCCCAATCTTCACTCAGATTCTCCATCATTAGATGAGAAAACACCACACACCATGGAACTATTTCTCTTTACTCAGTGGGAGTAAAGAGTCGATATACTTCTCTTTCGCCAAGGTGACGACAGAGAGAAGACGATGCTTTTGAAAAGGTATATCCCTGACTACTTAAATATGATACGCTTACAATTACGACTGTATCAAAATTCAAATAACCGGAAGGGCTTAACACCTTGATAATTTCAACGGGAAACGAAATTCATTAGAATATCCAAATAAAATCAATTGTATTATATAAATAGAAAAGTAAAAGATTACAAGAAAAAAAAATAAAAATAAAACAAAGAATCTAAGCGAGAGAAAGAATGAAAGATGAAGTGTGTAAGAAAATATATGAGATGAGACAAGATGAAAGTTGTATAAAATATTGTTAGAATATAATTTTTTAATATTATTTATGTTTTGAGATTTGAAAAAGTTAAATTGTTTATTTTATTTTGTACGAGAGTTTGAGAAAATTGTAATGATTAAATGATATGAGATGAGATGAGAATATATGGTTTGATTTGTGTAACCAAAAGAGGCTTCGTTTGGTTACACAAACTAAATCATCTCATCTCATATAATCATTATAATTTTCTCAAATTCTCACACAAAATACAATAAACAATTCAACGTTTTCAAATATCAAAATAAAAATTATCTTAAAAAATTATATTTTAATAATATTTTATTTAATTTTTAACTTTTATTTTATTTCATCTCGTCAGTGTAACCAAACGAGGATAATATTAACTTTGTTTCTCATTAAAATTATGATTTATTGATAGATTTCTTTTTAACATTTATGTTTTTAAGACACTTTCTTATTTCTGTCAGTCAGTTTAACTTTTATAGGAATAATGTTACCATGACTCTTAATTTGTCATGTCGTTTTGATCGTTCATGTATTTATTTATTTTTTAATTATTTTTTTTAATAATTAAAAAAATAATTATTAGTATATTTGTATTTTCTTTTTATTTTTTAAAAATATTTAAACATATTTTTAAAATATTTGAAATAAAGAAAAGAAAAATAAAATTTATACTAAACAGTACATAATGAGCAGTCACCTACAAGCGGTAGAGTAGCACCGCTCCTTTTATATATTCTTAAGTCAACGTTAAGCAAGTTTTTTTCTTTGTCAGACAATACGTCAATCGTGGCTGTCGCATTTATCTCCCAATGTATCGTTCTTTCTTTTTACTTGTTGTTACTTTTAAGAAAAATACAACACATGTAATAAACTTTAATTTAAAAGATAAATTTTGGATTTTAAAATTTTATAAACCTAATCTTACTATTTAAATAATATAAATAACGTACTTTACATGCTGACTTGAAAATACAATATTTATATTTTTAATTATAACTTTCACAGTTTTGGGACCTTGTATCAATTGGGGCCTTAGAGTACTCTCAAATTTCCAGTGATTTTTGTATTTTATTTTTTAAAATATATCACCAAAGTCTATCATCAAAATGTCGTACTTTTTTAAAATAACGTATTTTATTTTTAAAAATATATCACTAAAATCTATTTTTATTTTTATTTTAGTTAATGATCTTTACAATACATCATTTATCAAGATATCTATTCTTTTTCTATATTATTTAAATATTTTTTAATCATTTTAAATATTTTCTAATTATTGGTATATTTGTAATATTCCTCGTATCTTTCAATATTTTTTATATATTAATGTGAATAAAATATATCTCTGTTGCTAAAATGACATAATAACTCAATAAAAAATTAAAAACTATAAAGATGGAAAAGACTCATTCGTCTTATTTTTTGTGAACTTTTTATCTTTTCGCATGTTTTGAATAGTTTTTAATATGAGTATTTTGCTTTTTAATAAAATAAGATGTTCTAATAATATTATAAATTTCTCATGTTTTATAAATAAAAGTGTAAATGTAAGAAGTATAAAGAAATATTAGGAAAAAGAAAAATAATAAAAAAAAATGTTTAATAGTGTATATTAAACATTTACATGATCAAAATCTAAGCCTTATTTTGACATATTATTAATTATGTTACAAAACAATTGCAAGCAGTGCTCTTAGGCAGTCGCCATAGCAGCGCCTAGGCGTTAAGTCGGCCATGGGAGATGGTAACATATGCTGTAACATGTACCTCACCCTCTTTGCAAGCGTGCATGAGAGAACGATCGAGTTAAGCAAAGTTAATCTAGATGAACAAGTAAATACATAATACCATTCTCGAAGAATAATGATAAATGCTGTATCTCTCTTCTCTGTCCCTTTTCCCTTCTGCCCCCAACCTCAGTCAATACAAGATTCGAAGTTGCTGAAATGGCGACAAGAGATCAAAGGTTCGTCTTTATTCCGCATAAATTTATCTCTCTACTTCCAACTCTCAATGCATTGACTCCCTATTCTCTATCTTACCTCTGCCTTTCTGAATGCATTTGATTCTTGAATTGTGTGAGGCAAAATCGAAACGAAAGTGCTCAATGATAACGCTGGGAAAGCTGCATTTCCTTTGTCCATTTCTTGGTTTTTCCCCTTTAAATTTCTACATTTTGGTTTTGAACCAAATGGAGATTTCGAGAAAAAAGGGACTTGTGGAACTATGAATGAACTGAAAGTGCACGGAGGGGAATACCAGAAGGTAGTAGTTGTCTAATTAGTTAGACATGCCATCATTCTAAAATGCTCCACCAATTTTTCACCTGGTGTTTATATTTCAGGGATTTGCGCTGCTAATAGATCCATAAGGTTCTATTGCTTGAACAAGAACCTTATATTCATTAACTACTTATATCAGAGTTCAATTGGAATTAAAATGCATTTGTTAAAAATAAGCTATGGGTATCCCAATACTAGGTAGATAAGGAACATGGTTTGGTTGTCCGCTACAGTATGTAAAATGATAAATCCTTTCTGTGTAAATAGCTATAGATTTTAATACAAGGCAGCTAAATTCATTACACGCAAGTGGCCTTTTAGTAGCGAACAGACCTATGTGGTTGTGAAATTAATAATGGAGCAAGCTGTCCTGCAGAAGAACCCAATAATATTAGGCCAATGCTGAACTGTTAAATGAAACTATTGTGGAATGAATATGCATACCAATACTGAAGCTAAATCCAAAATGACTTTAATGTAAATTCATCCTAAGAGAGAAGTTTATTCTTGGGATTTGCTGGAAGCTACTACAGGTCAGCCAAGAGAACTCTTGACAGTTTACTGTCTACAGAATGTGATTTTAGTGTATTAGATGGAGGAAGCATGAGAAGGCTTTTATTATGTTGTGAGGTGAGGTGTTAGCCTCCATGATGCACACAAACTTTCAGCTAATTATTTTAGTGCAATGGAACTGACAAATCACGAGTAACAAAACTTGAACAATGACACATTAGTACATGCAGCATGGATCAGTTACTTAAAGAATAGATCGTTAGAAGCGGCGCATGTTTTTCTTTTAAAAAAGAACTGCAATCAGAACCAATAAATTAATGAGCTTAAAAAACTGCTAGACTATGGTTCCTTGTGGCTAATGCTAGGAACTCTCTCTGTCTCTTTATATGTTCTTTTGATGGTCAAGAATATTTTATACGTTCTCCATGTTGTAATACCATTTGTGAACTTAGTCAATACACTCCTGGGTTTTAAAATTCAATGAAGACTTCATAATTTGGAAAAAGAGCATATCACAACTTCCAGAAACTTGAGTCATTGTTTGAGGTGGATAAGGCTTGGTGCTAATTGTTAGGCATGAGTTTAGATTTATTAAAAGCCAATTTAATAGGGGTAGGACTAATGTTGGAGTTGGAGCTTTAAAGGCTGTATGTAGTAATTGACCTTGTGATGAGCCATGGGTGTCCCTGAAACACAACACAGCCTCAACAACTAATCCACCATGGGCAATTGCAATATCAACTGTATATCAACATGAATTCATAGTGATATACAGTTGATATGGATGGCAAAAGAGATAATGTACTCATTAGTTTCCCCTGGTCAATATAATAGATTCTTGTTGCATGGACAAAGAAATATAAACCATGATGACTTTTATTTTGTAAGTAATCACTAACTACCTCATATAATTGACTGTTCATGTCCAATGAAAGGTCTTATGTTCCTATTCACAAGGAGTTTACTTCATTTACATCTGCTGGATTTGTTTTGATCCTAATACACTACCAATCATCAATTCTGACTTCATTTTTAATTATGACAAAAACTTAATTCATTGAAGTTTGTATCCAAATGGTCCATGTGTAAATTTGTTGGTTTAGACATCATTTAAACATGTACCTTTACTTTAAAAAAAAAAAAAAAAAAAATCCCTTCCTTGCTTGTATTTCAATCAGAATTCCATTTACTCTTCTCATGACTTTCCAGTTACTTGAGACTCGCTAAGATTCATTAACAATTTGGCCTTGTTTAATGTGATAAGCAGCTTGACTTTGCTACCTCTGCATTTCTAGCTTCTTGAGTTAATCTGCTCTATGCATGGATATCATAAGTAAGATGATATTATCATTTTTACCCAGAGTTTGAGTTAAAACCAGTGACATACAGTACCTACTTCGTTGAGTTCTGCATGTGAATGCAAACAAAGATGTGAGGATGTACTCTATTCCCAAAATCTTGCTGTTTCAGTTTGCAATTATGTTATTGGCACTTCTTCTTTATGCTCAAGTATGTTCAATGCATGCGAAAATTGTATATCATGTTGTTGCTGCTTCTCCAATGAAATTGTTGTTTCCATGGGAAACATCTATTCACTTTTCTATACCATTTTTTCCTTTGAAAAAAAGGAGTGCATTGTTATTATTATACCTAACTGAGTTAATGAAAGAGAATTGACTACCAAACCATTAGTTTGAGATGTAATAGAACACTGGTGCTATTTGTACGGTGTTGTTACTGTCAAGTTTTGAATTCTTCAATAAAGAAAGAAGCTTGTTGATTTGAATTTTCACTTTCTCAGAACCATAATCAATTTTTATGTTTTCCAGAAAACAAGGCAGCTTTCTGTCCCTGCCATTTCTTTATGCTCAGGTATGTACAATGCATGAGAAAATTGTATATCCAGTTTTTGCTGCTTCTCCAATGAAATTGTTATTTCCATTGGAACATGCATTCACTTTTCTAGGTACCAATGAATGTCTGGACAGCTGGCTCAAGTCGAGAGATCCGGGTATTTTATGCAAATTGGATATGGAGAAGGCCTATAATCATGTCAATTGGAATTTTTAGTTCTATTTGCTGGGTCGTTGTGGTTTTGTGGAAAGATGGAGGGGATGGATGAGGCATTGTGTGTTGACAGCTCGTTTCTCGGTCTTGGTAAATGGTGAGTCTGTGGGTTTCTTTAATAGCTCGCGGGGGTTACGACAAGGAGATCTACTATCCCCCCTATTATTTGTTATTGTGATGGAGGCTTTTAGTAGAATGGTGTCGGCTGCTGTAGAAGGTGGTTTTTTTTCAGGATTCTCAGTGGGGAATCATGGCCCCACTATTATTTCCCATCTTTTGTTTGCAGATGATACGTTGCTGTTTTGTGAGGATAATGCAGGGCATATCCAATCTTTGAAAGCCATTCTACTTTGTTTCGAAGCGGTATCTGGTTTAAAGATAAATCTCGCCAAGACGGAGATGGTTGCGGTGGGTGATGTAAGAAACATTAGGGGGCTCAACATATTGGGGTGCATGGTCTCTTCACTGCCAATGAAATACCTTGGACTTCCATTAGGGGCATCTTTTAAAGCTAAGACAATTTGGACGGAGATGGTGGAAAAGGTTGTATTTATCCAAGAGCCCGGGGAGGGGGGGGGGACGGATCACACTTATTATGAGTACTTTATCTAACCTTCCCACATATTTCTTGTCTCTATTTCCCCTTCCAACTAGCATTGCTTCTAAGATTGAGAAACTTCAATGTGATTTTTTGTGGAGTGGTCTAGGTGATGAGTTTAAATTTCATCTAGTTGGGTGGGATAAGGTGTGTACACCATTGAGAGATGGTGGTTTGGGGGTTCGCGATGTGAGGGTTTTTAATAAGGCCTTATTAGGGAAATGGTTGTGGCGCTATAACTTTGAAAGGGAAGCCTTATGGAAAGGGGTGATCGATGCGAAGTATGGTTGTGCAAGGGGGGTTGGTGCTCTAATGAGCGGAGAAGGGCTTATGGTGTGGGGTTATGGAAGTATATTAGGATAGGATGGGGGGTTCTTTCTAGCAATACCGGGTTGCGTATGGGGAATGGCTAGAGGATAAGTTTTGAGAAATGCTTTGAGTCCCGAATTCGGGACCCAAATTTGTGTCCCGAATGGCATTTTTTTTTTTTTTTACTAGTGATTAAGAAAGTATTTTTTAATGATGTTGTGAATTTTTTATTTTTTTTAAAAATGTTTATAATGATTAAAAAAATACATGAAAAAAAAGAACAGAAAAAAAAAAAATACACTATTCGGGGACCCTTTTCGGTAGCTGTAGCGGAACTCATAAGTTTTTGGCATGATGTTTGGGTGGGTGCTATGGCTCTTAAAATTACTTTTCCCACCATTTTCAGAATAGCATGGGAGAAAGAAGCAATGGTGGCAGACTTGAGGGGATCTACACATCAAGAGTGGAACATCAATTTCACCAGGGAGGCACATGACTGGGAGGTGAGTGTGCTGGTGGAATTTTTTAATCTGCTCCATAACATTCCTCTGGCTGTTGCAAATGAAGATAAGTTGGTTTGGAGACTTTCTAAGAAAGGAAATTCTCGATAGATTCTTTTTATAGGATGCTTATAGTTCAACCTTCGCCCAACTTTCCATGGAAGAGCATATGTAGGAGTAAAGCACCTTCTAGGCTGTGTTCTTTGTTTGGACAGCAGCCCTAGGGAAGATTCTAACCATTGATAACTTAAGAAGACGTGGTCTTGTAATTATGGATTCATGTTGTATGTGCAAAAACAGTGGGGAATCAGTGGACCATTTACTCCTACATTGTGAGTTTGCTTGGGATATATGGAATCATTTTTTTAGCAGGGGCAGGGTTAGCATGGACAATGCCGGGAAGTGTTGTTGAAGTACTTGCAAGTTGGAGAGGGATCTCAGGGACAACACAGATTGCAATTTTGCAGAAAATGGTTCCCATTTGTATTTTTTGATGTATCTGGAGTGAAAGAAATGATAGACATTTTGAGGATCACGAAAACTCTGTTGAAGAGTTTAGGAGTTTTTTTATAGAAGACTTTATTTACGTGGGCCATTGCTTTAGATTTTAATGGACTTAGCTTCCATGATTTCCTTGTAATGGTTTCTAGTTCTTAAAGCGGTGTTTTTCATGTATACTTCCAGTGTAACTGGATTATATGCCTATTTTACATCAATAAAATTTCTTATTACTTATAAAAATAAAAAATAAAATAAAAAAACTTTTCTATGTACCATATTTTCTTTTGAAAAAAAAAAAGGCTCATATTGTTATTACTGAAAGAGAATTGACTACCAAACTGTTAGTTGGAGATGTAATAGAACACTGGTGCTATTTGTACAATGCCGCTACTGTTGAGTTTTGAATTCTTCAATAAGGAAAGAAGCTTATTGATTTGTATTTTCACTTTCTCAGGAATCGTAATCGGTGTTTTATGTTTTCCTGCAAACAAGACGGCTTTCTTCCCTGCAGAAACTTAAATGTGAAAACAATATGGGGACATATGTCTAGATCCACTCTTCAGATGCCTACTATCCCACATATGGCATAACTAATTATGATATTGTCTTACCTTTAGTTATATAGACTGAGAGGAAAAATAAGTATATGAATACCAAAACTTGGGGAACTATTCTGTGGACCCAGTCATTACCCTTTTGTCCATCTAAATCAGATAGTAAGTAGTTTTCTTTGTATCAAACTACAGCACAGAGATGGAGGCTTCGTTTGTTTTTTTTTTTTTTTTTTTTTTGTCTAATTTTCTTTTTGTTTTTGGGGGGTAGGAATCACGTTTTTTATTCATAATCTACCACCTATTTTTCACATTTCACCCAAAATACCAAATTTCCATTTGCACCCTAAACTACCAATATTTTTTAATTTGCATCATCAGTTTAGATCTTGCCAGTAAGATTGTTTCACGTTGCTAATTTATGTTTGTTTTAATGGCCAAACTTTAACTGAATGTTCAAATAAATGATATAGGCTGTTTATGATGCAAATTGAAATTTTTGGTAATTCAGTTTACAAAGTGAAAAACAGGTGGCAGTTTATGGTTGAAAACTATAATTTTTCCATTGTTTTTGTTGTTATTGTTGTTATTCTTTTTATTTTTGTGGTGTGGGTTTTAGGTTACCATCATGTTTGTTTTGACTGGCTTCTTTTATCAGCTGAGGCTGCAGAGTTATATTTTATTGCTTGATGTCCTTTCGAATCTTGTGCAAATCTTATTCTCTTCTGCTTTTACCATGCCAACCATGAAGACAGTTATATTGAATTTTCTAACATGAAAGTAGCTGCAGATCGCATGCTTCCCAAGTTGTAAGTTTTAATTGATGCAACTGAAGATGACAATCATTTTCACAGAAGCAAACAAGGGATGCAGGTGAATTAAGATGTTGACGGCAAAAGCAATCTTGGGATCTATGCCTGAATGATGAAGTTTTGATTCATTTTACTCTGCTCAAGCATCTGTATCATTTGATCCAACAATTACATTTGAAAGCATTAGATGCGGTATTTCTTCAGATACTTATATGTGAGATAAATAGTTCTTATTATGAATATGAAATCTTATTGCTTGCTCCTGGGTATTTTCCTCTCTCTTTTGGTGTGTATATATACATATATAAACACACCGTTTGGTTGGTTTTGAATATGACGACATCTTATTGCTTATTCCAGGTTCACAAGTTGTGCTTGGAAAGTTAGCGGCACAATATCAACAGGAATGAGAAAAGGTGATGCCATTTTTCAAACTCAAATAAAGTTGAAGGTTGTCAATGAGCAATCTTGAGACTAATTAAAGCTGAACGTAATCGACAACTTAGCTCTGCTACTCCAAAACTTGCTTCACCCTGCTTCTCATTCCTAGCTTCAGTTTTCTTACAGATATTTTTAATTCTCATGTTATAAAATTTACATCCTCACTCCTACGTACCCTTCTGTCACTTCATGAATAAAAGAAAAAAAGAATTTATTAGATCTAAAGTAAGCTTTTCTAGTGCTCTCTATTGGAATGGGACAATATCAGTGTTGCTCAACAGGGTTGCAGATCTTTACATGGCTTGGGTTAGAGCCAATCTATTTGGTCCCATTCCAATAGAGATTCTAAACCATCATTTATATCCCAGTTAATACTTCCTGCAACCTCTGGGAGATCAGGAAGGTCTCCTCCTGAATAAGAAGTTTCAGATGAACTTGTTCTTTCCTCCATTGTGGCGTTCTGAGATGTACTTGCAGCCCCAGCCCCTGCCCCATCAATGACATGCTGTGTCTTTATTGTTGACACTTCCGGGCGCCGATCAAATGCACGGAAGCTTCCCGAGATCACATAAACTCGGCACAAAGTGAATTCATGCCTCAACTACAGGAAAAGAAACAGTGGGATAAGATACAATACTTGGAAATTCTGCTAGAAAATGAAGAAAGGAAGCCCAACAAACTGTTAATAGGTGGTATGTATACCTTGGGAATGACTCTGCTATATGGGTTGATCTCTTCTTCAATGGCTCTGTATTCATTCATCTTCCACTTGGTTTTCCTTCCTGTAGGAGCCTTCCCCTTATAGAAAACCATGGTTTTCTTCACTCCAATCACCCGGTTTTCCGATGAATACACGTAGCCAGGAGAGCCTGTTGCCTTCCAGTACCCAGAATCTGTGGTTCTGCTGGGTCTTCCTCCCCTAGCTTCTCTCTCCTGTCTTGGCGTGAAGAAAAACCATTGCTCTGTGTCTGCTTGACACAGCTCTCCTGCAAGCTCTGCATCACATAACAGAAATAAATGAGCAAACTTATAACAGAATTGCTCAAACTTGGAACACACTTTTAACTACCCAGTTCGATTAAAAACCTCAAATGATCAATCAAAACTGAATAGGAAATGAATACAATGTTGAAAGAATTGCTGGAAGAGATATCTACTTGGAAGGTGCCAAGGTTCCATGTCACAAACGTCGATGACCGGAATAATCCGGTGCACATCTGGTCCCTTCCCATCAAGCTTGTTGCGAAGGTAGAAGGAAACCAGCTCTTCTTCAGTTGGGTAGAATCTAAAACCTGGATGAGGCACCTCCATTCTTCACAGCTTCTAGTTTTCTTTTTGATACTGTCTCTGTAATTGGAATGAGCTTATATATATAGAGCTGGAGCAGAATGAATGCGTGGGTTAGAGAGACTTGCCTAGTGGGTTGAGAAAAGAGCTTTGGATGTTTGGGATTGGTTGGTGAGAAACTTCCACGCGGTTATTGTAGAAAATTGTATTATTGTCCACTAATGTTCTTCCCTATTACTGATAGAAAATTGCAAACAAATCATATCCAGTTTGAATCAGTCAGCCTTCTCACTATTCCCTGTGATTCCCCAACAGGCTTCCTTAAGTGGAACTGAATATTTAATTGTACTTCATGCTCGAATAGTTAATAACCAATAAACTTGAGAAATAATATTTGCAATCTTGTAGTGTGCAGTTCCTGTAACTATTTAAAAAAATGGATAAATCTAAGATCTACTTAAAAAAATTATATTTTTAATGTTGGCTCTCATTTTTTTTTTTTTAAGAGAGTGCGTGAGGATGCACACAAAAGTGTATATAACATGGGTGCGGCTACTATGCAGCCCCATCTTGACCGCTGGACATACCGCCCAATGTAAAAAAAAAAAAAATCTTTTTTTTCTTTTCACATTTTTTTAACATATTTAAATACATTTAAAAAATAAATAAAAAATACACATACATTTAAAATCATTTCCTTAATCATTAAGTTAAAAAAAAAAAAAATTGACCAGCAGTCAAATAGAGGTGTCAAAAAAAGTGGGTATAATAATATTTTCCATATAACATTACCAAATAACTTATACGGTAGTGCTACTATATCCTCTCAATTTGTCCACTTGGTATACCCCTAATGCAAATTGTATTTTTCTTTTCTTTTTCTTTTTTTTTTTAACATTTTCTAAATATATTTAAATATTTTTTTTAAATACCAATATATTTATAGTTACTTTCTTAATCAGTAAAAAATTTCTTAATCAGTGAAAATTTTTAATTTAAAAATAAATAAATAAATGCATGAGCATCAAATTTAGAGGGTATATTAGCATTATTCTAACTTATCCACGTGCACATTCGTTGATTCGGTGAAATGCCCTCTAAATTTACGTTAAAAGCCGTAGAGACCGCAATACGCCAGAATGATGTAAGATGTTTAATTAAAATATTTTTTTTTTAATTTTTAAAGCACTTTAAATATGTTTAGATGTTTTAAAGATGTATTAAATGCATGTTTAGATCCACTTTATACAAGAAAAGATTTGAGTAACCAGTCAATAAAAGAGTTAGCTAGGCCGGGGAATTAAGGAGATGAAAAATCTGTTAACAGTAGTGATATAATTTGTGAATAATAATAAAACGATTTGAATTAAAATGTTTTATTTAGTTTTGATAAATGAGAGAAAAAAAATTAAATAAAAATATGATAAAGTTAAAATAATATTATAAAATAATTTCTTAATATTATTTTCGTTTAAATCTGAAAAAAAAATTGATTTATTTTTGGTGTTTTGTTTGGAAGTTTGAAAAGATTGTAATGATTAGGTGATGATTAGATTAAAAACTTAAAAAATTTGAAATTGAAAAATGTTAAGACATAATTGAGAAGTGAGATGAGATAAGGATTTTATGAATAATAATAGATAATTTGTGAATAGTAGTGAGATAGTTTGAGTCGAGTATTTTCTGGATTTTAGAAAATGAGAGAGAAAAAGTTGAATAAAAAATATTATAAAATTAAAATATTGTTATAATATATATAATTTTATAATATTATTTTTTTTTTTTTAGATTTGAAAAAGTTGAATTATTTTTTATTTTTTGTTTGAAAGTTTAAGAAAGTTGTAATGATTAGTTTTAAAAAGTTGTAATGATTAATTTGAAAATATTTGTGTTTGAGTAATTTTAGGAAAGAGATGGGATGAGAATTTTGGAATGGAAATTTTTTCTAAACAAGTCCCTTTAGTGTTTGATTGATGTTTGGAAAGAAAATTTTGAAAAATTTTGAGGTGAGATGAGATGTGTTCCCAAATTAGGTCTAATCATGTATCTATACTCTTTCTCAAGTTTATTCTCCTCTTTAAAAGAGATGCATTTTGAAAACTAAAAGATTGCTAATTTTTAATAAAAAATAAATAAAAACATGATTAAATATATTACTTTTCATTTAATAGTTTTATTTTTTAACTGATTTAAATAGACATATGATTGTTTTATTTAATTGCAAATATTATTTATTTTTATTAAAAAATAACACAATTGGAGGATGAATTAAAATTTAAAACGTTTAGGAAAGGAAAAATGTGCCTAAAATGAATCTTTGCAGATGCATCACATTTTAATACTATTTTCTAAGGCATGGTGAATTGTCCAGTGAAAAGTCCACATGCAGGAAGAAAGTCAGGAGACTACTTTTCATCAATTTCCTTTTATCAAGAGCGAATTTATTACAAAGTTGAGAAAGTAATTGATTGCTCAGGTGATCATGCTTTTGGCTTACATTATTATATATATTTTTTTCTGTTTCATTTTTATCAAGTGATTTTTTTTTTTTAAAAAAAATAATGATATACCTACAATTTTACTAGTTTTGTACGCTATTTTATAAAAAATATTCATAATTTAAAAAATAATTATAAAAATAGTTATTTGTCTCCCATTTTCTTTTTAATAAGTACAAAATTCAATATAGAGACAAGCGGTCGGAGTGATAACCTAGTTTGGGTATTGAGGTATTCACTATTATTTAATATTTTATCATTACTTTGTCATTATTTTGTTATTATTTTTTCATTACTATTAACAGAATACCTGATAATACCTCACTACCTAAATACAATTTAAAATTTTTTATTAAATAATTAAATAAATCACAATATTGGCACATTAGGCATAAAATTTAGCTTGACTCCTTATTAAAACTAGGTTTAGTCCCTAAAATTTGATCTAAACTCATTTACTTTTACAGTTTATAATCCATTTATAAAAAGTTAATTAATAGCAATCAAGAAAGCTTGATTGGTGAGAAGAAACATTGATATATTCTCTTATTCATGCCTTTAATAAATAATCCACATTCGTCCTTAATTAATCCATACTAACAATTTCAGAAGGAACTTGTTAATTAATTAATTAATGTGCTATGCAATGATATAAACCTCATGTACATACTAAGTGACGCAAAAAAAAAATCTTTTTAAGATTTCGAAATTTGAGGGTTTCAAGCGGAAGAAAGACAGATACATAAAGTGGAACCTATAATATTTATTATTGCAGATATAAATATTCTGTGTAATACTACAATATAGATAATAAAAGTTTTAGAATTCACTTTATATATCTATTTCTCTAACATTTAAGATCATAATTAGCCTAGTTTGGGTAGTGAAGTATTCTCAAAAATATCTGAGAATAATTTATTAATATTTCATTATTATTTTTTACATATTTTTTATTATTTAAAATTTTATCATTATTTTTTTATTACTATTCACATAATACCTCACTATTCAAACGCAAGGTCTTCAATACTAGGAAGTTTGAAGAAGTCTTTAATCCCCATTAAAAGTCTATACATTTGTAAGAATTAGATAAACATCACACTCACTATTTTCTGAAAACAAAACGAGTGAAAAAAAAAAAAATACAAATATGTGGTATACTCCAATGCTACGTAGGCTTTTTCTTTCTTCCTTTATTTCTTGAATTTGTTTCCCTATTTCTCTCATCATGTGGGATTTCATAAGCACCAGTAGTTAGGCGTACGTTGGGTCCATCATCAACATCAGGATTCAAGACCAAGTCAAGGTTTTACTTTGGGAAGATAATAAATATTAATAACTAGTAGACTTAGAAAGTATTAGTTTTATATAAAAATCATACGCAATAAAGTTTATATATCGACGTAGTTTAATATCATCTTTCAACTTTATCTTGTAATAAAAGAAAGAATTTACAAAATATTTTCTAAAAATTGTCTTATGCTATTAAAAAAAGTCCAATCACACGTCATTTTTATAACACATTACATAATCATGTTTTAAAATAAAGAATATTTTTATAAAATATGATTATAGGTTATGATCACTCTTACTTCTTCGTAGCCGTGTTGAGAAAAGAGATATTGGATAAGAGCATTAGTATTGGTCTATACATATGTATAAAAAAAAATCACCTCTTTTATATATCAACTTTGCCATTCAAGCAAAACTCCAATATTGATTTATGCATATTTGGGACAAAATAATAATAAAATATTATTATTTTATTATTATTAATTTTTTACCAAAATACAATTTCATAGCATCCAGTACATATATTAATACAATTTCAGGTATCCAAATTTAGAAATTTCATATGTAATAAAATACATTAAATTCTTATAAAAAAAATCAAATTTATATACATAAAAAATAATCTCATGTGCTCATAAACAGCACATATTAATATGGAAACACAATACAAATTCATTACAATACAAATATAATATAAATTCATTACAATACAAATATAATACAAATTCATTATAATACAAATACAATACAAATTTATCCAATATTATTACAATACAATACAAATTTCTCAAGAAATGGAGGAGAGAAAAAAAATGAATAAAATATATTTTAGAAAGTGAATAATTGATCTTCAAATATATATAAATCTTGTTCATAACTAGCTAAATATTTAGAAATGTATAAGTTAATATAGAGAAATTTAGACTCATATTATACAAATATAATTTAGAAAATGATAGGATTATCACTCTCTTACTATTTATTTTATATTTGATTTTTTTAATTTTTAATTTTACTTAATAGTTAAGGAATTGAATATTAATAAAATTATTTATTTTTTTAATTTTTTCTTAAAACTTAAAAATGTTAAAAAAATAAAAATTTAAAATAAATTATAAATAGTAAATAAGTAGTAATAGGATAATAATTCTGTTACTATCTATATGACCTATATGAAGATGTATAGACTAATATCAATACTCTAAAAGTCAGTGCCAGATGGGGTTTTTGTGGGGTACTTTCGGGAAAGCACGTGGTATGACTTGACAACATGAGAGTCCTCGTGAGCAGTGAGGAATATTTTAGGGGACCAATTGCTGGGGGCCAACTTTCTCAGACGCGTTTGGGTTTTAATATTAGTATGAAATCGACAGGGACATGAGTAGTTTCTGGCTGCTGCTGCTTTTTAACTGTAGAGTCGGGCTACTCTTCCTCGTTTGTTATTTTTATAATTTTTTTATTTAAATTTTTTTAATATATTTAAATATTTTTTTGAAAATAAAAAATATATTAATACACTCAAAATTACTTTTTTAATTATTAAATAAATAAATAAATGAATATTTTTTTCTGAAATAATCAAATAGAACGGTAATAATTGATGGAGAAAGTAATTTTTTCTTTAGTTGAAAGTAATGAAAAATCTTGTCTCTTGTCTCTTGTCAATTTTTTTCCTTTTACCTTTTTTTTTTTTAAAGTTCTTTTTGAAGAAAAAAGAAGAAGTTTATAAAGTAAACATTTTTTTTCTTTTTTTAGTTTGTAAAGTATACATTTATCTTTGAATAATGTTATGTTGTCCGAAATCTTGTATCGACAATGGCTTTTTGTTGTTTTTTTTTTAAATATTTATATTATAAAAAAGGGCAAAAAGCCACTATCGGTTGCAACTCTCTGTACAAGTTCAGAAGTTCTTGTGCATTGTATCATCATTCTTTATCCTTTGAACCTTTGCAATATTTTTTTCCTATTTTATAACTATTTTACGACTTTATTTAAATAAAAATGAGATTATTTTTAATAAAGTAGCACAATTATAATGGTTGGTTTTCAAATGAGTAGTAAAATAGTTATAAGTGTAAGCACTCTTGCATTTCTTGCACAATTACAATTGAATAACGATCAATAACATGAGTAAGGTATATTCATTTAATATCTCGTTTGAATAGTAAAAATATTTCATTTTATCTCATTTTAGATTCATCTCATCTTATTATTACAAATTTTTTAAATTATCACACAAAATATAATAAACAATTCAACTTTTTTCAATTCTCAAAATAATAATAATATTAAAAAATAATATCTTAACAATATTTTATTCAATTTTCAACTTTTATCTTTATTTATTTTATCTTAACTCATTATCCAAACAACATTTAAGAGGCTATTAAGTGGGAAAAACAGGTAAATATTTGTTTCCCTAAGATTTGGGATATTCAAGTTGTGTGCGTGTGAATGACACGAGAATTATTTCTAAAAACAAATCTAAGTATTTTCTGAAAACAAAACTAGTTAAAAAAAAAAAAATACAAATATGTGGTATACTCCAATGCCACGTAGGCTTTTTCTTTCTTCCTTTATTTCTTGATTTTTTCCCTATTTCTCTCGATTTCATAAGCACCAATAGTTAGGCGTAAGTTGGGTCCATCATCAACATCAAGACCAAGTCTTGGTTTTTCTTTGGGAAGATAATAAATATTAATAACTAATAGACTTTAGAAAGTATTAGATCTATATAAAAATCATACGTAATAAAGTTTATATATTGACGTAGTTTAACATGATTTTTAACTCTATCTTATAATAATAATTAAAAAAGATTTACAAGATATTTTTTCAATTTAAAATATGTCCTATGCTATTAAAAAAAATCCAATAACAAGTCACTTTTTACAACTTATTAAACAATCATATTTTAAAATAAAAAAATATTTTTATAAAATATTCTATTTTAAAATGTGTTATAAAATGTATTGTAAAATAAATTAGTCTACATACAGTCCATAAGGATTGTTTATGCAAGATCATACAATTATATTTAAAATAATTTTAAAATTAAAATAATATTATTTTTAAAATAATTTTTTTTTTTTTTTTATTTATTAATGAGATTGTACACATAATCTCTTATAATTACTCTTAATAAAATATAACGGTGGAGTTTTTGTGGGGTACTTTTGGGAAAGCACGTGGTATGACTTGACAACGTGAGACTTCTTGTGAGCAGTAAGGAATATTAATATTTGAAAAAAGCTATACACAGTCGGCTGGTGCAAGCGCGGGACAGAAGCGTCTGATGTGGAAAAATTAAAAACTCACCGTTTTAATATTTGACTCTCATTTTCCCAGTTCTTCAACTCTCCCTCCTTCATTTCTTCCCTCTCTGTGTTTCTGTCTCTCGAAGACGAAGACGTTTCCCGCCGAGTTCTCACCTCCCTCGAAGACCTTCCCGAGTTCTCTGTGTTGGTCCAAAGAAGAGGGCTGTTACGCTTCGCCAATCTCTGCTCAAGCAAACATTGCGTCTTGCTCTGCTTGATCGACACATTCTCAAAGTTTGGGCATGGCTGATTCGAGACAACTCAAGAGAAATAGAAGTTTTATGGACGGGTCAAGGCATAATTATGCAAGCATGTCAGGTGTTTTTGGCCATCAAGTTAATGTCGTTTTTATGCAATATAATTTTTTCTTCAGGACAATTGCGTCATCGAAATTTATGTGGTTTGACATATTTGAGGATTTTGGACAGTATTTTGTCAAGTTTTATTTTGACGAGGATATCTTTTTCATCTTAAATAATTAGTATTGCTTCAAAATTTTGGCCTGCACTTAAAATCTACTATTTCATGAGTTGGGCACATCATGGTTTTGGTTTTCTATTTCCTATTTTCTTCTTTTTTTGTATTCCATTATTTTGGGATCAGAATCTCTAAGCTTTTCCACTCCGAAGTGGAAATTGTGAGGAGATTATTGTTTAGATATCTTAGTTAAAGGTCAAATGTATGTATATTTGTCTATTATTATCTTGAATAAAATCTTATTTATATAAAGAAATATCTTAGCTCAAGGGTATGTAAAGAGCCCTAGAAATATTTTGGGTTTAGAAAAGATGATAGCAGCTTTCTTTTCTGAGAAGAGGTATGAGGCCGACCAAAACTAGTTGAATCTGACAAGAAGAAACAGTTGACGGAATGTAAACGAGAAAAGAAAAAACATTACCAATGCTTGATACTGCCGACAGAGAAGACCCACACGAAAATGGAGACCCACAGACCCAGACGAACAAGACGACTTAGAAGTAATGTGGGTAGTAATTCCCTAGATCAGATGAGTAGGAAGACGAAGAACTAACACGAACACGCAATTGAAAATCTAGACGAACACGAACTCTGTTTCAGTGTCCTTTCTTCATTCTTATTTCGGTTTTGGCAAGGTGTTTTGTTTTTTTTTTAATTTAAAATCTGACATGGCATCAGCGACTTCCCACCGACTGTACGTAACGACTGTACGTAGAAGAATTGATTAAAACCCAAACATTTTGAGACGGTTCCCCACCCAGCAAGTGGTTCCCTAAAGTATTCTCACTGCTCACGTCGGCAAGTCATACCACGTGCTTTCCCAAAAGTACCCCACAAAAACCCCATCGGCCATCTGGCACTGGCTTTATCCATCTCTTTTCTCAACACGGCAACGAAGAAGTAACAGTAATCATACCCCACCATTATATTTTATAAGAAAAATTCTATTTACAATTTGAGCAGGAGATTACTTGTAGTTTTATTGATTAATAGAAATAAAAGAAAAAAATTATTTTAAAAAAAATTATTTTAATTTTAATTTTAATTTTTTTTAAATATAATTATAAGGATTTGTATGCACAGTCTCTATTTTTATAGCATAGGATATATTTTAAATTGAAAAATATCTTGCAAATCTTTTATTATTATTATTATTATTATTATTATAAGATAGAGTTAAAAATCACGTTAAATTACGTCAATATATAAACTTTATTACGTATGATTTTTATATAGATCTAATACTTTCTAAAGTCTATTAGTTATTAATATTTATTATCTTCCCAAAGAAAAACCATGACTTGGTCTTGACGTTGATGCTATATGGACCCAACGTACGCCTAACGACTGGTGCTTATGAAATCCGACATGATGAGAGAAATAGGGAAAAAAAATCAAGAAAGAAAGGAAGAAAGAAAAAGCTTACGTGACATTGGAGTATACCACATATTTGTATTTTTTTTTACTCGTTTTGTTTTCAGAAAATACTTAGATTTGTTTTTAGGAATAATTCATGTGTCATACACACACACAACTTGAATATCCCAAATCTTAGGGAAACAAATATTTTCCTGTTTTTCCACTTAATAGTCTCTTATGTGCGGTTTGCATAGTAAGTTGTTATGGAATAAATTGAGATGAAAGTTGAATAAAATATTGTTAGAATATTATTTTTTAATATTATTATTATTTTAAGAATTAAAAATATTGAATTGTTTATTATATTTTATGTGAAAATTTGAAAAAATTATAATGATAAGATAAGATGAAATAAAATACTTTTACTATTCAAATAGGACCTTAAATGGATATACCTTATTCATGTTATTGGTCGTTATTCAATTCTAATTTTGCAAGAAATACAATAGTGCTTGCATAGTTTAGTTCGGGGTATTGAAACACTTAAAACTATTTTACAACTCATTTTAGAACCAATCATATAATTGTGCCACTTCATTAAAAATAACCTCAATTTTGCATAATTAAATTTTTATTTAAATAAAGTTATAAAATAGTTATAAAATCATTTTAATGTATCGGAAAAAAGGTTGCAAAGGTTCAAAAGATAAAGAATGATGATACAATGATGATATAATTTTATAAAATAATTATAAAAAAAATGCGGCAAAAAGCCACCATTGGTTAAAACTCTCGGTACAAGATTTCGGACATCATAACGTTACTAAAAGATAAAAAGAAAGTCTATTTTGCTGTCTCAAGTTGACCGTTTCTTTTGATCGTTGGTTAAATTTTATTTTTACTTAATAATTAAAAAAGTAATTTTAAATATATTGATGTATTTTTTTATTTTTTAAAAATATTTAAATATATTAAAAAATATAAAAAAAAAAAAACCTACCGTCCAGCGGTAAGAGTGGGGTGGCATAATAGCCCCACTCAAAGATAAATGTATACTTTACAAACTATAAAAAAAAAAAAAATTTACTTTATAAACTTCTTTTTTATTCAAAAATAACTTTTTTTTAAAAAAAAAAAAAGAGCAAAGGGAAACAAAATTGACAAGAGACAAGATTTTTACATTCCTTTCGTTGGTGTGTTACAAAAAAAGGCAGCAGCTAGAAACAACTCATGGCCATGTCGATTTCATACTAATATTAAAGGAAAAATCTTATTGCAAGCAAGTTTGTGCACCAATTCGTACACCAATATTGATATATAATATATATGTTTAACGAAACGATATGAATTAAAGATGAAAATAATTTTTATGATATAGGAGATTTTCTTCTTCTCTTAAAAAAATTTTTTTTATTTTTTTTTAAATAAAAAAAATCATTGGTACGCGATATGGTGCACGAACTCGCTTGTATCTAGCAAAGCCCGGCTTTAATATTAGTATGAAGAGTAATGTGAAGTCAGTGTAGCAGTATATATTTTATACTTATTATATAGCTATTTTTAGTTTTTTATTTTAGATTTATAAGATGTGTAGTCTAGATGATGCTACATTATATATATAAAATGATTACTCTCAATAATAATTTTTATCTATATTTATTCTAGTATGAAATCGACAGGGGACATGAGTTGTTCATAGCTGCTGCCTTTTTTTTGTAACACACCAACGAAAGGAATGTAAAAATCTTGTCTCTTGTCAATTTTGTTTCCTTCTGCCTTTTTTTTTTTTTTTTGGTTAAAGTTATTTTTGAAGAAAAAAGTAGAAGTTTATAAAGTAAACTTTTTTTTTTTTTTTTTGAGAAAAGATACTATGCTGTCGAATCTTGACCGCTATAGTATACTGTTGAGCAAACTTTTTTTACTTAATGTTTAAAAAAATAATTTTAAATATATCGGTGCATTTTTTTTACTTTTTAAAAATATTTAAATATATTAAAAACATTTAAAAAGAAAAATAAAAAAAAGTAAGTAACGAACGAAAGAGCGGTGCTACACAAATGGTGGCTTTTGCTGCATTTTTTTTATAATTATTTTATAAAATTATATCATCATTGTATCATCCTTATTTATCTTTTGAGCCTTTGCAACCTTTTTTTGATACATTAAAATTATTTTATAACTTTATTTAAATAAAAATTTAATTATGCAAAATTGAGGTTATTTTTAATAAAGTAGCACAATTATACTGGTTGGTTCTAAAATGAGTAGTAAAATAGTTATAAGTGTTTCAATACCCTGAACTAAACTATGCAAGTGCTGTTGCATTTCTTGCAAAATTAGAATTGAATAACGACCAATAAAATGAATAAGGTATACTCATTTATTCGTTTGGATAGTGAAAGTGTTTCATCTTATCTCACACTCATCTCATATCTCATCATTATAATTTTTTTAAATTTTTACACAAAATATAATAGACAATTCAACATTTTTAATTCTTAAAACAATAATAATATTAAAAAATAATATTCTAACAATATTTTATTCAACTTTTATCTCAATTCATTTCATCTTAACTTATTATCCAAATAGCATCTAAGAGACTATTAAGTAGAAAAACAGGCCGTAAATGTTTGTTTCCCTAAGATTTGGGATATTCAAGTTCTAATTGATATATATATATGTGTGTGTGTGTGTGTGTATGACACACAAAATCTAAGTATCATAAAACATAGATTTCTTGTGCATTTATATTCTCAAGTATTAAAAAAAAAGGGAGATTTTTCAGCGCTAATTTTTCTCACTCTTGATTAGTGCTATTCTTGTATTCTAGTAGGGGTGGGCAAAATTCCGAGATTTCTGACTCCGTTTGAAATCCGATCCGACTCCGACTCCGACTCCATCGGAATCGGAATTGTCGGAAAACGGTGTCGGAGGACGGAATGGCTCCGACTCCTGATGTCGGAGTCGGAGTCGGAGTTCATTGGAGCTCCGACTCCGACACCGATTTTTTTTTGAAAAAAAATCAGGCGTCGTTTTACACCTGGATTTTTTCCAAAAAAAAAAAAAAAATCAAAGGACGTGGAACGGCGTCGTTTGATCATACGGGGGGTCCAAAACGCAGGACCCCCCTTCCCTTCCCTTTCCTTCTCCCTTCTCGGCTTCTTCCTTCTTCCTTCTTCCTCATTCTCTCTCAACTCTCAAGTCTCACGTCTGAACTCTGAAGTTTGAACGGCTGAACCTCCACCTCGCCACAACAATCCAATCCCTCTCTGTTGCCGCCGTGAGTCCTTGCTCCTCCGTAGTGCGCGACTTCAATCCGAGCTGACCCCTACGGTGAGAACCCGATTTCGAGCCCTAAGATTAATCCGATTCATAAATTCCTTAATCCGATTCCGAGCCCGATTCCAATTCTGGGTATTTTGTTGTGATTGAGATGATTTTTTTTGTAAATTTGTAGTAAGGGAATGTGTTTGGTAAAGTGTGTAATGTGTTTGTAAGTTTTGTTGTATGCATGCAATGTGTTTGATAAAATGTGTAAGAGATGTTTCTAAGTGGGGGAGGAGCCTTTGCTGGTCCAACCAACATGAAAGATATTGATTGTAATATTGAGAATATATTCTCTTACAAACATGAGGGCAGTTTGTATTACGGGTGTGCAAAATTATGAGAAACTGTCAATGTGTGCAAAATACGGGTGTGCAAAATTATTGATGTGGCTATAATATATATTATTGAAGATTTGATGTGGCTTGTAACGTTTAGGATCAAACCAAAACGTGGGACGTGGTACTACTACGTGATAATTCGCAAGTGTATATAATTTGTAGCTACGTACTGATCATATTAGGTTAAAACTTAAAACATTTATTAGCAAGGAAATAATTTGTATTTTTCAACGATAAACATATAAGGACATTTATTGGTGAGTTATATATGAAGGTTTGGTTGCTAATTAAAATTCATTATTTTTCTCGTGCTAAACACAAATAAGATACCAAACCAATATCAAATATCGATTAGGAACTTTTCATTTTCAAGGAGACAAACATTTTTTAGTACAATCTTTAATCACTTAAGTTAAGAGAGATGAAAGACTATTGATTATGGATGAACTTGTACTTGTCAAATATATTTCATCTCGACTCTTGCCTGAGGAACCTCTCTTCGAACAGACTTTTAGGTAAAGTATGCATGTATTGTAAATCGATGGTTTTTCCAGTTTTGGTCCTTATGGATAGAAAGTTTTTTAAAAATATGAATGGCATGTTCAGTGAAACATAAATGTTCTCTATGAACGAACCCTCTATTCAGTTTCTTGTATGTTCCTTACTTGTCAAAGTTGATCTTATTCAGATGCTGGCTTAAATTAGTTTATTTTTGCGTTGGTTTAAAATTTTAAATTAGCCTAGTTTATTTTTAAACTAATTTGTGGGTTCTAATTTATTTTTTCAGCTTCATTGATTGTGATATGGATCCTAGACCTAGTGGAGATGATCGTCCATAAGGGGATGTGGCGGATGCCAATGCTACAACTTCTACACCAGTGGGTACTTCCACCCCTAGAGCCACATCTAGTGCAGCTACGTCTAGAGCAGCTACATCTAGAGCAGCTACATCTTGTGCGAGTAGTCGCTCCCACTTCCAGTAGATATAGAGGATGAGGATATGTTCAACGAAGAGGAGAAGATGCCCATTGAGCAAGATCAACCACCACGGCCTTCTAAAAGGAGGTCGTGGACATGGGAGCATTTCACCAAAATTCTTGGTGATATTGCGAACCCGGTAGCAAGATGCCATTATTGTGGGCAACTTTGTGGATGCCATTCGAAGAAGCAAGGCACCAGTGTGTTAATAACACATCTAAATGGTTGCCAACGATATAAGATAGCGAAGGGATTGGCGGCCACTGATCAGACAAACCTCAGTTACCAAACTTCTACAGCTACTGATGGTACACAGACGAAGAAATTGGTCATCCCTCAATACAGTGAGAAAATGTTGAGGGACATGCTTGCAAAGATGATAATTACTAGTGAGATGCAATTTACCACAGTCGAGAAAAGAGGCTTTCGAAAGTTTCTAAACTTTGTTGAGCCACGATTTCCCATTCCATCACGGTATACGGTGATGCGAGATTGTATGAAAAGGCATGCAAAAGACAAGGCAAAGATGAGGAAGATGTTTATTACCACTGGCCAGAGAGTGTCATTTACGACTGACACATGGACCTCCATACAGAACGTCTGCTACATGTGTATCACAGCACACTACATTGACAGTGAGTGGATTTTGCATAAAAAAATTATTGGCTTTAAAGATATTGTGGATCATAAAAGTGCATCCATTGGGGCGAAGATGGATGATTGTTTAAAGGACTGGGGAATTCAAAAAGTCTTGTATATTACAGTTGACAATGCCAGTGCCAATGAAATAACAATTGATTGGTTTAAGCGGAACACGACGGTGAGAGATGATGTCATTCGGGGCCACGAGTTTATTCACGTTCGATGCTGTGCTCATATCATTAACCTCATAGTTTGTTGAGGGGTTAAAAAAGGTTGATGATTCCATAACCCGAGTCCGCAACATTGTACGATATGTGAGGGGTTCCCCTCAAATGCTTGCCAAGTTTAAGGCAATAACAGAAGATCTTAAGATTAAATGTTCTAGTATGTTATGCTTGGACGTTCCGACTCGATGGAACTCTACATACATAATGTTGGATGTGGCACAGAAGTATCAAAAAACATTCGAGCGGATGGAGGCCGAGGATGGGGGCCTGAGGAATGCTTTGTTGGAGCCAGCAGGACAGGGGCTCGGTGCGCCGGACACACATGATTGGACCAGTGTAAGCTACTTTGTTGAATTTTTAAAAATTTTTTATGAAATAACCATGCGGCTATCTGGATCCAAATATACGACTGCGAACTCATTCTTCAGCGAGCTCTCGGAGCTTCACTTTCAGTTAAAAAATAGTTGTACTGACTCTGGTGGATTGTTATTTGCTATGGCTACGAGGATGAAGGTCAAATATGATAAATATTGGGAGAATATTGAGAAGATAAATAGATTGCTATTTGTGGCTGTGATCCTTGACCCCCGAGTTAGGTTGGTCGTTTTAGAATTTTGGGTAAATTCCATCCTCGGAGCAGTGAAGGCTGCAGAGTTTATTAGATTGTTAAAAAGTGAATTGATGACTTATATAATCACTACAGTAATAGTTGTCAGCCTTCATCCTCAGCTGGTAGCTCCTCACATTCGAGGCAGACGGGATCGACAGTTTCCTCAGGTGATAGTGATACTGACCCATCTGTAGGGGTTAGAGGCAATCGTATTATACGACAGTATCATCAACTCATGTCAACAAAGAATATTATGCATTGTACATCTGAGGTTGAACGATATTTTATGGAAGCTGTCGAGGCACCTACTGATGTATTTCAGTTATTAACATGGTGGAAAGTTAATTCCACCAAGTATCCAGTCCTTTCCCATGTAGCCCGAAATGTGCTAGCCATTCCTGTCACTACGGTTGCCTCAGAGTCGGCATTTAACACTGGAGGTCGCATGTTGGATGCTTATCGGAGTTCATTGTCACCGTCAACAGTGGAAGCCTTCGTTTGCACTCAGAATTGGATAAGTGAAACTCTCATTGGACTAGATACAGTTGGCGTTGATGTCGAGAGCTATAGGCTTGAATTGGGTAAGTTTATATGTTTTTAAATAATGATTTAATTATTTTTAATGTTTCTAACTTTTACTTTTTATGATTTTATAGATCTAATTATGAATCCTAACATAATTACCAATGATTGAGAGTCTGGAACGGACGCCCCTTGAGAGTCTTGGTAAGAATCAAATTATACTTTTACCGTGTTTAATTTTTTATTATCAATTTTTTTTTTTCATTTATTGATTGCAACTTTCTATCTTCATTTCATGCATAACCAATGGAACAAAAAAACATTTGAGTTAAATCCGTGTTTAATTTTTATGTAGTTATATTTCAAGGCTAAGTCAATGTTGTTATTACGTTATAAATGAGATTGTTATAACTTATGGTTACATCATACATGTTATTTACTTTTGAAACTATTGTATTTAAGGTTTTTTTTTTTTAATATTTTCAGTTTTTTTTTTTTACAGATTTGGACTTGGACTTTGGTGATCATATTTATGTAGTTATATTTATGTAGTTATATCTTGAGCAAAGACGTGAGATAAGTACTCTTAATTCTATTAGTATTTATCCATCCTCTCTCAAACGTTTATAATTTATTATCCAACTGAAATTAATCGAATTATACAGATTCGTACCATCATTCTTCTCTATATATACATACATCATACATGCATGAATATTATTCCCACTCATTTACATACATGTATATGATCTGGTGATGAAGTTAATCCAGATTAATTAGCTCGAAGTACTACCTTTGAGCTTGTCCTTCGATTTCAACAATACAAAACATTAACAAGTAATTTATTATATATTCTCCACCATATAATTTTGCCGTCCAAATTGATTCATCCGTCCAAATACATTTTGATCTGTTAGAAATCTAGAAAAATTTTCGATCTGTTAGAAACTTCCATTCGGAGGTCGGAACTCCGATCGGAACTTGGAGCTCCGACCTCCGATCGGAGTCGGACTCCGACTCCAGATCGGAGAAGTATTTTGGCTCCGATACCTGTAGGAGTCGGAGTTCGGAAAAGACAACTCCGACTCCGTCGGAGTCGGAGCCCAGGCCTATATTCTAGGATCTTGTAGTACTTTTTTCATCATGAGTTTGAAAGATTACGTAATACTTTCAAAGATATATAATGTCATATATATATATATATAATATGAGACTTGACGTCCATATAACTTATTATCTTAGACTCATTCCATCCCTTGTAATGGGGCTGTGGTTGACCTCCAAAACCAGAATGATCGATATATATATATATATATATATATATATATATGAAATGATTTATACTTGCTTAGTTTGCACGTATTTTGGACGGATCTTTGCAAAATCAACGGCCGTACAATTAGTCGATGAATATTGTAATTAAATATTACAATTGAAAGATTCAAAGATAATGGCTTTCGAACTGCAATATTCTGTTCGAAGGCCTACTATAGTCTATAGCTAGAGGTACGGTCCTGTATCTGCTACTACGTATAAAGCTCGTTCGACTCATAAATTAAAATAATTTTGTATTTAATATTTTTATAATTTTACAATAAAAATGTGTAAAATACTTTTAATGAGGTTTTCCATTACGGAAAACCCGGAATTGTGTTATACATATAATAATACAAATTATAATTATATATAAAATAATATTATTATAATTTATAAAATAAAAGTTTAATCTTAAACATGAAAATTTTATTGATGATGATATGCTTTAAAAATAAAAAATATATATTAATAACATTTTATCATAAATTAATTTAAAAATAAACTAAAATTGTAAAACTTTAAACTGAAATTGATGAAGTCACCAAATATGATATTGATTCTTAATAATTACAATTTAGATAACTTTAACTTTAAGAGGAATTAGAAATAATATAATATTTTTGTCTCTGTTAATCGACCGTCTCACAGTCCTGTAGACTTATGTATTTTCCTTAATTTGATATAACTAGTAAAGCTAAGGTGTGATTGTTGATCAGGATGCAATATTTTTTCTTATAATTTAACATATATAACTAGCAAATTCAAGTAGTTGCATAAAAAACAACCCATGTATAAATGAAAGGACCCTCTAAACCAATCTATATATCTTCATTTTGTACGTAACTGGCTTATAACTATGTTATACTTTTGATTAATCTATCGATTAATTTGTTGTCTATCATGCCTTGCATAGGATTTATTACCTGTGTGTAATCGGTTTTTGAAAATACAAAACTGGTACATATTAGTTCGGTCTTAAATTTTTTCTAAAATCGGATCGGACCGGATCAGTTACACCACTAGATAAGAGATATTATGTTCCTAATGCTGCCTATTATCTGAGTCCTTATGAACATATTAATTTATATATATATATATATATACAACTTATTTTAAGATATCTACGAAAATAAAAAAGTTGTTGGTCAAAATTTGTAGATAAATTTAAATAATATAATATAAATAATTTATTTTGTTAAAGAGAGACAATTATTTTCATTCTTTAATTTGTTAATGGAACATAAAAATATTTTTTAACAATGAAGCCCAGAAAAAGTATATTTTTTTTATTGTATAGTTTGTCATATTTAAGATATCCAATATTAGTTGATCTTTGCTGCATTCTTTCATCGAGAACTTGCGGTGAAGCATTAATGCAAGTCTTTTCTTTTCTTTTCTTTTTTCTTTTTGGAAGGGAATAATTTCATTAATCACCAGATTATAACGAAGAGAGAATGCATGAAGGAGGGGATCCTCCATGTCGACTACATCATCCGATCTAAGATGTGCATCTTGTGCTAAAACATCATGAGCAACTACATTGACGTCTCTTTTAAAATGTTGAGCAGACCAGAGAGTGTAGTGTAGTAGCTGTTGTTTGATGTCACTAACAATCATTCCTGCACAAGACCAAGAGTCCTCATCCTTATTTATAGCCTATATTACGCGAACCTAGTGCAACATGAGAGAAGCAAACACATTGATACAAGGTTTCATTTTCTTAGAGACACTCTTGAAAAGTACAAAAGTCTTTATGGTCGGTATAATGACATTTTGATTTGGGGGGGTGTGTAGGAAGTTTAAACAAATCCCAACTCATGAAAACTTTTGTGCATTCTACGAAGAAAACTGCTCAGTTTTTCAAGAGTGTCTTTTAATTTATCTAAGTTTTCTTTTTATTTTTCGGTAATGTGTTCTTTTATTTTTTCAAGAGTAACTTAATGGTCATCAAGTACAATGAATCTTATTTTTTCAAGAGATTTTTTTTGGAGTAGATAGGCTGAAGTGGCGTGAGAAATAGATGAAATAGTGACAAGAAAACTGACGGAGATGAGAGAAATACGGGAAGTATAAAATCGAGAAACCGTCAGGAGAAAGGAGAGAAAAATAGAAGGAAATCCACTTACCAAAACGATGTTGTTCCTCCATGGGCTTGGGTCAGGATTCGGCCTGGGTGTTACAATCATGACAATAATCATAAGAGCTTTGAGAAAAGTTTTTAATTATCTATCGTATGCAAGGTTTCTCTATACATGATTGCAACAAGGAATAAACAAAGTTCGATGTTTTATAACAGCTGGTCCGAAGAAATGTTCCACTACTTACTATCTTTCCATGTTTGTACAAAACTGAAGTAAGATGACCCTGTAAGAAGTAGTTCAACTCGCACGCATGGCTCAACATACAAACAGCAATAGAATTTGCAGCGTGTGCTTGATGTTAATCACATCAGAGCTCGTTTGTGCATGGGGGAAAGTTCATTAGTGTGTGGGATTTAAGGCTCCAAACAATTTATGGTAGTTAGATGCATTCAAATGGTCAACTAAGGATTAACGAACGAAATTACATAACTGAGAGTTTGTATGGATGGAAGCCACAATCAGATTGAACACATTTGTTCCAAAAACACATTTAGCTTAATAACATCGCTGAGTGATAATTGCCGCCAAAGAATTTCTGGAGTTTTTAAATAACCATGTCTAGAATTGTTTCTGTGAGAGAGAGAGAGAGAGAGAGAGAGGGGACAACATCCTCATCGCTCTCTAATTTTCAGTCAGTCCCTTTCAGAGCTAATGTAATGCGTAGAGTCTTAACCAGTTCTTTCCTCTTCTTTTTCTTCACACATGAATAGTATAGAGCAAGACTCCTCGATGTTCATTAAATTAACTTTGTAGTTGCAATTTTAGTGATCAAATAACAGAACGCATAAGTGGCAGTTACAAAAGAAACCATGTAGCAGTTATGAGACGAGGGTATCTGTTTGTTTTTTTTTTTTTTTTTTTTTTTGGTAATGGCACCATGAGGAGACTCGTGCCAGAGGAGGGGACTTCGACTTCTTCTTCTATTTTTTCGACTTGACGAGGAGAGCTCTAGAAACAAGGATCTTCTCCAGAATATAATTCTTCAACCTCTATTGTATAGAGAGAAATGAAAGACAGATTATAAAACACTTATATTATAATGGATTTGTCCTCCAAATGACTCGTGGATGTAAGTTCAACGTCGAACTACGTGAATTTGTATCTTCATCTCCTTTTATATTTCTCGCATTTATTTTCTATTCACTTCTATGGATGTATGCACGAAAGTTGTACAGTCGCACCAGACTACCATTGGGGGCTCCAGACTACCGTCGAGTGCACCAGACCATTGGGTGCTCCAAACCACGCCGATTGAGGCCTAAATTTTTACACTCTTACCTCAGATAATCTCATATCATCTAATAATTACAATTTTTCTAAATTTTCAAACAAAATATAATAAACAATATTATTTTTTCAAATTCCAAAATAAAATTATATAAATAATTATATTCTAACAATAATTTATTTAACTTTTATATTAACTCAGCTCACAATCCAAACATTCCCTAAGTATGTCATCTATTGTCTAATCAAAGCCTCATGGGGCGTGTTGGCTTCAAACTTACTTGGCATAAATGAACATACTAATGAACACAATTTTGGGGTCTTTCATATTTTTTTTCTAATTCAAGCCTCAATTTCTTTCAAATCTGGTTGAGGTGGGAATCACACCCCCAAACTAAGCTTATTTTGACTAAATCGAATTCAATTTCTGTCCAAGTTTTATGTGCAGAAATGGTCAGGTATGAATACAAAACTATGATCTCATATATATATATATATATATATATATATATATATATATTTTTTTTTTCTAAGGGCTATTTTCTGCAATTTATTTATGCCATATTTTTTAATAGATAAATATTGTAGTAGTAGAGCAATCAGATTTGGGCTTTGTGAAATACTAAAATGCTTGCAGGCATTATATATATTAGTCTAGAATTGAGTTTATATTAAACTATATATCCTTGAATTATTCGAGATACAGTTGCGGAAACTCCTTTTCAAGAGCCTATGCACTCTCACCTTCTCTCTTTTCTCATTTTTTCCTTGGCACATGCCTTCTCCTCTTGTTACACTTGTTTTTCTTGTCTACCCCTTATCTCTTCCCACTTGCCTTCTAATGATGGCCCTTTAATGGCTTGGCTTGGCAAGAGCCTACTATTTTTACCCCCTCGCAATCAGTTTCCCATGCATCTCTAAGAACTTTGTGGGAGCAAAGTTCATTCCTCCTACGACACTTTTCAAATTGCTCATTTACTTCACTACACCACACTAGTTGGTTGACCATGTTCCTTGTTCTTGCATCATCAAAATCACCACTATGCTCTGTAGCACAAGCTAGAAATTCCGGAGAGAATTTATAAGACTAACCTAAATGTGATGGAAAAATCAGTACATCAAAAATATATCCAGAGAACTATACACGGATAAATAGAGGAAAAATCTTAGCTGTGACAAGATACATGGTAACCAAAACCAACATGAATCGCCAAAATATCATTTGGGTTTCTCTGTCTCTCTGTCTCTCTCATGATTAAGTAAATAGGAAAAGCCCAATTACATCGGAAGTATACATGGATAATACCTAATTATAAGTCAAAAAGTAGAAATAGATACAAGAAAATCATTGGAAGTACTCTCATTGAGGACAATCAGAGAAGCCCACAAAAATATAGCAAGGAAGAAAAACATACGAGATCATCCAACGTGTGTTCTCTATTTTTAAAACTCTTGACAATTCCTTTTCAACCAAATGCACCATATGAGACATAACACAAGAATCATATTCATTTGGTGATTATCCTGAAGGCCTCTCCAACTAGCAAGGAGATCCACCACCTTCCTAGGCATTACCTGCGCAAGTATGGTCCTACTAATAATCTCATCCCATAAGAACACCTTGGCCACCTCACAGTGAAGTAAAAATGATATACTATTTCACCATTTCTTTTACACACATATATAACAGCAATCCATATCAACAAGTCATCACACTTCATCAGATAGTCCATTGTCAAGTTTTTTTTTCCAAGAGAAGTAGTACAAACAAACAAAGCAAACTTGGGAGACACCTTGATCCTCCATATATGTTTAAAGGAAATGGATTAAGGTTATGACTTGTCAAAACCTTGTACAAAGATCGAACAGTGAACTTCAAACTTTCCAAATCAGTCCAAACCATCTTATCTGCCTTATTCCTACCAATCTTGATCCTAATCTGCTATAGTAAAATAAACATTCCATTAGTAAATAATATTTTATAAAGACGTTGTTTCAGCTTTTATATAATAGGTAATAGATAAGATTGTGAAACAAAACTATATAGCATCAAGAAAAAGAATGTCCTCCCAAATATCAGCAAATCTCCTTGGAATTGTGGCTGAAAGGCATCATTTGAAGAAGGATTGTCGCTTTTAGGCATTGTGGTCCAAAATATAATCATGAGGTTGATGGAGGAGCTGTGTAAAATTGATGGAGAGATTGTATGATTCCAATCCCAGATTGAGCAAATATATTGAAAGATAATCGTTAGTTTTATGTTGTTTTGTGAGGAAAATTTTGAATGATAGAAGTGTTTTCAGCCTTTAAAAGCTGGTCCAAAGCGCCTATTCTACCACCAACTTTGGGTCAATAATCTTAAGAGAAAAGCTAAGCTAAATTCTTTACCAAAAAATTTTGGTTACTAAAATAATTCAGAGGCAGTTTTGTGAAAGAGTTGGTGTTAAAATTGGACATGGGGAACACATATGACCGAGTTGATTGTGATTTCCTACTGGAGGTTCTTCGCTCTTTTGGTTTTTCTAACCAAGTTTGTGGTTTGATTAGCGAGTGTATTTCTACTCCTTGGTATTCTATCATGATGAATGATACTACTAAAGGTTTCTTTCAAGGAGACCAAGGATTGAGACAAGGGGATCCTTTGTCCCCCTATTTGTTCATTATTTTGCAGGAAATCTTATCACGACTTATAAAGCAAAGTGTGGAGGATAAGAGATTTGGCCAGTTCTCACAAGCCTGAGGTACCTGTTTGATCTCTCACCTAATGTATGCGGATGATGTGCTTATTTTCACTAATGGTGGATACAACTCTATATCGTTGCATATTGAATATATTGTCTACATATGAGGATTGGTCTGGTCAATTGATTAACAAAGAGAAAACAACCATGTTTTTCTCTAATAAAATTCTCATGGCTTGAAGACGTAATCTCAAAAGAATGACTGGTTTCTCTTAAGATAAATTTCCATTCAAATATTTGGAGATTCCCATAGTTTTGGGGAGGCTTAAAATTGCGGATTGGAAAATGAGACTGTTATCTGTGGGTGGGAGAGTGATTTTATTGAGGCATGTCCTAACTAGTATGGCCTTGCACTTCGTTGAAGTATTGCAGGTTCCCAAAGTTATTATTTCATCATTAAATCGCTTGATGAGCTCATTCTTTTGTGGAGAAAGTGAAGGAAGAGGAAAGAAAAAATTGGTTACTTGGAATCAAATATGTCGGCCAACTGAAGAAGGTGGTTTGGGACTTAGACATCTTGATGATATGCAAAGAGCTTTCCATTTAAAATTTGCATGGAAACTAATGCATGAGGACTCTATCTGGGCTAATTTTTTTCGAACCAAATATGTTGGGAATAAACCTTTGATGTTGTTAGGCCCTCAAAAGGGTACAAGATTTTAGCGCATGATTGCTAAATGTATCCTTATAGTTTTGAGTAATTCTAAATGGAAACTCAATGATGGAAATGTTTTCTTTCGGTATGTTAAGTAGATGGAGTAGGGGACTCTTGCCGAAAATTTACCAGCGGTCGAGCAGCCTCTTCTAAAAGTTAAGGAATGCAATCTTGAATGTGGCTGGGATGTGGCATTCTTAGAAAGGTTGTTGGGTATCGAAACAACTGATATTGCTCTCAATGTGCTTGCAAAATGTAAAGAGAGAGGAGATGTGTTAATTTGGACCAAATCTGATAGTGGTATTTTTACCACTAAATCAACTTGGGAGTGCATTCGAGTTAGAGGTCCTGATTTACAGGGGCATAAGTGGATACGGAATAATATGCTTCCTAAAAAATTTTATGTAACATTTTGTTATGAAAAAGTTGTGACTTTTAGATGTTGTATAACCCATCCAATGCGTTCCTTTATCATAGATTTGCATCACTAATTAGCAAAGTATGATGCCCATGAAATGCATCAATATTGAATCTAAATTGTTCGATATGTCAGGAGACGAGAGGTAAGTGAATATTACAGAGAAGGGATGGAAAGTTGTAAAAAACTTGAACTTGGGGTTGGGGACAGTACGTTGGTTCTCTAATGCCTTGGAAGAGTGCTTGTTGGTGGAGGGAAATGGGTTCTATACTGCCCATCGGGATGGGGACAAGGGGTATATTGCTCAAAGATGTGTAAACTCTAGGGAAGAATATATGGCGTTGGTGGAGTATGGTGCGGGGGACGTCGGAGTTTCATCTTCATTCTAGGGGACAGAGACAGAATGGGTTGGAGAAAACTTGTGGTGGTGCTGAAGGAAGCTGGTAGTGTTGTTGGTTCAAGGTGGCTGCTACTACCAGCAACGACGTCGCAAAATTCAAATTTTCGTTTGTACATCGACGTTCTTCAAGGGAGCAGAGAGTTGGTGAGGCCTTGAGACGTGAACGGTGCAGAGAAAGTAGGTCTGTTGAAGTTAGGTCCCGTCACTTCTTTGGTTGGTGCTCAGTTGCAGGATGGAGGTGGCAGAGATTTTGCTGGGCTGAATGAGGAAAATGTGCTGCATGCTCTGTGTGAAATGGAGACGTAGCTGGTAGAATTAACATATAGGGTGTGTTGGTTAAAACGTTGCGTTGAATTAAAAGGGACGGTGGGGTTGGGCATGGGCCAGGGGTGGGAAGCTACAGCCCAGCCCAGGGAGCCCATTGCAACTGTAAGCAATAGGAAAGCAAAGACTCAGCCCAATAAGGCCCAACAGAGAGAGGGCTCTTTCTGGAGGAAGGCGAGCCACCGCTCTCATCTGGAGGAAGCTAGCCCATCGGGGGTGGGGCAGAGCCACTGCTCCCAGTGAGGCCTCAGACAACATCGTCGAAGGAGGCCGGCCCTATGGAGGAGGCGACGACGCCAGCAATAACCTTTACAGTGACTGGAGCTCCCAGATCGTGCGATAACACTGCCGTCACTGTTGCAATTGCTTTGGATCTTGCACAAAAAGGTGCAACGGAGGAGCCAGCTATGGTGGCTGCACAGAACCTTGCGACGACGGAGGCGATGACTCTGGCAGCAACCATTACAGTGACTGGAGCCCTCAAAACGTGTGATAACTCTGCCATCACTACTGCGAATGCTTCGAACCTTGCATAAAAAGATGCGACGGAGGTTGGTAGCACCTTCACGTCGTCTAGTTCCTTGGGACTTGAAGTTTTTGCGTTTAAGGAGAATATACTCATTGGGATCATTCCGACGTGTGGGTTGTTACAGGAGCCAGGTATGGTGGCTGCACAGAACCTTTCGAGGATCGATGGCGACCCCTCAAGCACGACTCAAGTGCTGGCTGGAGAAGTTGTGGGTCTGAATAGTGGTGCTCTAGCACTGATAGCTTTACGGGAGTATGGAGAAGCATACCCTAACAAGAACATAATGGACCTAGTTATGTTGGAGCCAGAAGAAATGAATATGCAGCTTTTCATATGCGAAGGGGAGCGCATAGACAGAAGAGATGCTGAACCGTTACGAATGCTACCTCCTAGCCCTAATTCAGAGCGGTTTATTTCGGATTGGGTGCTAAAAAAAGTGGAGGAGTTGCAAGTCTGTGTCGAGGTGTCTTGTTCAGGCTTTGAAGAACAGTTTATGGCTCTTCTTATAGCCATTGAAGAGAGTAGATTAAAGTCCGCTACAAAGAGAGATAGGGAACTTAGAAAACTTCAATGTTCTATAAACTATGATGTGAAAACGAAAGGGAGGGGTGTTACCATTGTCCATGAAACCTAAGATTCTCTCATGGAATGTGCGGGAGCTTAATGATCTCAACAAGCGCCTTCACATAAAATCCTTGTTGCGAATGTGGAAAGCGGATGTGGTGTTTCTTCAAGAAACAAAATTAAGGATCATTGATCGAAGACTTATTCGAAGTTTGTGGGGATGTTCGTATGTGGGCTGGTCATACTTAGCTTCCGAGGGAGCATATGGTGGTGTCATTTTGATGTGGGATAAAAGAGTGGTGGTTGAGGTGGAGGAGTGTGTTGGGACTTTTTCAGTTGCTTGTTTATTTAAAAATGTAGTAGATGGTTGGGAGTGGGCATATGCAGGCATTTATGGGCCAAACCTAGATAGAGAGAGGAGAAGGATGTGGGAGGAGTTGGCGGACGTATATTATCTATGGGATGTGCTGTGGTGTATAGGTGGGGATTTCAATATCACTCGTTTCCCAAGCGAGCGATCAGGGAATTTTCGCCACTCAATAGTCATGGAGGAGTTTTTTGAGTTCATATTTGATTTGGATTTAATGGATCTTCCCCTTACGGGGGGTGAGTTCACATGGTCCAATAGTAGGGGGTGGTCGAGACTGGATAGGTTTCTTGTTTCTCCTTCTTGAGAAGAGCACTATTCGGAGTTGTATAAGAAGAGGCTAGCTCGGTGTTGCTCAGATCATTTTCCTATTTTATTAGATTGTGGAGGCATTAATAGGGGTCGCCAGTATTTCAAGTTCGAAAATATATGGTTAGCAGTGGACGGTTTTGCTGAGAAAGTTGATCCTGGTGGTCTTCTTATCAATTCTCTGGTACCCCTAGTTTCATCCTTGCACGTAAGCTTAAAGTTTTAAAGCAAGATCTAAAGAGGTAGAACTTGAAAGTTTTTGGTAGTATTGACAACCAAAAGACAACCTTATTGGAGGAGCTTCAAGACTTGGAGGAACAGATGTTGATGGGAAATGCCTTAGAAGAGGCGTTGTTGAGGAAGAGTGTGAAGGTGACTGAATTGGAGAGGGTTTTGTTGATGGAGGGAACATCGTGGCGCCAAAAATCCAGGGCTCTTTGGTTAAAAGAAGGAGATAAATGTACGAAGTTTTTCCATAGAGTGGCCAATTCTCATAGGCGCAACAACACTATTGAGACTCTTAAGATAGGTAATCAAGTTCTCTCTTCCCCCCTGATTTAGAGAACCATATTGTGAACTACTATGAGAACCTGCTCATGGAGCCGACCAGCTGGAGGTCGAAGCTCGATGGTTTGCCTTTTGAGTCCATTGATATGTAGAGTGCGAGCTATTTGGAAAGACATTTTGAAAAAGATGAGGTGCATAAGGTCATTAGCAGCATGGCCAAAAACAAAGCACCTGGGCCGGATGGTTTTTCGATGGGGTTTTTCCAACATTGTTGGGAGATTGTGAAAAATGATGTAATGAGGGTCTTTATTGAATTCCATGCTTTCCAAAAGTTTGAGAAGTGCTTCAATGCGAGGTTCATAGCCCTTCTTCCGAAGAAATAGGAAGTGTTGGAAGTTGATGATTTCCGTCCCATTAGCCTAGTGAGTGGGGTTTACAAAATTATTTCGAAACCTCAAAATGCCTTCGTTCGGGGGAGGCAAATACTTGATTCAGTTCTTATTGCCAATGAGTGCTTGGATCAGAGGTTGAAGGAGGGAAAATTAGGCATACTATGCAAGCTTGATATGGAGAAAGCCTATGATCATGTGAATTGGAATTTTCTCCTTTACTTACTTGGGAGGTGTGATTTCGGAGACAGGTGGATTTCATGGATTCGATATTGCATAACTACTGTGCGTTTCTCAGTGCTAGTTAATGGTACTCCAGCGGGTTTCTTTAATAGTTCTTGCGGCTTGCGGCTTGCGGCAATGGTAATTATGGTTCTGTCATGATCTCACATCTTTTATTTGCAGATGATACACTTCTCTTTTGTGAAGCGGAGGTGGGTCAAATTCAAGCTATACGAGCACTTTTGTTGTGCTTCGAGGCCATGACGGGACTCAAGGTAAACTTGGGCAAATCTGAGATGGTGGCGGTGGGTGAGGTACCTCATATCAGTCTACAAGCAGATACATTGGGGTGTGAAGTGGCTTCTTTGCTTATGAAATATTTGGGTCTTCCTTTGGGGGCCACTTTCAAAGCTAGAGGTATTTGGGAAGGGGTTATTGAGAGAGTGGAGAAACGGTTGGCTGGGTGGAAACGTCTGTATCTATCGAAGGGAGGGCGACTCACACTGATCACTAGCACTCTATCTAACCTCTCAACCTATTTCCTATCTCTATTCCCGTTGCCTACGGGGGTGGCGCATCGGATCGACAAGTGATTCCGAGCTTTCTTGTGGGGTGGTATGGGGGAGGAAACCAAATTCCATCTTGTTAATTGGAATAAAGTTTGCTCTCCAGTTTCAAGTGGAGGATTGGGTATGCGCAATTTGAGGATTTTCAATAAAGCGCTACTGGGAAAATGGCTATGGAGGTATCATGTGGAAGGAGAGTCTTTGTGGAAGGAAGTCGTAAATTCTAGACATGGTGGTGCTTGAGGGGGTTGGTGCACTAATGAAGTGAGGAATGGGGGTATGGTGTGGGTTTGTGGAGATATATAAGGGGGGATGGCAATGCTTTGAAAACAATATTCGATTTGTGGTTGGACAGGGTACTCGCATCAGGTTTTGGCATGATGTTTGGTGTGGAGAGCGTTCTCTGGAGAGGGCCTTCCCAGCTCTCTATAACATTGCAGCTAATAGGGAGGCTTCGATGGCGGATCTGCTTGTGTTTGCCCAAGGCTCTTATCATTGGAATATTTTATTCACTCGGGATAACCATGATTGGGAATTGTCTACCGGTTCAGAATTTTTTAGTTTGATATACTCATCAAGAAGACTAACGACACAAGGTGATAGGTTACAATAGAGGTGCAGGGGCAACAAGAAGTTCTCCGTCAAGACATATTATAAAATTCTGGCATCACAAGGGAATGTACATTTCCCATGGAAAAGCATATGGAAGTCTCGCGTACCTTTCAAAGTGGCTTTTTTTGTGTGGACTACGGCACTTGGAAAAATTCTAACCATGGATAATTTAAGGAAAATGGGCCTCATTGTGATGGGTTGGTGTTGTTTGTGCAAAAAACATGGAGAATCAGTGGACCATCTATTATTGCATTGTGAGGTGACGAGAGAGCTATGGAACGGAATATTTAGTAGAGTGGATGTCGTGTGGGTTATGCCGGCAAAGGTGGCTGACCTGCTTGCTTGTTGGAAAGGTATACAAGGTTGTTCTCAGGTAGCAACAGCTTGGAAGATGATCTCGTTGTGCATTATGTGGTGTACTTGGATGGAAAGGAATGCACGGTGCTTTGAAGATAGGGAGCGCACAATGGTGGAGCTTCAGAATTTTTTCATAAACACTTTTCGCCTATGGTTTTCGGCCATTGTTCTTAATGGAAATAGTGTACATGAGTTATTGTCTCTAATTTAGCGTTTTGAGAATGTATTTAGATTTTTTTCTATTGTATACTCCCTGTGTACATGGGCTATGCCTATTCTCATTCATATTAATGAAACTTACTTTTTACTGATAAAAAAAAAAATTATGTTCTAATGTGGAAGGCATGGCATGGTGCATTGGCTATGGATGATAGAATAAGAAGCATTGGGATTCCTCTTGCTTCGAAATGTGACTGTTGTAGGCAAGGAATGTATAAAGATCAAAATCATGTCCTCTTTGATAGGGTGATTGCAGTTGAGGTATAGCAAAAATGTGGTTCTCTTCTGGGATTGTTGATTGGTAGAACATGGCGGGAAACTGCTCTAAGTTGGTTTCGAAGAGCTTCAAATTCTTCTCAAATAGGTGTCATTCTGGGTTTGTTGCCTACTATTATTTCTTGGAGATTATGAGGTAGAAGATGTTTTTGCGCGTATGGAAGGTAAATCTGAATCGGTACAGGTTGTGTGGCATTCTATCAAACACTGGATAGATGTGATTTGTCAAGGAATATTAAAGGTTAGGTAGTTTACTCAAGCTGACTCTTACATCCTTAACAGCTTAAACATCCCTTTGATTCCTATTCATCAAAAGCAAACTCAATTTATCTCATGGTCCAAGCCACCACAGGGTAGAGTTAAACTGAACATAGACGGCATCAGTCTTGGCAATCCGGGATCATCGGGGGTAGGTGGCGTTATTTGGGACATGCATGCTTCTTTGTTGTTTGCTTTTTCAGTTAATCTTCTCTATGGCACTAGTATTCGTGCAGAATTGTTGGCATTGTTGGAGGGTGTCAAGCATTGCAAGCAGCTTAATTTTTCATCGGTTGACATTGAAATGGACTCTAAGGTGATTTTATTTTGGTTGCAAAGAGCTCAATGCAGAATCTGGTATTTAGAGGACTACTGGGAGGAACTTCAAGAGCTGCTTCCTGCGATGGACTATACTGTTTCTTACACTTACAGAGAAGGAAACGCAATTGCTGATTGGTTAGCAAGATTTGGTGCAAGGGAAGGTAATGTTGAATGGCTTACCATGCGAGATTTGCCTCATCTGTTGCGTGGTTTGCTTAGGGTGGATAAATGGAGACTTCCTGCTATTCGGTGCAAGGGCCAAGCTTAACGTTTTTAATTAATGTTGTGGTGCATTGCTCTGTTTCCTTGTTAGTTTGCAATGGTTATGTTTCAATTATGGTTTTATTTCTCGTATCGGTTACCTTTTGGGATGTTTGTTCTAATATTCCTCCGCCTAAAGTAAGGTCTATTAATAAATAAGGAGAAATTCCTTTCTCAAAAAAAAAAAAAAAAAAAAGTTAAGAGCACCATTAATGCAAAATTTTGGAATTTAATGCATCTCTTTTCCTATCCTAGTTAGGTGTTCTGCCTTTAGTATACTAAGGGCTAGGCCTCTTGAGTTTCTTATTATTGTTATTATTATTATTTTATTTTTTAATTTCTTAGTTATAGAACAAAAACATGGGCTCTTAGTTATATTCCAATTCTGCTGCCTCCATTTCTAATTTTATACAGATTTATGTTTCTTTTGATGTTGATGATTCAATACGATATGTACTTTGAAAATGAAATGGACTCTTTGCTCAATCCAATTCAAACCTCTTAAAACCATCTTCACTTTTCACTCACAAGGAAACATTTCTACTCTATCCTATGAAAAAAAAAAAAAGGTTCTAACTTTCTCTCTCTCTGTCTTGCTTTCTATTAATTTTGACGGGTAGACATTTGAGTATGAATATACGTACATTTGAGTATGACAATAAATAAAAAGTATCTAAAAATAGGAATAATAAGGAAACGATCTTTAAAATGTGATAGTAACATATTTAACTAAGTGTTATTCTTCAAACAATAGGTAAAGGAGAGCTTGAGGCAGCACTCAAAGGCATCTCCAAGAAATAAAGAGCAATTATATTCCTACAATCTCTTTTATAAATCCTAAATATTTCATTGCAAATATGATAATGGATGAATATTAATATTCTATAAAATATTATCGTTAGAAATCTAAAACATATATTATGGTAAAATTTGGATAGTTAGTTGAGATGAGATTAGTCGATATGAAAGTTAGAAGTTGAATAAAATATTGTTAGAATATTATTATTATTTTAGAATTTGAAAAAAATGAATTGTTTATTATATTTTATGAAAAAATTTAAAAAAATTATAGTAACCAGACTAGATGCGTTAAGATAAGTTGTGTTTTTAAAATTTTATTTCTAAATGTATGTAACAAATTCTCAAGATCTAATTTTGTCTATAATTATATTTTTTTAATATTTTTTATTTTACGTAAATATGTCACACAATAAAAAAAAAAAAAAAAAAAAAAAAAAAAAAAAAAAAATTAGTCCCGTACAAAAAATTTGCTAGTTCTGTCATTGCTTCTCACAAATTAACGACTTCTTTTGAGTGCTTTGTCATGCTACAATAGATGGCATCACGAAACTGAGAGCTGAGTCCTAGTTTATTTTTTTCCTTTTCAATTACTCAGGACATGGAAGAAACTAAGCCATATTTAGAATATTTGAGTATATTAATAATAGTGAAATGATTTGAGTTAAGATATTTTATTAAATTTTAGAAAATGTAAAGAAAAAAATTGAATAAAAATGTTATAAAATTAAAATTTTATTTGAATATTATTTTTATTTTGAAATTTGAAAAAATTATATTATTTTTTATGTTTTATTTGAAAATTTAGAAAAGTTATAATAATTAAGTAATTATTATATAAAAAGTTTGAAAATTTAAAATTAAATAATATTTTATATTTGAGTAATATTTGAAAAGAATATATATATATATATATATATATATATATATATGAATACTTGATTTTATTATTCTCAACCGGACAACCACAAAAATAGACATGATGAACTGACTAAATTTAATTTACTGTTCATGCAGTGAGAAAACTGTGTCTTGTATTTTTTTCCCTCATTATCAACCATGCATCTAGGATCACTTTCTATCTTTTTATTATTGAAGAAGTCAAGAAACAAAATATATATTTTAGCCTTGGGAGCCTTATAATATTCTGATCATATATGCAGCCTTATTCCAAGCTCCACCCAGTTTAGTACTGCACAAGAAATAGAAAAATACATCTTCTTTGACTAGAGACTTACGGGTTGAGTTGAGATAATTTTATCTCATTTTATTTTCTTTCCAAATATCTTTTAAATTTAAACTCTTTCAAATTAATTATTACATTTTTTTCAAAATAATCATTATAATTTTTCCAAACTTTAAAACAAAATATAAAAAATAATTCATCTTTTTCAAATTCTAAAACAAAAATTGTATTAAAAAATTATATTCTAACAATATTTTAACTTTATAATATTTTTTATTCAATTTTTTTCTCCTTTTCCAAAACTTAATAAATACTTAACTCAAACCATTTCACTTCTATTCACAAATCATCTTATTACTGTTCACAAAATTATATCTCATTATCTCATTCCCCAATCATTTCCTTAACACAAAAAATAACTTCTCAAGATCAGGCTTAAAAGTTGACTATTGGAAGGAAAAGAAAAATAAAAGAAGATATATATATATATTTAGAGAGAGAGAGAGAGAGAGCGCTAGAGATTATTACATTATCCATATGAGTCATATATAATACAGACGTACATGATAATTATTTAGCGCTCTCTCTCAACAGTACAGTGTATATAGAATTAATACAAACAGAGTACTCATGGCGTAGATTTAGTTCAATATATATGGATAGTGATCAAGGTATGCCTGTGACGATGGGAAAGCAAGGAATATAAAAGCTAGATGGTGCTAAACCCCACTCCGCTGGCAGGGGCAGATTGATGTTCTTGGAAGAACCAAACTTGTGCATGTCCCTGCATATCGTATACGTTGTAGGGCAAGCTGTGTAAAAGCTGAGAGGAGTGGAGATGGTGTAGGAGTTTGGCTTCTCGTGGGTCTCGATAATTCTGGACACCATTGATTTCCTTGAGGAATAGAGCTGAGTTGGACCCCCCAGCAGCTTTGCATGGCAGTTCAGTACTGGAAGATGATCAGAAGATTTTGAAATATTGGTACTGTCTGAAGGAAGCTCTACTTCAAAAGAGCCATCATCTTCTGTGGTTGCCATGGCTAACTTTTTCACTTTATCACACTTCACCAAAACCTTAATGCCTATAACGATACACACCAAAACTCTTGATAATTTGACAAAATAATAATAATTGATATGCATGCATGCAGATGATCATGGCCGTGTGCATAGAATAAATAATAAATTTATAAAAGATCGATTAGGACAAACCCGAGAAGGCATAATCTTGATTGCAATCAAGGCAAGCGACCTTGGCCCTCACAAACTGGCATGATGAAAGCTCGATTCTAGCAAGAGCAAAGACAAAGAGAAGTGCTGCTGCTGCTGCGATATTCAACATAGGGAAAGCCATGGATCGAATTAAGCTGCAAACTGCTTAAAACTGCATGTGAAGAAGATACATGCAAGAAGGCAATAATATTAGAGGAGCGAGCTTGTAAATATAGGATTGTGGAAAAGGACCATAGTAATTGAAGGGGGACCCAAAGCAGAGTTTAGTAGATGGGTTCTTAGAGAAGTGCATTTATTTTAGGTCTGTAGAAAGTGCTGATGATCTCGATTAACGCGTAGCAGCTGCATTTGTTTCCATAAAGGAATGGTCGATAATATCAAAGCGTGGCAATTCTTCTGACATTTAGCAGTACAATCAATTTTACTTGTAATATCTACCTCTCCAGCTTGAGACTCATCGATCGGGCTGCATGCCATGCCATGCAGGGTGGATCGGTGGTCACAAAACCAATTTAAGGTTGTATTTTTTAATTGGTTCGTTTCCATAATGTTTAAAAACTTTGTTTTGAAAGTTTCTTTCAACACCAATGAATCAAATCAACATAAACACCAAAAAATACTATTTTTTTTTATCATATTTTTGTTTTCTTTTTCGTCGCGTTTTGATCATTTATCAATGTTGACTTAATGCATAGCCTTATAAAGTTATACGTACGTACACTCTGTTTGAAATTAAGTAATTACTGGCCCACTGGGAAGGCAACAGAATCGTATGGTATCAATTTTATAAGACTGCATGGTAGTCATTGCATGTCTGCGTGCTTTATGGGCATTATTGAAAAGTACTTGTGCACTCGCAATTTTCAATTTTATCAAATACATGAATATTTTAGTCCAGCCTTTGCTTAATTTCCAGATCATGTTGGACTTGGATCGATGCATATGGTAGACATGTAGTACTCATCTACCAGATTCCTAATTTGTCACGTTGATCATATATATATGATCTTTCCTTAATTACAAATTAATTAAATAAAATTGGAGTCCATGCATGCATGCAGCTCCCTACCTACCTAGCTCCAACCACCCTATTCTCAAGCCAGCCCCTTCCACAGACACACAAATATATGAGGCTGGAACATAGGGCGGTGAGGCTAGGGAATTACCGGCCTCCACTTTTCATTTTTTTGACTTTATTTATTTATTTATTTATTTTATTATTATTATTATTATTATTTTACTTTCTAGAAGTGATAAGCTAAGGTGACAAGAATGTCGTGCTAGTACTCCACGGCGGCAAAGATAAATCATGTGGAGTTCTTAATAATGAGATAAGATAAAAATTTTATAAATAATATATAGTGACTAATAAAATTATTTGAATTAAGATGTTTTATTAAATTTTTTTATATTTTATTTGAAAATTTAAGAAAGTTTACATGAAAAAGTTAAAAAATTAAAATTGAAAAGTATTTTGTGTTTGAGTGATATTTGAAAAGAAAATTATAAAAAATTTTGATGTGAGATAAGATGGATTGAGATGAGTTTTTAAACAAGATATTTTTCTCTTTTATTTTTTAAAATTGAATAAAATATTTAATTCAAATCATTTTATTACTATTTACAAATTATTTTATTATTATTTATATAATTTCTATCTTATCCCATTCTCAAATATTCCGACCCCTAGTCTCACATATTGTGGCGAGTTAAAAAAAAAAAAAAAAAAAAACAAGTACATTGAGCGACATCACGTATGAGATTTTTGTGGTTATGTTATTTTTATTTTTATTTTTGAAAGAATATTTTTGTGGATATGTAGAGATGACATATATTTGATCTGAAAGTCAAAAGCAGGCAAATAATTAAGGAGACCAGTAGCCTCTATTGTATTCTGACACACACAGTCTACAGATACTGGGATACATTAATTTCGAGCACATTAATACAGAGACAGTATCCTTCTGTGGACAAAAATTGAAAGTTGTCGAAAATCTCCCGTCATCGATCATCATATCTGATTTTTTTTTTTTTTTTATTGTTTGTACAAGATGGCTAGAATTTCGAATCTAGATTTTTCGAATCCTATGTTATCAGGCCATCAATATATATATATATATATATATATATATATATATATATATATATATATATATCTGAAATTTTAAATTGAATGCACTTTTGTTTTTTCGCTGTTCCAAAAATACAAAAAATAAATTAATAGTAAGATAATAATCCTCTCTCGACAAAATCATGTTTTTAATTCTATTTTCTTTATTATCTCAAGTCACACGTGTGGATATGATTAATGATTATGATAAAAGAATATTGTTATATCCACAAAAAAAATTACGTAAAAATAATCTCATAAATTGACATGATTTTATCTAATTCGTTAAATCTATTTTATAGTAAAATTAACTTTTATGTAATCACTTTGTGACTAAAGTATTTATCTATAATAAATATATTTAAGTGGTAAACATACAAAATCCCTAAAAATGTATTACATCAACATGTGTGATTATGGATAATAAAACTTTAAATGAAAAATAGAATTAGCCGTATGCCATCAGGCCATCAAACTCTTAACAAAAATATTGAATATACATTTTTTATATATACACACATACATACATATATGTGTATATCTCTTACATCTATCTCATAAAATTAATATCAGATTTAGGTGATATCAACTTGGAAAGCATATAATAAGATTTGTTCTCTCTCTCTCAGCGGAAAAGAGTGATCACAACGTTATGTGAGAAAACAAGAAAAAGTTGGTTGGTAGGTTGCCCACAATTTCCACACCTAATTTGTAGACCACCGTCATAGATTTTTAATGTTGTATTCTAGCTAATGGGTCACATTCATAACTCTAGTTACAAAATAAAATGAGTTCCTCTTTGAGCACAAATAGTAAGATGAACACTTCATCATTGCACAAGTTTAGAACTGGTTGTACCATAGCAAGGGCATTTCGGACAACTGTGAAATGCAGGCATGTATCCACCATATACCTCGGAACGCTACATACCCCTCTCTCCCTTTCCATATTCTATCTTCAATTCCAACTGCTCTCACTTCAAATTTTACTTGTGTTTTTTGCAAGCAACACACAAAAAGAAAGACCCAAAATTCAAAAAAAGATAATAATAATAATGGCTACACGAGATATCAATCGCAACCATTAAAATCGAAAAGAAATTACTCCTAATTTCAACCCATCCCAATATCCAACTTTCAGCCAAGACATGATTTACCCCCCCCCCCAAAAAAAAAAAAAAAAAAAAAAGAAAAACAAAGCATATGTTTTGTCATTACTATATATAACAAAAGCAAAATTGTATCTTACACAAATGAGATAAGAAATTTGTTAATAATATTGAGATAATTTGTGAATAATAGCGAAATAATTTAAGTTAAGATGTTTTATGGAATATTGAGAAATGAGAGTAAAAACGTTAAATAAAAAAGTTAAAAATTAAAAGAGGGTTACAATATAATTTTTTAAAATTATTTTATTTTGATATTTGAAAAAAATAGAATTATAACGATTAGATAAAAAAATTAAAAATTTTGAAATTGAAAAATATTCATGTCTGAATTAGGATTGTACAAAAACCAACGGGACCAACCGTTGCCAGCGTGGACTGGCCGCCAGAGTTGGGAACTGGCTGAAACCGACAAAGAACCGATTGGATGGCTGTAGAAATTTAATGAAACTGACGTCTGCTGGTTTGGTCCAAGTATGAACTAGGTTCAAATTGCCAAACCGACCAATAATATATAAATATACTTTTTTACATATATCTTATGTAATCACTTAAGTGAGTAAAACGACGTCGTCTGATACTAATGATTTTGAAAAAAAAAATATATATATATATATATATATATATGTAATCACTTACCTTTATTGCGTCGTTTTAGCCTGGGCTCTCTCTCTCTCTCTCTCTCTCCCCACGATGTGATTGATCCATTTGAAATTTGTTGATGGAATTCTTGTTCTGTTGCCGTCCCTCTCTCCCGCCATCCATTTGCAACGTTTCAGGCTTTCGGCTTTCACTTTCTCTCTCTCTCAAATTCTCTCATCACCGATTCATTTGAGATTTGCTGATAGTGTTCTTGTAATGATTTTGCTATGAGATTTGTTGATAGGATTCTTTTGATTTGTTCTGGTTTTTGTAATGATTTTATTGTGAAATTTTTTGATGTATTTCTAAAGGGAAAGCCGACGAGAACATCGATGAACCTATCATAACCAGTCGAAACTATGTCGGCCGGCTTTGTTTAATCGACCTATTTCGATTGGACCCTCTAAAATACATGTCGGTGCAGTTTCGGTCTCTCCTAATTTGAATGGTATTTAGATGTTGAGATGAAATGAGATAGTCTGAAAAGCTTTGAAACGAAAACAAACTTGAGTGTTTTGGATTCAAAAATGAGTTGAGATGATTTGTAAATAGTAAAATAAAAATTAAATTGTTTATTATATTTTATGTGGAAATTTAGAAAAGTTGTTTTAAGATTTGAAAAAGTTGAATTATTTATTATATTTTGCGTGAGAATTTGAGAAAATTGTAATGATGAGATGAGATGAGATGAGTTGAGATGACTTTATATTAGTCTCCATAAATAAAGAGGGAGAGCTCGCAAAGAGAGCAGGAAAGAGGCAAAAATTGAGTCTATGATAAGAGACAGAAGAAACTATGACGTGTTTTGGTTCAAATTTATTATTAGGTGTCTTTTAAGGAAATCAATCAAAATTTGACAACAAAATAACGTTGCAGAACTCACTACAAAATGCTCACCACTAGGAAGTTCATCACCAGATTAGGGGAATGCCGCCTTAATGGTTCGAGGTTGGTGTTAGAGAATGTGCAAAAGAGTTGAGAAACTTTTGGAGATCAAAACATCTATATATACTTTTTAATTTTAAGTTTATAAAACAACATGACTCATAAAGAGAATTGAGGGACGGCAAGCACAAATTATAGCTTTAACTGTGTAAAAACCAGAGGATACTCGATCACGAGCTTCAGTTTTCTGTCAAACAATGATCGATCCTCTGATACATACAAGTCTGAAACATACCAAGACACAAAGCAATGTCACATCTCATCTCGTTTATACAGTATTCCTAATTTCGTACAGTACCATGGGTGATGCCTACAAGTGAGCAGCACAAATGCAAGTCCTAATTAAAACACGTGGTGTACTCCTGTTTCTATAAATGGCACCAGAAAACAGAAACAAACTTCAGAATGGCCAAAATGCAGGTAAGTGTCCAGAAAAGATCATGCATATATCCCTGCTTTCTGTAGTGTCCAGAAAACTCCTAATTTCTAAATGTGAGTTTCTGTTTCTTGTACTTTGGATTAATGGCTTCTGTAGCACATACATGATTTCGAGGAATTTGACCATTAATTGTCTTCATCCTGATAGAAAATGGAGAATGAAAATCATACAACAACAATCGATGGGAAGGGTCTGAGGAAACCACTTGGCACCCATCACATTAGCTTCTTTTAAAAGGCTGCCTCAACAAAACAGCCCGATCGGATCAATATAGCACATAGAAATAAACACAAAAAAGGCAATGGAGCCATAACATTGATTCGGACCATGTTCCTTGGCTAGACCGAGAAAAGGACTGCCTGAAGGCAGTTTTCTTTTATGCAATAACACTAAGGGATGGCGATAGTGTGGCTGAAAGTCAAAACTGATAATGATGCACTTGACAACCGCTTCACAGTGTCCAGTAGAGCTTTGAAGATTAAAAACCCAAGTATAGCTGGGTTGAGTGGAGGGTGGACCCTACTTGCTGATTCATTTGCTAGTCGGCAGGGGGGTGGTAGATTGGCAAACTTTTTATGTTGGGAAACTTCTCCAAGGTAGGGCCCTTCAGACCCACCCTTGTAGAGTAAATTCCGATTCCGTGCACCGCACCCTTGGAAGGCAAACATTTACACCAACAAGAGGATGTGCAGCAACGGCAGGCAGGCAGGCAGACAACGATAGATATGAGGTTTTTAATTCTTGTAAAAAAAGAGGAAAATATAGGAGAAAATGTGCGGTAAATAAGAGTACCAGAAAATAGATTGAGGACTGGCAATAAAGCAAGAAAAAAATAGAGGCTTAAATGGCATGCATGATGGTCATGCATTAGTTATTTGGTACTGACGAAGGTTGGCCTTGGCAGAACTCGTGGAGAAGACTCCATTTACAGGGAGCCCCTTTGTTGAAAATGGAAGAAGAGAGATCTAGCCTTTAAAGTTTTAACGAAAAATGGAAACAAAAAGAGGAAGACAAAGTAGGAAAGAAAGGGAAGTCTTCCCCTTATTTCAACTTGGTGGCTGATTTTAACTGCAAATGTTCTTTTTAGGTTTGCAGCTGCCACAACCTAACGGATAATTCTGAAAACTTGTCAGCCTACCCGGCATCAATAACTCTTCAAAAGACCACTGCCATAAAAGTACATTGCACTATCATTAAGTGGAACATTGAGAAAGAGGGAAAAAAGGAATATCCCCTTGATGAACCAGCTAATGCTAAAATGGATTAAATAATTAAACTGCCCATGTCAGTGCCTTGTTCCAGTAATTAGTATAAATAGAGCCCCCAAAAATAATTGTTCTCTGAAACCCTCAAGTGGAATTTTATAACAGTCCACATGACCAGAGTTGCCCATTTAGCAATTAATACCCTGAAACTAGCAGATGAATAATTCCAACAAGTTACATAGAATATAGTATAAATGTTCGTTTTCCAAAATATTTTTCATCTCTTTATGTGAAATCATTACTCAGTTATGAAGAGTTTAGCCATCAATCTCCTCACCAATTGAATCTAAAATCCAACCTGTCTTAATAGCTAAGCATAATCAAGGTCCAAACACCATTACATACTACATAAACATTTTATGAGTAGTATTAGGAAAAAACCATTAAATATTACGCTAACTTATTATATGATAATTAATTACAACTTTTGATTTGTGGTAATTAATTACAATTAATGTGCAAAGATATCATAACTCAAGTTTTCATTACTAAGGGCTTACCTAAAATGATCACTACCCAAAAAATTAGGTCTTACTAATTCATGAACACTGCAAGCATGCACCAAAGTTAGAGTGAAATTACATACAGAAACATATGTTAAACTTTGTGAACATTACATACAAGAAATTGACATCTATGCATATGATTGTATGTCAATATATGTGAAATTAATCTTTTACACAATATATGAATACAATAGCAAAAACAGGAAAAAGAAAAATATGAGATATATTTAACTACTTCAACTTGTTGGTAAAACCCTACTTAAGCACAAAGCACCATGGCCGAAGCGCTTCACATACCAAAAGTGCACTTTCTGGCACTTTTAGTGTGAAGTTAAAGTAGAAAAGTATGTTTTTGAAATTGTTTATAGAAAAAATTATAAAAATCGGTTCAAGACCTAGAAAATGAAGTGATACAATATTCTTAAATATTTAGTTCATATTGAAGATTGTTTACCTATCATGGCACTACGTGTTGTCACAATTGATGTATATGTTTTAGACCCGACAGTTCAAGTTGGCCATATGGATTGGTATTTGATTGCTTATGTTAGCATAAAAGTCAATAGCATATTTTGATTGAATCATGTACTTTAATTTGATTATGGTTATCAAATATCATAGATGTTATATATAGTAAAGTACAAGAAAATTAGATGAAATGTTGTGTAAAATTTATAGTCAGTATATTACTTGATTTTTCTGTTGAATGATACACTAATAAATTGAGAGAAAAGGCTATATATATTACCATTTTTCTTTTAAGCTTCCTTTTTTTTTTTTTTTTTTTTTTTTTTTGTATTTTATGGGATTTTTTCTATTATACATCATTTTAAAAAATATCCGCCTTACTTCAGTCAAGCATGCCTAGGCTCTAGAAAACATTTGCGCTTTAAATGCTTTCACCAATATTGCTTCAACTGTAGATCCTCATTAAGCCCAATAGATTACCACTTCGAATATTATAAAACGGAAAGGAACTGCATATACACTTCAACCAAAAACTAAAAGGAAACATAAAACCCCCTGTTGTACCTCAGATTAGTTATGTTTCATATTGGTTCCTGCTTTGAACTCCTAAAATGAATTAAGCACATCTAAGTTGCAAAATTGCATATTTCATGGAATGGATTAAGGCAGAATTTAGAACAATACTTTCCATCTCTTGCTTCCATAGAAGAGTCCCAAATAAGGAAATGAAATTATAAGTATTCAAACATTCAAAAGACCTAATTTTCTTTTCCTTTCTTTTTTTCTCAGTACATTTTCTAAGAAACTACATAAAACGGAAGAAGAAACAGATTTAGCACCATTCAAAGCTCGCAGCAACATATACCTCAAATCCCCTAGGAAAGGCTTCATAATTAAACCAACACTTCGTGCCCATATAATTCTCAATGAAGCGAAAATGAAGGGAAAAATTAAAAAAAAAAAGAACGCATTTTTCGAGAAATTGGAGAGATATAGAAGTTCTTAATCAAGAAAACCTGTTTGCCGCCACACCGCATTCCGAACCCGGCGAAGATCCCTCCCCTTGAGCGTCCTCCCTGCGCCTTCAAGCACGGAGCACGCGAGCATCGGCGACTGAACTCTCGCCACAATCTCGTGCGGTGGCAACATCTCGCCGTCCCCATCATCGTCAACGTCATCAATGTCGTCGAATTCGCGATGCTTCCGCATGGCCTTGGCCAGGACCGGCACGTTCACTGGCGCCGACTGGTACCTGACCGAGGAAGGCAACGACATTCGATCCTGCGAAGGTTTGGGGATCGTCGGAATGATACGTGAGGAAATGGAGGGTGAGGAGGACGAGGAAGAGACCGAGAGTGAAGCCTTTGGGTACAAATGCGAAACGTTTCGGAGGTTGGGGGACGTTTCATTCTCAGGGAGCGCTGCGAGGATGCCGAAACTCTCGGACCGAGCGAAACTCTTGTGGTGGTGATTGTGTAAGAGGTTGTGGTGAGGGGTGGATGAAGCGGAGGACGGAGGGGTTGAGTGGTGGTGATGGTCCAAGTCGGAAAATTCTCCGGTCCAGAGAACGTCGTCTTCGTTGAGCTCGACACCGGCGCTTGAGGCTGGGGCGGAGGAGGAGCTAGTGTTGTCATGCTGGATAGAAGAGCCGAGGAAGCGGTCGCCGACGGTAGATTTTCGAGGACGGAGTCGGCTGGGACCGTTGAGGTCCATCTCGCCGATCTCGGGAGGCCGGCTCCACAAAGTGAGAGGCGTGGTTAGGAAGGAGAGGGTTATAACCGAGATTTGCAATATTCCTCTGTGACTATTGTAGATAATGTACGCATCAAGAGCCGTCGATGTTGTCGAATTTATATTGTTGAGCATTGAGTAGGCAACAGTGTTGATTCGGTTCAGTTGAAGATAAGGATGCAGGGGATTGAGAGCTGTGAGCGACGCAGCGGAAAAATATGGGGAATAGGGTTGGCAGAAACAAACGTGGGAGTCTGGGACACGAAGAGGTGCGAGGCAGAAGGACGGTGCCTTTTCCACAGATACCGGCCAAAAGTTACTGACATGACACTTGCCAAGTTACAACCCTATCTACGCTTACGTCCGTTTGGATATTGTAACTTACAACATTAAATCGCGTTCACCGATTTTATTGATGCCAAGATATGTATATTATATTATATAGATTAATTTTAATTTGATTTGTTAAATTTATTGTGTCAAAATTTTAAATTTTAACACGATTTATTAACATAACAGGTTGTATCGTGTCAATCTGTTTTGACCCGTTTATATAAATGAATTGAAACAAATTCAAAATTAACTCATTTAATCTAATTAAGTTTAATATAATTTTATATAAATGTTAAAATTACAATATTTATAAAAATATAAAACTAACTACAAGTCTAAAATTACAATTCAAATAATAAAAATATCGAAATTAAAATTTCAATAATTTTATTTTTTAGGTATAAGGGTATAATTGTAACTTTAACTTTCTTAACGGGTCATAACGGATTGACCCGTTATCAACCCGTTAAGCTATCGTGTCTTAACGAGTCAACTTGTTTTGACTCAAACCCGTTAAGAGTAAACTCTAACCCATTTTTATCGTGTCGTGTTCGTGTTGGATTAATGGGTCGTGTCACATATTGCTACCCCTAATTGTAACTATTTTACCTCAATCATCTCGTTTTATCAATTTTTTAAAATTTTCATATAAGATATAATAAAGGAATTTATTTTTTAAAATTTTAAAATAATAATAATATTAAAAAATACTATTTGAATAATATTTTATTAACTTTCATTTAAAACCATTTAATCTCACTATTCAAACTTATTTTAGCTAAAATGTCATGTACATACAAAAATATTATAAAATAAAAATGAGTAATAAAATTTTAAATAGATAAATTTCATACCATCTCTGTAAAAAAAAAATGAATCTTACTAATAAAAAATAGATTTTTTTTTTACACTTTTTTAAAGTAGAATCTATATTTTTACAAAAAATTGCATTAGACTTATTTATTTAAGATTTATACAAATTATTTCTCTAGTACTTTTATGGAATAGTTGTTGAGACTTTAGAAATTAAAAAAGAAAAGATGAAAATCAATCAATTATTATTTTTTACTTTTCCCTCTTAGCTAATTCTTGAGACATCGTAGATGTTGTAGACAAATTCTAGGTATTGAGATGTTCAAGCGCATCAAGCTTAAAGTGTTGCAATTCATATCTCAAATGAATCATTTACGTCTGTTGGGTCCCGAATATAAAACATTGGGTCCGGCTTGCAAAAGCAACAGTACTTCTCTTGCTATAAAATTCAATGGCCAGTATTGCCTGTTGGCAAGCCGGACCCGTTTGTTTGGTAATGGAGTGGATTGCATGTTTGCTATATTATTTATGTTAGGGAGAGAGTGCAGGTGATACATCCAACGAAGCATACCAACGGGTAACATTGGTTGTAAAATCAGCTGAGATACTCTCGAGAAAATTTATTGAAGACATTACAACCATAAGTGCTAAGAAATTTATTTTTGTTTAGATTTAGAGATGAGTTAAAATGATTTGTAGATAGTAGAATAAAATATTATTAGAATATTATTTTTTAATATTATTATTGTTTTGAGATTTGAAAAAATTGAATTATTTATTATATTTTATGTAGAAATTTGAGAAAGTTTTAATGATGAGATGAAATGAATTGAATTGAGGTGAGTTTCCAATCCAAATACCTGCTACGAATATATTACAATATTTTCATGATGTTTGCTTTCTAAAGTGTTCCATATGACTACGATTTTTAGGCTTCCCATATATTGACACTCCATATTCATGAGACGAGTGTCTTTCATTACGTTCTTTAATAAAAGCTCATTGAAACTCTTTATATTGTTTTTTATATTTCAAGAAAAATTGAGAAGTTTATACATTTGCTGCTTATATCAACATAGGTGATGTAATCTTAACTTTTGATAACTTTTGCATGAAATTGTATTTTGTTTGCAACCCTTTGTATCGTATAACATTGAGTAACCTTTCAAAATGAATGGAGGATCATACAATATCATAATTTGACTGTAAATAATCTTTTAGGCTAGAATTCAAACTTTCACCCAATTGTATGGAAGTCATTCTTGTAGAAAATGACATATTTACATAAGTTTTTGCCCTTTTTTCTTTCAAATTAAACAAATGTTGTAGCCAAGAATTGTCATATACATTGTACTTATGAAGCATAGAATCCCAAGCACTGAAAACTCTTCTTCGTCTTCCAAAATTCTAAAACATGCATCAAGATCAATTCTAAAGCCACTCTCACCTCTTAATAAATGATCAATATTTTTCATAGTATTTTGCATGAAATGTCTCTTACACACTCGATGATAGGTACTTGGCATCACCATTGAGATAGATTTTTCCATTGCTGGATCTAGATCAGCAAATATGGTTTTTGGTTTTTTTCTAACATTGATTCAAAAAAGGTTTCAAATAACCATTTCAATGACTCTATGGTCTTGTCATGGAGAAGTGCAGCACCAATTATCACAATCTTTCTGTGACGATTAAACCCAACAAACATTGCAAGTGGTCGATACTTTGTTAGTCCTATATGTCGTACTAAAAGAAACTACATCAGCAAATAAATTATAATTAACGATCATTTAGGCATCAGCCCAAAAGAAAAAAAAAAGTATTTGCTATCTACTTTGCAGCATCTAATTGTACAACATTATAAAAGGAATGATTCTCTCATTTTTGCTTTCAGAAGTATCTCAATAAACTCCTGCCTTGCCATATTTAATATGTTCTTGTTGTCATTTTTTGTGATGGTAATTCTTTTGATCTTGCTTGGTGTAACCAAGAACATCTTTCCCACCAACTTGCCTACCTATGAACTTATAGAAATCCTTCAATCTTGCACCACCATCTAGCAAACCAATTTCCAATACTTGTGCTTTTAAGATCTTTTCTTGTGTTGGCATCTTGTGAGAACATTGTAGAATATGTAGAGCATGATCGTGATTGATCTCAATACCATGTATGTAATATCTTTGTTTTTCTTTATCATGTCGAGTTATCATATGTGCTTCACGACCTGTCCTTGTTTCTTCAGCTTGCTCATATCTTTTTTGTCCATCTCTCTCCCATTGGGCTCAAAACTCCTCTTTATAACATACAAATTTTCTTGAAGTCACCAAGCCATCTACTTTTCTTTTATTATACCACTCTACCAACACTAAACCCACAATTCGATCCATACTTATTATTGAGAGCCTATAATCGCCATAAATACATTATGTAGATAATGATGCTCAAATGTAATAGAATCTCTTTGAGTGTGAGATCTACCTAGACCTAACGTGTACACAACACTCATATTAGGAACTTCAATCTCATGCCCTTGCAAAATAGATTCCACTTTCCCAAAGAAGTCTCCCAATCCTTTTCTCTCAACGTTTGAATTAGCAGTTTTGTAGTTTTGACCAAATGCATCACATTTGAAATGCCTTGAGTTTGTTGTTGTAGTGCTTTGCATAAAGAATCACATGATTCCTTTCTATACTAATAATGTTGACAATAGAACTTAACTTTGTAAAGAACTGATGAATTGAAATTACTTCCCTTGATGATGCAACTATTACAAGTTACCATCAATGGGCCATACAATGCACATAATATGAGGAAGGATACTCACTAGGAAATAAATTAAAGCTTGTAAACCAATTCACTCACATGCATATTATTGGTACCATCGTTTCCTTGCCCTTGAATGTTTTGTATGTTGAGATTTTGGAGACAAAGAACGACATAGCAAATGTATTTTCAACCTGCACAAGATCAAATCAACGTTCTCTTATAAATCCTTATCAATATATTGTAATTCATCAAAGTATCATGACAAGGCGCTGTTTGGATGTTGAGATGAATTGAGTTCTTTATGAATAATAGTAAGTTGAGATGGTGGAGTCAGTTTTGCGGAGCCCATATAAGATGAGTTTAGATGTGTTTGGATGTTAAGATGTGTTTAGATATATTTATGAGAAGTTGAAAAAGGTTGTGAGTCTTGCGTGTAAAGAGGTTATGTTGAGTTGAAAAAAGTTGCAGGTCCCACGTGTAAAGAGGTTTTGAGTTGAGATGAATTTAGTGATTTGAGAGTTAAGTATTTGGATGTTAGACTTAGTTTAAAATTAGACTGAACTGAGTTGATCTTAGTCCAGTCTAAGTTCCAAATGGGGCCTTATAATAACATTGTTACATGATGAATATGTATCTTCACCCACATGGCCCAAAAGGGCCAATGATTGACAAAATTTACCTTTTTTCAATTTCAAAATCATTCTACGATAAATGTATTAAAGGCATCATAGTAAGACAAGATGCAACATCTTTGGAGGGAGAGTATTCTAGCCAATGAAACATCTTATACAAAGATGATGGAACTCATAGCTAATTATTTTCAAGTCATAAAAGGAAGCTCTTAACCACCAACTCATAGTCATATATTTCAATTCACAAAAAAATCTCTTTTTCGACTAGGGTGGCTAAAAAATATCCAAAAAGACATCGTAAATTAGGTGTCAACACTTCACCCTTTGTTTCTAAGATGGCCTTTTTGGCTAATGACGAAGAAAAGTCCTAGTTGTGAAGCTCCACTAAGTTGACGGCTATGTTTGGATGTTAAATTGAGTTGAGTTGAATTGTGACTAATAGTATTTTGTGCATCCCATTGAGATGGATTTAACTTTTTTAGGTTGAGATGAATTTAGTTTTTTAGGTTGAAATGCATGAAGTGGGTTGATGTGAATTTAACATTTTTATGAGAAGTTGGGATCGTGGGTCCCTCGGACAATTCATAATCTTTACCAGATGGTAAAGCAAAAGTCTCCCAAAGTAGTATTTTTTATGGAAACACTATTAGTGTTAGCTAGCATGGAGTTTGTGAAGAGTCAATTGGGGTTTGATAGGAGTTTTACTATTGACCTAATGGGCAGAAGTTGGGGTTTAGCTCTAATGTGGAAATCTGAAGTTGATCTCAGTATTTACAATTACTCATTAAGACACATAAGTGGGTGGATAGCATGCCAGTGGTAATCTAATAGGTGGTTAATTACTGGATTCTATGGATTTCAAGAGGTTAGTCATAGAATGCAATCATGGGAATTAATGGCCAGGATTAATCCAAGTAATTCTCCCTAGTGTATTATAGGGGACTTTAATTAAATACTAATGCAGTCTAAGAAAGTGGGAGGCAAGAGTAGACCTAAGAGTCAGATGAGAATTTTTCGATAGGTAGTTGAAGATAATGAGCTTTTTGATCTGGGTTGTAGGGGGATCCTTTCACTTAGAGTAACAGACATGCTGATGATAATTTTACTAAAGAAAGACTAGACAGAGTCTTTGTGAATCTACCATGGAAAATTGTGTTTAGTACAACTGAGGTACAAGGTTTGGTGGCTAGGAGTTTAGATCATAAGCTTCTACTAGTGTCAATTTTCCAAGAAGTTATAAGTCAATTGAAGAAGTGTAAAGCCTTTAAATTTGAAGCAAGTTGGATCATCGATGAAGAATGCAATAAGATTGTGGAGGAGGCTTGGAGAGATGAGTTATCTGTTAGGTATTTTTGGGAAGACTACAATCAACTCTTTCTAGGTGTAGTGTTGAGCCTGTCAAGTGGAATAAGAATAGATGTACAGGAAGGGAGAAGTTGATAAAGGAGAAGACAGAAGCACTGAGGAGATTATAGGAAATGGAAGGACCAGATAATGTTGATCAAATTAAGAATATGTAAAAGGAAGTGGGGCGACTGTTAGAACAAGAAGATATTAAGTGGAAGCAAAGGGCGAAGAAAAATTAGTATCGGTCTGGAGATAGAAATGCTAAGGATTTCCACCTATGTGCTACTCAGAGAAAGGGAAGAAACTAGATATTTGAGGTCAAGGATTCCCAGTCCATTCTCAGAACAAGTCAGAATGATATTCAATAGTCTTTTGAAACTCACTTTAGAGCAGTGTATTGTTCAACTAACACATCTAAGGAAGCAGTTGACAGTGGTTTATCTTCATTGATGTGTCAAGTTACTAGGTAGATGAATGAGAAGCTAGAAAAAACTTTTACTAGAGATGAAGTGGATAAGACTCTATTTCAGATGGGTCATCTGAAGTAGGCCTGCAACCAGATCATTTTAGTCGGTTTTTAATTCAACCCGACCCGACCCAGCATCTGGATTCGGGTGACCCGATCTAATTAGTTCAGGTCAGGTCAACCCGTCTTTATTTTTTTATTTTTTTTCATTTTTACTGAAAAAAGAATTGAATATTAAGGAAAATAAACGATTAATTTACAAACTTTTGGCGTTATCTTCTCCGTCTCAGTCACTTTTTCTACCCATTCCTTTCATTACTCTCTCTCTCTCTCTCTAATTTTTTTAATCCAAAAAAGATAAGAATAAAAAAAGTTCTTAAAAAGACTTGGCTACCATTGAAGTGACGTAAAATTAAATCAATCTAATCCTTGCTACCTTCCCATTATCCTGTCCCCTTTTACTCTCTCTTTCTCTCTCTCTCTCTCTCTATCTCTTTTTATTTTCGAGACAATGGGTAAACTTCTTCTGCTTAGTTTTCCCAGCATCTTCCTCCCAACTTAAAGCACCCCCCGTCTAGTTATTCTACCTTGCCCACATTTTCTTTTTTGGGTAATCCTCGAACTCGAAGCCAACCAAAACGATCACTCTGAGCTTAATGGACCAAAAGCAATCTAGTTGGAAGCTGCTTCAGAAAAATAACTCTCTTTCCCATGAACCTCCCAGCAGGTATGATTAGAACGGTACCCAGAGTAATACTAGCCTTAAGCTTAATGGTATTGGGTTTCCGTTTGTTGAAGAGGGGCTTCTTGACATCATTCGCAGGATAGAACTTGGGGGGCTTCTCGGTTGGAAGGGTTGCCTTGGGCTTGGCAAGGAAAAAGGCCACCGTTTTTGGCCTTGATGGCCCAAAGGCCCCTCTTGTGGTACATCTTCGACCTCAAGTATTTGTCAATACCACTAACCAGATCAGGGTTCCTGCTCACCTTCGGGGTTCTCTGCATCGGTGCCATTGATTTCTCTCGCTCGCACGCCACGAGTGAAAATGGAACGTCAGGCCATGATCTTAGCTTATGACTGTCAAATGGATATGAGATGAAGAAGGGAATGGCGAGGGCTAGCGTCTAGGGTTGATATGAAAAAGCTTTAAGTGATTTTTTCTTTTAAACGCTAGTCGGTTGAAACAGGCATTTATCGAGTTCAATCTGAAAGCTTGTTTAAACCGTTTGGTCGGCTCATTCGGACGGATCGGATATTTAATTTTTCTGCACAGGCCTACTCTGAAGTCTCCAAGATTTGATGGATATGGGCCATGCTTTTATCAAGGATATTGGCATTTAGTTGGAGATGTAGTTTCTGAAGCAATGCTAGGTTTTCTAAATGATGGAAATTTTGATGAGAAGATTAATAGTACTCATATTGTGCTAATTCATAAAGTGGACAAGCTTATTTTAATGAGTGATTTTAGGCCTGTAAGTTTGTGCAATGTAATGTATAAACTTATGGCCAAAACACTAGCAAATAGGCTAAAAAAGGTACTGCTTGATATAATTTATCATAACCAGAGTGCATTTATACCTAGAAGGCTTATAACAAATAACATTATGATAGCTTATGAAGCTTTGCATACTATGAAGACTAGGCAAAAAGGAAAAAGGGGAAGTGTAGCACTCAAGCTGGATATGTCAAAGGCCTATAATAGGGTATAATGGCCTTATCTAGGGCAGTAATGGAGAAAATTAGTTTTTGGAATCAATGGATAGAACATATAATGAGATGTGTATCCACAGTGAAGTACTCAGTTATGGTGAATAGGCAAAATAGCAAAGTGATCACTCCTACAAGAGGATTGAGACAAGAGAATTGAGACAAGGGGATCATTTATCTCCTTACTTGTTCCTTTTGTGTGCAGAAGGGTTAACTAACTTCAGTGTTGTATAAAACATAAGGTAATGGGTCTATAAAGGGTGTGGAGGTGAGTAAGGGGGGACTAGCATTAATCATCTATTGTTTGCAGATGATTACATAATTTTCTTTAGGGCTAAAATGCAACAGTGGAGGGCTAGGGAATCTATACTGCATAAGTATGAGGAGGTATTAGGTCAGAAACTGAATATGCAGGAAACATCCTTATATTTCAGTGCTAATACAAAATTTGAAATTAGAGATGAGTTGACACAAGCTGTTGGGGCAATGGTTTGTAGGGATGCAGTGAAATATTTAGGTCTACCTACTATGGTGGTAGGTCAAAATATAAAACTTTTCGAGGAATTAAGGAAAGGTATGGTAGAGAATAAATAGTTGGAAAAACCAGTTTTTATCATAGGCTGGTAAGGAGGTTCTAATAAAGTCAGTCATACAAGCTATTCCAACCTATGCTATGAGTGTCTTTAAATTACAAAATCAGTTATGTAAAGAGCTATCTTAAATGATGGCTAAATTTTGGTGGGGACATATGAACTAGAACAGGAAAATCCAATGGAAGCAGTGGAGTAAGGTTAGAATTAGAATGTCAAAAAGTCAAGGAGGGATGGGGTTTAGAGATATGGAGTATTTTAACTAGGCCATATTGTCAAAGCAATATTGGAGGTAGCTCATAAATCCTAACTCTCTCATAGCTAAGATTATGAAAGAGAAATATTATAAGCATGGTGACATATTACAAGTGAAAGTTGGCAGTGCCACATCACAGATTTGGAGGAGTAGAAGGGGATCTGGACATCTGGTCAAAGTAGGGATGAGATGGAGAGTGGGGAATGGGGAGAAGATCAAGATATGGGATGACAGATGGTTACCAAGTCCTTCTACTCACATGATCCAGTCACCAATCAAAATTCTACTAAGGGAAGCTTGTGTTAAGGATTTTAATGATGCTAAGGGATGCTAGAAAGTAAATCTTATAAATGAAGTGCTCAATGAAGAGGAGGTAGACATGTTGAAGAGTTTGACAGTAAGCATAAGTGATTATGAAGACAGACTGATATGGGGCCCTACGAAGAATGATATTTTTTCAGTTAAGTCAGCTTACTTTATAGAGTGTCAAATGAAAAGGTCTGTTATGGGTGAGACTTCAGCGATTAACTTGGGCTAAGTTGTATGGAAGAAGATATGGGATCTACAAGTTTCAAATGTGGTAAAAGTTTTTATGTGGAAAGCTGTAAGTGAAATATTGCCAACAAAGAGAAACCTGTTCAGAAGGAAAATCACTGACAATGGCCTTTGTCCAATATGTGAACAACACGAGGAGACCAAAAGTCATACCTTGTGGAACTGTGTTGCAGCTCAAGATGTCTGGATAGATTCATCAAGTATTTTATAGAAATGGAAGTGTACATATGGGAATTTTTATAACATTTGGGAAGATCTGGTCTCAGGTTTACAAAAATCTGAGATTTAAAAAATAGCTTGTGTATTTAGAAGGATATGATTGAGGAGGAATAAGCTTGTTTTTTAGGAAAAGTTTGACAGCCCTTTGAATTTGCTACATGGAGCGAGGATGGAAGTAGAAATTATCAGCAAGCTAAACTGAGTACGAAAGATCAAGTAGCAGTGGCAAATCAGAGAAGCACTGGAGTTAGATGGAGCAAGCCTAAAGTTAATTGGTATACGGTGAATTGGGATGCTATATTGGATGTGAAGAAGTCTACTATGGAAGTGGTATAGTGGTAAGGAATTGGGAATGTGAGTTGGTGGCCTCTGCAGGTATGCCAAGGAGATTTATACGCAATCCACTATAGGTTGAAGCTTTGGCACTTGAGAGAGCAACATAATTAAGCATGGACTTAGGTCTTCAGCATGTGATATTTGAGGGGGATGCCCTTGAAGTGGTTAATGATGTTAAGAGTAGATAAGAGAACTGGTCTTGATATGGATAGATTGTAGAAGATATCAACAATTTCTTCTGTCATGGAGAGGTAATGAAGATTTAGTATGTTCCAAGAGATGGTAATCAAGCAGCACATCAACTAGCTAAGTTAGCATTAGACTATGGTGAGGAAATAGTGTGGATAGAGGAGGGGTTGGGTGAGATTATGCACTTGTAAGAAATAAAATATAAAAGGCCTATGGTATTTCCTAGGCCCAGCCCAACATGGGAGAACTCATCAAGACAGAAGAAAGACAGACGGAAGAAGGATACAAAAGGTTGAGAAGGGTGTCAGAAGGAAAAATATGAGAGTGAACATAAAAGAAAGATGACGTGACATAAAGCAAATGAAAGTGACACAAAACAAAAGGAGACATGAGATAAAAGGCAAGGGCATATACGACTTCGGGGACTTTTGACCAAGCTTTTTCTCAAAGGCTTCTTCAACCCTAGGAAAGGATGAGAGACTGTAAAAACAAACTTATTATATTGGATTATCCCCTCCTTAAACCTCTATGGACGTAGGTCTAGTGCCGAACCACGTAAATTTGTGTCTCATTTTCTTTATTTCTCCTGCATTTATTTGCTGTTCACCGCCATGCATGTACGTTGGACACTGTATAGTTGCACCGGACTACTGTCAGGGGCTCCACACAAGACAGATCCAAACCCAGGCCCAGAACAATATCATCGGGGTTGAGAATATATATTTCTCCCATTCTAGATTGTTGCACTATTTTTAGGCGTTAACACAATACATTAATAGTAAAAATCATTGTACAGATGTTCAGCTCAATGAATAAGATTGATCTTTGTTTGTTTAAAAAAAGAAAACTAATATGAAGGCCAAATAGTTACACAACTTAAACAAAGAAACCTAGATTTTATAAAAATCAATTCGAATCATTTTCTTTTTTAAAATTTATATAACTAATTAAAACATTAAAAAATATTATATAAAAAATTATTTAAAAACTCATAGATTAAATTTGATCTACCTGGGGTGAAAAAATCCCACCTTGAAATAGGGCTAAAAATCGAATTTTTTGAATTTTTTTGACCAAGACTAACTAGTCCTTTAATTTATCTTATTCAGAGTGATTGAAATTGCAATATCATAAGTAATAATTTATCCGAATATATATTATAATATATATGATTATATATAATTATAATTTATAAAGTAGATTTTTGTAAATAATAACAGATTTTTAATAAAACATATATTTTAAAAGCAGTTTTTTTTTAAACAGATTTTTTTATAACAAATTTACAAATGATTTAAACCAGACCGAATCAGACCGGAAACTAGTAAAACCCGAGTTACCGGTTTAGGAGGGTAATTGGTGCGTAATCAGTTTTAAAAAATATAAAATCGGTGCATACCGGTTTGATCCTAAATTTTATCCAAAATTAGACTGGACCGGAACAGTTATACCCTTACTTAAATGAATAATTCTACATTTCTACTGTATTTTTATCTTACTATATACTATATAAATAATAACAGATTTTTAATAAAACATATATTTTAAAAGCAGTTTTCTTTTTTTTTTTTAAACAGATTTTTTTATAACAAATTTACAAATGATTTAAACCAGACCGAATCGGACTGAAAACTGGTAAAACCCGAGTTACCGGTTTAGGAGAGTAATTAGTGCGTAATCAGTTTTGAAAAATGTAAAATCGGTGCATACCGGTTTGGTCCTAAATTTTGTCCAAAATTAGACTGGATCGGATCAGTTACACCCCTACTTAAATGAGTAATTCTACATTTCTACTGTTTTTTTATCTTACTATATACTATATAAATGTGACACTTCATCCCTCTTAAATTATCAAACTTTTTTAAGTAAAAATTAACAATTGATGAGTAATGCCACCTCATTATAATCGAATAAAAATGAGACGAAAGTGCAGTACGTAGAATGTTTTATTTAAATTGATAGGCCAATAAACCAATAATTAGGGGTGTAACGGGTCCGGTCCGGTCCGGTTTTGGACAAAATCTAGGACCGAACTGGTATGTACCGGTTTTGTATTTTTCAAAACCGATTATGCACCGGTTACCTTCCTAAACCGGTATTTTCGATTTTACTGGTTTTCAGTTCGGTCCGGTCTGGTTTTCTAATTTTTTTAAAATGTAAGTTTCACAATTTGTCATTAAAAATTTGTTTATAAAAAAAAAACTGATTTAAAAAAATCTGTTTTATACTTTTATTAATATATTAGACTATATAATAGTATTAATATTAGATTATTGGTATAGTTATAAGTTATATATTAGTATTAGTTATAAACTATATATTTAAAATTAATATTAGTTATAAACTTTTAGTAAAAACTTGTAGTATTAATTATAAGTATAACTATAGCCATTAGTTTATATTAGACTATTAGTATTAGTTATAAACTTTTAGTGATTTAGTATTAACATTTTATGTAATAATTTATAAATTATAATAAGAAATTATTTCATATATGAATATATATAATTATATATATTATATATAAAAATTTCACATAAAAATTTATAATTATACAAATATATAAAACTTATATATATTAATATATATAATATTTTGTATAAAATTTATATATACAATAATAAAAATATTATTTTATATGTATATTTTTTATCAACCGGTCCGGTCCGAAAAATCCTAAAACCAGAACCGGACCGGAACCTGCCGGTTTTCACATTCTAAGAATCCGTCCCGGATTGGACCGGTTCAAAACCAGTAAAATCGGTTTGGTCCGGTCTGATTTTTCGATTTTCCGGTTTGAATTTACACCCCTACTTATTATTAGCTGAGTTTTGTGTTTATTTTATTCTAAATTTGTTTATGATGAAGAATACATTTAGTGGGTTTTAAATGGGAAAATATTATTGGGAAAGAAAACAAAAAATAGAAAATATAAGGAGGGGTCCAAGGCCTATAATAAAATGATACCCCAAGTCAAGGCGTTATTTCATAATAAAGAAATAGATGGAGACTTCCTCAGTAATTTACAAAAACTTTTCCTCTGCCTGTAAAACCCTAAGTCCCAGTCCCTCATATAAAGCGAAGCTTTCTTCTCGATGAGAAAGCCGTCCTCCTCCGCCAATAGTTACTCTCGATCTCTCTTAAGTCTCTCTTCTACTCGAAGCAACCATGGTATGCAAATTGAATCCCATCTCTAATATATTCAGCAAATCGAAGCTCAATGTTATTCTTTTTAATATTCTGGTTGATTATCGAGAAAGGGTTGTAAAAATAGTGGGAAATTATTAATTGTATCTGCAAGGGTTATTGCAAAAGGTGGTAAGGTGAAACACAGTCGGATTCTCGTGTACGTTTGGATGCTGAATGAAGTTAGAAAGTGAAACAATGTTATTGATATTTTAAAAATATCGTCTTATTTTCGAAGCTCTCTTAGGTTGCTGAGAAACCTACAAAAACAATAGGTAAAGCTGAAGGATTACGTATAGTTATGCTTTTAAATTTATTCGTTTAGTTTCATAAGAGCAGGTTCTTGCAATTCTTCGTACTGATGTTGTGGAATCTTTGAGATGAGAACTCTGAATGCTTTTCCAACTTTAAAATTCTGATATGTACTCACGGAAGTAGTGGAACAATGTAGTTTTCTTTTTAGTAAATAGTTGTTTATTTCGGAAAGTTAATGAACATTAGTTAGACAAATACTAATGATGGCAATAGTGATTTAGTAGTATATGTATATCAATAACCATATCTAAGTACAGTCACTTTTGGACATGTGGCGTTTATGTTTCTGTTGGTGGGATATTTGCCTTAGTTTTGTCATGGCACTTACTATTTGGACTGAAGAGGATGGACCTCCCAATTACTTGGATCTTTCTTAATAGTTTATAATGCCGCCATGTATTTTTTTTTTTTTCATTTTTTCTCTTTTGAAAATATGTTAGAATGATTGGACTTAACCCATCATTTTTTGGCTTGACTATTAAGAGAAAATGTGCATTGGATTGTGCTACCTTTTTAAAGCTCACACACGTTGATTCCCTTCTATCTTGATCTAGATTTGGGTAGTGGTTTGGACAAACGAATGTTATCCCTCATAAATGGTTGCATATTTTGTGTGAAACACTGCAAAATTTAGCATGTAGTATAGTTGGACCAGGCACTTTATTCAGCAATTGGACTGTACTTTGTAAATTTTGTCTCATAGAAGCTTTTATTTTTAATAAGTATCCTGGATTTTTCTGTTTCTCAAAGTCACCATTTCCACTTGATAGGTTTGCACTTTAATTTAGGCCTATCAAAGATGTGAACTTCTACTTAGCTACTGGTTTACCACCCCAGTGCATGCATGTATTCACTTTTTCGCATGCTACTTTCCTCATTCCCTTGTTCAAGATTTAAAGTTTATGAGGATATGAAATCTTGATATTTGAGAAATGACATGAAATTTTCAATTTTTCCGTACATTTATTGGGGTTCCTTAGTCGAAGCGAAAGACAAGGGAGCCAAAGGAAGAAAATGTGACCCTTGGGCCTGCTACGCGTGAAGGAGAACAAGTTTTTGGTGTGGCTCACATTTATGCATCCTTTAATGATACCTTCTTGGTAAGTACCATTATTTGTTTTTGCAAGTAGATATTTGTTAGTCCAACTATAATTTTTTTGAGTTAATTATAAATGATTTGTTTGCCTGATAAAAACAGCATGTGACTGATTTGTCTGGACGAGAGACACTAGTTCGCATCACTGGTATGACTGATCTTGCTTCTTATGGTTTAGTTGAACACCGAATGCCTATTTTTTTACAGTATATTTAGACTTGAGCATTCACATGTGCATTGCTTGGTCTGTATTTGCACATTTGGTTAGTGTGTGATTTAATCCTTCTTCAAAACCTTGGAAAAGTAAATGATTTTAATTTTTTTTTTTTTGGTGCAACCATGTAATTGTCTTGTATAATTAATTACCTTGTGGTGCCTGTGAATTTGTCTCACTCATGGATCCTTTTGTATGAGGTGAAATGAATCTGGATCCTCCCATGAGACGTGAAATTGAATCGTTCTTTAATTTGTAGGTGGCATGAAGGTAAAGGCTGATAGGGATGAGTCCTCACCGTATGCTGCCATGCTTGCAGCTCAAGATGTAGCACAGAGATGCAAGGTTTTCTCGTTTCCTATTCATTACTTCAAACTATAATTATTTGATTTTCAATGCTGCATTGATAAGTAGATATTTCTGGATTTTGTTACGAAGTGATACGTCTCCAGTGTTTGCTAGCTTGATCAATTGTGATTCCATCCCATACAGGAACTTGGCATCACTGCTCTTCATATCAAGCTCCGTGCTACTGGAGGAAATAAAACCAAGACTCCAGGTCCTGGTGCTCAGTCTGCACTTCGGGCCCTTGCTCGTTCTGGAATGAAGATTGGTCGCATTGGTAAGGCTCACACATTTTTAAATGCCTAAAGTGTAATCACCAGATCTGGCATATGTAACCATAATTACCTGGTGGACACCTTGAAAGAGTTTGTCCTACATAAAGGCTTTGGACAAAAGATCCCAACATAGGATGAATATTTAGGATTTCCTTTTTTCTTATCATGGCTTCCTTTTCGAAGTCCTGCCCCCTTCCCCCCTCTTAGCAGTTTGTTTAGCGGGGTGGGCATCTTCCTGCCTTTCAGCAACCAGAGAAAATCTCATGTTGGATTGCTAAGAGCCATCCCTGTCAGAGTTTTGATATTTCTTTTATCCTACAATTTTCTTTTTTAAAAATATTTACTTTTGGGAATCTGAATATGGCCTTGAATCTTACATTGGGTTTATACTTACAGAGGATGTGACACCAATTCCCAGTGACAGCACACGAAGAAAGGGTGGTCGAAGAGGGAGAAGACTGTAGATTGGCCTTTTTCGCCCAATTGTCCCATCATTCAACTTTAGTGCTGGTGATGTGGTTGCTTCCCAATCTTGGGTGGTTTACTAGATGAACATATTTTTATTTTTATTATTTAACATTTTGCGGGTTTGCTTTCGTTCTCACAATTGACTTGTGTTCATGACTTGTGGTGCTTCCTGCTTCCTGCTCCCTGTGAGATTGTTATTCTTAAATGACTAATCTATGAAAACCATTTTGTTACTCTAGTAGCAGACAACAAAGGTTAAAAAGCTCAACCTTTGAGATCCATAGTCTTTTGAGATGCTTCATTCAGCAAACCTAATGTTGATTCTGTTTTTTGCTTATATTTGTTGAGTTGTGGTTTTCTAGGTTTTGGACAACTATACTATGTTGATGTCCCATTTCTATGATTATTATACATGACTTGACTTTGTTTGTGCACTAGTGTGTAAACCTGTTGTGAAAATCTCGTCACTTTGTTTGGGACAGTGTTATTCTTAATCAAGGATAAATTTAACTTGGAACATAGGCATTTTCCCTCTAATGTAGCATCAAATGAGAAAATAACAACTGTCTTTTCAAATCATATGATGGAGCGATGGAAGAATATTGGTCCAAATGATGATAAATAGCATTGCTCTTTTCCTTTGACCTTTCGTCAGTGTCTTTCCAACTCCTCAACTTTTTTTGATTGGCACCGGGTATCCAAGACCAGCGTCCCGACTAATCCTGAGGGTGCACAGGCCCTCAGCATGGAGTTTTCCGCAAGTGCACCTTGGATAAAATTCAAGAAGAAAATCTTCCAGTTCGATGACCCTCGGCATACTTCCAAACCGAAGGCCTTTACCACTTGAGCCAATCTCTAGGGGTTCACTTGAGCCAACCCCTAGGGGTTTCTTTCCAACTCCTTAACTTCTCAGAACAACATTTGAGTTTTGTATTTTATTCTTTTAGCTCTGCATATAAGACTGCATCTCATTTGCCTGAGCTCAAAGTGGCCGTCCCATTTTACCCTTACATGCTCATCACTGAATCTCTCACACTTAAATCATAACTCCAGAGTGCAATTATCAGGTTACTTCATGTGCATATACATTGTGGCCGAAAACAGCAATGCAGTTGAGTTTTTTATTTACTTTGGCAGCTGGTCCCAGCGGTGGTGCAAGAGAGAGGGCTTCCTTGTATGTCGAGATACTAGGGCCTTTGAGCACATCAACACCATTTAAATGGCAAATCATTGAATGCATAAACATCCATATCCAACACTATTAAAAGAGTTTTAAGTTTTATGTATCTTTGTTGATGGAGAAGAGACAACAATCAATGTGTTGATAATGGTAAATACTCTTCTTAACAAGAAGGATTATTATTTAACACTAAAAAATAAACCCCAAAAAGGAGAGCAGCACAAAGGAATGAAAGCATAGATTGCACTAATAGAAAGGAATGCTATCTTCAGGGCTTGGGAGCACCAAGAGCAGCCTTAAGAGCTTGAATGGTGGCAACGTCAGTCTTGAAGGATTTAGCCAACACATTATCGTCAATGCCAGTGGTGAACAAAGTGTTAGGAATTGAAACAGTTCCAGCATTTGCGCTACCAAAAGCTGAAAGTGCTAAAGCAAAACCTTGAGGGTCAGCATTGTACTGGAAGTGCACAAGTCCTTTGGGAAACACAAACAAATCACCCGCTTCCAATGTTTGAGTAAATAGCTTATTGGTTGTATCAACAAATCCTACCTGAAGGGTACCCCCAAGTAGGAAAAGGAGCTCGGCAGAGCGAGGATGGATGTGGGGTGGATTAATGGTGCCATTAGCAAATTCCAATACAGCATAGGAAACACTCTGCCCGTTGAGAGCTGGAAATTCAGCCATGCTTGCTTTCAATACCTTAAAGGTTGTGGGAGGGCTAGACAAGAAAAGGGAGCGCATGCCAGTAAATGTGAAGAAATTTCCATCAATTAAAGTGGCATTTTGGGGGAGTACAAAATCGGAGATGATATTTGGATCTCCGGCTGTCGCCATTCCGATGATGGCAATCGAAGAAATAAATAATGAGAAGAATTTGATGGAAAAGATTGTAGAGGCCATGGAAGAGAACTTGATGCAAGGGATATGGTATTTTGATGATTTTGAATGTGGTGGACTGAGGTGCATAGGCTTAAAAGAAAGGCTCTCTTAAATAGGGTGTTGTGAGTCCCCTATGGAATATTAAGGAAAGGGGATATATGTTTTACACCTGCAGGCCTTCGGGATGACAAATTTGAGATGAAAACTATGAGCCATTGCTCTTGTGACTGCCTGCAGTTCTACAGTCATTCAGCTCGTACAGGACACCAAGAAACTACAAAATTTTGCTTATCCTTGTAACTCATGCATGATATAGAATAGTTAAAAAGTATATGCTCAATTATTCTTTATAGTTGGGTAATTCTTAGGTTGTGTTTAATTGTTCAACCAAACTTAACTCATCTCAAACTAATCATTGATGTGACTCACTACTTTTTTAACTTCTTATAAAAAATTTAAATGCATCTCAACCTATTTCATACATTTCAACCTAAAAAGTTAAACTCATTTCAATAGGATATACAAAGAAAAATTCTACATATAACCGTGAAGTGCGTAAACGCCGCGTAATTGTTTTGAAAAAGAGTGTGGTTCACTATTAAAAAATTAATTTTTTTCATGTACGTCTCATGTTTTATTCACTTTTTTCAAAGCGATTACGCGACGGTTGCACAATTCACAGTTGCAAATATCTTTTCTTATTAAATTAATAGATTGATGTTCATTTCTTTTAAGGAATATTTAAAAAAAACTTAGGATCAATTTAATGTTAGAAAAAATATGAAGGAAGAAAAAGACACAAATAACTAATTTTTAATATATGAATAATGCTAGATACAATTTTAGGGTGTACAAGTCTCGGACACTCATTTTGAAAAAAATTAGGAGCCACCGTTAAAAAAATAAATTTTTCATATGGATCCTGAATTTATTCAATTTTTTCTTAAAGGGAGCGCGGAGATTTCACTAACATTGTAAATATCATTTATTATGATTGAAACTTGTAATTTTAAAGAATACTGTTGATAGACAATTTAAACGAGATATTAACAGAAAAATTAAATTTTAAAGAAAATTATTGAATTTCAAATGTTAATAGATAAAAAAAATATTCTGATCTCTACACTAAAATATTCATCAAGATACATGAAGTTCCGAAAAAGGGAAAAGTTTTTCGAGAAAAATAAACTTATTAAAATACCCATCGAGGAGTAAAATGAAAAAAAAAAAAAAAAAATGCGATGGAGACACTATCATCAGCTTCTTAATTATTATCATCTTTCTTTTATTTAAATTTATTTTCTTATAAAAGCGACTGTAGAGTGGTAGACTAATTTTTATGGGCTAAACTTAAGTTTTGCAAATATACATGTGGATAATGTTTAGTAGACCGAAGAAGTGTACCTCAGGCAAAAAGTGTACTGATAACTGCTTTTTTTACTTTTTTTTATTTTTTTTTTCAAGGTAAGCATAACATAAATTAATTAAGTGGTTATAAAGATATAAGAAATGAGGTGAGAGTCTCTAATAATCATCTCAAAATAAGCAAAAACAATACCAGAAAAAATAAAAAAGCGGGATTTAGAGTAAAAAATTTGACTCCCACCCATTTCCCACTAACGGGAAGCCGTTTAAAGCGGATTTAATATAGTTTGATAAACAGACTATAAAACTACGACTAAAAGTCGTAGTTGAGAGTTGCGTGATGCATTTTGCTGGTCTATTACGGCTGAATGAGACTTTAATGACCACTTTATCTTGATCATTAGTTAGGAAAAACAGAAACATAAAGAAATATCAACTTGAAAATGAGTTGATACGTTGGTGTATGACTGTCACTGGTGGTGGTGGCGCATGAGGCTCATGCACCACTCTAGGGAAGAAGGTAGTACTCGGAACTAAGAGATCCGAAGCCGCTAACTTCGATGATGTCACGTGTGGCGGCAAAAGACTCACCATGGCATGGCAGCGCGTGAGTTTCACACGCACTGTAAGCCGTGCGTGAGACACATGCGCCACTCGTTTGGACAGTTTTCTCCTTCAGTCTAACAGATCGGCCAATGGGGAGTCCGATGGTGGGGCGTGTGGCAATCGTAAAAGGCCGGTAAGCAACAGATCGGAACATCTTGGTACTATAGCCGAAAAAGTAAAAAAAAAGATAAAAAAAAATCGATATACATGGCTGTCGATGGCTGGATAGTCGTTGGGAGGGAGGAGCCGAAGCTCCAACCCCTGGGAGAAGAGGTTGAGATAGCTAGTTGTTTGGGTAGAGAGCAAACTCGTCTGGAGAGAGAAAGAAAACTTACCAACCAAATGAATTATTTTGTATTTAGAAAAAAAACAAACACTCCATTTATGAACTATACTTTATTTTTCTATCCATACATCACATGTTGCGGGACAAGTCCATAATGCATGCTGAATTGTTTCAGCCTCCCTATAACAGATTGGACACAAGTCATCATTTACAATCTTCTTTTGAAATAACATCTGCTTTGTTGGAGGAATAGCTATTAAAGCCTTCCATAAAAACTGTTTTGTTCATCCTTAAGCATCCAAACCATCTCCCATACTGGCTTTTGTTCATATGATTTTGAAGATGCCCTAAGCTTTTCCTTCTCTAAGCTCATCCCTAAATGATAGGCACTCTTAACGGAAAATTTGGCATCCTTAGAAAAGTTCCAAATTGCTTTATCATCTGCCTCTCTTTTACTCAAGGGTATGCTACATATTTTGATCGCTTCTTCCTTCTAAAAAATTTTGTGTATGAGCTTTTCATTCCAACAACCTAATTCCTCAAAAGTAATTCTACAGATGAGGGTGATAAACGGTCGGTCCGGACAGGACCGGACCGGTCCATGTTTTAGAGGACCGAAAAGTTTCAGTCCGGTCCCAGTCTAGGGTTTTTCCATCCCAGATCAGACTGAATGAAAAAAAATATTTTATGCATATTATTTATATAATAATTGTACAATTTATTATGTAATTTTCATCTAACCTATCAACATTAACAATATAAAATTTTAAATATGTTATTAACACTTGTTAATATTCTATCAATTAACTAATATATAATATTAATTAGCTAATTACATAAATTAATAATATAATTTCATTTAATTTATTATCATTGACCATATAAAATATTTTTTTATTGAATTAGTTATATAATCTACATTAATAAGCTACTTAATTTTAATTTAGTATTTTCAATAAATTTTTTTATTAATTGATTTAAAAAAATAAAAAAAATAAAAAATAATTAGGTCGGACCAATAGCTACTAGTCCAATCCAGATAAGTGATGGTTTGGTCCATCACTGGATTGGACTGATCGATTTGCACCATTATCTACAGATCAGCCACTGTAAACACCTCACACGTCATACCTATAGCTTTTTCATAGAGTATGAGGATGTTTTTTATAGGGTATGTGAGTATTTTTTATAAGATGTGAGGTGGTAAATAGTGACTGATGAAAATAATTTTTCATTCCTCAATGATTGGTGCCCTGACCTTTGCATCATCTTGCAGTATCTTAACTGGGGATTTAATTTGAAATGAAAGAGACTGTGGGATCCATTTTTGACCCCATATTGAATTTTTATTTTTTTTCCACCCTCCGAACAATCCCAACTCTTAAATCGGTTTACTAGCACTTACAAGCCGCCACTAAAAAACTTAAACGTTTTAGACTTTAGTTGCAGTTTAGAAGTGCCATGATTGATAATGTCAATGGTGGTCTTTTTGACGGTGTCTAGAATAATTAACTAATTTATTTTAATAATGGCTGTTATTTTAAAATTATCATTTGTTCTTAAAAATAAAGTATTAGATTCATAAAAAAAATCTCACTAAAATAAAATTCATCAACTAATATGACTTGTTGCGCAATGTTAGATTATAGAGAAATTCTTTAATCACACACAGATTACACGAAAGTAATTCTATAAATTGATGTGACTTGATATGATTCGTTAGATTGTAAAGTTACTTTTGTTGTAAAGTAGATTTGACAGATTATATAAAATTATATCAGTTTGTGAGATTATTTTATGTAATACGTTTATAGCTGCAGCACTCCTCTTATTAATAGTAAACTATGCTCATCAATTTATAAAGTCTACTTTTAGAAAATCTCGTTCAACAATAATATTTTCGCTCTCCATTTTTTTTTATCAATATTATAAAGCATTTAAGAAGAATAAGAAGATCACCTCTTTTTCGTTTCTACCACCCTAGCTCCACTTATAAAAATGAATCCCTCCAAATCCGTTGCATTCTCGTAGCAGTTTTTTTTTAAAACTTTTATTGAGTGGTGTGCCCCACAAATTAGGTCTCGTTTGAATTCAAAACTCATCTCAACTTATCCCATCTCATTATTACAATTTTTTTAAATTTCCACACAAAATATAATAAACAATTCAACTTTTATTTTACTATTTACAAACCATCTCAACTATTCTCAACTCATTTCTGAATCCAAACTACTCCGATATTGTTGATGAATCATGTTAGCCATGTCAATACGCATGCTTGAATGCGACCCACATGCATAATATCTCCACCTTGTTAGCGTACGTGCTTCTTGACAATGGTTAAACTCTCTCTATTTATCTTTAGGCTTAAATTTTATTTAGAAATACAAGATAAGCCAAAATTGTCACAAGTTAGAACAATTTAACTACATTTTTTGCCATATATTCATACCCCAAAATGTTGAAAAAGTGAAAGATGATCTCATTTATCATTAATGGAAGAGTACGTAGATAAACACAAGTTCATGCTGAAAAAAGTGAAGATACATCATCCTCTTGGAGGTTTATTATTCAAAGCTCAAAGAGAGATAGAAAGAGAGAGCACGAAACAGTACCAAATAACAATGAGATTTCATAAAAGTTCTAGCTTCTGTTGGTAACAAACCCTATCCTCATGGCTTGGGAGCAAGAGCAAACTTAAGAGCTTGAATGGTGGCAACATTGGTCTTGAAGGATTTGGCCAACACAGTATCATCAATGCCAGTGGTGAACAAAGTGTTGGGAATTGAAACAGTTCCAGGATTTGCACTCCCAAAAGCTGAAACTGCTATAGCAAAACTTTGTGGGTCAGCATTGTACTGAAAGTGCACAAGTCCTTTGGGAAACACAAACAAATCACCCTCTTGCAGTTTCTGAGTAAAGAGCTTGTTGGTTGTATCAACAAACCCTACTTGAAGGGTACCCTCAACTAGAAAAAGGAGCTCAGCGGAACGAGGATGAGTGTGTGGTGGATTGATGGTTCCATTTGCATATTCCAGTACAGCAAAGGAAACACTCTGCCCATTGAGAGCTGGGAATTCAGCCATGCTTGCTTTCAACGCCTTAAAGGTTGTGGGAGGATCAGACCCGACAAGGGAACGCATGCCAGTAAATGTGAAGAAATTTCCATCGATTATGGTGACATTTGGGTGGGTTAAAAAGTCAGAAAGGATATCTGGATCTCCGGCTGTTGTCACTTGGATGATGGCAAATGAAGAAATCATTAGTGAGAAGAATTTGAGGGAGAAAACTTTAGAGGCCATTGAATAGAACTTGAGATAACTGACAATTGAATTTCAGTAATGGTTAATGTGGTGGAGTGAGTGCTTAGACTTGTAAGAAGGGCTCTATTTATGGGGTGTTATCTTTCTGTTTTGGACTTGAACGAAAGGATGTAGTGTTTGTAATCATTCTGCAGGCCTTTTGGATGACAACTATACATGGAAACTACAAAGTGCTTCTTCTTGTGCTTCGGTTGTTCAGTTTGGCATTTGGCTGCTAAAGACAACAAGAAAGTATAAGTTCTGCTCATCTTTTGACTTATATACTTTAGCTAAACTATACGCTTGGTTATTCACTACGGCTACTTTCTTAAGCTAAAGAGGCACGATGGCTATTGTTCTTTAACACTTTGGACCTGAAGCAGCAAAACAGAACAAAGGTCCGTTTCGGTTTATGCTTGGAGTTTGGAATGAATATACCCTTAAAGGGCTTCTCATGCATTGAAACTTCCATCTGTCTTTGATATCATCCAAATTCATAATACATATATATCCATGTAACCTTATTTAGAATATCAAAGTGACAGTCAAGTTGCATTTGCCATCACAGCCAGTTGGAAGAATACTATTATATAGATATATATTGGACAGTACCCAGCTGGCTACATATATGGTTGAACATCTATTTACTTTGTGATCATCTACTCCCAGCTGTGATTCATTTGTGAATTGGATTCCCCCGAAAACCCCAGTCAATCCATACATATATACACGGCCAAAGAACCGATACTCATCAAAAGCTAGCTTTCTCTTTGGGTGAAGTATCAAAAGCCTTTCCTTGTACTTAGCCTCATCTATTTGTCATCAACAAATGGCCTCAACTTTGCTGGAAAATGTTCTCCTTTCCCTCCTAGTTGTCTTTGCTGCCTTTTGGGTTGCAAAAGCAAGTGATCCAAACATCCTATCTGACTTTGTAGTCCCACCAAATTCTACAAACATTGATCGAAATTACTTCACTTTCATTGGACTTCGTGGAGTACTATTCAACATGTAACACCCCTTCCCGTAGGCTAGGTGTGTCACGTATTTTTCATAAAAATAAACCCGGCAAGCGATTCTCTAATTTCATAATTGAAAAACAAACTGAAATAATTTATTATGATATAAAAGGTCTAATAAAATTGTCTTCCAGAAAACATTAAAGGAATAAACTGAATAAATTCTTGTCATAAAAGATACGTTTTATTTTAGAAAGTCTGAACTAAAACTAAAATGCTCCTTCTACTCCTGGCCTGCCTGCTCGTAATTATTATCTTCACCTGGGTGGTTAAAAACATAAAAATAAACTAAAATGAGTCGATGACTCAATAAGAAATCTATCACAACGTAAACGTAATAAACATAAGATTTTCATAAGAACTTTCATGCTGAGCTTAAAATTCATGACTATTCATGTTGATGCTTATGCTATGTATGACTGGTTTATCTGAACTAACTAACTAATTTATCTGACTTATCTGACTGGCCAGCACACTTAACCCTGTGTGCAAGGTTGTGCACCAGCCCCACATCCCGCTGCAGCAAGGGGAACTGCTGATAGTATTCTAGCATACTATGGTGGACCACGACTGAGTTCGTGGCTTGCACACCACCCTGAAACTAAACTGCATTGGTACCATGCATCTGAATGGCCATCTTATTAACTGATCTGAACTTATCTTACACTTGAAATTAAGATGGCTTACGTGTCTTATACACATGAGATGCATGACATATTACATACATAAATCATAATTTCTGAATTTAAACATGATGCGGAATGACATGATCGTATGCTATGCTGAATGGCATGCTTGCACATGAGCGATTCATAAATAATGGCTGTTAATGAACTGGCTTGAATAATACATACATATAAGCTAACTGTGATGACCTAATTTATGATCAAATTTACTTACCTCGATGCGTTTCTTCTTGAATAATACTTCGTAACTTGAGACCTATATTCAATAAATAACTATCACTAAATTGTTTGGAAATAAATAAATGCTAATATCTTACTTAACTAATTTCGGAATTCTAAAATATAGTCAAACCAATATTTGTTTAACACTAAAATCAATAATTCATAGTATTTAAATTACTTAAAATACTAATTTATAATTTAGTAGAAATACTCGAGCTATTTTAAAATAATTCACAAAAAAACTTAAATTCTTAAACTAAGTTTCATTTCTCAACATAATTATTAAATCTTATAAGAAACTTAACAAATTCTACTAAATTCTTAACATAGAAATTTTATTAAAATCTTACTAAATTGACAAAGGAAATTTAACTCAAATATTAGACTTAACATTATACTTTAAAACATATTTCCAATTCTTTAAACATTTTTATTAAAATGAACCTTTAACTAAATATATTTATTTAATAAACTCAACTAGTAATATTAAACTCAATATAAATCACTAAAACAATTATTGAAATAAAATAAGATCAAGTCTAACTTAAAATATAAGTTCAATTAAACATCATTATAATCTATAAAAAGGTTAAAAACTCTGGCCCATAATAATAATAATACTACAAGAGCCCAATCAAAAGAATCACACGTACGCACAAGGCCCAGGGCCCAAAGCCCATCAAAACTTACAGGTTTATTCGGATTCATTCAAGAATCCGAAAACACGGCAACAAAGGAAAAAAAAACAGAGAGCTGAGAGAGAGGGAGAGGGTCTACGATGGTGGCTCACCGAGGGAGGGCTGAGGCGATGGCGGCGCTGGTGGCTGGGAGTGACCGGCGGCACGACTGGGGGTTCCTATGGTGGTGCGGCACTGAGTGAGAGAAAGAGAGAGAGAGTTTAGAGAGAGAGAGATGTTTACCGAGAGGAAAAGAGGGAGGTGAGGGTGGCGGACGGCAGTGGGCTGTCGGAAAAGGAGTAGGTGCCACGGGGGAGAGCTGGTCGGCGGCTTCTGTGGTGGCTGGTCGGTGGTTCGACGTCCCTCTAGGTGGCTACCGTTGAAGCGAAACAGAGGCTTCGGCCTTCACGTCCGTGGCTGCTGCGGCGTGTCTTCGCGGCTGGGGATGGTCCGGTATCTTCTAAGGTAGCTGGTGGTGGCATCGGCGTGTTCTGAGTAGCATGGAGTCGCCGTGGTTGATGGTGGTTTGCGGCACGACATATTGGGTGCTCTGTTTCGTGAGAGAAAAACAGAGTCATTCTTTTCTGTCATTCCTGTTGGGGTAATCAACACAGCGGAAGGGATAAAAGCGGTAATAAAAGAGTACACTCTACGCACTCAGTGACACCAAGAATTTAATGTGGTTCGGCAACTGCCTACATCCACAGAAAAGAGCTTCACTATTAAATAGTGGTACACAAGAAAATATTACAGAGGAGGAGGATCACACTCCACTCAACTCAACTCTCTTCTTTTCTCTCAGAACTCTCCAAGCTCTCTCTCTTTTCTCTTCTTGGGTGTGAATTGAAGCTCTCGCATGGAGCTTCAATTTATAGGCGAGGATTGTGTATGAATGCATTTAATTTTGCATTCATTTGCTGGGCGTTGGGGCGTTGAGCGTTGGGGAGATGAGTGCTGAGCAGTCAACAATGACTGCTCAGGGCATGGACTTCAACAATTCTCCCCTCCATGCCCATTTACCTAGATGCTATCCATTCCAGCTATGTCTCTACATAGCTCAAGCTTCTCACTTGTAACCACCTTCGTCAGCATGTCCGCTGGATTCTCTTTCGTATGGATCTTCACAAGCTTCAATAGCTGTTATTCCATCACTTCGCGTATCCAATGATAGCGGATATCAATATGCTTGGTGCGAGAGTGGTACATTGAATTCTTGCTCAAATCTAGAGCACTTTGACTATCACAATGTACCTTGTAATCTTCTTGACTAACCCCTAGTTCTTGGAGAAAACGCTTCATCCACAACATCTCTTTTCCAGCTTCCGTTGCGGCAATGTACTCTGCCTCAGTTGTAGATGAAGCAATACACTTCTGCAATTTAGACTGCCAAGAGACAGCTCCTCCTGTAAAAGTGAAGAGAAATCCTGAAGTAGATTTCCTGCTATCCAGATCTCCTGCCATATCTGAATCTGTATAGCCTTCCAAAACTGGTTTAGCTCCCCCAAAACACAAGCACATCTTCGATGTACCTTTTAGGTACCTGAGAATCCACTTGACTGCTTCCCAATGATCCTTTCCTGGATTTGAAAGGAATCTGCTCACCATGCCTACATCATGAGCAATATCTGGTCTGGTACAAACCATTGCATACATCAGGCTTCCTACTGCTGAAGAGTAGGGAATTACTTCCATTTCTTCAATCTCTTTCTTTGAAGAAGGACATGAGCTCTTGCTCAACTTGAAGTGGTTAGCAAGTGGAGTATTGACTGGCTTAGCATCTCCCATGTTGAAACGTCTGATGATCCGTTCAACATATTTTTGTTGTGATAGCCATACCTTTTTGACTTTCCTATCACGAACAATCTTCATGCTCAAAAGTTATTGTGCTGGGCCTAAGTCCTTCATGCCAAAGGACTTGGATAGTTCCTTCTTTAGTTTGTTAATCTTGGATCTATCCTCACCAATGATTAACATATCATCAACATAAAGAAGGAGTATGACAAACTTGTCATCCTGGAACCTTTGAACATAGACACATTGATCTGCAACAAGTCTCTTGTAACCATGACTCATCATGAATGAGTTGAACTTCTTGTACCATTGCCTCGACGCTTGCTTGAGGCCATAGAGACTCTTCTTTAGCTTGCAGATTAAGAGATCTTTCCCTGGAGCTTCAAACCCTTCTGGTTGCTCCATTTCCTCCTCCAAATCTCCATGGAGAAAGGCTGTCTTCACATCCATCTGTTCGAGTTCCAAATTCAAGCTGGCTACCAATCCGAGTATGACTCAGATTGACATCATTTTCACCACTGGGGAAAATATCTCGTCAAAGTCGATTCCCTTCTTCTGTTGGAATCCTTTAACAACCAATCTGGCATTGTGCTTTATCAGCTTTCCCTGGCCATCTTTCTTCAGCTTGAACACCCATTTGCTCTTTAGGGCTTTCTTTCCTTCAGGAAGTTTCATCAACTCATAGGTCTGATTTTTCTGCAAAGAACTCATCTATTCTTGCATTGCCTGCACCCATAGGCTTCTATCAGCATGAGTTTGAACTTCCTGAAAGCTCTCCTGCTCCCCCTTATCAATAAGCAGAATATAGTCTGATTCCGGATATCTCATCGACGGAATCAGTAGGCAGCCTCTTGCCAATCTTCTTGGTTGAGTTTCATCAACCAAAGGAGGTTCATCACCATCTAACCCTTGTGGTGGTACACCAGCTGCTGGTGGAGAGGGTTCTTGCTCCCCCTGCTCAACACCCTGAGCTTCTTCTTCTGCTTCTGGATCTCGATCCTGCATATCCTCATTATCTGTGGCGAACTGTAATGGTGCAGGATGTGCATAAGAACTAAGCTCTACTGACATTGAGGAAGCTTCAGTTCCTATATGCTGGTTTTCATGGAACACAACGTCCCTACTTCTGACAATTCTCTTTGTCACTGGATCCCATAATTTGTATCTGAATTCTTCATCTCCATATCCAACAAAGATACACGGAGTTGACTTGACATCGAGCTTCTGTCTCAGCTCCTTGGATACGTGTGCAAAGGCTTTGCACCCAAACACTCTCAGGTGAGAGTAAGAGACATCTTTTCCAGACCAAACCTTCTCAGGAACTTCAAATTCTAGTGGTGCGGAAGGTGATCTGTTGATCAGGTAACAGGCAGCACGAACAGCTTCACCCCAGAATGGCTTTGGTAACTTAGCCATACTGAGCATGCATCTTGTTCTTTCAATGATGGTCCGATTCATTCTTTCGGCTACACCATTGTGCTGAGGGGTATATGGGACCGTCTTCTCATGTCGAATACCGCGATCAGCGCAGTATGCAGCGAACCTTTTGGAAACATATTCTTCTCCATTGTCCGTTCGCAGGCACTTCAACTTCTTTCCCGTCTCTCTTTCCACTAGGGTGTGGAAATTCTTGAAGTGCTCGAAGACCTGATCCTTTGACTTCAAAACATATACCCAGACCTTTCGTGAAGCATCATCAAGGAATGTCACGAAATATCTGTTACCTCCCAATGACTCTTCTTCCATGGGACCACATACATCAGAGTGTACCAGACTCAACAACTCTGATCTTCTCTTCGTAGAGGAATTGAACGAGACTCTGCATTATTTGCCAAACAAACAGTACTCACAAGGGTTTAACGCTATTCCTTTGGCAACCTTGATGAGTGCCTTTTTCGCAAGCGTATCCAACCCTTTCTCACCCATGTGTCCGAGTCTCTTGTGCCACAGATTCGGTGATGCCTCGTCTTCCGCTGCATTGAGGCTATCAGTATCAATCTTCACATGGGTCTTGTACAACGTACCGCAAATATGTCCTCGGGCGACAACCATGGCACCTTGTGACAGCTTCCAAGTGCCATTGCTGAAGTAGCTGTCATAGCCCTGTCAATCAAGGGCTGTTCCCGAAATCAGGTTGAGCCAAAGGTCAGGAATGTGTCGAACATCTTTCAACACCATGGTACAACCAACGTTGATTTTTATCTGCACTTCGCCAACTCCCACGATCTTCGAGGAACTGGCGTTCCCCATCCTTACCGTACCAAAGTCTCCTGCTTTGTACGTAGTGAAAAATTCACTATGGGAAGTGGCATGGTATGATGCTGCTGTGTCTACCACCCACTCAACATCATGGCTTGCAACGTGCAGACACGTCTCGTCACTGGTGGAGAGTATTGCCACAATCTCCCGAAAGAGTGACAAGGGTTTCACCATCTTCTTTCTTCAGCTTACTGCTTTGACCTTGCTCCTTTAAAAACTTGCGGCAGTTTTTCCTTATGTGGCCTTCTTTGCCACAATGGTAACATTTCATGTTACCCGTCTGCTGGACCTTCCACGTGGTTGAGACTTCTTTTTGTTTCTACTTCCACTTCTCCCTCTATCATCACCTCGAGGCCTTTCTCTACTCTCGGTGACAAGGACATGAGTGTGATTCATGCTTGTCTCTTTTCGTCTGGCCTCCTCATCAAACAGGGCATCCTTAACCATCGTCATGGTAAGTTTGCCATCTGGAGTAGAGTTACTGAGGGAGACCACCAGCGTCTCCCAACTATCTGGTAACGAACTGAGAAGTAGCAGGGCTTGTTCTTCATCGCCAAGATTCAGGTTGACGGATCCGAGCTGGTTAACTAGGTTTTGAAACTCGCTAGTGTGCTCGGCAACAGAGGTGTCGCTCTTCAACTTCAAGTTAACAAGCCGTCTCATCAAGAGGGCCTTGTTTCGAGCAGTCTTAGCTTGATACATATCCTTCAACTTTTTCCATAGGCTATATGCATCTGTCTCCTGGGCCACGTGGTGAAAAACACTATGGTCAATCCATTGTCTAATCTCACCGATAGTCTTCTTGTGCATCTTTCTCCACACTTGATCCGTAACTTCATCTGGCTTCTTCCCTTTATCTTCCAAAGGGTCAGACAGATCTTTATAGTTCAATAGATCCTCCATCCGAGGCCTCCAAAGACTGTAGTTTGAGGCAGTCAGCTTTATCATGGCGCCTGATGCTGAATCCTCCATGGATTTAGACTGATTCTAAATACAAAATGCAAGTACAAGATCTTTGAAGTGAAATATCGCAAAACGGACAGCACCGTTGTGTCCGGAACGCTTGATTTTGTTGGAAACGAGTCTTGTTTCGTCAAAATCGGACTCAGATAGCACAAGGAATGAGCAAAAGAACCAAAACAGGAACACTGTCGCGCGTGCAGCACATGGCGCGACTAATAGCGCGTAGGCGCGTGTTATTCACGCGCCAGAACCTCAATGGAGCGCATGGAACGCGTAGGCGCGTGTAACTCACGCGCGTTCTGGAGTCAATAGAAACGTCAGGCGCGTGAACTTCACGCGCAAGGGCCTCTCTGGAGTGCGTGCGGCGCGTTCCGAGAGTGGGTATCACGCGCTTGTTCCTCTCCTGGGCGCGTGCAGCGCGTGTCGAGAGTGGACTCACTATCCAATTTTCAGACGGCGCGTGGGAGAGCGTGTGGCGTCCGTCCGGCCTCTGGTTTTCACCGCTTTTCTTGTCTCGATGAGACGAACACAGTGGTATGCTCAAATTTGAAAACTGAGCTACACACTAAAATCGAGTTTTCTGTAAAAAAAAACTCTTCCCAACAATCGCTCTGATACCACTTGTTGGGGTAATCAACACAGCGGAAGGGATAAAAGCGGTAATAAAAGAGTACACTCTACGCACTCAGTGACACCAAGAATTTAACGTGGTTCGGCAACTGCCTACATCCACAGAAAAGAGCTTCACTATTAAATAGTGGTACACAAGAAAATATTACAGAGGAGGATCACACTCCACTCAACTCAACTCTCTTCTTTTCTCTCAGAACTCTCCAGGCTCTCTTTCTTTTCTCTTCTTGGGTGTGAATTGAAGCTCTCGCATGGAGCTTCAATTTATAGGCGAGGATTGTGTATGAATGCATTTAATTTTGCATTCATTTGCTGGGCGTTGGGGCGTTGAGCGTTGGGGAGATGAGTGCTGAGCAGTCAACAATGACTGCTTAGGGCATGGACTTCAACAATTCCGTGCGACGGTGGTTTCCGTTTTGGTCTAACGAGGTCGACGGCACTACAGGTAGCGGGGCTGAGCATGGGCTGGGCAAGGCTAGAAGTGGTTCTTGGTCTGCGGCGTGAGGTTTTCTTCATGCAGAAGATCTAGCGTATAAACATATATATATATATATATATATATATATAAATAGGTGGTAGAGAACACCCTAAAAATAAAACCCTAGGAAAAGAGACGTGCATGCATGGGAGTGGAGACGTGCGGGGCGGAGAGGAGGGAAAACGTGGAACTTAAAATATGAGAGTAGTTAACCTAATAACAATAAAATCTTAAATAGTAATAATAATCATAATACGATAATAATTCTATTAAAAATTTACACTTTATTAATAATATAAAAATTTGATAAAATAATAATAATAATAATAACAAATATAATAAATTTATAGCTATATGAAAAAAATTTACATAAAACTTATCTTATATCCTAATCTTAGGATCGGGTTGTTACACAACAATACCCTACCAAACTTCAAAGTGACAAAAGCTAACATGGCAGAGTTCCCAGCTTTGAATGGCCAAAGCGTCTCCTTTGCCATTCTCAAATACCCTGCTGGTGGTCTTAACCCGCCTCACACCCACCCTCACTCTGCAGAACTTCTGTTTCTTGTGGAAGGAAGTCTTGAGGTTGGTTTCATAGATACTACCAACAAGCTTTACAATAAGACACTCCAAGTTGGGGACATGTTCATATTTCCCAAGGGACTTGTGCACTTCCAATACAATGCAGATGGCAATGCAACTGCCACAGCAATATCTGCTTTCGGTAGTGCAAATGCTGGAACTATTTTAATCCCTACTAATGTTTTCACCACTGGCATTGATGATACAATCCTTGCAAAGGCTTTCAAGACTGATGTTGCTACCATTCAGAATATCAAGTCCGGTCTTGCACCCAAGGCTTAGTATTCAAATGCAAAGCAACATGTTTTGATATGAGGAAAGAAAATAAGACGATGTGGAGTATTAGACTATATCACACCAATGAAATATTGCATAATACTCCTGCAGTTTGAAGTGTGTTGTGTTTCAATTGCATGTATTGAATTAGTTTTTCAGAAATTTTCATATAATAATTGCCTAATTAATGATCATGAGGTTCATGGTTTGGAAAGAACGATTTAGAAATGCAGTTGATTTGACAAACTTGTGTCACTGTTAATTATCCAAAGACACTTCACCAGTTTGTTTTGCTGCCTTCTCAAGTTGAACTGAAGCAACTTGAATGAACCGGTATGGCTTATTGTGCCTAAAAATATGTCTTTTATTTATTTATTTATTATTTATTTTTAAATGTATTATTCTCGGTCTTTGATCAATAGCAGGTATCAGTAGCTGTGGTATCTAATTAACTAAATACTAACTGAAGGTTAATTTTTTTTTTTCAAATATTCTCAAAGTTATGTGAATATGTGTGTGTGTGTGTGTGTGTGTGTGTGTTGTGTGTGTGTGTGTGTGTATATATATATATATATATGTATATATATATATAATGTGAACTCATGGGAGTTAGTACTTTGGACAAGGATCTCGATTTTTGTTCGAATTTGATGGTTTCAAGTGAGAAAGATAAACATTAAGTGGCTCTAGTACAATATTTATTAAACATTTTTCGGATCACAGATCCTCTCTGAACATAAAAGTACTTAAATTTCAAGTAAGTGAGAGATAGACACATAAGTGAGCTAGCTATACACAATCTATTGTCCATTTAATGTTTGAAATATTTACACTTTAGCACTAAATAATATAGGCCCCATTTAATATGTATATTTATCTCTTCCACTCAAGGGGACATTTGATTATATGTGATTATCTCTTTTACATTTGATTATACCCTTTATATAGTTAGAGTCAGCCAGAACTTGTAGATATGTTTAATCTTTTTTTTTTTTCCTTCTTCTAAGCAAGCATATTATAGATATATTTAACAGTTACATGATATAAGAGTCAACAAGATGAGAGACCTCAACATTCATCCCAAACCAACAAATACAATACAAGAAAGAGAAAAAAAGAAGGATCTTGGGGCAATGACTTGACTCCACCCATTTTCCACAAAGGGAAGCTGCATGAAGCGGTTTTGATACAGTCCGATAAACGAACTATTATACTATGACCGGAAGTCGCAGTGAAATATTATGTTATGCATTTATCTAGTTTGGACTGGTTGAAGGAGACTTTCACTAACTCTTTCTCATAATCCTTGGTTAGGAGAAGTGAAAACATAGGAAGAAAGCAAGCGAGAGATGTGTTGAATCACCGGGCGGATGACTGTTAGGGACTGTGGAGGTGTGTGGAGACCACATGCCATACTAGGAGAGCAGTGCGGTGGCACATGGATCTCACGCTCAGCTTGAGCCATGCGTGAGATGTACGTGCCGCTCTGTTCTAAATTTTGCTTTGACCGTTTGAAAGATTTGCAGCTGGGGAGTCTTGTAGTGGGGCACATGGCAGTCGTGGGAGGCTGAAAAGTAGTATATTGGTGCTTCTCCTTATAATGGAAAAATCGAAAAAAATGGAGTTGGATAGTTTCGGGACAAGCCAAATGGGAGAAGCTCCACCCCCTTTGGGCGGAGAAGATGGGATGTTTAGATTTTTGGTTAAGAGCAAAATTGTCGGGAGAGAGAAAAACTGAACTTGTGGATATGTTTATTTTATATATTAGTAAGTGAGACTCACCAGGAACACGCCTTCAAAAAGTAAACAAAAAAAGTTCATTAATATATACCAAACGAATTCTTAACTTAATCTCTAAAACAAAAGAACTCCAAACTATTGTTTTGTAAAGCACTAAGTTTGGTGCTTTGATGATGATACAAATTTAGTTAATATATATAAATATATATATTACAAGAAAACAACTTATTTGCGACCAATTTTTTTAGCGAAATGACTATTTCTAGTTAAAATGAGCCTGTTTTCGTTACAAATAATTATTTTCGTAACAAAAAAATAGTCACAAATACCCATTTTTCTTGTAGTATATAATATTTCTCTTTCTTGGTAACACATTCATTGCTATATACAATACATTAATCTTCTCGAATTATTATCACATTTTGTTTTCTTGTAAAAGCACAATTTAAATACATTAAAAAATAATTCAATCGAATTATTTTATTTATGGATAAAGAAAATTTTTTCTAAAATCAACATTCCAAACATATTTTGCTAGTCTATGAACCACTTCATTTCTCTATCTACTGACATGCTGGATCTTGTAGCTTTTAAATCTTTTCATCATTATTTTAATTTCTAGAACAACATTAACTAGCAATGACATAGATTCCTCTTCAGCTAGCATAGAATCACTCTTAAGAATCAGGTCTGCAATTCCCATGTGCATGCATAACTGTAGCCCCCGAAGCATAGCCAACAGCTCAATGTCTTCAAGTGCTTTAACTTCATGATCTTTTTACCAGCCGCCATTAACACTCCTCCTTGTGCATCCCTTAGTATAGCTCAATGAACATTGCAACATCTACATTAAGTTTCAGCGTTCCCATAGGATGTTCCCAATGACAGTAAGAGCTCATCCTTTTTTGTTTGTCTACCTTGCAATTCTTATAAGCTTTTTGCAAAGCTAGAGCTTGATCAACTGCTTGCCATGGTTCTATACTAATCTGCTCATGCAACATCTTGTTTCTATTGAACCATATGCCCCAAGTGATAAGAAATGATTGTTCCAAATCAACCCTAACTTTAGCTAACTAGTCAATAATTTCAGGAGTGTAGTGTAAGAAGTGAGTTGTTTGATCATTTCAAGACTAGTTAGAGTATCTCAATACTACACGAGTACCCTGTTTGACTTGGGTGTGTCCTAGTCATTTGTGTCCACTACCTAGGGAGAGGCTGTCTATAGGCATCATTGATGCAACAAAAGGTTTCTGTAGCATTGCCTAATGGAGAGATGATATTTTGCACTAAAATGATTGTAGAGTATCTTTTGGAGATAGAAGGAGTTATCTTGGAAGCGGCTTTGTTAGTATTCAAGTTATTGGGTTTCAATATTATCCTAGGGATGAATTGGATTTTTAGGCATTTTGCGAGTATGAATTGTCGAGAAAGAACGGTAACATTTCGAGTGTAGATTGGAGGATATGGTTTTTTGGAGCAGTAAGTTTTGATCAATGCCAGGGGTAGTTACCTCACTACAAGCCAAGAAGGAGTTAGCGAGTGGTGGTGAGGCCTATTTAGTACACTTAGTACTTACGGAGAAGGAGCCCAAGGAGGTAAGAGGCATATAAGTAGTAAGTGAGTTCTCATAAGTGTTTGGAGAATTGCCAAGATTACCACCTCCTAGGGAAGTTAAATTTTCGATCAAGTTGGAACCTAAGATAATTCCAGTACATAAGGCACCTTATAAGATAGCCCCGACAAAGTTAAAAGAGCTAAAGAGCCAACTATAGATATTATTGACAAAAAGGGTTTATTAGGCCTAATATATCACCTTGGGGAGTACTGGTGTTATTTGTTAGAAAGAAGAATGAGACCCTTAGAATGTGTATCAATAATCGAAGAAGGTGACCATAAAGAATTGATACCCTTTACCAAGGATATATTATTTGTTTGACTAGTTGTGAGAATCTGTTGTATTTTCTAAAATTGATCTTAAGTCTAGTTATCACTAATTGAGGATTAGGAAAGACAACATACCAAAAACAGTGTTTTAGAAGAGGTATGGCCATTTTGAGTTTACAGTGATGACATTTGGGTTAGTTAACGCCCCAGCAGTGTTCACGGATATCATGAATAAGGTGTTTAGAATAATGTTTTAAATTCCGTTCTGGTGATCATTCCGGTTTAAGTACTGAAACTGAATATTTCGATACCGGTGTGTTTCGGTGTACCCTTTCGGAATTAACTATATATTATATATATATATATATATATATATATATATATAAACTATCAACTAATAGAATAAATACATGTATATGTAAGTGTATATCTTGTATATGTGTATATATATAGAAGAATTGAAGATCTATTAAATGAATACATGTTGAAAAAACCACAAAATTGAGTTGAGACAAAAAAAAAAAAAAAGAAAAAAAAAAGAAGAATAGAGAATTAAAAATAATGATAGTTAAAAAAAAGAGAATGATGAGACATATTTAAAGTTACAAAAAAAAATTCAAAATAATATAAATACATTTTATATTTTAGAATTAATTAAATACCATCTAGATTTAAAATTTACAAAAAGGTAATCCAAGTACAAGAAAATTATAAAAACAGTCTGAAACAGAATAGGACCCGAAATTTCAATTACGGCTGGAATGACTAGAATTCAAATGGAATGGACGAAATGGACCAAAATAGGTCCGAATTTAGAGCGAAATGGAATAAGGAGGTATAGTGTACCAGATACTACACCAGAACAAAAAATTTCAGCCTTTTCAGCTAGAACAAAATGGAATTTAAAACCTTGATTTAAACAATTATTGGATATGTTTGTGGTGGTGTTCATAGATAACTTTCTAGTATATTCCAAGAATGTCGAAAATTATGAAAGTCACCTAAGGTTGTTAATTGGGAAGCTTAAGGAACATAATTGTTTGCCAAACTCAACAAGTGCGAGTTTTGGCTAGAGGAGGTTAAGGGTCACATGATATCCAGGCAATGAGTCACAGTGGACCAAGTAAGATTGAGTCAGTCATGAATTGGCAGTGTCCTACCACGGTACACAAGGTTAGGAGTTTCTTGGGACTAGTTGGTTACTATAGGAGATTCGTGGAATGATTCTTCAAAATATCCAGTTCTCTCGCAACGTTTACTAGGAAGAACGCCAAGTTCATTTGGAATAAAAAGTGTGAACATAGCTTTGAGGAATTGAAGAGAAGGTTAACCACAACCCTTGTGTTAGCATTACTAGAGCCTTACAAGCCACTTGTGGTTTATAATGACACATTGAAGTATGGACTAGGACTTGTTTTAATGCAAGAAGGAAGGGTCGTGGCTTATGTATCTAGGCAACTGAAGGACCATGAGAAGAACTACTCCAATCGTATGAAGGTGAGAAAGGCTAGACAAAGGGTGAGATACGAGTCTAAGGTGAGCAACGGTTAAGGAGAAAAGCCATATGATCGTAAGGCTTTTCGAGATAACACAAAAATGCTCAGAAGGTAGTAGTGTCTTATGCAGAGGCCCATACTCCACCTGAAAGGTCACATTTGGAGTGGGTTTGCAAAAGAAAAATCATGACGTGCACATCATATCATCTGAACCTAGAGGTATGGTTTAGCGCCACGTGGGAGACCCACATTCGAGGAGGTATTACAGACTGGACTAAAGACAAGCCGTAGGAACGTGCATGCCTTGTCTCGTTAGTCTGTCTCTGTCATCATACACATCAATAGTAAGAAGGACACTTGAAGATCCTGCCCTATAAATGGCTTAAGGTAAAATTCAAAATCTCACTTTTGAGATAGTAGGTGTTCGAGTCTTCAAAGAAAGCAAGTGGCGTTGGAGGGAGTAGTGAGAGGAGCAGTGTTAGTGTCACCTTAGCATTTTAAATACTTTGAGGTAGGTTAGCTTTTAAGACAGTACTCAGAAATGCGAGGTAAATGTCTTGGGTATATTGTAAGTTCCAGCATTGCATATTATGTATCTTTTACCCTTTCTGTACATGAATTAATAAATATTTTTCTTCATTATGTTTACAAATATCTTTATTTTGTGATTTTAAGATTTTGACGTTTGAATGGTACAAATTGGTGATGTGATGATTTTGGGTGTGTGAGTTTTACTGTGAGTCAATTATTGTGGATTGGTTGAGGATTCCCTGGGCTATTCCTATGACATGTTGTCACAAGTTTCATACAGGTAGAGAGAGAGAGTCCCTGTGATGATTGGGGTTGAACACTTTTGTATTGGCCTCACTTGATAGATGGGTCGAGAGATTCTCCAGGCGTATCATGTGCAGTGTCATTGAGTTGGTAGACATGGTAGAATGTGTTCCCGGTGCAACATGTATACTTCGGTGTGTGTATTGGATGACTTGAAACAGGTGAGTCAATTTGCATGTTGGTCAGATGTGAGTGATTTCCCGAGCCGAACGGTGAAGTGATTTCCCCTACTTGCCATTTTATGAGATGAAGCTTTATGTGATGACAATCTATATGATGTGTCGAGATGAGTTTTACATGCTTGAAAAGAGGGTGATTCCTCGCTTCGGTGATACATATATATATATATATATATATATATATACACACACACTTGAGTTTTGCATAGAGGGTAATTCCTCAGAGGGTGAACTTTTGCCATACTTATATAATTGTGTTTTTATTCAGAGGGTGATTCCTTAGCATGACTATGAATGCGTACTTTTTGTTTTCCTTGTCATGCACAAATATGTGTTCGTAGATCTTTTACATAAAAGTGTGCATTACATCTTCACGTGCATTGTCTCTCATTAGCAGTCTTATCATAGCTATTTGACATACTTATGATTTCATATATCGGAACCGTAGACTTGCAAAGTTAGCTCTGGGAGAGGTACCCGAGGAAGAAGGACCAGACCCACCCAAGTAATAGCAATGGAGGCTTGTATCTGTTAATAGCTTTTGTATTATTTTTGAAATTTAACATTTAGTTAGGCGACAAATCACATATGACTTGTTGAACTTGGATGTAGGGAATCAACAAATAGTGTTGTATAATATTATTTGGATAGTGACAATGACATATGGATATTTGTGTTAATGAATGATTCTATTTATGGTTTAGACCTTTGGTATGAATATTATTTTAGTCTCCGACTAAACCTTTACTTATTCCACTACAATATAATTGAATAGTTAATGACACGTGCACTGCCTTAGGAACATTGTATGCCTAATCCCAATTTAAATCCTTGGTGTTGTCGATCGGCAGCACCCTTGGCACCACGGAACCTCGCCAAGTCCTTTAATGAGGAACAAGGTGCCATAGCATCCGCCACTCTGCTTAATGCCTCGTTGTCTTCCTCATTCTTCACCTGCAAGTGGACACTGCCCCTCGCCATCGAGTGATCCTCATCAAGGGGTTCCTCGCTATCATGTCACTGCGACTACGACCGAAAACTAAAAAAAATAAATAAGGTTCCTACTCAATTTTGTCAAAATCAGTGCGAAATTGGATTCAGAGCTGAATTTTCGATTGGATTTTTGCTCAGCCCTAAACATAGCATGCCACCATAGGTTGTCGCATTCACACAAGAACATTAAACATATTCACGTACCAACATGATTAATTGGTATATCGCGCTCAAAACATAGCCCTAAAGGGTTTTTCCAGCGCTCAAAATCGACGCTAATACATACCATAATCGCTGCAGTTAATCTCTTCTGGCGATTTTTACCTCGCTGCACGTTTGACGAAATAAAGATGCATTTTCTGATCAATCGCAATGAAAAATAAAATTCGCTTGGAATAATAATTTTTTCCGGTGAATTTTATTTGTCCCAAACCATATCATAACACGCTGCAAAAGAGCTTGTCCGTTTGGTGCGATATCATTGGGAAAAGTAAAATGCAACGATTTATATCGTCGTAAATGATACGTAAAATCACTGCAAAAAATTTTCTCTTTCCCAGCGATATTGTGATATCGTCGCGACTAGTATTATTTACGGCGATATTAGTCGATGTAAATGCGCCGACAATGATCACGACGATCTCAATTTTCGTCGCGGATTGTGATGTTCCAACGGATGAAAAGTTGCCGCAAAGTTGGTCTATCGCCGCAAAAATATTTGCGTCGATTTCACAAGTCGTCGTAATATGTATTTGATGGAAGTCTTGCAGATTTGCAGTGCATATAAATCGCTGCAAGTAAGTAATCGACGGCGATACATAGTCGCCGCTAATACTTAATTATTCTTAATTCCAGCGAGTTTGAATTCGCCGAAAGATGCTTTAGTTCAATTTTTTTTTTCCATTCGCCGTTTTGGCTGGGTTTTGTTATCATACTAATGCAGGTAATGTTAGTAACACATATTGCACATCTTATTAAATTCAAGTCAATCACTAAATATATATTTAGCATCTGACTTGAAATAAGATAAATTATACTTTAAAAGAATATTAAACACCACACATAAAATAGGAAACAGAATCAGCTCCTAATCAAATACATTCATTCATCCAAAGTCGATCAGTTACATAGAATTCACATTAATGTAATTATAGGCTACACTAGGGTGTACCAATTGGAGTCCAAAACCTACAACTCAACTACTAAATATATGTTCTAAACAATATTATCTGAAAATGGGCACATTCATTCAATATTTCTCAATTGTCTTGCACCTGAATTGAGCATTAAAAATTATATCTACTCAGCTATTTCAATATGCACCTGGGCTTAAGGGGTGGGTAGAACAAGCTTCAACATGACTTCAACAATGCCCTTATAGCTAAAATTTTTGCATATTGAATATTTTGATCTCTCCAACTCCAATCTGGTAATGATACACAAAAAAAAAAAAAAAAAAAAAAAAAAACGTTACAACAAAATAAACTTCACTACTGTGTATTGTTATAAAAATACCAAAGCAATGATCTTTTCACAAGCAATAAATTGACTAGTTCCCAAGAGGCTATGATTCTACCATACCCCACCCTTTTACGTGGTTTCTATAAAGGTTTCTCTAGTGTCATATATTGAGATTTTAAAGTCGGTATTCATAATAGTGAAATTCTAGAAATGATATACACAACTCAGTGTTAGAATCTATTGTGAATTCTCTTATTGTTTGCTTATGGGCTCCTCATAATTTCTTCATTTCTTCTTACATGAGACTCCACCATTGAATCCCCTCATACGCTCATGATTAAAGTTAGTCAATAGCTACATAATTGAGCCCAAACAGAAGCAAAGCAGAAAATAAATTCATGAAAAACAGCAGAGGAAAATAACTTCAGCTCAAACCAGTACATTTAATTCCCTATTCTCTTAACATTTCAACCTCTTATTTTTCATTTTCTCTTCCTTTATTCCATCCCTCCATCTCGCACCGAATGAGGTGACATGAGAAGTACCAAGTGATACTCATATACACAATCAAGAATTACCAGTTCTAAGCAACCAAAAACAGAATCTATATTATGCACATCCAAATGAGATGTTCTTGCTAAAAAAAGAACTGATTGCGCAAGTTAGGGAAGCACAAAACCTTAGTTCCAAATGATCTAAAAACTAATAACATCAGCTCACCAAGCAAGTAACATATCTAACTTGTTAAAAAGCTTGCAAAGCAAAAAATATATTCATGAAAACAGCAAGGAATTAGTTCAACTCAAACCAGTACATGGGATGTTCTTGCTCAAAAAAGATCTGATTGCACAAGTTAGGGAAGTACAAAACCAAACGTATCACCAAGATCTAAAAACTAATAACAAGTATCACCAAGGATGTATACAAATCTGACTTGTATATATATGACCCAAAGCAGAAAATAAAAGAATGAAAACAGCAGAGGAAATTAATTCAGCTCAACCCAGTACATTTAATCTCTCTGTTCTCTTAACATTTCAACCTCTTATTTTTCATTTTATCTTCCTTTATTCCATCCCTCCATCTCACACCTCAAGAGGTGACATGAGATTTACCAAGTGAACTTAAAGGCACAACCAAGAATTACCATTTCTCCTTGACCAAAAATAGAATCCATATTATGCACATCCAAATGAGATGGAGGGATAAAAAAAGAACTGATTGCACAAGTTAGAGAAGCACAAAACCAAACTTAATTGCTCTAAAAACTAATAACATCAGCTCATCAAGCAAGTAACATATATGACTTGTTAAAAAGCATGCAAAGTAGAAAATATATTCATGAAAACAGCAAAGGATGGGGTTCAGCTCAAACCAGTACATGACTTTTCCCTGTTCTCTTAACATTTCAACCTCTTATTTTTCATTTTCTCTTCCTTTATTCCATCCCTCCATCTCACACCTCAAGAGGTGAGATGAGAAGTATCAAGTGAACTCAAAGGCACAACCAAGAATTACCAGTTCTAGGTAACCAAAAACAGAATCCACAAAAAATTATTACACATCCAAAATGAGATGTTCTTGCTCAAAAAACCCATTACACAAGTTAGGGAAGCACTATATCTTCTTTCTAACGATCTAAAAGCTTATCACAAGTGTCACCAAGCAAGTAACATACATATCTGACTTGCTTAAAATTAATATGTGCAATACCAAGCCAAAATAACTAATCATTCATCAATGATCTACCCGTTTTGCCAGCTTTACCAGCAGGTATAATGCTTGAAATATCCTTCCTGAAACAATGGTAATAAATGACTAGGGTCATAAATAATTCTAAACAGGTTTAAGGTACCAAAATCTAAAACTAAAACATGAAAATATATAAGTGCACTTCTGACAAATATTGACAGCAAAATAAATTATTAATAAAAAAATCATAACATCCTCCCGAAGACAAATGGAAGACAAATCTTACTTTCTTTGCTGATTTTGAACCAAACCTTTGCAATCCAGCTGCTCCATCAAAATTTCCCTTTCCTGAATTGAATGAACGGTTTGTTAAAGCCTATCAGATTCTAAGAAAATTCAATATTATTTATAATCAGACAATATGATATTTGACAAAATACTTATGTCAACCACAAATTCATAAGAGAAGGAATCAAAGGATTACATAACTTATACTTTGTACCTTCACCATGCTGCACTGACAATAACCATTCACTTAATGTCCGTTCAAGGTGTGGTAATTCATTGGCTCCCATACGAGTCCGATCCTTACCCAACAATATGGCTATCTAATTGGAACTACTCATCATGATATAGCCAAACTCTCCATTTCACCAACAAGTCCAAAAAATCCCCCAACTGCCCAGACCTCTCCCACAACACAAAAGTAGACAACCTTGGTCTTCATATATATATATATATATATAAATATATATATATTTATATATTGGCCACCCACGATCTCTGACTACCAAAAATAGCCCAAAATACACAAAAAAAACCCTTCCCTCATTTCATAACTGATGTTCACTGGGTCTCTCCAGGACCTAGAAGAATGGAGAGACCCACTAGAAGGATGGAAATTGAAGAAGAATATCATCATCTTATCAGTTTCATTTTGCCTCTCACGAAGTTCTCTCAATTCATCCTTCACTTCATCAAGCTGCGTCTTGTAATTGTTGGCATCTTTCTTGTGTTTTTCAATTAAGGCAAGGTACTCTCTTTCTCAGTCACGGTCCCGTTATCTTGTCGACTCCGGGATGACCATCTCGCCTAGCCCCCTTGTGTATCTGGGTCTCTAACCAAGTACCTCCCTAAATACACTCGCAGTTGCCTCATCGGTGCGTTGTTCAGGCTCTAGACCATCCATCTTGCCAACCATCTCCTTCTACACATGGAAATTAATTATATGGTTATTCTTCAGTCTTGTGATGGCTCATGAATAAGCCACTTTCAAGTATAAAGTAACTAAACAATCCTTTTGGGCAGGAAATAGTTTTGAATATAGATCGCACTCACATAAGTGTCTTCAGCGGCTGAGGTGACAAATTTACCATTCTTCTTTGACCAGCGGGTCTCCTTATAGAACTCCACCAAATTCGCGTTCGTAGCCCGCTACAATTGTGTGGAATTAAAAATATTATTAGACCGAAATTTTGTTGAAAGGGCCAATCATATAAAAAAAAACCCATATAGTACAACCACACAAACACTTCTTTACAAAACTAAATTGAATCATACCTTACAATGCAAATGAGTGGACATGAACATTTCTGTGTAGTTCACTCCACAAATGCAAGGAAGAGATTCAGACTATATTAAACCAATTTGTTGAAAAAAGCTTCACACTGAAGATCAATCATCTTTAAACTAGAGTTTGACAAATTGTATGCACCTTGAAAAAATAGTTCACTCTCTCAAACCGAGAGCCTCTCTCGGTTTCTCATTAACTGAAGAATATCTCTCCTTCAAGAGATATTCCTTACAGCAGCAGAAAACTAGAGTGCTTTGAGTAAATGGATAGTTTTCTTTGTATTTGTGTTCTAACAACTATTACAGGGTCCCTAGCCCTTCCTTTTCTATCTCTAGTCTTAGAAAAATTACTATCTTGCTCTAAAAAACATTTTTGAGCTTTTAAAGCAAGTAGAAAAATTTAACATAAATTTATATAGACACATTTTTTAGCGATGCTAACGAGATTACCAATCTTGCTCGTGATGCAAATCCCTTATCATTTTGTAAAATATTGCACACACACTGGACCATCTCGATTGCTGCTCACTTCTTTTCACCTATAATGGTTTTCTATAGAGCCACACCCAAATTGTTCCGGACAAACCAAGCATTCATGTTTGCTTCAATCATCATAAGTTCTATTCATGTCCTTAATATATGTCAGAATTTTTTCAAGTTTAAGATACAGTAATAAAATTGTACTGTACCAGCTATAGTAAAGTTTTTCTGCTGCGCCTTTTCATTTTGTTTAAGGAGACTGCTCACTTCTTTTATCTGATGAGTCCTCTATTTCGCAATGGAATTATCTCCAAATCACACTAATCAATTAAAATGACCAAAACTTTACTCAAAATCCAAAAAATATGACTAAATTGAACACAATGGGTATACCAGATCTAAACACACAAGATCTAGAGAGAAAATCACTAATCCAGCAGAAAAATAACACTGAAAAATATTCTAGCAAGCAACAGACCAAGATCAGCAACATCCTGCTCCCATCTAACATATTTATTTTCTCTAATTCTAAATAAGAGGTCCTTCTAACCAATTATTATGTCTTATGTTATGTAAGCAGTCCCCAACTCTATTATGAAGAATCACATTCTAAGACCTTTATGTTTTGACAATAAACTTGTATTGAGTTTAGATCAGCGAACTGTATAAACTGCGAGATTTTTTTATAGGAAACATGAATTTTTTGCGTTATGAAAATGGATATGACCTTAACCAATGTGATTCTTCATGTTATGAGCACCCTTACAAACTTCTAATGAAATTAGTGGACTAGTATAAGTGCAGTAAATGGGTTGTGACCATACAAGTCTTACGGCAAAAATCCATTTAGTTATAGTTGTACCTTCTCCTCCAACATCCTAACAAAGGATTTGCGGCCTGCTGTGTGGTTAACGGTTAGTCTTTTTCTATTCTCCCGATTTTGTGCTGAGATTTTCTGCCATTACCATACAATGTTAGCTTACACACAAGTTGCGTAAGCACCTTGAAAGGACATGTTAAATTCCCCATGTTTGTTATTTTGAATAACCAAATGATTACCTTGAATTTGTCGGTTTCCCACCTCTCACACAACTTAACCCAGATGTTGTCGTTGACCATGGTACACCCAGAAGCCAATGCTTCTTCGTGACTTCCATATGATAAATATTTTTTGTGTAGTTCGTGATGGAATGCATTGAACAGCTTACGCAACGGCTTCAAGACGGCCAATCTATGATTCTCCCGATCCCAGTCCAAAACGAAGTCACCCTACATGGATGAAGTTCACGTTAACGTCATCTTGTATTGTACGCCCACTTCCTTACCCTCAATATGAAATAACAATTGTCTTACCCTCACACGTTCGATCAACTCATTCTTTTCAGCATCAGGCACATCAATCCACTTTGCACAACTCATGTCGCAATGTTATTTTACTATCCGTGTTACCCGTGTCGTGAACATGGATGCATTCTCGCAGCACGGGGCTGTTTCACCATCATTAATCTTCAAAAGCACTTTGCCATACTTTCTCGCTTTCTCGAACTCAATACACTTAGCAGGTCCACGTCTACGTTTGGGCTATTCTTGATTTGCTTTAGGCATTGTGGGGGCTGTCACATCTGTATTTCAAGTTCATAGAAAAAAATATGGCTATCAGTCTTCATAATTAATTTGACCTTGTTTACACATATATGTCCTACGGGTTTTGTATTGAAAAAAGAATAGAAATGATATTTGTACCGATATTGTCTCCATTAGGTGGGGGTTATATTACGGGTGACAATTCTCTATTTGGCCCGGGTGAGACTATTGGAGTTGGACATGGTGGCTCCCATGGATGACTGGGAGGCTGCGTTGAGTCATCCGAGCCTGACAGATCTGCATCTGAGCTAGTGGAATGGTATGAAGCGATGTGAACTCCACGTGGTCGGCGGGCTCTACATGTATATGGTACAAATCATCGAGCACGAATACCTTGTGCAGCCCCTCTTCCTAAAAAACTCTCTCCCGTCGCATCACCTACATTTGTACCACATTCCATTTGAGTTACAAAAAACCCCAATCCATTTAATAAATCATATTATCCACCTTAATTTTGACATGACTCTAATACCCATCTTGTAGATGACTAATATCTACAAACCAAATGATGTATATTTTATTTTGTTTAATACACCTCTATATATAGCAATCTCTTTAAAATTCTAATATGAGTTGAGAAACAACATTAAAGATCCAATGATTGCGTTTGTTGCAATCATGGATTTCATGAACTAGCATACAAGAAAATGGGGGAAACAACCTACTATAAGAACGTACTTAATCGTTTATTGTCTACCTTGAATGTTGATGCTCCTCATTTCTTGTACAATAAATGCAACGCCGTCTTTTTTCCCCCCACCTGAGAGATAATGGAATCAATATATAAGTAACATAATAACTTAGAAATTCCAACAAATATTTGATATTATAATGCAAACTATAAAACACACAGGGTTCACTTAATTATTAGTTCAGTCCCCTCATCAATGGGTTGTAATTCCATAGTTATTAAGAAATAAATCAACCCCGGTCGTATAGTTTTCTTTTATTAGTTATAGTTAATCGTAACTTCTACTTTGTTCATATGACTCACACGTGAAACTAAGTTTTAAACAAACATTAAACGTCTACTTGAATAATTTGACCAACCAATATGGGAGTCTATACTTATAAATAGACTCATCAATTTGGAACTAGAGATAGCTATCATTACAACTATATTCATAGTACGTGTGCCTTCAAGATCCATAACTTTAAAAAAATATTGATTATGAACTAGAAGCATTACTTGACCTAAATTGCTCAATCAAAGGTAACTGGAGCATGATAACTTAGTTGAAATGAACATACATGTAAGTTCTCACAATTTATATCTGCCACATACCCATTACAAAAAAGGTAAACTATGGAATAAAAGTGCATCAACTTTACGGCTGGTTGTCTATTCTGACACATACTCGTCGTCTGTGGGTAGGTCATCCTCATCTGAATATTCCCCATCACTATAAGCATCTCCTGAACTAGAAGCAACTAGGCCATCGTCAATAAAATCTGTTGAATCCATGTTTTGACCAGCCAAACCGTTGCCTTCTCGTGCATCAATCAAGATAGGTTCTATATCATCCCTATTCAATGGAGTTGACACTGGACATCCATCACAATCCAATGGTGCATAATCAATTGATGATTCATTTTCTTGATAGGCATCATCATCACTTGATTCGCCAACAATATCTTCTAACACCCTTGGCACCGGTGGAATGTTATATACATTCCTGTTCGTGTACTTTTGCACCACAAACCATCTCCCTTTCGCCCTTATATCTCTGATGTAAAAACATTAGGAAGCTTGGCATGCTAACACAAATGGTTCATCCTTATACCAAGTCTTGTCCATGTTGATACTGGACATATGGTTATCAACTCGTATCCCTCTCCTTGGATCACCAACGTCAAACCAATCACACATGAACAAGTACACCCGCGCCAACCCATATAGCGTTAATCCATGATATCATTAATAACACCGTAGAAGTCAACGTTATTTGTACTTTCATCACCGGTTACCAACACCCCTGAGAATGGTTTCGTGCCAGGGTGAGGAAAGCGTTAACCCCATCGGCGTATGCAGGCGAACGAAGTCGATCAGTCAAGTTCATCCAGCTTTTGTCCATCTAAAAAGGTTGAAATATACATAATAGTTAATCGGATAACTTCGATTTAGCTATATGGAGGACGGGTATGAGAAAGTGCATTATTGAATAAATAAGCAGGCGAGTCGAATTTACTTGCATGTGGAGCACAAGAGAAGGTGTTGAAAATGATACTAACCGGGGTTGTCATGAAGATCGTTGTGGAGTGACGAAGAGATAGTGTTGAAAATATTATTCTGTTTATGCCAGGAACAGTGAAGTGCTGTAGAAAATATATGTCATCATGTTGAACATAGTCATATATATGTGAATATTTTTGGTATATTCTAGATCAAGGTGCATATAAAGATTCTAAGTAGAAGGTCCACCTATACAAGAGTTGGAATAATTATGGAAGTTATGGAAGTGTGTAGGTGGTATGCTTGAATATTTTCATTATCGTTGGGAAAACAATTATGGCATCTATGAATTGGGTAAGCCTCATATGAACTGCACTTGTGAAAACAATACTTCAATTTTGAGGTAATTGAAACCCAAACCCGACTCCAAAAATTAATGGATGGTTGGAGAATTTTATGGTCTAAGGTACAAGAATTAATTCTGTTTTAAATTAGATTTCTGGGCAATGTTACATATACGATGAAAGGTTAGAAAATGCCAATAGATTGTCCCAGGAGATATCTCTACATGTTGGAAAAAATCTGGTGGGGGGAGTCCCATAACGAAAATATATAGTCATTTTTTTGGGGTTTTTAAACTATCTTTTATGCTCTTTTATTTAAAAAGAGTAGAAGGGAAGCTAGAAGGAAAAACTTGCATCAGTCTATTATTATAAAGAATAATAATAACTCAACTCAGCTGAAACTAATGTCAGGCTCGACTAGGCGAGAGCACATAACTTGAGCTCTTGCTGAAGTATTAGTTATTTGAGCCAAAATTTCCTAAAATACTAAACCAATTAACTAACAAAAGTTGATGGGATTAATTCAATTTGGATTAAGACTACATGTATTTTGGGGAGTGAAATTCCTTAAAATAAATGCAAGGAAGTGGGAGAGCAAGGGAAACAGAATCCAGATTTGGTCGATGCCCAATAATTCACATAGTTTAATGCATCTTTATGTATTTTGGTGAGTGAAATTCCTTAAAAAGAATTTAGTGGAATTGGTGCATTAATTTGAAGTCTAATCTTATACTTATTTGAACCTAACCGAGAGTTACCACTTAGGATTATTGTAACTTATACTAGAGTTTGATATCACATTAACACACCTGTTAAAGCCCCACATTTCCAATGATTCAGAAAAACAAAATGCTTCATAGGAGTTCGATGATTTAATGTATTATATATATGTGCAATTACTGGGTAAAAAACAAAAAAACATGTACAAAAAATAATTAAAATAAAAAAGGGAAAAGAAAGCTGGCTATCTAATTATAATTAAAGGGAAACAAACCCCAAGGAAGTCATGATCAGATTTGCTTCGGAGGAATTTTTTATTTTGTGTAACATGAGTTATTGGCTTTTAGGAATTAAGATTTGAAGCTAGCTTAGCTTAATTAGCTAGCTTTTGTCGTGCTTTCCATCATGTGCATGGTTGTAATTAATATGGATTAAGTAGTACTATTCTATTGATCTACCTGTAGGTACTGGCATCAAGTGATGGAATTCATTTCACCATCATATATATATATATATATATATATATATAGGGCAATATATAATATAATCTGATCAAAGACATTGATATGTTGAAGGGCTATTGAGAAGAGAAATTATCATAGAGAGAGAGAGAGAGAGAGAGAGAGAGAGAGAGAGAGATCTTATATTTGTCCATGATTTAATAATACAAATACTAAGACGCTTCTAAGGGCAGACCTTTATCTTTCCCCTTAGGGATTCGAGTCTTTTTGAGTCTTTTATTTCAATATCTTAGTTCTATAAGCATACCATAGATCTCTAAATTCCATGAACTCTCTGTAGAAGTGCATGCTAAGGTGAAATTAATATATCCATTTCCCAACATCGTTCAATCATTAGCTCCTAATGATTGGTTGTGGGGGAGAAAAAGGAAGCCAAAAAAGAAATTAAAATACTGAAGCAATTAGGTTAAATATGGGGGCCATATAAACATGAAAATATCCTTAAATTAATCTGCTCTCTAACTCATGAGCATAGGATCAATGTCCATATATATATAAAGTATATATATATATATATATATATATGAATATAGACTTTATAATTGAGTAATAGGATATGATCGATTTCCATATATGGGGGGGGGGGGGGTCTACCAAGCCTATATAATGAGATGAACTACACAAAAAAGCTTGAAGAAGTAATCATTATTTAGGGTTTCTGAATAACATGAGTAACTAGTCTTATAAGTCGGTGACAAAGTTAGGGAATCACATCCAAATGATTATTAATTGAATGACTAGCTAGGCCAGACGCTAACCCTTGTTTGTTACCAAAATGAAAGCTACACTTCAGCAAGACTCTTCATCAACCCTACTGCCCAAGAAATTATTGCCAAAAAAATGTAGAAGAACAAGCTTCAACGAATGAATTAAAGGAGGGTAAAGGAATGGCCGGGGGTACTTGAAAGCATATTTATATGCAACCAATAATGCAATGTCATGTAGTAGTAGTACTAGTTTTAATCTCTATCCTTTTCTTAGCAAGTCAATGATTTCTGTAGTTTTTCCTTTTGGTCTTGTTGGATCAACATGAGCTCATGCATGCATGCGACCAGTCATGTGTTAATTAAGAAATAATTAATGTTAGGACGAAAATGACAAGGGAAACTTCTAAATGCATAAGAAGATGCCAAGGAAGTAAAGGTTTCGTCAGTGAAAATATAAGAAATCGGAGGATGAGGTCCTTGGAAGACTCTTGTGGGGGTGATTAATTGGATCACCCTACGTACCGAGAGAGAGGGGAGAGAGAACTCTTTGGCCTACTGAAGATGTCCTTATCTATGATGCTGACAGCTGGACACAGTAACGCTAGTTGTACGTGGGTCCCAAGTATATAGTCGTTCGGATGATGGCTGTTACGTGGAAGGAATCTAGTGGCTTTTGTCTCTATATATAATATATGTTAGTGAAAATGGGACAAATACCAGTCCAAACTGACAGTCTTTTCGTCCATGATCATGATGTCAAGAACCAAAAATCAGTCTATTAAGTAATATCTAAGCAGAATATGGATCGAACCAAATATATATATATATATTAATTCATGAATTTAATATTTGTTTTTCATTAGTACTAATTAATTTGGATGATCTCCTTATCATTTAGAGATTTAATTGGTGAATTTTTTAATTAATCATGTACATGTGTATCACACTAGTACTCATCATGTGAAGTTAGATGGAGTAGAATATTTAAGTGAAAATATAACCTATATATTCAATAGTGATTATATTTCATGCATTTCGATTATTTAATCCATATATACACACACAATATATGTTGCAAGATAATCCCCAATATTATCTTTTAGTATATCATGAATCTCAAAAGAAATTTGAGATAATTGAGACAAAAACAGAAAATGAATTAACTCGAAACGATATGAATGTAACTCGGGGGGAAATATTGAATTATGAGCTTTCTATACAAAGAAATGAGAGGGCTGTGGACTAACAATCATCATGCATGTAAGAGATCATGCATAAACAATGGGACTAACATGAAAACAAACAGTAATAATAAGAAAGGAATAATTCATAGCATGATCATATTCGAAGTGCACTTAATTGCTCAGTTAATATTTAAGAATGAACTTGATTAATATTTAGGGAGTACTATATAATTGATACATATACCCAAATGATTGATAAAATCTGGATATTGATATTTTTCTCCAAAAAAGAAGTCATTGTAAGCAAGTTATCAAACTCTCACAATGATAATGTATTTCTAATTGTAAGAAAAATCTGATTGCTTTAGACATATGTGAGCGAGCTTCTTAGTTATACCAAAAGAACTAGTCAAAGTTCTAATTGGAGTTCCTAGTTAAAGTGTCTCATTATGTTTTCTAACTTAATTCAAACTATAGTTTGAATCCAATATTTCCAAACCACCACAACAGCATGCACTTTGTAACAAAAGTGAGAGAAGATCAGACTCAGTACTCGTTCATCATGATCAGCTAATTAAAAAGCTAAAATAAGCTGGACTTAATAACTTTTTTAATTTTTCTATTTTCACCGGCTGCGTTTTCACTTCTTTTTTTGGTTCTCTCACTTTGTTAACAGTACGTACAGTGGAGGAAATAAAACATTACAGATCAGATATGAAGGGATGAAAGACACTTAGATTACACGTTTGAAGCCACTAAGGGAGAAGCAGACAAGAAAAATCTCCTTTAATTGGTTGGTTTTTGAGCAGTAGGCAGTAATTGTTCGAAAAATATATATATTATTAATTTTTGCGATATGTTTCCAAAACATGATTTATATCCAATCCATTAATCACGGAAAGCCATTATTCTTTGGAAAACGAAGTTAGGAGTTTGTACCCCCCCCATTAAAATCAGTGCCCCTTCATGATCATATAGTTCAGTAGTCAGTATCAAACTTTTTTACACTACAAGAAAAAAGGGTTAATCCAGCGCAATGATAATGTGAGCAAGCTTCTTAGTTATACCAAAAGAACTAGTCAAAGTTATAATTGGAGTTCCTAGTTAAAGTGTCTCATTATGTTTTCTAACTTAATTAAGGCTGACAAATGAGATAAGTCTGATTAATTGAGATATAAAATTAGATATAACTCAATATCTATATATATATATATAAAATAATTTATTAAATCACATCTTAATATAAGAGTCATCCCTGTTCTTGATCATGGCTTGCATTAGGACTACATGCACTCAAACCAGTAAAAAGGGTTTTTTCCAGCACACAAGAGGTACATGCAGTCTGTTGTGGGTAAAAGGGGCATTTTCTATATACATTTGGGTAGCAAAGTTTGCCCAAGATGATTAATGTAAAGGCAGGCCCTAGCTAGCACAAATCCAATTTGAAGAGCACTGAAAAATTAATTGAATTGTTCAGTCTATCAAGACAACTTTTTTATCAGTTCATGAGAACTGGAAACTTGCTCAAAAAAGAACCAAATTCGTACAGGGTCATGCTTGGGAAAGACATACTTCTGAAAAATTTCCTCAAGCCTTGTGTGTTATCCTTAAAAAAGTCTTGTTGTGTTAGCCCCACGAAAAGACACACACACACACACATATGCCAACTTTTTGTGGATGTTAAAATTGTTCCCTGTTCTCTTCAGAACTTTGGAAATTTTTTACTCTAATGTCACTCTCTTGGTGACTGCACCAGGGAATAGTCCCAGAAAAATACAGATTTCCTTCATGTTACCGAAACACTAATCAATTAATTTCCATATTGTGTTATGAGAACAGGTACACTCCAAAAACAAGTAGGACTTGAAACTTGAGATTATCTATAATTTAGTAACAACTAATTAGTATAAGATGTATTGGTAAAATATATATTTTTTACTGGGTCATTCAATGTTCGAGCCACAGACATGAGTTATGTGAAGCACAAAATGCAGATATTGACAGCAAAATTCGTGAAAAAGTGGTAGATTTCACAACTGCACAAATAGAAATTAGTCTACAAACAAAAAGCTCCTAATTTTGTAAAGAAACAAGCGCGCAAAATCGATTCATTACCAAACTAGTTCTGAGTTGCAGCCATACCTGTGGTGACGGAAGGACCCACGCTATCCCTCAACTGAATCTCGACCAACCGAAGCAACTGACCCATATCCCACAGATTCAAAGAGACGAATCGCACGACTCCTAATCAGCTTTTGGGATTCCTAATCAGCTTTTGGGACTCCTAATCAGCTTTTGGGATTCTGTCTCCACCGTAGCTTTTGTGGGAGGAAAATATGGTAAAGGAGAAACCTTTGGGTGGTTGGGCGAAAATGGAGATGAAATCGTTCGGGGGACGTGGATGGAGTAGCAGCTGATCTCTCGGAAAGGCAAATGGAGATGGAATATTGGAGAAGAATAGAGAGAAGTGGAGGGGGAAAGAAATCGGGGGAAAAAAGAAAATATTTTTAGGGGATTGGCGCCAGACAATAATTTCGGCAAATTCGAGCGTTGCAACAGGTTTTTTCTTTTCCCGGCAAAATAAATCGCTGTAAAAAAGCTTATATTCGCTGCAATTAGTTAAAGTAACTAGCTGAATCAGCTTTCTAAACGGAATTAAGCGGCGATCAAAAACTCACCGGAAAAACTATCTCTAATGCGGCGTTTTCTTTTGCAACACTATAAAAATCATCGAAAAATCTTTTTTTCTTGTAGTGGATCGTTTGAACATGTAGTCTTGCTTGTTCGAACGTAAAGTACTATGGAATTACATTGTGCTTCAAAAGTCTGAGATTATTTGTTCATTTTCTTCATTTAGATATACAAGTTTAGTTCAAGTGTAAAAATTTAAGACTGAAAGAACATAAATTGAATGGCCTAAGAAACTCGTTGCAAAAATAATTACGTTTTAAAAATAACTCACCCCAAAAAGGTTGAGAACAAGTTAGGCATGCAAAAATAATATTTCAAGAGTTGAACTATTGAATATATAACATTTTGTGGCTTATATTCATACCCCAAGATGTGAAAAAAAAAGTCATGTTAAGCTAGCAAAAAAAAAAAAAAAAAAAAAAAACGATGTGAAAAAAAAGGAATTAAATGATTTAATATATCATTAAAGAAAGATTAGATAAACAGAAGTTAATTAATGCAAATAAAAAAGAAGGTGACGATACATCCTCTTGGAGGTTTATTATACCAAGAGTGTTAAAGAGGAACAATTAAAGGCTATTGCTTTTTCGTTCTGATTTTTATATGTTGCATATACCATTTTGATTTGCTAGAATTATTTTAAGTGCAATTACTTCCAGAACTGAATGTATAGGTTGGACGTACGACGTGCACATGAAAGATGTTTTCCAAACGTGGATTGCTTGAAATCTCAAAGGTAACACAAGTCATAACAAGCCGTCTGTAACTTTGCATGACCTGAACGAAAAAAACAGAACAAAAGCTCATTTTCGGTGTATGCTTGGAGTTTTAAATGAATATACCCTTAAGAGGCTTTTCATGCATTGAAACTTGATCCATTTCTGTCGTCTTTGATATCATCCGAATTCATAATACGTATATATCCATGCATGTATTTATCTTCCAGCTTAGAGTTCGAAATCGCTTTCATATTATTGGATTCGCCATCACAGCCAGTTGGCAGAAAGCTAGCAAAGCTGTCTTCTTACAAGTTACCCACTGATATTATTCCATGGCTTTGAAGTTTGAAACTGTGATAAGCTTTGACTGCAACCAGCTGGTTACATGGATGAACATCAATATACCTTGTGAACATCTACTCCCAGCTGGTATTTTTTTGTGAATTGGCTCCCTCCAAAAACCCCAGAAGCCTAATCCATATATATATATAATATATATATATATATATATCCATGCATGTATTTATCTTCCAGCTTAGAGTTCGAAATCGCTTTCAAATTATTGGATTCGCCATCACAGCCAGTTGGCAGAAAGCTAGCAAAGCTGTCTTCTTACAAGTTACCCACTGATATTATTCCATGGCTTTGAAGTTTGAAACTGTGATAAGCTTTGACTGCAACCAGCTGGTTACATGGATGAACATCAATATACCTTGTGAACATCTACTCCCAGCTGGTATTTTTTGTGAATTGGCTCCCTCCAAAAACCCCAGAAGCCTAATCCATATATATATATATATATATCCAGGATCAAAGAACCCTTACTCATCAAAAGCCTTTTCTTGTAGTAATTAGCCTAATTTATTTGTCATCAACAAATGGCCTCAACTTTGCTGAAAAATCTTCTCCTTTCCCTCCTAGTTGTCTCTGCTGGTTTTTGGGTTGCAAAAGCAAGTGATCCAGACATCCTATTTGACTTTGTAGCCCCAGCAAATTCTACAAACAATTTTGATGGAAACTATTTCACATTCATTGGACTACGTGGAGTGCTATTCAACAGTACCTCGCCAAACTTCAAGGTGACAAAAGCTAGCATGGCAGAGTTCCCGGCTTTGAAAGGCCAAAGCGTTTCTTTTGCCATTCTCCAATACCCTGCAGGTGGTCTTAACCCGCCTCACACCCACCCTCGCTCTGCAGAACTTCTGTTTCTCGTGCAAGGAAGTCTTCAGGTTGGTTTCGTAGATACCACTAACAAGCTTTACAATCAGACTCTCCAAGTTGGGGACATGTTCATATTTCCTAAGGGACTTGTACACTTCCAATACAATGCGAATACCACCGGAACAGCCACAGCCGTATCTGCTTTCGGTAGTGCAAATGCTGGAACTATTTCAATCCCTGCTAACGTTTTTACTACTGGCATTGATGATGTAATCCTTGCCAAGGCTTTCAAGACTGATATTGCTACCATTCAGAATATCACGGCCGGTCTAATTACACCCAAGACTTAGTATTTCAAATGCTTAATTTTCATTTCCTATTGACATGAAATAAGAAAATAAGACGTACCTCGAGTGTTAGATTATATTAAACCAATGAAATACTGTATACTCCTGCAATTTGAAGCGTGTTGTGTGTTTCAATTACATACGTTGAATGAATTTCACAGAAATTTTCGTACAGTGGTTTTTTACTTAATGATCAGGTTCAATATGGTTTGGAAAGAAGGATTCCGAAACCATGAACTGATGTAGCTTATTGTTTTGCCACCTTCTCGAGATGAATTTGAAGCAACTTTGCATGAACTGATATATATAGCTTATTGTTCACGAAAATAAGATTTTTTTTTATTTTTTTTAATTTATTACTCTGTCTTTGATCAATGGCAGGTATCATTAACTGTCATATGTAATAAATAGTTTGAATATATGTATATATATGTGTGTTGTGAGAGCGCGCTCATGTGAGGTATGAATTTTGGATAATTATACGAACTTGATGGGTTTAATATGGAGAGAGAGATATTTGTGAAGAGGGATCTAATAGATAAAACCTTTATTGATGATTAACACAGCTTTAAAAGTTGGCATAGAACAATAATTGTTGAACTTATTTTATGTACTTATCTCTTCTACCGTACTTGAGGCCCTAAAGTTGGACTAAAAACTTGAAAAAGCGCTAGTCTATAATTTAATGGGTGAAACTCACAAGGAAAGGCCTATGTCCTAAAAGGGTAAAAAAAGGTTCACGCGTATACCAAAAAGTTCACAACTCATTGTGGCGTCCCAAATTCTGCTTGGGATTTGATGGAGTTTAAAGAATCAGAAAATACAACACAATGTCAAATACTGCTGTATATGATACTTAAGGAAGCAGTGTTCAAGGTCACATGCATCTAACAGTATGCAGTATTCACAATGGATAATATTTTTTTAGCAATACCTAATGTACTAGAATAATAATCACAAAACATCCTTATGTTTCATTCATATAAGCATATCTCAAAAGCAACATTGTTATTCCAACTAGTCTTCAAACTAAATAGACATTGTAAATTAGAACTCCTTAGTTACATATTAAAAGAAATTTAGCCTATATGCCAAGCCACTCAAGCAGCTAAGTTATCAGTGCCAAAATCATATTTAAAAACTGAAGTATCATCACCATTAATTCTTTGAAACTTGTCCTCGACCTACTCGATGTCATCCAATCTGGGATACGGTGCTCCATCTGGCCTTGGCACAGCTCCTATCGTTCTGGAGGGAATGGTAGTTAGGATTACCACAGTGAGATTATAAAATCTCAGCAAATAAGGTTCATAAGCTATCGATAGTATGAATAAGCATGCATGACAGTAAAAGACATATATGCTTCATGACATGGACTTGAACATGTGTAACATGACTTGAAAATAACCTGGCATGAACTTGACGTGGAAAAACACAACTTCACATGAATGTAACATCACTTGATGTAAATATGACATGCTTGTGTGAACGTGACACCTTGTTACAAAAATATGTTTGTTTACTAAATTATTTGGACACAGTAAAATGCCTTCAACCTTGTGTTTCGTCAAGAATATTAAAACAAAGCAAACTGGCTCCACCCAAAGTATTCCATCAAAGATACTCAAACAACCAGAAGGCTTTCGCCATGAATATTTTATTAGAGGTACTCTTAACAAAACTTACCAAAATTTATATTCCTCATATAAATTTCATCCTAAATCCAAATATGAACTCGGAAAAATTTAAAATCAGTCCCAACTACGAGAAACATCTCTTTGCCAACTAATGTATAGGCTAAAATCATGCTTTTTGTTGCTATTTTGCCATTTAACACTTTAACATGCTTAAACATAATTTAGCAACTCTCAAGAATCATATCCTTAATTCTAAAATCACGCTAAGACATTAAATCACATATCTCTTAAATACTTGAACTCACTACATCAAGGAAAATGCCAAAACATTAAGATTAGGTCAAATAGAACCAAACCTTGGTGTTCTTGGTCTAATACCTTCATATCATCTCCAAGGACCCCAAACGTCCATAATTAACTCTCCTAACATTTTCATAATTCAAACCTAGGTGATAGAATGCTTGACTAATAAAACAAACTTCACAAAATACTTCATAGAACAACTGGTTTTCATGAAAACCTAGAAATAGACATGCATGCTCTTGGACTGTAAACAAAGTCACTAGATCTTTGATTTCTATGCAATAAATTTTTAAGTAACACAACCATATACCTCACATTCAATTTTAACTAGATTTAAGCATTAAAACTAGCACATCATAGCAAACATTTCATCAAAATACTCGTCAAACCCAAGAGCCTCTAGATTGAGTTTAAAATAAAATCTTGCATGTTCACCATCATTCCAACAAAGATCTAAACCATAACTCCTCAAAAATCTATTCTAAATACCTAGATCAAAGCCTTAAGAACAAAATTTATAAAAATCATAACCACTGAATCGAAGTCCTAGAGCTAAAATCACAACTAAACCAAACAAAGTTTTTTTTGAACCAATCAGTTTCCACCTCTTAAAAAATATGCAAAAAAAAAAAAAAAAACCATTTTGTAAAAATACTAACATGCTTTGAATCAAATAATAACTGGTATATAAAAATTTTAACATTTCATCCAATCAAGATCTACCTAACATTTTCTCAAAATCTCACAAAACTTTCAAAGTTAATCACAAACATAAAATACTGTCAACACCAAACTTTTCCACCAATAACACTAACTTTCATCCATCAAAACTTCAAGAAAAATAGACCAACACACACCCGAGTAAACTAGAGTCAATCATTGATAGAATGGAAGAGGTTAGAGCCCAAGAAAATACTTATAATTACTGCATAACCTAGTAAAAAATAATAAAACCATTTCCTTAATACCACGTATAGTTAAATGTAGCAAATGGACTAGGATGTCTCACATTAGGATAATGAGGATAATGCTGTGGAAAGTGGTGCAGAAAAGATAGGTATGAAATCACGGAAGTACCGAAAGCTAGAATGTGTTTTGACTAAAAAGAAGTAAAATCATACTATATGAAATATTCAAAAGAAGCAGAATTTAGGATGGCAAAGAGAAGTTCTAGAAGTAGAAAGGATAGGAAGTTAAGATACTTCACGCTTGTATGTGGGAAGGTGTAACACCCGGCCCAAGCCTACAAACTATTATTTTATTTAGGTTAATATTTATGAGAAGCCCATTTGAGATTTATCGAGTAAGTTCAAATAGGCTACGGGTCCAAAATTTTATGTTGGTTGAATATGGATTTTTATTGGATTTGTTAATTATGTTAAAATCATTTAATATTTGATGGACAAAGTGAAATCTATTGGTAATTGGCCTGAATAGTTATGGGACATGTTGGGTTATTTTGAAATTAGAGAATAGACCCATTGGGAATTTCGGAAACTTGGCCAATATATATATATATATACATCCTCCCATGCACGTAGATATCTATCTCCCTCAAATAGGGTTGCTGCACATCAGAAATTTCGCCAGTTTCCTTTCCTCTATATCTCTTTCACGTACAAGCATATCGTTCACATTTTGGAAACTACCATTATTAGATTATCAAGTAGTTGCGGCACCTCCACAAGCAACACCCTTCCTCCACATTCAGCGAATGAAAATCCGAAGCCCCACGTCGCACTCTAATCTCCTTCACACCAACCCAAACCGCAAGCCATTGCATCCTCCCACACCAAAACTCTTTCCACATCCATCGTGAACAACCATAAAACATCTGTTGCAAACTCCAGTCTACACTGAGCATGTTGCCCTCCACATCCAGGAAGCAACTGCTGCCCCCTGCACCACCCACAAGATTGCAAACCACCACCCACATTCAACCCATGCACACAACCAGCCGTCCTCCCCTATTTATACATTCATTGAACCAAAGCAGTGGCCAACCTCCATGAATGCAAAACAAAGTTGCCGTCATGCCCCTCCATGCTAAACCAAGTCATGGCCACTGTAAATCACTAGGAAATAAACCCTCCCCACCATAAACAACCAAGGGAACTCCTTTGTTTTAATCCCACAAAAATAGAGCATGGTTTTCATTAAACACAGCTTCCAAGCAAGCCGCCCAGTCACTTATCATCCGTGCACCATAACCTAGTCGTGCACTCCCAGTGGAGCCACCGAAAACTGCACAGTCTTCTCCAAGATAGAACCTCCACGCTGCATCACCACGCACCCACTCCAACCGTAAACCACCCAGAACGGCAACCTCTCCTCAACCATCGTGAGTTCCTGCCATTACATCGAATGGTTGCTCCATCAACAACCTCCCTACCTGGACATATGTGTGTATCCCTCTGTCCATTCACCATGCAACGCCGTTGTCACGTTCAGCACGGGTCCAGTGGCAATTTTGCTCTCTTCCACCATTTTTGTTGCCCATGGTGTCTCTTCCATCTCGAAGCTTCAACCTCAGCTCAGACACCCATTGCCCCGACTTCTCACCATTGCACTTGCTCAACCGCCCAGCTCCGCCTGAGTCTCCACCGCATTTTCTTTCCTCAATAAGCCCTTGTCGCAGCCTTCGTTTCTTTAACTAAGATGCCTCCTGCGTTCAAACCTAGAAATAAGTTTCCTAAGCTTTGGGTCTTCTAATGGTAATAATGATGATACCCTTATTATTTTCCAAACAGAATAGGTTTTCTTTTTAAATAACAATTTTTGTGAATTTATGGTCTTGTTTATTTTGGTTGGGCTTGATTCTAAGATCAGCCTGTAATTTACATGAGCCTTTATCATTGGGCTAGGTTTGGTCTCTAATTGAAATTTATTTTGAGTTAGAATTATGTTAAGTGCATATTAAGTTGGATACATATTTTACATGGCTTAGTTTTAATTGACTATAAATGCTAGCCATGCTTTTATATTTACAAAAATAATTTTAGTCAGAGAAATTAAGTGAAAATCGATGAATTTGATAATTGATGATATTTTAGGGTTACGAGAATATTTAGATTTTAGGAAAAATAGGTTATTTTAGTATTCAACTTTAAGTATCGAAATATGTGTTTACTGAGACATTTACGGAAGTTACGTGAATATGTTATAGGAGATGAGTAATATTCGTTCAGCACTGTTGGAAAAAATTTTGAAAAGCTAAAAAGTTCAAGTAAGTGAGGTTCCTATACTAGATTTGGGTAAAAAAGAAAATGAACTGATGTTGGTTTGTAAAATGTGCATGCTATGTTTTAAAAGAAAATGTGAAAATAAACGTCAGTTATGTGTTGCATTCACTCATGAAATTTGTATGAAAGAGAAAAATGCTTCTTGACATGAATAGTATAGACACGAGTAATATTTGACATGTTTATGAAATGTACAAAACAACGAATATGTTCATCACTTTGTTTGATATGATATGCATCCGGAAAACCTTTGGCATAACTTTCTGTTTCTATTTTGATTATGATTCTGGTTCTAATATGATAGTTCTGATTATGTTATATGGTTGATACCAACATTTCTGATATAATATGAATGTACCCACTTGGGAAACAAAGTAGTTTTTTGGTGTTCTTTCATGTGTACACACTCGGGGCTCCGAGAGTGAATAAGGGAAAGTTTCACATTCTGATATTGCCTAGTTTGGCTACCGGAGATAGCACAACCCTATCATAGGGGTTAAATATGGTATATGATATGATATGATGATATGATATGATATGATACGATACAATATGATATGAAATGATATGATGAGAGGAAGATGTTCAATCATGTTATGCCAAAGGGTTTTTGAATATGAACAGTTAGTTTATGGATATGAACAATTTGAAAAGTCACTCTAATTTTCTGATAACACGTTTTTGAGATCTGGATATTGAAACTGAAATGATTTGTTTCTGCATTCTGAAGACTTTGAAAAGGCTCATATTTACATACTAGTATATGTTTTCTGCTTACTAAGTCATTGATAACTCACCCCTTATCTACACAATATTTTCAGATGTTTGATTGTTTTATCTAAGGATCAAGAATCGAAAGCATGTATAAGGCTATGTGAGCATAGTGGATTAAGTACAAAGATGATACTTTGGTTATTGGAGATTTTATTCAATAATTTTGTTTTGCTCTGTCGACTTGGTATTTTGGAAGGTTAACGTTAATTTTGAGATTTTACGATGTTTAGATGAATCATATTGGAGTAGTTGATTGAAATAGTGAATTGTATGTGCCATTGAAAATTTTGGAGTCCATGACTATATAGTTGAGGGTACAGAAGGAATATCAAGAAGTACATCTTTGAATGTTATTAAACCTAGACAAATGGAGAAATTTTTGGTACAAGCTAGGATTAATGCAACTCTATGCTGATGGAAGGTTTACTTTTGTGTGTCTGCTCTTGAACACTCATTTTTTAAGTCCCAGTAAAGCAAGGTTCTTTCGATATCACAAGAAGTTAGAAACTCACACCAATAGAATACTTGAAGTAAATGGCATGGCCGAAATACACTCGTGTAAAAACTTCAAGTCTCTTGTTGTTGGTACAAGGGGTTATGAGAATTTATCTTTTGGAGAAAGAGAATGCTGCAATTATCTTTGTGAGGCGAGGCTAATTCATCTCATGCTACTTACCTCGTAGCGCTAATCGACTATTTCCGAAACGCGACTGATTACCTAAAAACATGTTAGTAATTTTTGTAAATTCCTAGTTAATCACGTGCCTCGTTATTAAAACCTGAAAGAAATCTATAACTCTCGAATCCTAAAATTTTGTAAGTCCTTAAATACTTTAATGTTTATAAAATTTCTCCAAAAATCTTACACGATTAAATCCTAAAATCTTATTATTCAAACTTATAATTCTATCTATGCAGGCACGTGTTGACCTCAACATATACACACATTAAATCCGTAATATCGACATTAAACTGTATTCAATATTCCTATATCTGTTAACTACTCTCAAAATATTCCAACTTTTCATGGTCTAAGTGCCCTTAAATTCATATGGCATCCCGTATTTAGTCTTGTGAGGCCTAACATATACTAACCTACTAACTAGTTTGTCTGAGAAAGAGAAAATAACGTGAGAGGAAGAGAGATAATTACCGAGAGAGTGAAGGGATAAAAGAGAGGGGAAGAGGTCGTGATCTTCTGGTGGGGATGAGCAATGCTTGGAAGTGGGGGGGGGGGGGGGGTGTGGTGGTGCTTCATGGCGGGTCAAGATTAGGCAAGAGAAGTTGGCAGCGACGGAGCTGACGGGTTGGGTCATGGTGATTCACGATTGGCGTTGGGGCATGGCTTCCTCGTTCTGGTTCCTGCTTGCCAAAGGGAGACAGAGACTACAATGGTTTTGCCGGTGGCTCAAGAGGTGTAGTCTTGGCAAGGTGGTGTTTGAGTGTGGGGAGGTTGTAGGCATGGAGGAAGAGGGCACGGCTAGCTTCATTCCTACTCTGTCTTGGGTTTTAAAACAAGGGAGGATGGCAACTACTTGTTGGCTCTCCAAGGGCAGTCGCTAGTGTCTCCGCTAGCTAGGCAACAAGGTGGTCAGAGGGAGGAGCTGCGACGTGGTTGGCTTGGCTTCGGAGTGGTGGGGCTGCGGGACGTGCCTGGTGGTTGCCGTGAGGGTGGTCTGCTGGATGGACTGAGGGGAGGTGGTGGAGGTTGTTTTTCCTGGACGTGTGTTGCAGGTGACTTGGACGTGGGTTATGAGAGAGGAAGGGCTGGTGGGTGGTGCCATGTGGGTGCGTGGGTTTTGTTTGATGTTTCCGTGGTAGTTCACGGAGAGGGAGAAGCGGCTTGAATGTAGAGGCTCACAGTGGAGGACTTAGGGCTTGGCGTGAGTGAATAAGGTCCCTTGCAACATACTAAGGGAAACCAGGGAATTAAAGTGGGATTTGAAGAAGAATGTGATGCACGTACTATGCATGGAGTTATACCATATATAGGGAATCGGTTTAGGAAATTTAGCGTGAAGGGATTTGTAAAGTTTCAACACTGTTGATAGACTTGTATTGAGGCATGAGTTTTAGTAGAAAGTAGAGACTTGCTTGGCTTAGAATTATAGAGAAACTAGTATTCTAACGGGTTTGGATTCATTTTATTGGTTAAAATTTAGTAATTTCAATTGGATTTCTAAATTATCAGTCTCTTAATTTCTTCTAAAATTCTCATACTTTAAAAAAAAAAAAAAATTTGAGTCTTTGGGCCTTACTAAATCCCAAGAATTTTTCATTTATAGCTAATCTTGTAACACCCGGACCCATAATTTGTATGGTTGGACTATGGATTTTATTTATTTATTTATCTAAGCTTAATATTTAGGTTTTTTGTTTTGGTTTTATGTTATGGATCGAGTAGTGATTTTTTTAATTTTATTTTGAGCTTTTAGCTGTTTGTTTGAACCTTGGAAAAACCTATCGGTTTATGAGCAGTTCCTCACCCACATGACTCTTTTCCATCCGCATGCACATTACTCTCTCATCTCTAGGGTTTTCTTTTGGTCATCCATCCATCTATATAATTCAGGTTCTTCATCCTCAACGAAGACCTAGTATAGCCGTTCTTCTTTTTCTCCATTTCCTCTCGGTTTCCCACCATCGCCGCACCACCTTAGGGTATCCATTGCCCAGCCAAGCGTAGCCAGCCACCCCCCAGCGTTGCATGCCACGTGAAGCCAAGCAACCACAATCTGCACCTCGTACCGAGAGTCACTCCACGAAAGCCCAGCCCCCCGTCATCCGTACTACGGCTACACGAGCGCACCCCCCTTGTAAGCATCTGATCAACCAACCCACAACCTAGTATGTCGCTGCTGCCCATCTCAAAAACTCAGCAAGTTACACTCCTGTTTTTGCTCATCAAAATAGAGCACTCCATTTTTTCCCTACCGTGAGATGGGTTTTTATCACCAAGCCGCTACCACCCCTCCTTTCAAGTTTCTAGCGTGTTTGCACTGCCATCCATCGTGAATCAACCACTGGCTAGCATCCCCTCTCGCTCTCTCTACTTCAGAGGGTTCAGCCCAGAAAACTTCGCACGGCACAGCTCCTCCCTGCGCAACCACCAACAACGAATAGTGAGGCCCTGCCGCCACAGACAACTGCAACAGAGGGCACCGAAGAACCTTTCAACACCACCAAACACCGCCACGGACAACTATAGCAGAGGGCACCAGAGAACCTTTCAACACCACCAAACACCGCCCAGCCATGCGTTGCCATTGTGAGATTTCTCTCTCTCCCTCGGTTTCCAACTCTACCTCCCTTTAGCTCTCTCTCTCTCTCTCTCTCTCTCTCTCACTCATCTCTCGCTCTTTCTCAGTGCCTCACCACCGTGATCTGCCACCGCCCTTAGCTGTGCCACTGGGACAACCATCTTCTTCGCCACACCGCACGCAGCTCCTCCCTTCTTGGTGAGTACCTCGCTCCCCTGTCCTCGCCGACTGTTGCACCGAAATCGCATGAAACGTTTTCTTTAAAGTCTACGTAAACTTAGTTTTGCGTATTATTTGGATATGGAATTACAGTATTGCCTTTATTATTGGATGGTTTCAATTTGAAATTTTTTTTATATTAAATCTGTTTTTACATGGTTTATGCGGTAAGTATAAGAAATTTTACAGAAGATAAACAGGATTTTCAAATTGTACTATTGGTAGCAAATTAATTTTTAGTAACTGTGTAATTTTATTTTGAACATTTAAATTATGATGAAAGCTATTTCTTTTATTATTATTTAACGAAATTTTTACTAGTACTTACCTTAAATGTTGAGTATTATCAAAGAAATTTAGAGAATGAGGATATTTTAAGGATATGAGAATTTTAAGGTATTGAAGGATTAAAATATATATAGTAGAAACTTAGGCCTAAATGATGTAAATTTGTGATTAATTGGAAATTTATGAGAATTACGTTATTATTTTATAGGTGACGATTAATTATTGTTCGACATTTTTGAGGAAAATTCTGAAAAAAATTAAGAAGTTCAGGTAAGCGGGGTTCCTATACTAGACTTTGCATTAAAATAAAATGAGCTGAGGTTGATTTTTGAAAAATATACATATTTGGTTATGAAAATAAATTTGAACTACCCCAGTTATTTTTTCTGCATTACTCATGAGATTCTATTTAAGAAGAAAGTATTTTCTGTCATGACTGGTGTAGACATGAGCTTATTTTTTACATTCTGTTTCTGAACTTTGAAAAAGAGAGCGAATATGAAATTTTGTGCATAAATTATGTTTGTTATATGATTTTGTTCTGTTCTGAAGATTTTCTGTACTCTGATATGATTTGATGTGATTTCTGAAAACCTCTGACATAACATTCTGTCTTTGTTTCTGTTCCATTCTGACCTTACCACGGGTGTAAAACTGTGGCCTCTATTTGAGTTGGTACCAACTTTTCTGTTTCTGATGCACCCACTTTGGAAATAAAGTGGTTTTCTGCGTGGTCTTTCCTATGTGCACACTCGGGGCTTCGAGAATGAATAAGGAGAAGATTCACATTTTGTTTCTACTCAGTTAGCTAGCTGGATTTGCACAACCCTACTACGGGGGTTAAACATGGTATTTGTTCTGATATGATAAGATAAGATATGATGTTTCAATTTATGCTATGCCAAAGGGATTTTGATTATGAATATTTTCAAACTTTCGCTCTGATATTTTTGATAACATGTTCTGACGCTGCATTTTGAAAACATTATTTTGATTCTGCATTCTAAATGAAAAATATTTTGTTCTGCATTCTAAACTCTGTAAATACTCATGTTTGCACACTAGTATATGTCATCTGCTTACTGAGTTGTTGATAACTCACCTCTTATCTCCATATATTTTTCAGATAATTTTGATGGTTCAACTGGAGAACAAGAGTATGAAGTTTTAGTAATGTGTGATGATCGTAATGGAATAAGTGCCTGAGGGTACAAGTGCTTATTTGAGGGTCGTAGTTAGTAAACTGATTTATTTTTTGGATATTTTGATTTGATGAGTTAATGATATTTTCGAGTTTTTGGAGAATTTCTAATTTATGTTATTGAGAATTTCTTTGTTGTCCCCATAGAGGAGCTTAGATATTTGGATTGATTAAATAGATTAATATTTTATGGAATTTTCTGGATTTTATAATTGTGTTATTTAAGTTGATATTAAGTATTAAGAGCTAACTCCTCGGACCTCCGAGAATGGGGCGTTACAAATCCAATATGGCCATAAAAAAATCCAATGGCATACAAAAAAAATCTTAATAGCTCGTGAACTATTCCAAATTGGCCCATTAAACCTAATTTAGCCCAAATGAAATTATCCATAATTTATTCCTAATAATATTGGATCGGGTCATTGAGCTTGACCCACAATGTGTAGACATTGTTACTTCATTCATGCGTAATAATCAAAATGTACAATGAAAGTCCAATCTTAGAATATATCATGAGAAATAAGAAAGCAACATGCTACATAAACTAAATATGTGGTTTATGTCTGACCATATGGCTCATCTTCTTTTATTTCAATCTCTTAAAACTTGAAATATGTTTTCATTGGACATTTCTTTAAGGGCTAGCTCTATCATTTTCCTTGTTGATATTTAGTAACTAAAATTTTGGAAGTAATATTGCTCAATGAATGCTCCCCCCACACCTCCTCCCTCTTTTATTTTTTATTTCCCAAGAGGCATTACACTTGGGAAATATACACTAAAGCACCATATACTCTATCAAATTGCTTGAAGCTAGTGGGTTTAAATATACACTAAAGCATCACTTTTGTTATATCACAACCTGAACCTACTGAAGAAGTATAATTTACAAAAGATCTATGTTTCCGAGAAATCGTCAAAGATCAAACACTAGAAGAAATCCAACTAATACACATTAGGGGAAAACAAATAGTACTAGATCAATCGATCCACACTATATTTGTGCAATAACCACTTTGTATTGACGTACAATATGCTTTTAACTGAAACATGATTCAAGACTTATTTGTGTACTTTGTTTTAACTGAAATCGAACCAATATACTTTGTTTTCTTAATTGAATCAAGACTCATTTGTGTCTTTCCTTAAGAAAAGACAGTACAATCATTGGTGGACCGACACAGAGACCGAGGGCCAGGACCCTTTGATCACTTAAAAGGTTTAAAAGTCTCTCAAAACTCTTAAGAAATATAAACTCTCTTTCAATTCAATCTAAAATTATTGAGTTTCCAAAAAATATTAAAAAAAAAAATGTTTCTTGGTAATTTTAAAATCCAAACTTTCCCTCCAGAATCTATAAAATTATACATTATTAAAAATTAAGAATTCAAACACTACAAGAAAAAAGGGTTTTTGCAGCGCTCAAAATCGCTGCTAATACATGTCCAAATCGCTGCAATTGATCTATTCCGGCGATATTTTAATCGTTGGTCATTCGACGTAATAAAGATGTCTTTTCTGATACATCGCAGCGAAAAGTAAAATTTGCCATGAATAACAACTTTTTCTGGCGATTTTTATTCGCCCCAAATAATATCATGACATGTCGCAAAAGAGCGTTTATGTTTGGTGCAATATCGTTGGGAAAATTCAAAAGCAACGACCTATATCGTTGTAAATAATTCAGAAAATTGCCGCAAAACCTTTCTACTTCTCCCAGCGATATTGTCATATCGTCGCTAGGAGGTTATTTTCGGCGATAATAGTCGCCAAAAATGACGCGGCTAATATCACGACGATCTCAGTTTTCGTCGCATGATTAGCTATTCCTACGGACGAAAAGTCACTGTAAATAAAATTATCACCGCAAAAAATACTGGCGTCGATTTAACAAGTCGTCGCAATAGTACTTGACGGAAGTCCTGCATATTTGCAGCGCATATAAATCGTTGCAAGTGATAAATTTCGGCGATATATGGTCGCCGCTAATACTTTATTACATTAATGTCTATGTTTAATTCCAGCATGTTTGAATTCGCCGCAAAGACGCTTTGGTTCATTTTTTTTTCCATTCGGTGTTTTGGCTGGGGTTCGTTGTCACACTTATACAATTAATCTTAGTAACACATATTGCACATCTTATTAAATTCAGGTCAGACACTAAATATATATTTAGTATCTGACCTGAAATAAGATAAATTATGTATTAAAAAAATAATAAACACCACACAGAAATAGGAAACATTTTCAGCTCACAATCAAATACATTCATTCATCCAAAGTCAGTTACATAGAATTCACATTAATGTAATTATGGGCTACACTAGGGTGTACCAATTGGAATCCAAAACCTACAACTCAACTACTAAATATCTTCTAAACAATATTATCTGAAAATGTGCACATTCATTCAATATTTGTCAATTGTCCTGCACCTGATCTATCTTTAAAAATTATATTTACTCAGCTATTTCAATATGCACCTGGGCATGAGGGGTGGGTAGAACAAGCTTCAACACGACTGCAACAATGCCCTTATAAATAAAATATCTGCATGTTTGATATTTTGATCTCTCCAACTGCAATGATACACAAAAAATAATAATAATAATAAATAAATAAATCGTTACAACAAAATAAACTTCACTACTGTGTATTGTTATAAAAATACCAAAGCAATGATATTTTCACAAGCAGCAAATTGACTATTCCCCAGGAGGCTATGATTCTACTATACCCCACCCTTTTACGTGGTTTCTATAAAGGTTTCTGTAATGTCACATATTGAGATTTTAAGGTCATTTGGTATTCCTAATAGTGAAATTCCAGAAAGATCTATACAACACAGTGTTAGAATCTATTGTGAATTCTTTTACTGTTTGCTAATCTCTTCAGAATTTCTTCATTTCTTCTTACATAAGACTCCACCATTGAATCCCCTCATATGCTCATGATTAAAGTTAGTCAATAGCTAGATAATTGAGCACAAACAAAAGCAAAGCAGAAAATAAATTCATGAAAACAACAGAGGAAATAATTCAGCTCAAACCAGTACATTTAATTCCCTATTCTCTTAACATTTCAACCTCTTATTTTTTATTTTCTCTTCCTTTATTCCATCCCTTCATCTCAACCTCAAGAGGTGACATGAGAAGTACCAAGTGAACTCAAAGGCACAACCAAAACCAACTCTAAGCAACCAAAAACAGAATCCAAACAAGAAAAGTAGAAAAATTATTTTTCATTTTCTCTTCCGTTATTCACATAATAAAATTCGGAGATATAAAAGTAGAAAAAAAACTAAAATTAAAACCTCTTATTAGCTTTTATTCTTATATCTTCTTCTAAGCAGTTTCAATAATTTTTTTTCCTCCGTGAAAAATTACACAAATGAGAAAAATTTTGCAAATTTGTTATTTTATTTAACTTGAGAATTTTAATATGACGAATTGTTAGATTTGATAATAATTTTTTGGCCGTATAATTGAATGGATATGTAATGAAATTACATCTAATAATTATATTTTTATAATTATAAATAAAAAAAAAATGCATAAAACACACACACGACACACCCAAACAAATTTACTTGTGTACCATAGGGTACAATAATTTGTAATCAATCTGCAGGCCTTTTGGATAACAACTATATAAGCTGCATGGAAACTAGAAAGTGTTCTTCTTGTACCTGAAGTTGTTTGGTTCAATCATTTCGCTGCTACAAGACACCAAGAAAATACAAGTTCTTCTTATTTCGTCACTGATAGGCTAGGATCTTATAAGGGAACCTAGGGTGCTATCGGTAAGCTAATTAATTATAAAGAGGCACAATGCAGGCTGTTTCTGATCTTTCATTTTGATCATTTTTTAATATATACTACATTTACTCTTTAACTAATTCCAGAGCTTAGTTTCGAATGGATATACCCTTTAAAAGGCTTCTCGTGCATTGGAACTCCCATCTCTATCCATGATGCATGGCATTCGAATTCACAATTAGTATATCGATGCATGTAACCTTGTTTACATTCAAATTGGATTTTCCTCATATAGACATTGGAGGGGGGGCCAGCAAGGTACAAGGATGAACATGATCATGTATCTTTGCGAACATCCCCTCTCAGCTGGGATTCATTTGTGAATTGGCTCCTTCCAAAAACCTCAGTCGACCAATCCATATATATACACACAATACCAAAGAAACTATACTCGTCAAAAGCTTTCTTTATGGGTAAGTATCAAAAGCCTTCTCTTGTACTTAGCCTAATCTATTTGTCATCAGCAAATGGCCTCAAATTTGCTGAAAAATCTTTTCCTTTCCCTCCTAGTTGTCTTTGCTGCGTTTTGGGTTGCAAAAGCAAGTGATCCAAACATCCTATCTGACTTTGTAGCCCCAACAAATTTTACAAACATTGATGGAAATTACTTCACTTTCGTTGGACTTCGTGGAGTACTATTCAACAATACTATACCAAACTTCAAGGTGACAAAAGCTAGCATGGCAGAGTTCCCGGCTTTATACGGCCAAAGCGTGTCCTTTGCCATTCTCCATTCTCCAATACCCTGCTGGTGGTCTTAACCCGCCTCACACCCACCGTCGCTCTGCAGAACTTCTGTTTCTTGTGGCAGGCAGCCTTGAGGTTGGTTTCATAGACACTACTAACAAGCTTTACAATCAAACTCTCCAAGTCGGGGACATGTTCATATTTCCTAAGGGACTTGTGCACTTCCAATACAATGCGTATGCCAATGGAACTGCTACAGCTATATCTGCTTTTGGTAGTGCAAATGCTGGAACTATTTCAATCCCTACCAATGTTTTTACAACCGGCATTAATGATGTAATCCTTGCAAAGGGTTTCAAAACTGATATTGCTACCATTCAGAAAATCAAAGCCAGTCTTGCAGTACCCAAGGCTAAATTAGTATTAATTTGTAATACTTTTCATTATGTGTTGATTTGTATTGAGGAAATAAGGCGAACATGGAGTATGGAATTGTATTATACATAGACAAAATATTATATATATACTTTCGCCAATCTATGTGTTGTGTTTTAATTTACATGTATTGAATTAATTTTTTCAGAAATATTCATACAATTATTCACAATTCAACTCATCTCAACATCCAAATACAGTCGTTGTGATGGATTTATAGCCTGTTGTGACGCAAACGGAAACTGTGGTTGATGGAAAGATGCAACACTTTGTTGAGCTGGAATAGTTGATGAAAAGACCTCATTCCTCTTCCTCTTCCTCCTAACGTCAAGTTGAATGAAGCGGTAATCCCGTTTTGATTTTTTCAATGAACATGTTTGCCTCACACCAATTACCTCCATCACCATCCTCCTCGCCGCCCCTCAATCAGTTTGCACCGGTAATCATCTTCTCTCTCTCTCTCTCTCTCTCTCTCTCATCTTGCCACTATGTGTCGTTGCCATGACGACCATCGCCCAAGCATTGCACCACAAGCATGTTGCCTAGGGGTGAGCATTGACTTAATTGGAGTCGGTATCTAGGGAACCCAACACTGACTCTGATTTATATAAGCTCCGATTTTTCTTTGACTCTGACTTGTCGGAGCGAAGTTAGATTTAGAATTTTGTTGGGCTTCATATTTAGCCCATTTTTAAACAAGATTTTGACCTATAATAGATCACTTTTTATGGGCTTTCAAGTTTTAAGATTACTAAAAAAAAAAAAAAAAAAAAAAACTAGAAACAAATTTTAGACATGAAAAATATAAATATATAACTAAAAATATTTCATATGCTATGCAAACATGAATTTTTTAAAAAAAAAAAGATTAAAAATTAAAAAGAAACAGTAGGCCCTAGGCTATTTTTGATATCTTATTATCTATAATTTCATATTAGAGTCGTTTGAATGTTGAACAGAATTGATTTGAATTGAGTTGAGTTGAAATGATAAAATATTGTTAGAATATTATTTTTTAATATTATTATTATTTTAAGATTTGAAAAGTTGAATTGTTTATTATATTTTGTGTTGAAATTTGAAAAAATTATAATGATGAGTTGAGATAAGTTAAGATGAATTTATGTACCAAACGAAGCCTTAGACTCTCAAATCAACTGAAAAGAATAAAAGGATTGTTCGACCATCTAGCCAAGGCCCAAGGTAACATTGAAGGCCCCAAATAACAACAAACATATATATAAGAGCAACCATGAGCCATTATAAGCACTATGGAACAAATTACAAACAAGGGACACAACCCGTCACTAGGCCAAAATATTGTTCCCAACTATCAACAAAACTAAAATAACACAAACTGAAATCAATTACATTACAAACAAAATAAAAACAAATATCAGCATGGTTTTTCTTGTTCGCAATCCAAATTGTGCTGGAAGAAAAGAGGATAAAATTAGAGAGGAAATAAGATACAAAAACATCACAAAATTAATATAGAGAAGCAATTAGAGCCACAATTTTAATTTGCAAGTGTGTAGAAAATTAAGCTCGATCGGTTGAGTGGCTAAATTAAAATTGATTGAATATTTCCTATATATCTCGAACATGTAACTAGTTTTAGACACTATCGCTTGAATGGTGAGATGGGATGAAATGATATGTTAATAATAGTGAAATAATTTGTGAATAACAGTGAAATGGTTTGAGGTGAGGTGTTTCACAGGATTTTGGAAAATAAGAAAAAAAATTGAATAAAAATATTATAAAGTTAAAACATTGTTAGAATATATATTTTTAATATTATTTTTGTTTTAGAATTTAAAAAAGTTGAATTATTTTTTTTAAAAATTTGGAAAAGTTATAATAATTTTAATTTTCATGATCATCAATGTGCATGAGACTCATATGCAAGATAAGTTATTAGGTACTCCTGGAGTACGGACAAGTGATACGTACTCTCATCCTATCATAGGATGTTAAACAAACAAATTTAATTACATGGCATGTAGTAATAAAATGAGAGTACTCCAAGTTTGTTTTCCTTTAGGAATCTGTGAGTTAGAAGTGGAGAGTGATTCATTGTTGATAGTCCACAAACTTGATCCATGAGATGAAGAGGATGTTACAAAGATTTCCTAACGTTATAGTCCAACATAGAGGTCACCCATTGTTTGGCAAGACATTCATGCATAGCATATTGATAATCTAGTGATTTGGTGGGACTCTTTTCCTAAAAATGTCTCTCAAGTCATCTGGCATGATGGTTTGATGTAATCTCTATTTTTCTAATAAATAAAATAGTTTGCATTGTTTATATATATATATATATATATATATATATATATATATATAAAAGAAAAAAAAGAATGAATGAGAGTACTATGTCATCCAAAAGAACCTAATAACTTTTCCGTACCTAGCATGGATATTGCGTGAGCATCACGCGTTAGTCATATGATAATGTTTTTTGAACTATATTGCAATGAGTAAAGTTATAGAGCAGTCTACTATAACACATCAGCCGTAGCACACTTAAGCTGACTTTTTTTTTTTTACACTCTATACGCTAGTTTTTTTTTCCCTATATACACCGAGCAGCTCACTGTACCACATCACCGAGTAGGTCCGTAGCACATCAGTCGTTCTACACGTAAGATGTGTTGCGGCTGCAATCAACAGTAGATTGATGTAAAGATTTATTCTATTGCAATATCGACATCTCGAGAATGTTTTGCGTGTAAACTTTGGTTGGCCGGAAGGCAATAGATAAAGGCATTTCCAAATTAGTGGTAAGGAAAACAGAAAAAAGTTGTTTATTGAACATTTGAGAATGGGAAATATTATGGGTATGTTTGACTCATATGACCATTTGACATGCTACGAATCACCCTATTTGATAACTATCAAATTAGAGGAAAGCATATGGTAAAGCCTAAATAGACGACTACGCTTAATGCTCTTTTCCTTTCTTGAAAAACTGAAATTGAAATAAAAATATAAAACTATAGTAATTTTTTATTTAAGAAAAAAAAAACAAATTGGAAAAAGTTGTTGAAAACGGTGTCGTTTGGATTCGAAGATGAGTTAAGATGAGTTGTGAATAGTAATAAAATTTATGAGTTAAAGTTAATAAATAGTAATAAATAGTAGGGAGATGAATTGCGAATACAAACAAGGCCGAATCTCCCCTCTCGACTCTGGGTTGCCAGATTGACCACGGTAATGGCCAGACTGCAATCATTGATTGGATAACTGAATCTAGTCAACTCGTGGATGTCAGAGTTGGCGGCAGCGCACTAGATCGTGGTGGTCCGACCAACAATTTTTTAGCTTTTTTTTTTTTTTTTTAATAATTTTCATATGATTAAATTATTATAGTTTTTTTTGAAAATAAGAGAAAATGAGTTTGACACGTAGCAATCTTATGAAGTGTCATGTGGCGAGACCCTTTTGGGTATGATCTTGCTAGGATTTTTACATTTTTCTTGAAAATTTTAGTGCGAAATAAACCCAGATCTGGGTTTGTCTCTACTGGTATATATCTCTTCCGTCCTTGATTATTTACATAAAAAGTTCTCATTTTGACATTCTTTTGGTGATTTTTGTTGTCAATTGGTCCGTACTGATTATATTTCTTTATAAATGAAAACGAAGCTTGCAGAAGATTAAATGAAGGACCTTCCCGTGTTTGGGAGATGAGGGACGAAAACCACACAGTCGCTTGAGGAAAGAGAGAGAGATCGAGAAAGCGACGGGGAAGGTGTATGGGAGAGTCCTTGCCTACAGTCGGCTCTATTTGTCTTCCGTGGGAAAGTATACGTGTCATAATATTATTGGAGGGTATAAATCTAATGTTTTTTCCTTTTATGAATTTCAACTTTTGACATTTTATGTTGTTTGAACGTTGAGGAGTTATTTACGAAAAAAATGAGTATTTTAGATTTAGATGAAGGAAACCATTTTTGTAGTACTTGTGAATTATACCCTGTCAACAAATTAATATGATTCGATCGATGTTTGTGGAAAAATTATTGTAAGTTGAAATATTAATTAATAACATGATTTTACGCCATCTATTCATCATACCCAAATTAATTACTAAAAGGATCCTTTTATATGAAAGTTGAGATAAACAAACGTTCTATCTGGAAAAACAGTGACAGTACACCTTAAAAGCTTAATTATTCAAGAAAGAACAAAAAATAAACAACAATGAAATGTCATAAGCAGAGGAAAACAAATGATCAGATGTCATAAAATAGCAGCTTCTACTGGTAATGAATTCTATCCATCCTCAAGGTTTAGGAGCAAGGCCAGCCTTGAGAGCTTGAATGGTTGCAACATTGGTCTTGAAGGATTTAGCCAAGACATTATCATCAATGCCAGTGATGAACAAGGTGTTGGGAATTGAAACAGTTCCAGCATTTGCACTCCCAAAAGCTGAAATTGCTACAGCAGGTGTTTGTGCAGCGTTGTATTGAAAGTGCACAAGTCCCTTGGGAAACACAAACATATCACCCGCTTGAAGTGTTTGTGTAAAGAGCTTGCTGGTTGTATCAACAAACCCCACTTGAAGGGAACCCTGAACCAAGAAAAGGAGCTCAGCTGAGCGAGGATGAGTGTGTGGTGGATTGGTTGTGCCATTTGCAAACTCCAATACAGCATAGGAAACACTCTGTCCATTGAGTGCTGGGAATTCAACCATGCTTACTTTCAACACCTTAAAGGTCGTGGGAGGGCCTGACTCGACAAAGGAACGCAAGCCAGTAAATGTGAAGAAATTTCCATCAATCGTGGTGGCATTTTGGGGGACTATAAAGTCGGCGAGGATGTTTGGATCTCCGGCTATTGCCATTCCGATTATAGAAAATAAAGAAACTAGTAGCGAGAAGAATTTCAGGGAGAAAGTTTTAGAGGCCATGGAAGAGATAACTTGAGCTGATCAGATTGAAGTGACGGATTGAGTTGCTTAGACTAGAAAAGATCGAAGGCTGTATTTATAAGGGTTTTGCCCCTATAGATCAATTACTTTGGAAGGCGGTACGGTTTGCAATCAATCTGCAGGCCTTTCAGATTACATGACACGGAAACTACAAAGCAGTGGTTCTTGATCTTGTAGCTGGAATTGTATAGCTTTGTCATTTGGGTTGTACAAGACAACAAGAAAGTATAAATTTTCCATATGGATTGGGTCTAAGCTACTAGGCTGCTATATATCATGAGTAAACTCAAGGGTAGAATGGTTATTGCTCTTTCGTTTTAAACGTTTAACTTGTTTTAAAAGAATTCTCGTGCACTATACAGCATAATCTTTAAGACTGCATTGGAACTTCCATAAGGTTGTTTGTTTACTTTTGTCAATTACTTCATTAAAGAATAGATTTTTATTTTAGATTTGTTATTAAGAAAGCATTTCAAACATACTTGTTTCTTTTCCAAATAGAAACATTGGACGGCACCAGCCTTCTCGTTTCTATGGACAAAGCTTTATGAGGATATGCTCGCAGCTGCAGGTATTTGTCCATGAATTGGATCCAAGAGAACAATGTTGCTGATCAACCAACCAGAGAACCCATACTTATCAAAAGCCTTTTCTTGTACTCAGACTCTCCTCCTTTTCATCAAGAAATGGCCTAAGCATTGCTAGATGGTATATTGATCTGCTTTTACCCTTCTAGCTGGCTAGCTGTCTTTGCTACTTTATGGGTAGCAAAAGCAAGGGATCCAAATATCTTCGGAGCCCCAAAGAATTCTACGAACGTCGATGAAAACTATTTTACATGCATCTAGTGGGTTGCGTGGAATCTTTTCCCAAAATATCCCACCAAATTTCAAGGTTACACAAGCTAGCTAGCTGCATGCATGGTAGAATTTCCGGTTCTAAATGGCCAAAGTGTCTCCATTGCCCTTCTCCAATACCCCTTTAGGTGGTGTTAACCCGCCTCATACCCACCCACGCTCTGCGGAGCTTCTGTTTCTAGTGCCAGGCAGTCTTGAGGTTGGTTTCAGTACTAACAGGCCTTACAAACAGACTCTCCAAGTTGGGGACATGTTCATATTTCCTATACGACTTGTACATGATTTCCAGTACAATGTGGATGCCAACAGAACTAAGATGTGCTTTCGATCGGTAGTGCAAATGCTGGAACCATTTCAATCCCTGCTAATGTTTTCACTACTGGCATTGATAATGTAATCCTTGCCAACGCTTGAATTATGTTGTAATTCAATTCCATTTCATTATACTGGTTTGTCAGAATTTTGATGTAATTGGCGATTAACTCTTCCGTTTTAAATTTTCATTGAATAATTAAATCGCAGCCTAGGGACTTCCTCTCATAAGAAATGATTAATGGAAAGGAGACAATTGATCGAGAAATTATACTGATTCATGATCTTAACAAAGTTGTGAAGAACTACTGGTGGGGTCAGCAGGTTAACGAGAACAAAATTCATTGGGTGAAGTAAGATCAGATAAGAAAAGCCAAGAGATTAGGTGGGCTTGGGTTCAAAGATTTCGAGGATTTTAATACTGCCATGCTCGCAAAACAATGCTGAAGGATTTTTCAAAATCCTAATTCACTGGCAGCACAGATCCTCAAAGCTAAATATTTTCCCAATGCTTCTTTCTCACAAGCAAAACTTGGCAACAATCCTTTTTATGTTTGGCAAAGCTTTCTGGTTGCTAGACCTCTTTCGGATTAAGGACTATTTTGGAGAATTGGAAAAGGGGGAAAAGTAGGCATCTGGAATGACAAGTGGATCCCCCAACCAAATACCTTCAAGTCTCAAAGTACTATCAGATTCCTCCAAGCAGACAAAGGTTTCAAAATTCATTGATAAAGATACCAATCAGTGGAATCTATCCTTAGTAAATGCTATTTTCTCCAAAGAAGAAGCTGATTTGATTAAAATCACTCCTATCAATCCCTGCAGTAGACCTGACAAACTGACAATGACCTCTTTTTTGTAAAGAGTGCTTAACAATTGCAAGGAGCTTTGCAAGAGTGCAAAAATGTCAACAATCTGGTCTGTAGACTATGAATGATAACTGGACAAAACTTTAGCATCTGAATATCCTTAATGCTTGCAAAACTTTTCTATGGAGTGCTAGTTTAGATGCACTTCCCACCATGTTCAACCTTCTCAGGAAAAAGGTGATAGACAATTCAAACGGCCATATATGTGGGTAGGAATCTGAGACAGTAGAGCATGTTTTATGGGAGTGTATTTCAGCCAGAGATGTTTAGGGACAATGCTCAATCAAACTCCAAAAATCCAAGACTCAAAGGCAAGTTGCCTTCAAGGATATAGTGGAGGAAATGTTTGACTTGCTAGATAAAAATGAAGTGAAAGAATTTTGAGTGATATCCTGGAAAATATGGGCAAGGAGAAATGGATTTGTGTCTAAAAAAAATGCATTCACTCATCCAAACAAGATAGTGCAATAATCTGTCCAATTTTTGCAAGAGGTCCAACAGGTTGATCGAAGTGCTGGTAACCCAAGACGCAGTCATCATAAAGTAGAGAAAAGCTGGCAAGCTCCTCCTCATGGTGTTTAGAAACTTAATTGGGATGCAACAGTTGGTAAAACTAACTATAAGGTTGGTATTGTAGCTCTTACTCGAGACTAGGAAGGATTTGTACTTGCCAATTTGAGGATGAATAGAGACTTATATCCTAATCTACTTCTAGCAGAGTCTTTTGCAGAACTTCAAGCTATCATGTTTTGCAAGGATTTGGGGCTAAAGAAGATCATTGTTGATGGTTATACTCTTCAAATTGTTCAAAGGATTCAAAAGAAAGATGAAAAAGAAGCTTTTATTGTTCATATCAGATATCATAGAAATTTTGGCTTCTTTTGATCAGTGGTCAGTGAACCATATAGGGAAGGCTTATAATAAGGCTGCTCAGGCTTTAAGAAAAGATGCTTTAGGAGTTATTGATTTTCTCATTGATGTTCTCAGTAGAGCTCCTCTGGTTACTCAAGAGCGCATAAAACTGAATGGCATCTCCTGAGTTGTCGTCTGGCGACAACAAGCTAAGGCGAGACAAAAATACTCTCAGGTCGATGTTGTTACCTCTCTACTGGCAAAGGTAAAGGACGCCTGGCCACGAACGCGTCGAGTGTGAAACTGGACAACACTTCTTACAAAATCACACGTATAGTCATTATCTGTTATGTGACGAAGGGAGCCAAAGTATGTGGATGGTCCATAAGGGTGACCATGGTGCATACCTTAACAAAATGGACTTTTTCAAAACAAAAATGTAATTTTTGGGTCTGTAATGCACTGTATGAAAGATTTGGAGCATACTTAAGATTGGCTAATTACTAAATGTCAAATATTATATTTCTCTATATTTTTCTTGTATGCATAATTTCTCTTTTCCACCTGCATGTATTTTGAGTGTTAGACTTAGTTCCACTTTTCACTGTGGTGGTTCCACATGCAGTTCCGCTTCTCAGAACCGTAGATTTTGATACAGAGAATAGGTCTTAGAACATCTATTGAGTACATAATTTCGTTTCAAAAATCAACTCGGATAGCTATAAATGTTGTTGGACCACCTTCATGTCTATCTCTCTTTAACTCTAAGCCCTAGAGTTTGGATAAAAATAATTGGAAATCTAAATAGCCAGGTATTATCCATATATAATTTAGTTATATGGATATGGCGATATTTGATGGGTTGATTGGTACTAGTATGTTGTCATCGATCATGGATGTATTTAAAGAAGTATTGATTTTGAATATTGATGCAAGAGACCATTTAGGAATATGTGGGTGTATGAAATTGGGAGGTAAGAAGACTTCATTTTATTAAAGTGTGGTAAGAGTTTTCTTAGTAGGTATTGAGTTGGATTAGACTCGAGGATGGTGTGTGTGTGTGTGTGTGTGTGTGTGTGTGTGTGTGTGTGTGTGTGTGTGTGTGTGTGTGTGTGTGTGTGTGTGTGTGTGTGTGTGTGACAGGTCTTAACTTTAGGCATTTTGGTGAAGCTATCAGAATGCGTACAAAAGCATGTTAATTAGTAATATTATGATGGTTGTGAGTAAAATTTAGTAAGGATGTTGTGAAATTAGTTGACTTGAGATCACTTAGGAATAAAATTTACAACTATGCATTCCAATGGAGGTTGATCGTGTTGTTGTATGCATTTATGGCTATTAATAGTTGAGATTAGAAGAGGCTGGTAGTGGACCAAGGTGAATGCAATAGAGGATTCGAAGTTAAGGCTTAGGCGTCAACAATGGGCAACATAATCTAAATCATGAGGTAATAATCATTAGGACCCATGGCTATTGTAGGATATGTCTCTATGGAACCAGAGATTTTGGATTGCATGGTCTGCCTTAGGATTTTAGACGTGACGTGCTATTGGAAGGTCCTATGGAGGTAGTGTAAAGATTGTTGACTCTATAAGTCCATAGGGATTAGTTATAGACACGTGAAGCAAAATTTCGAAGATGAAATTCTTATAAGGGGAAAGGTGGATGTGAGGCCCATCCCAACCTTGGCCCAAGAATTATTGAACCGAGCCCAAGCCCCTCACATACCCAAGCCCAACCCTCACATGCCCAATACTCGAAACTACATCATTTTGTGAAAAACGCTAATTTCCTTTCACCTCTCCATTCCCATTCTCTCTCTCTCTGTCACTGTCACCCTCTCTCTCTCTCTCTCTCCCTCCCTCCCTATTGGCTTCTCATGCTTCTCTCTCCCCATCGCCCTTTGCCTTCCTATTTTCTGTTGCACCACCGTGCACAACCACTGTAAACCTCCCATCACTAATAAGCTCATTTCTCTACATCTCTCTCTCCAACTCCCTTGTCTCTCTCATTCTTTGTGAGTTGTCGTCGTCACTACCCCTCCCGACCACGAGCATGCTACTGGTAAGCCTCTCGGCCTTTCCTCTACCTCTGTTTCATCTACTGGTGCCATTCTCCTCCCTCATATTTCTTTCCCTCTCTCATTCTCTTCTTCGTTTTCTCTTTGTTTGGTCTTCACCGCCACCATTTTCCACACTCCGGCACCATACTCATACCACTATAGGTGCTCCTCCTCCAACTCCCTCTCTGAACACCACTCAAGAAGCTCGGTCCCTTATGGGTTCGAAAATCCTAACCCTAGTCGCCACCATCAGCCATTTGTTGCCACTATCCGACATCGAGACCGAGTTGGTAAGCCTCTCGGTCTTTTACACTCTCTACTTTCTCCCTCTTTCTTCCTGTCCGTATCTCACTTCCTCTCAGTTGTGGTTTAGATCTGTACCCACCCACCCTGTCCAGCCACTGCTACTAGGGCTCCAATCCGGCCACCCCAAACTGAGTTTGGGCCCAACCTGACCCGCAAAAAGAAACAACAACCCAGCACCGAACATTTCGGGTCGGGTGAACCCAAGTTTTCCCCTAAGGCGCTAGAGGACCTGGTCAATGCTGCACTTGTGGATGTAGAAAGCTGAGATGGACATCAGTGAGGCCCCCACCAAGGCCGCCATGGCCAGATGGAAAGACGATGTTGAAGAAGAAGAAGAAGAATCTATGGAGGGAAAGAAAGATATTTTCTCACTGTGTTTGATTCTCAATCAGAGTTGATGAACACACCGATGACGAGGATACACATTTGCCATTTGATTTTCTCGTTGTTTTTTCTCTCCTTGAATATCCTTTAAACATGGATACCTGACTCACTCAAAAATGAGTAGCACAAAGGCTATCCCAAGTGCAAGAGGGTGTCGCGTAATAATTAGGAATAAATTCATAAATCGTCTCCTCATGGAAAGTTACTTAAAATCAAACTCGTTTAAAATGGTGAAAATATTCATAAAGAGAAAATAAAAATGGTGGTATGTACAAAGAATGGAAGAGTGCAACAAAAATGAAAAGGGCATTAGTCATGGACTAGATTCATATTTTTAGATTTTTTAGTATCGAAATGAAATGTAAAAGACTAACAAATTGAAATTAACAATCAAAGAATCAACTAAACTAAACAATCTTAATTAATCTAAAAATTAAATAATAAAACTGAAATTATTTAAGTCCTAATTAAGCTTTAATCAATCTAATAGCAATGGAATTAAGAGATTAATAAAACTAAGGTAAGAATTAAATTAGATTATAAAGTAATTGACAAAATATGAACTAAGAATTGAAAAGCCCCAAAATCAAGATTCTAGAAATCATCATTGTACTCAAATTCTCAAAATCAATCCATAGCAATTCTAATCATTGTTAAATGAAAACTTAAAGAAACGAGAAAAATAAATAACACGAAGTAAATAAACAGCAAATAAAAATGCCCAACGGTCTAAGCCAAATATCTCAAAAATACATCACAAACTTTAAACTAAAATTAAATAAATAGTAGATAGTAAAAAGAGCAAGCCAAATGAATGGAGATGGAGGTGGTAGGTAATGGAGGAGAAGGTTGGAGCGGCAATTGGACCCTGGAGGAGTTCTTCAAATATGCGGCGCTGCTTTCTTTCCCTTCAAAAAGTATGTTATTCCGTCCTCCAAAAAAAACCCTTGCCTTTTTTTTTTTTATTTCCTTTCGGTGCGGCGTGCGTGCGTTTCCCTTTTTTCTTTTCTTTTCTCTCTTCCGTGCGCCTTGCAGGTCTTAAGTCCCTTTTTGAGATAAGATCTTTTTTTTTTTTTTTCTTTTGTTACTTCCATCCACTATCCAAACACCAAGAAGTTGGTGTCTTTTTTACTTCTTTCTGACTTTTTGACTTGCCTTTTTCTTTGACTTTTCTCATGCATTTCTTTGCCTATATAAAAATAAATAAAAATTAGAAAAGAAATAAAAAAAATATAAAAAAAATAGAATATAAAAAAAATACTGTGCATGTGAATGAACATTGTCCAATTAAATCACAAGTTATAAAATTAAGCATAAATCATGCTATTAACCAATTTAAATCACAACTCAGATTTATTCATCTTAACTATTTTTTCATCTAAAATCAATAATAATGTAATAAAATAAATAAAATATATTGGTTCTAAATATATAAAATATGCAATAACTCAACTCAATCACACCCCCCAACTAGGGTTTTGCTAATCCTTGAGCAAAATAGTGAAAATTAATTGAGATGAATATTGCATAAAGATCAAAATACAAACAGAAACAATCAAACACAATTCTGAATTCTCACAAAAGTGACACGTTACTACTCAACGCCCAAGGGCTATACCCACCAAGACTATCTCAACAATCTTTCACATAGAATTGAGGCAAATGACTCAGAACTCAAATGTGTGTGTGGAGCTAAACTGGTTGTGTGTTCCTCATTATTAGCCATGATTTGTCATAGGATTTTTCAACCTTAAGATTAATCATTGCTGATTCTAACTACCTTAAAGTCCAAGGGACTAGCAGTTTTCACGCCAGTTCTGTTTTTAAAGGTTGAACACTCAACCCCCAAAGTCTTGGGTAATTGTTTCTAGCCCTTTACTTAGGAAAGCTCACTAAGTCGCTTTTATCCCTTTTTTTTTCTATTCTTTTCAAATCTCTTTTTTTTTTTTCTTTTTTTTCTTGTTTTTTTTTTTTTAAGCATGGCTCAGTAGTCCTGCAGTTTACTTCTCTTGTGTTAAATCAGTGAACAGTAAATAAGGAACACTACAAGCATAAGCATGTGCAAAATGTTCTTCAAAATTTGTCATTCGTTCTACAAAAATCTTATCAAGTCTCATCTCAATGAGTATAGCATCCCAGTGTTTCAAGCCACACATCAACAAAATATTATGCATCAAAATCATGCTCTATGCTTAAGTTTGAAAATAAATCTTCACAAAATGATTCCGCTCAACTACTCCACCAAAATGTTCAGATTTCACAAAATACTAGAAATAAAGTGTGTTAATCATGTGTGTATCAATGCACATCACATTAATACAAATATTTTTTTTTTAGCTGTGCACACTCGCTACCCCCAACTAGTAAGAGACATGGTCCTCAATAAATCGAACGAAAGAAAACAAAGTGCACGGAATAAACAAGCAAAACAAAAAGAAATCAACATGAAATATAAAATCAAAGCAAAACAACAAATAAAAACAAACAAAATGCAAGTAAAGAAAGCTGTAAAGGGTGAAAAGATCAAAACACTTCTCTAGAACCTTGCACAAGCAAGATCTCTTCGTGTGGATCAAAGACCTTCAGAAACGGCTTTAGACGTTGTCCATTGACAGTAAAGCTATTTCCATTCTTCGGATTGACAATGTCTACTGTCCCGTGAAGATGAACCTTCTTTACAATGTATGTCCCACTCCATCGGGATTTCAATTTAACAGGAAAAATATGTAAGCGAGAGTTATAAAGAAGAACTTCCTGGCCAAGTGTGAAATGCTTGGGATGAATTTTCTGATCATGTAGAATTTTCATGCGTTCCTTCGCCAACTGAGCGTTGTCATAGGCATCCCAAAGAGCTTCATCCAATTCATTGATCTGCAATTTTCTCAACCTTGAAGCTTTATCAAGTGACATGTTAACATGTTTCATAACCCAAAGAGTACCATAAATTAATCAATAAGGGGACATCCCTATATTTGTTTTAAAAGCTGTCCTATAAGCCCACAAAGCATCAAGAAACTTGATTGACCAATCTTTGCTATTAGAATTGATAGTTTTCTCTAAAATAATTTTTATCTCTCTGTTTGCCAATTCTGCTTGCCCATTTGTTTGAGGGTAATAAGGGGTAGAAACTCGGTGTGTGATACCATATTTCTTCATGAGTGTAGAAAATAGTTTGTTTCAAAAATGAGAACCCCCATCACTAATGATAACTTTGGGCATGCCAAAGCGAGTAAACAGAGATTGCAAAAATTTTAGAATAACACGATGATCATTTGTTTTGCAAGCGACGGCCTCCACCCATTTTGAAACATAATCCACAACTAATAAAATATGTGTTTCCAAAGGAAATTGGAAAAGGTCCCATGAAGTCTATTCCCAACAATAAAAAATTTCTAAGGTAATAATAGGGGAAAGAGGCATCATGTCTCTTTTGCTAATGGATCTCAATTTTTTACAAGACTTACAAGCCTTACAAAAATTATAAGCATCTTTAAACATGGAAAACCAATAAAAACCGCTTTACAAAATTTTAGCAACTATTTTCTTTGCTGAAAAATGACCACCACATGCACCCATATGACAAAATCTCAACACAGAAGAAAACTCGTCATCTGGAATGCATCTTCGAATCAATTGGCCTGAACAATATTTGAAAAGGTATGGATCATCAAAGTAAAAGTGTCGTACCTCAGAGAGAAATCAATGCTTATCTTGGGTGGATCATTCAGAAGGCATTCGCTCAGTCACCAGATAGTTAACTATATCAGCATACTAGGGAGCTCTATTAATCACTAACAGCTGCTCATCCGGAAAACTATCGTCAAGAGGAAGGCTGACATTTGGAGAGGAAGATGATTGCAATCTAGAGAGGTGGTCAGCTACCACGTTTTCAACTCCTTTCTTGTCCTTAATGTTGATGTTGAACTCTTGAAGTAGTAGAATCCAACGAATCAAGCATGGTTTTGCATCTTTTTTAGCCAACAGATACTTAAGAGCAGAGTGGTCAGTGAAAATAGTAACAGGAGAACCAAGAATATAAGTCTGAAATTTATCAAGTGCAAAAACCACTGCAAGTAATTTTTTTCAGTAGTGATATAATTTTTCTGGGCATTATTCAACGTTCTACTGGCATAATAAATCACAAAAAGTCTATTATCCACACGCTGCCCCAAAACAGCTCCGAAAGCATAATCACTTGCATCAGTCATGATTTCAAAGGGAATGTCCCACTGCGGGGGTTGTATAATGGGAGCAGTGGTAAGCGATTCTTTAAGGGTATCAAAAGCTTTTTGGCACTCACAGTCCAAACAAATTCAATATCATTTTGTAAAAGAGTGTACAAAGGTTTTGCAATAGAACTGAACCCTTGAATAAACCGCCAATAAAAGCCAGCATGGCCAAGGAAAGAAAGAATATCCTTAACCGTCTTAGGGATAGGAAGTTTAGATATTAATTTAATTTTTGCCTTGTCGACCTTTATACCTTCAGAAGAAACAATATGTCACAAGACAATGCCCTGAGTAACCATAAATTAAAATTTCTCTCAATTAAGTAAAAGATTTTTTTCCTCACCTCTCTGGAGAATACGTGCCAAATTATGCAAACAACTATTAAAAGATTTTTCAAAAACAGAGAAGTCATCCATGAATATTTCACAAATATCATCAATCATGTCATAAAAAATACTCATCATGCATCTCTGAAAAGTAGCAGGAGCATTACACAAACCAAAAGGCATTCTGGTAAAAGCAAAGGTGCCAAAAGGACAGGTGAAAGTGGTTTTCTCCTGATCCTCAGGTGCTACAGCAATTTGATAATAACCAAAGTATCCATCTAAGAAGTAATAAAATGCATTACCAACCACTCTTTCTAAAATTTGATCTAAAAATGGTAAAGGAAAATGATCCTTCCTACTGGCTAAATTAAGTTTTCTACAATCAATGTACATTCTCCAACTAGTAACCATTCTAGTTAGAATCAACTCATTTTTATCATTTTTTACAACAGTTAAACCAGAATTTTTTTGTACCACTTGAGTTGGACTTACCCACTTACTATCTGAGATGGGGTAAATGATACCCACTGCGAGCAGTTTAAGCACTTCCTCTTTGACAACTTCCTTCATGGTAGGATTGAGCCTACGTTGAGCATTACGAATAGGTCTAGCATCATCTTCAAGATGGATTTTATGGGTACAAACAGTAGCATCAATACCTTTGATGTTGACTATTGTCCAACCAATTGCGCCTCGATGCTTTTTTAAGACTTCAATCAACTGAGCTTCATTCTTCTGATTTAACTTTGAGGAAATCAGCACAGGAAAAGTGCCTTCTTCAAGACCAAGAAAAACATATTTTAAATCTAGAGGAAGTGCTTTCAATTCCAATTGGGAAACTTCTTCCACTGAAGATTTAAGTATGTCTGGTGGTGGTAGAGTTTCAAACTGGGATTTCTATCTTGCGCCTGCAAATTGTACTTCAAGTGGTAAAGAAGAATCTGCAAAATAGTCCAAAAATTCAAAGACATTTTCGTCAACATGGTCAGTTTTGTCTTCAAGTAAAAATTCATGTAATTGAAAAATGGAATCATTATCAGAGAAAGAAAAAGTTGAGCAAATAAATTTTGCTGGTGTCAAACTCTCCACAGTAATCAAATCACTTGTGTCATCAAAATGTGCTGGCATCTTGCAAGTATTGAAAACGTTCAACTCAAGTGCCATGCTCCCAAAAGTAAGCTTCAAAACTCCACTTCTGCAATTAATCAAAGTATTTGACGTAGCTATAAATGGGCTTCCAAGAATGACAGGAGCTTGATAAATAGTGGAGGCTGGTTGCTGCATATCAAGAACTACAAAATCCACTAGGTAGTAAAATTTGTCCACCTAGACCAGCACATCCTCTACAATAACCCTCTGCTCCTTCACTGATATATCAACCAACTGTAGCATGATGGAGGTCTTTTTCAGCTCACCCAATCCCAACTGCTCATACACTGAGAACGGTAGCAAATTCACACTACTCCCTAAATCAAGTAAAGCTCTCCCAATGCGTAACTCACTGATCATAATGGAAATGTTGGGAAAGCCGGGATCTCCAAACTTCTGAGGAGTCTCGCTCAATATCAATGCACTGACTTGCTCCGTTAGTAAAGCTTTCTTCTTTACATTCAGTTTCGTCTTCACTGTGCACAAGTCCTTCAAAAATTTTGCATATGGAGGAACTTGTTGTATGGCATCCAAGAGTGGAATATTAATCTTTACTTGCTTGAAGATCTCCTGAATCTCAGTGTGGTATTTTTTCTTTTGGCCAGCTGCCAATCTCTGAGGATAGGGAACCACAGGTTGGTACCCCCTACTAGTTTCAGCATCTACACTCACAGGCTTCTTCAGTTCTGGTCTCACTACCTCTGGTTCTTTTTCAGCTTCACCAGTCTCTGTTGCATCTTTAGGTGTAAGAGCAACTACCTATGTGTCCATAGTCATCTCTGGTTAGGGAACTTCCTTTCCACTTCTCAAAGTAAGAACGGCTTTCGCTGTCTCAAAAATCTCTCCTGAGACATTATGCACTTGCTGTTGTTGTTGTCGGTATACTTGAGGATTAGGCTGAGGTTGTGCTGGGAATTTCCCTTTCTCTATAATACTCAATGTCGTGCTCGTCTTATTAATGGTGCCCCACAAGTCATTTTTGGCCTGAGTGTTCTGATTGTTTGTGGTGGCCTGAATCTGCATGAATTGCTTAAGTGTATTGGCAATCTGTGTCATACTGTCATCTAGAGACTTCTTCGCAGATGATTGAGGTTGAGAACTTTGTGCAGCTACATGAGGCTGAAATCCTGGAGGTGCTACAAAATGATAGCTCTGAGAACTCTGATATGACTGACACTAGTGCTGAGGAACAGCTTGATGAAATGGCTACTGAGAAGGTGGTGGAGATCGGCCAGGTTGATCATTCCTCCATGAGAAATTTGGGTGATTCCTCCACCCCGGATTATATGTATTGGAGAAAGGTTGATTTTGTGCTCTATTTACCTAGTTCGCTGATTGCCTCTGCTCAGAGCCACTTTCCTGAAATACTGGCATAATCGGGCAATCTTGGGTCTTGTGGTTCGAATCAGCGCATATAGAGCATGCCTCTACTGTTTTCACGGTTTTCACTTTTTCCATCTCCATGACCTCTAATCTTCTAGTCAATGCAGCTATTCAGGTTTGAACATCAGTGTCCTCTTTAAGCTCATATCTGCCCCCACCAGCAATACCCCTCAGTGGCTGTGCTGTCAATGAAACTCGATTAGTGCGAGTGTTCCATTGTTGTGCGCTCTCAAGAAGATAGTCAAAAAATGGCAATGCTTCATCAGGTTCCTTGCTAAAGAATTCTTCATTGCACATAGTCTGAACAAACTGCTTGCATTGTGAAGTGAGACCAATGTAAAAATAATTCACCAACCTCCATGATTCAAAACCGTGATGTGGACAGATGTTCACCAAATCCTTAAACCTTTCTCAGCTGCCCTGGAAAGTCTCGTCAGATTTCTGATTGAACTGGCTGATCTGTTCTTGTAAATACTAAGTTCTCTGAAAAGGAAAATTTTTTTGTAAGAACTCACGTTGCATATCAGACCAACTAGAGATAGAATTAGGCCTCAAAAAATTAAATCAAATTTTCGCTTTATCCTTTAAAGAGAAAGGAAATAAACGAAGTCTAATAAATTCATCAGTATTGGCTCTATTGATAAAAAGTAGTACAGGCCAACTCAAAATTTGTCAAGTGCTGATAAGAACTCTCAGAATCCATCTCGTGGAATTGAGGTGTCACTAACATCATGCCATACTTAATAGAAAAATTAGATGCATTATCAGATAAAATAATGCATGATGGTGTAGTCGTGCAAGTGGGCTGCAAATAATCCCTAAGAGTGCGTGGTGCAGGTGCAGCCATGGTTTGTGCAATTTCAATGTTCTCGTCTGTAGAAAAAACAGAAGAGCTATCTATCTCTGACCTGTGTATACTACTTTCAGTGCTTGATGTAACTCTAACCAACCTATTTGAATTGTCTCACATCCATAACATGAAACATCAGTCTAAATAGCATAAGTAAGGTTCAAGTGACTGAGTAGTAGGTGACAAGTGAAATGTGTAATCAGAGATAAGATAGTGAAAGAAACATTTGAGATAAAAAATAAAAATAAAAAATAACGAGTCTAAATTTACGTCAAGCAACTATTCCCCGGCAACGGCGCCAAAAGCTTGACTCACTTAAAAATGAATAACACAAAGGCTATCCCAAGTGCAAGAGGGTGTCGTGTAATAATTAGGAATAAATTCCTAGATCGTCTCCTCAGGGAAAGTTACTTAAAATCAAACTCCTTTAAAATGGTAAAAATATTCACAAAGAGAAAATAAAAAATGATGGTATGTGCAATGAATGGAAGAGTGCAACAAAAATGAAAAGGGCACTAGCCATGGACTAGATTCATATTTTTAGATTTCTGAGTATCGAAATGAAATGTAAAAGACTAACAAATTGAAATTAACAATTAAATAATCAACTAAACTAAGCAATCTTAATTAATCTGAAAATTAAATAATAAAACTGAAATTATTTAAGTCCTAATTAAGTTTTAATCAATCTAATAGCAATGGAATTAAGAGATTAATAAAATTAAGGTAAGAATTAAATTAGATTATCAAGTAATTGACAAAATATGAACTGAGAATTGAAAAGTCCAAAAATCAAGATTCTAGAAATCATCCTTGTACTCAAATCACAAATTCTCAAAATCAATCCATAGCAATTGTAATCATTATTAAATGAAAACTTAAATAAACGAGAAAAATAAATAACACGAAGTAAATAAACAGCAAATAAAAATGCCCAAAGGTTTAAGCCAAATATCTCAAAAATACATCACAAACTTTAAACTAAAATTAAATAAATAGTAGAGAGTGAAAAGAGCAAGCCAAATGAATGGAGATAGAGGTAGTAGGCAATGGAGGAGAAAGCTGGAGCGGCAATTAGACCCTGGAGGAGTTCTTCAAATGTGTGGCGCTACATTCTTTCCCTTCAAAAAGTAAGTTATTCCATCCTCCAAAAAAAAGCCTTGCCTTTTTTTTTTTTTTTTCCTTTCAGTGCGGCGTGCGTGCGTTTCCCCCTTTTTTTTTTCTTTTCTCTCTTCCGTGCGTCTTGCAGGTCTTGAGTCCCTTTTCGAGATAAGATCTTTTCTTTTTTTTTCTTTTGTTACTCTGTTCACTATCCAAACACAAGTGGTTGGTGTCTTTTTTACTTCTTTTTGACTTTTTGACTGGCCTTTTTCTTTGACTTTTCTCATGCATTTCTTTACCTATGTAAAAATAAATAAAAATTAGAAAAAAAATAAAAAAAAATAGAATATAAAAAAAAATGTTGTGCATGTGAATAAACATTGTCCAATTAAATCACACGTTATAAAATTAAGCATAAATCATGCTATTAACCAATTTAAATCACAACTAGGATTTATTCATCTTAACCATTTTTCCATCTAAAACCAATAATAATGTAAAGAAATAAATAAAATATATCGGTTCTAAATGTATAAAATATACAATAACTCAGCTCAATCAATACCCGTCTCTCTGTATCTTCCCTTCTAATCACCATTTCCTTCTTCTCAATCGTAACACCTCCATCTCACTGCCTCGAGGATGATCCCTTCCTTGCCTGCAGTCGTACCTACAAGTGTGGAAACCTCAAAAACATCTCCTTTCCGAAGGTGATCGGCCTCAATGTTGTGGCCACAGAGTACGAGCTCAAGCGCCGGAACGATTCGTACGCAGTTCTGAAATCTGAAGAGCTTGAATTCTTGGTTTTGAACATCAACCAATCTGCTCGTAGCATGACCATTGCAAGAATGGATCTCTGGGATATCCAATATTCTTGTCCCCGAAAGTTCGTCACACTAGTCTAAATTCTCTTTGTTTGATTACGATCCTCAAACGGTTCAGAACCTAACTTTAGTCTACAACTGCTATTCTCAAGTGAATACATCGGAAGAGAAAAGGTTCATGTGCAGTTCAAAAAGTGGTGATAGATATAATTACACTTGCTATTTAGACGAGGTGAGATTTCAAAGAATGGAAATGGGAGGCAATGGTGATAACGGAGAGAATGCGGAGGGCAAGGCAGCTAGGGTTTAGCAGGTTCGACCCAAAATGTAATCCAAGTCAATTTTAACGAACGGGTCTATTCGGGTTCTTTGGGTGGGACGGGTCTTCGGGCCATTTGCACAGGCCTAACTGCTACACCACCTCATGCCTATAGCCTCGCTGTCTCCCCTAATCTTATCAAAATCATTTCCTATTGTCCATAGAATAATCTTACCAGATCAAAAACTCCAAAATACTCTTGTCGAAACACTAACTGAGTTAACAAAAATATTTCATTAAGATTGACAAAATTGACTTCACAAGGATAAGTAAATAAAATGAATTGATCAACCATAAAACACTAGTTTTTTCGTTTTCTTTAAGTCCAACTCTAAGAAGTTTTTGAAAAATGTTGGTGTTCCTTTGTGTCCATTCCAAACGAAACTTCAAGAAAGACGACTTAAAAACTTTTGAAGGGAATTGACCATAACTTAATAATAAATGAAGTCATACATTACAAACATTTTGCAAGAATTTCAAGAAAGGATCTACGTGAGAAGTGTAACAAAGTATGAGCGTAAGGATTTTTGAATATTTGAGAAGAATTAACTTGGAATTAGTCACGGCGAACACCACGGGTAGCGGTGATTAAACCATTCGCAACAAAGAGAGTTGACATTTGTCTCCTCAACTCCTATATGTGTCGATACATATACAAGTGAGCATCTTTACGATGGAGAAATTCCCAATTACAACTTAATGCACGTGGAAACCGACTAGAAGAAAGTCAGTACATCCCATTTAGAATTAAACAAGCTCAAAATTTCTATCACTATCCTAACCAAATAAACAAACGCATCTATAAATTCAACCCGGTAGCATATACTTGGGAACTCATCATCTCAATTCCAACTCACATTTAAGCTTATGGCAACCAACATCAATCTCAACGACCACTAAGCCTAGTCATAACCAAAAACAACTTGAATAAAGGCTAATCCACCTAATTTGATACTCTACATAGCTTGACAATATCCAACAACCTATCAAAACAATTACATCATTTCCAATGGTTTGTTGGAACTATGTCCTGAGCACCTACAAAAGTCATTTCATGAACTTCGTACAATCAATAACTTCAATCTAAAAAGAACATTTCTTAGAGTCCACAAAATCTAATATCTCATCACAATCATTTCTTAAAACCAGTCGAATATAAAACCTCAGATTTTGTAGTACACATTCCATAATGCCTGTAGATTTTAAAACCTTGAATCCAAAAATCATCTCTTGCAGTCCGCAAATGTCTACACCTCAAATTCAAAAACTATTTCCCAAAGCCCACAAATATCCAAAACCACAAATCTTATAGTCTGCAAAACCTTAAACATGTCTTTGATACCAACTGTAATGCCCCAGTCCCGCATGGGTCGAAGAATTACTTCTTGTCACTTAAAAATCATATTTCAACCATACAGTCATAAACTCCAAATTTTCAATGATGCATAGGATTCTTTGTTTCAAATCAACTACTCCCATATAATTATTCTAAACACCACAAAATCTCAAAATAAATATCAACCTTCCAAAATACCCAGTCGACAGAGCAAAACAAAACTACTAAATAAAATTCTCTAATAACCAAAGTATACCCTCTTTGTACTTAATCCACTATGTTCATGTAGCCTTATACATGTTTATGATTCTCGATCTTCAGCTGAAACATTCTAACATATGAAAATATTGTGAAGATAAGGGGTGAGTTATCAACAACTCAGTAAGTAGAGATCATATACTAGTATGTAAATATAAGTATTTTCAGAGAGTTCAGAATACAGAAACAAATCATTTTAGTTTCAATATGTAGATCTCAAAAACGTGTTTCTGAAATCAGAGCGATTTTTCAAACTGTTCATATTCAAAGACCTTTCGGCATAACATGACTGAACATTTTCATCATATCATATTACTTCATATCATATCGTATCGTATCGTATCATCGTATCGTATCATATATTATGTTTAACCCCCGTCGTAAGGTTGTGCTATCCCCGGTGGCTAAATCAGGCAGTATCAGAATGTGAAACTTTCTCTTGTTCATTCTCAGAACCCCAAGTGTGTATGCATGAAAGAACATACAGAAAAACCACTTTGTTTCCAGAGTGGGTGCAGCTTAATATCTTCATATCATTTTCATATGATCAAAACAAATCAAAAACATTTTCGTATAACATGTACAAAAATTCTCAGATTTCATATTTGCTTTTTTACATATTTTATAAACATGTCAAATATTATTCATGTCTATACTATTCATGTCAAAAAATATTTTTCTCTTTTATACAGATTCCATGAGTGAATGCAGAATACATAACTGAGATTGTTTTCAAATTTTCTTTTAAAACATAACATGCATATTTTACAAACCAACCTCAGTTCATTTTCTTTTATACAAAGTCTAGAATAGGAACCCTGCTTACTTGGACTTTTTAGCTTTTCAAAATTTTTTCCAACTGTGTCGAACGAATATTACTCGTCACCTATAAGATATTCAAGTAACTTCCGCAAATTTCCCATTAAACACGTATTTTGATACTTAAATCTGAAAATGACCTATTTTTCCTAAAAATTTAAATATTGTCGTAACCCTAAAATATTATAATTTCTCAAATTCATTAATTTTCACTTAATTTCTCCGACTATTTAAACTCTAAATTATTTCTGTAAATTAAAAAGCGCGGCTAACATTTATAGTCAATTAAAACTAAGCCATGTAAAATATGTTTCCAACTTAATATGCGCTTAACATAATTCTAACTCAAAACAAATTTTAATTAGTGACCAAACCTAGCCCAACGATAAAGGCCCACGTAGATGACAGGCTGATCTCATACAAGCCCAACCAAAATAAACAAGAACCAACATAAATTCACAAAAACATAAATTCACAAAAATTATTATTTAAAAAGAAAACTTATTCTGTTCGGAAAATAATAAGGCATCATCGTAATTACCATTTGCAGACCCAAAGCTTAGGAAACTTATATCTAAGTTTGAACGCAGGAGGCATCTTAGTTGAAGAAACGAAGGCTGCGACAAGGGCTTACCGAGGAAGGAAAATGCGGTGGAGACTCAGGCGGAGCTAGGCAGCTGAGTAGGCGCAATGGTGAGAAGTCGAGGAGGCAGTGGGTGGCTGAGCAAAGGTTGAAGCTTCGAGATGGAGGAGACACCATGGACGACAGAAACGGTGGAAGAGAGCGGAGGTGCCACTGGAACCGTGCTTAACGTGGCAACGGCGTTGCATGGCGAACGGACAGAGGGACACACGCATATGTCCGGGCAGGGAGGTTGTCGATGGAGCAACCATTCGGTGCAATGGCGGGGACTCACGATGGCTGAGGAGAGGTTGCCGTTCTTGGTGGTTTACGGTTGGACTAGGTGCATGGTGATGCGGCGTGGAGGTTCTGTCATGGAGGGTGAAACTCACGATGTGGAGGAGGGGTGGTTTTCTTCCAATCCCGCGGTGGTGCTCAACTGGACGACAGCAACGGTTGGCATGAGCTCTTCACGGTGGAGCTACTCGGGCTTGTGAGTGAGGATCACAGTGACAGGTCTGAGCAGTGGAGGTTTACCCTGGTGGTTCCGTCATGGGGCAGCGGCTGAGGTGAGTTATGGATCGAAAAGTTGTGCTCTGTTTTGAGTGTGGAAAACAGGGGTCTTCCACGAGGTTGAGTGCGGTGGTTTCCGACGTGTGGGGTGCTGTGAAGGAGCAAGGGTGGTGGAGGGTGGTTCGCGGTGTCTCAGCGCGGGCTTCTTGTGGTGGTTCTCTGCTTGGTTGCTGAACTTCACATGGTGGAAAATAGCCTGCGGCTTGGGGTGCTTTTGCCGTCGTTTAGTGGTGCTGCGCATTGCCGTTGGTTGATGTCGTGTGTGTGGTGCAGGTATGGTGGCTCGCATTTCGGCTGTGGGGCTCGCAATGTTTCTGTTGCTTGAAACAGCTTCTTGTATGGTGGTGTTTGAGTCTGTTACGAATGCTACGGTGACACAGGGCTGCGTCTCGGGCTAGGCTTCCATTTATGGCCGTGGTTGGGTTGCGCAGGGTCGGCCACGGAGCTTGAGAGAAATCGAGAGGGATATAAGCTGTGGGTTTATGACAGCGCAGTTGGCTCAAATCTGTGGCGGTTTTTGAGCTAATTGGGGTTGTTAAAAGTGGAGGAGAGAGTGTCGTGTTTCAGGGAGATTGAAGCTTGAACATGGGCTGCATTTTGATGCGATCTGAACGTGGAAGAAGGGTGCGGCTTAACTACTTGATAATCTAATAATGGTAATTCCCAAAACTTGAACAATATGCTTGTACGTGGGAGAGATATAGAAGAAAAGAAACTGACGAAATTTTGGATGTGCGGCAGCCCTAATCGAGGGAGATAGAAATATGCATGAGAATATATATATATATATATATATATATATATATATATTGGCCAAGTTTCCAAAATTTCCAATGGGTCTATTCTTAAATTTCAAAATAACCCAACACGGCCCATAACTTCTCGGCCCAATTATCCAATAAGAAGATTTCACTTTGTCCATAAAATGTTAAAAGATTTTAATGTAATTAACAAGTCCAATAAAAATCTATATTCTACCAAAATAAAATTTTCAACCCGTAGCTTATTTAAACTCACTCAATAAATTTTAAATGGGCTTCTGATAAATATAAACCTAAATAAAATTAATAGTTCGTGGTCTTGGGCCTGGGTGTTATAGGATGTCTGGCTACGAACATGTCAGATGTGGAACTGGACAACACTTCTTACAAAATCACGCGCACGATTGTTATTATCTATTATGTGACGAAGGGAGCCGAAATATGTGGATGGTCCATAGACGAGACCATAGTAGGGTACAAGTATGGAGGTCCGGTTGCATCTGAATAGTGCAGATCGAGGTTATCCCCCCTTTGTAATTAAGTGTTGTTTTTGGCTCTTTGTAATAATTGGAGGATTGCAATGTTCTGTGGCTTATGGGTTGGGGCAAGTGACTTACGTACAGATAAATGATGTAAATTAAATATTTTTTGTTATTGTTAGTTAGATTTTAATGACTATTATTTTTCGTTGTAGATTAACTGTACACATTTACTGTACATGGGAGCACAAACTATGTTTTTATCTGTGCAATGGGTGTATGACCTAAGTAGCTAACATACTAGCATAGCGGCTACCGCCAAACCACAAGCGGGGTCGAGGGCGCCACTTGAAGCAAGTTCTCAATTTCTACTATAAAACTATTCATGCATGTAAGAAGGACAATAAGTATGGCCCCTTTTTGCCAAATCAACAAAGGACCTCTAGGACTCATACATTATGGCCCCTTTTTTTCTCTTAACGAGCATGCACTTTATGTTGACTTGGTCTATAGATTGTGATGCCTCCAAATTTTGCTTGGGATTTTACTGAATTTGAAGTATCGGAACATGCAATACAAGGTTACCTCCTCTTTCATGACAATTAAAAATGCAATACACCTAGCATGCATCTAGTAATATGCAATATTCACAGTAGATAATTTTTTTTCTTTCAGTAATATTATGTACCAAAAGTAACATATCTCAAAACATAAACATACTTCATAAAACTCACATGATCACTAATATCTAAAAGGTTATAGTACTTGTCCAATAGGTCTGTAACATAAAGAGTATTGGAGATAGTGCTCCATAACTATAGTTTTGAAATAAAAACTATTGTACTAATTCGCTGAGCCGTTCACGTAGGTCAACTATGATATTCAAACTAACGTTCAGAAAATGGGAGTTAGGCTCCATCAACTCTTTATCTGCTCCATATTCTATTCGACCTTGTCCAATCTCTAATGCGTGGGTTCTCCAGATCCTGACACATCGTCTACCATTCTACGGGGAATGGTAGTTGGGACTATCAAGTGAAGTTTGATTACAAATCTCAGCAAGTTAATAGATAACTTAACATACAGATTAAAAATGTATGCATGACAGTAAAAGTATGAATGCATACATGATCATAAATAAGCTTGATGTGACTTGATATTTAACAAGACGTGTACTGACATGACTTGAGCAAACATGAGAAGAACTGAACTAACGTGAACTAAACATGAAACTGAACATGATTTGAACTTGAACTAAACGTGAACTAAACTGAGACTAATCATGAATTGAAATGAACTAAACGATGACTGAACTGAACTGGAAATGCTAGCTCGTGTAACTAAAATTATACATTCTGATTTAGAAAATGGGTGAACTCGGTTAGCTCCTACACCTTCACCATAAGTATCCTTTTGTATTACAACATATTAAACTCCTTCACTGTAATACCAGTTAGCACATATGCCTTGAGCACAGTACTAGGCAACTCATATATTCCTTGAACGTAGTATAAATTAACTGATAAAATAAACTTAAATTGAACATGAAATAAAATTGCATGAAATTGAAACTTGAAATTTACTTGACTGACGTGAAAATATTATTTTTGAGACACACTTTATACTCAAGATATGACATGATATGAAGCGAAAGGACAAATGACCTCACGTAACGTAACGTGACATGTACATAGATGAATGACATGATACAACATGAAGCAAACAAACATTTCATGACATGACATAACATGTAACAAATAAACGTTTCATGACATGGCATAACATGAAATAGAAAAATATTTTGTAACATTGCATGACATATAACAGACAAACATTTTGTGACATGGCATAACATGTAACAAACAAACATTTCGTGACCTGGCATAACATGAAACAAATAAACATATCGTGACATGGCATAATGTGAAACAGATTAACATTTAATGACATGACATAACATGAAATAGATAAACATTTTGTGACATAGCATAACATGTAACAAATAAATATTACATAACAGAATATATTATATAACAGATAACATGTAGTGACATGGCATGACATGGCATATTTGATAACATAAGTACATAAACTACAGTTCCCTTACCAACATGCAAACACAGTAATCTGACAGTAAGTTAGAAACTAACTTACAATAATCGTCACATTTTACAAGAAAAAATACGAAACACGAGAAATTGTAAGTAGGGATTCTAAAACTTAAAAATTTAATCACTATTAACTTAGTGATGTGAAAAATTCTAAATTAGAGTAAAATTATCATTTTATCCAAATGAGCATTTTATCCCTAACTAAATCCACATTCTAACTCCAAAAATTACTAAAATTTATATTTCTTACATAAATTTTATCATAAACTCACATATAAATTGAGAAAAAATTAAAATCAAACACAACTATTAAAAATATCATAGGGCTAAAACTTCCAAATGTCATATCTCTTATTTTTGTTGCAATTTCTTCCAACTTCAACACTTATTATCAAACCGAAATATTGCAACAAAGATCCCCTTTGACTCTCAAGATTTTGACATTTTTCAAAATATCTCCAAGAACGTCCAAATATTCAAAAGTTTCTTCTAACATGCTCATAACACATTCCTAAGAACTAACATGCATTGAATCACAATATAAAAGTTATCAAAAATCACAAAATCTAACTTGAAGTACTCAGCCCCAACACTTTGTCAAAAACAGATTTTTTTTTTTCTCAACTTCGATTTGATCAAACACATGATCCGAGACATACCATGATGAAATCTTCAAGCCAACAACATCATATGGTTTAAAAATATTTCCTAAAGTAGATCGAAACATTAAACTTAAAATTATATGGCTAAAAATAAACTAAAACATGGATCTAACCGAAATCATCAAACTTTGACCTAACCAAGTATTTTCTTGCATAAAAATCATATCTTCACAAATAAACACCTAAAATATTCAAAAAAGAAAAATATTCTAACATGTATATCCAAGGCTTAGAATTATCAATAAAATTATGAAAGTCATTGGAGTAAGATTAAACTACAAAAGATCCAAACTTTCTCAAAATAGAAACTGTTTTTCTCTTTCCAGTTTATAAGTTTCTAGATCTGAGAAAATATTTCATCAAAAGTTTTAATCATGCAATAAATCTTAAATGAACATTCATATAAACATGTTTTCAACACTCCATAAAAATTTCGGACTAAGATCTATCCATTACCTTGGTCAAAAACTCCAAAATACAACACACTATCCAATTTATCGCCTAGATTGATCTCTCTATGGTTAAAATATCTTTTAACCAATCAAATGTGAAATCAAATGCCAAAAGTAAACACGGAAACTAGACTCAAATAAGAACAACTTTTATGAAGTAATCATCATACGAAAATACGTACAAAATTCATGGCCCAATCAAATTTTCAAGATTTAAATGGCTAAATAATGATGTGATAACATGAATTTGAAGAATTAATAGCATATGAAAGTAATTTAATCAAGTGGTTAAATACAATGCTAGAAATCGGATCAAATAGGGTTTGAAAGCCAACTTTAGGATTTGGGGAAATCGATTAGGGTTTCGGTTTGAACCAATTTTTTGGGGTTTCAATTGAATTCCAACCATTCAGGATTTCTCTAGGGTTGAAACTCTCTTTGGTTTGGCACAAAATGGATGATTGGATGATTGGATGGAATAGCGTTTTGCTTAGGTGGCACAATCTCACACCTTGATTTCCTTTACATTTTCATCTCATGGTTTCTCTTGGTGCCAAGTGTCTGTCCAATACTATTCACCAAGTGTAGCTAAGATCTCTCCATGTGTCAAAATAAAAATTTCCTAACCTAATTTGGGTGTTCCACACTGTGATTTTGTAAACACTGCACTTGGTGCTACTATCGAGGTTACATTCACTCTAAGAAAAGTGAAAATAAATTTTATCCTATAAAATCTTAAATATACACACTAACCTAACTATGCAATTCTTTTATCAAAATTTAACTCCGAAGTGTCTCGAAATAAACAAAATGCGTTTTTGAACAAGAGTTTCGTCCGAAAAATGAAAATGGATTTATTGCTCCAGAAAATCTTAAATATTCCTCTGAGTCTAATGGCATAGACCATATCACATTCTGACTCTTCTAACTATCCCAAATAAATAAAGTTGTACTTCTAGTACTATAATGAGTATAACACTAACTATGCTAATAGACAAAAACGTACGCGATTAGTCGATTCGTGAAAACTTACAGAATTTCTAAGTTCCTAAAACCTATAGAAATTCTACCATTAAAGTTCTAACAGGTTGTTACATCCTCTCCTCTTAAAAAAAGATTTCGTTCTCAAAATCGACAAAAGTACTTAAACAACCATACTAGACAAAGGAGAAAATGTTGCTCACCAAGCCTAATGTCCATCACTGGACATATCTTCGCTGGTCGGTGCTGGTGGAAGTGCATCGATACCCATCAGCATGACGTGCTGGGGTAAGTAGTAGAATGCGTAGTCGCCCGAATCATACACCACATTATGACCTAGGCCGGGATGTTGTTCGACCTCTTCATCGCCGCTCTCTGGTACTTGACCCTCTACTAGCAAACGTCCACAATGAGTCAATGACATAGATGTCCTGACATTGTGTGCTCAACGTTGGTGGCTACGGCGCTCTCCTTTACCGCTCGGCTAGACTTAGCTCCATCCCATGCCATCCTTGCTTTGAAACCTTCTCGTTCCATCCATGCAGTCAGGTGAGGAGGTGGATAACATTCTTCGTGAGGTAAAACATTCCTCGTACTACTAAAGGGTATTATGTGTCTACACTAGTATGAACAATAATAGTCCTAACGCAAATTGTTACTCTTACCACCTGAGTAACTATTCGGCTTGCAAGCCGAACGCTTGTACAATGCTAAAGTCACTAGAAACAGTAACTCACTTGAAACCAATAGCGTATAAGCTACAAAGCATGATGGTTTGGCATTGCCTAATCATCAGTTATGCAGGAGTACTACTACTAATTATAGTCAAACTAATCTTAGCTATTCTTAAAGATGAAAAGGTATACAGATATACCAGGGATAACGGTAGCTCCTTCTTTTCCTAGGACATCAGCAGTTGCGTCTCCCAAAGTGACAGCGTACTCCCTAACAGGTACCTGATTCCTCGAGTTTGGTTTGCTATCAATGTTAGGGGCAATTCCACTTTTCTAAGCCTAATTGGGACAGTCTCTCTTTATATGGCCTAACTAACCACAAATGAAAGACACCCCTGAAGCAAGTATTTATTCACCTCCATGCTTCCTACCACACTTTCAACAAGCGAGTAGCGAAATGGGCATTTGTCCTCCAGTCATGATGTCCTTTCCTTTGTTTGCTCCGGTCATCACCCTCTTATTATTTGAGCTTCCACTGACAGCGAATGGATAAGCTCTCTTCTTCTTCGAATTAATGCGGGCAGTTAAGCCCCTATACTCTCCTTCAGCAATAGTTGCCACATTAGCCAACTCATGGTATTTCTCGATCCGGAGACAAGCCACTTAAATGCAGTTCCATGGCTGCAAACCTACTTGAAAATTAGGTGAGGCGCAAATCTCCTAGCCTAGGTGACGTAACAAGGTTAACCACTTTTAAAAAGTAGTAAATTATATACTACAGCGATAAGAAATAGAGAATTGACTTATCTGGTGGAGACTCCAAGTTGGCTTGACGACCTCTTGCTAGAAAGTGATAAACCCTTCCTACAGGTAGCACCAACCGTTGATGCATTTTTTGTCAAGAACAGAGGCTAACAATGCAGTCGAATAGTCCATGGTAGTGCTTGGATGCTCATCCATAATTTAAATGATGAATAAAACATATAAAATGTAAATAGAGAGATACCAAAATTTACGTGATTTGACAGTAAAACTGATACTCACAAGTCTTTTGAGAGAAAAATCTATTATATTTGGTGATAATCTCTTATGATTCACTTTAGTCTCAATACAACGGTAGAAATGGAGATAGAGTTGTTGAAGATGACCCTTTGAGAGAAAAATCTATTATATTTGTCAAACCATCAGCCTCCTGCATTATTCCTCGACAGGTTTTATGATCCCTTCCTTATTTTATTTGGCAATGAGCCTTTCAATTACTGATGGGATGGGCTATATACTACATTTTAGCTCCAACATTTACTATTTCGAATTATCTCTTGTATCGAAGCATTTGGCTCGACATAAAAGACATAAGTTATACTTCCATCTCTAAATTTTATATTGAAAATTCATTCTTGACTTTTCAAAAGAACACTACAAGAGATTGTGTTTTTTGAGACAAAAAATTTTGTCTCAAAAAACACAATTTTCGTCCCAAATTATATTTGAAGATGAAAAAATTCTGTCTCAAATTCTGTCTCGGAAAGACCGTCTCAAAAAGTTTTTGGAGACGAAAATCAAAATTCGTCTCAAAAAATCATTTTTAGAGATGAAATTGGGCGGATCCAGTCGAAACCGTTCAAACGGATAATTTTTTTTCAGACGAACCGATTTCGTCTCAATATATTGTTCGAATGAAATATTTATCCGTCTGAACCGAGATGTCCATTCGAACAATATGAAATATTCATTCGAACTAATGTCCATATTTGATCATGTTTAAAAATATTCATTCAAACATTTTTTGGTTATTCAAATGTATCATCTCTTCTAATCTCGCCTCCAAATCCGCTGCATGATCTAATCGGGCCAGCAGCTCTTTTTCCTTGGATCTCAATCGTTCTATCTCAAATGCTGCTTCCTCCAATTCCTCAGTCTTGTCGTCATTCGATTTGGCTCGAGAATAGGATGATGATGATGATGATGAGGATGGTTTTACGCAACGTCCTAAACCCCTTAAATATCCAAAACGTGATCTAAGAACTTGAGAAAGGATCTGAGCATCGTTGACAGATGATGCATCAGATGGATCAGCAGCAGTTTCCTTAAAAGATATCATATTGTCCTACAAAAATAAAAACATTAAAGTTAGTAAAAGTAACAAAAATATTATGTGACAATGAAACTAAAAAAACTTAAACTTACATAATTTGCCTCTGTTTCAGGACTGGCCCAAACACTATTACGATTTTTATGCGTTTTAGCATACAATTGGGTCAAATCATAGTCAGCGGGACTTTCTTCTTTCTGTAAAAGGAAAATCTATATTAAACCTTAAATCAGAAAATGTGTATTATATGTTAATATTTAACGGGCACTAAAATAACTTACCATTTTGTTAGACAAACGATGAAAAAATTGAGAACCTGCAAGATGGTTTATCTTTAAATTTGATCTATTTGCTTTGTTCACAGTACTCCGTTGCTAAAAGAAAAAAATATTAGTCTATATGTTTAATACATGTGTGATATATTTTTAAAAAAAGACAGCAGCTATATTACCTGATAAGCAGGGTCTTCAAACATATCACAAACTTTCTCTCATTCGTTTGGTGGAATATTTTGGAATGGATTTTGGCGCGCCTCTATTGTAGTACTGAACTTCTTATAATGTGCATGGCATCGACCTTTGTACCTCCAAAATGCATTCGACATCAGTTCCTCAATCGTTAATCGATCCTCTCTTCAGCCAAAATTAAGCTCGAACTCATCCTTTCAAAAATCATAAACAAGTACTATAAATACAAAATAATTTGAAAGTAACATGTTATATACTTAGTTGCTTGAGATGTAGGTTATTACCAAACAACGGTTTTTTATGTGGTCTTTCACATCTTGGAGAACTTTAGACCAAGAGGATGTAGAAATCGGTGCATACGTGCGAGTAAGTGTACCAACATAAGAAGCAAGCCACGCTGCCAAATCGCCGGAACCACCGGTGTGATCATTAGGAATGTCAACTTTAATTTTACCAACTTTTCTTACTTTCTCTATGCAGACACCCCTCGTAGTGCCTCTACCTCGACGCTTGTTTACAACAGCTATATATATAGCAATTAAAGCATAACTTTTTAATTAAATTAATTTATTTTATAGATATATTACTTAAATTGAGCATAAAATATGATATCTAATGTGATAAAATACCTTGTTCTAGGCCTGGTGATGTTGGCTCACTATTGATGACAGGTAAACCACACGGAGAGTCAATAATGGATGGGGATGACACACGTGTTGCTTTGCATTTGGGAGGCATATCTATTTGAAATTGTAACAAATTATTATTTAAACAATCGTTAAAGATATTTACATGTTAATATTACTTACAGAAATTCATGTTTGAAATTCATTCACTATCCGTTTTGCTGGACCAGTCGCCCTCATCATCACTAGACACTTCAGTTGATTCATTTTCTTCCAATATTTCACCCTCAATTACTTCAGGTTGAACATCTTCTCTACGCAATGGAACCATATCATATTGGCTTAAATCAACAAATAGATTGATGTCTACTTCACTTTCTTGATATGCTTCTTCATTTGCTGGACTATCAACTTCTTCATGTGGTTCGTCTGCCTCTGGAATGTAATTATATACATTTCTTGGTGCAAACTTCTCCACTATCCTCCATGGGTTTCCGTACTCCGGATCATCTAAATAAAAAACTTGATTCGTTTGGCAAGCGAGAACGAAAGGATCGTCCTCATACCATGTGTGAGATGTATTGACACTCACAAAATAATCATCATTATGCACTCCAAACCTAAGATTTGAGACATCCCACCAATTACATTTAAACAACCAGACCATATATCCCCCCACATACTTTAACGCTATGATATTTTCCACAATTCTGTAGAAATCAATGTTATCATCCCATGGCTTCCTTCGACTACGACCCCACAATTTTGAGTTTTCCTATATCTTTCTCTATCAGTTGTGTGAAATCTATATCCACGCACCAAACATCTTGAGTACTCGAAAGCCCGTCTGGACGGACCACATGCTAGAGCATACAGTTCTGGTGAGATTTCTGATGAATTTTCACCATATTTCAATGTAACCTATATCAATAAATATTATTATATATAAAAAAAAATAGAGTTTAGTGGTATGAAATTCGAATTATAAAATGGGGCTTAACAGTAATACCGTATTTTCAAACCACGAGGTAAATTTCTCTTCGTGCGTCTTTTCTACGTCAATTATACCATTCGAGCAAAGTAGTTGTATATGTTCGCTGTGCATGTTCATGTTCATGTTAATTTGTATGAAGTTATACTATATTATTATACATAAACTTAAAAATAATAGTGATTTAGAGAATCATCACTAACCTTAAGTACTGATCAATCTCTGCGCAGTTATTCAAGACATACCATCGAGCTCTTTCAAACTCTTGCGAACATAGATCGCAGCCACCTTGTGCGCCTATGGGACGCACGGTCTGGGAAAATACAGTAAATATCGATGAGACTGTCATCTCTCGCCCACCTTCATAATTTCGGTTTGGTCTTGTAAATCTAGTATCAGCCTCATGAAAATACATTGAACACAAGGTATGCCACTTATTATCAATATATGACTCTGCAATCGAACCTTCTGGACGAGCTTTATTCCCCACAGATCGCTTAAGTTTTCCCAAAAATCGTTCAATAGGATACATCCATCTATACTGAACCGGGCCATCGAGTAAAGCCTCACGAGGTAGGTGCACAGCCAAATGAACCATTACATCAAAGAATGAAGGCGGGTACAAACTCTCCAATTTACACAATATTACTGCAATGTCAACTTCCATTTTTAACAATGCATCAACTTTCAACGTTCTGCTACAAATGTCTCTGAAAAATCTCCCTAATTCTATGAGAGCTGTACGAATATCTCGAGTAAGCTTCTCACGCACACCAACCAGCAACAGACGTTGCAGAAATACATGACAGTCGTGACTTTTAAAACCAGTTATCTTCCAATCATGTGTTCGAACACATCTTGTCATGTTTGAAGCATAGCCATCGGGTAATTTGATTTTCATAAACCAATCACAAAATTTCTTTCTCTCATCATTTGAAAGTGTATACCATCCGATGGGCATATAAGCTGACGATCCATTATCTTGCAAATGCAACTCCGGTCTGATCCCCATCTCCTTTAAGTCTTTACGAGAGTTAGCTATATCTTTTGTCTTCCATTCTATTGACATCAGAGTGCCCAATATATTCTCACATATATTTTTCTCGATGTGCATAACATCTAAATTGTGGCATATTGTCAAGGTAGACTAGTATGGCAATTCAAAAAAAATACTTTTTTTTGTCCAATTCAACTCCACTACTTGTCGTTTTCTCTTTCAAACCCTTGAATATTTTCCAAATCTGTTTTCTGAAACATCCCCCAACTGGGGGATAATATCATTCACAGTCAACTTTGGCGGTGAAGCCCTGCGCTCAACCCTTCCATCAAACTATTTGTACGCCATCTATGATCATGTGGTAAATAACGACGATACCTCATAAAACATAATTTCCTATCATGACTCAACCATTGAGACTGTGTATCTTTATTGTAAACAGGACAAGCCATTTTACCTTTTGTGCTCCAACCAGACAAATTTTCATATGCAGGAAAATCATTTATTGTCCACATCACTGCAGCATGCATCTTTAACTCCCCCAACGAGGCTGCATCATACGTACTAACACCCTGATCCCACAACTCTTTCAACTTTGCAATCAGTGGTTGCAGATATACATCTAATTCATTCCCTGGTGACCTTGGCCCTGGTATCAGTAGAGTCATCATAAAATATGGATCATTCATACACTTACAAGGTGGCAAGTTATAGGACATTAATATGACAGGCCAAGTACTATGAGAAGTGCTCATGTTGCCAAATGGATTAAAACCATCCGTTGCTAAACCAAGACGTACATTGCGAGGTTCTTCAGCAAACCATGGATACTTGACGTCAAATTTCTTCAATTGTAAGAAATATGCAGGATGCGAGAGAAAGTTTTCATTTTGGACTCTTTCTGTTTGATGCCAAGACATATATTTGGCAGTTAACCGGGACGTAAACAATCTTTGAAGTTGAGGAATCAACGAAAAATGTCTTAACACTTTATGGGGTACATTACGTTTATCGGATGTCCATCTTGACTCATGACACACTGGGCATGAGTCTAATTCTACATATTGCTGCCAGTAGAGAACACAATCATTTTTACAAGCGTGGATGATATTATAATCAAATCCTAGCCCTCGTTTCAATAGCTTTGCTTCATAAAAATTACGGGGTACTACGTTATCCTAAGGAAGAGCCTCTTTAAATAATTCTAGCAACATGTCGATGGTCTTGGCAGAAATACGACAAATAGACTTAATATGAAGCAACCTCACCGTAAAAGACAACTTGCTATGACGAGTGCACCCCTCGTACAACTCTATTTGTGCATCCTCCCACAGTCTTGAAAATTTATCATTACTCTCAAATGATTGTGTAGATGTTCCTTCTCCATCTCTCATCCCAAATATTCCTACTCCCAGATTGCCTAACATCTCAGTCATAGCCTCTCTATTATCATCACTGTCATCACGATCATTCACATTAATGTCGTCTATGTCGATGTCGTTACCCTCCTCCATTTGATTGGTCTGACTGTTAAAATCTAACTCCTTTAGGAAATGGTTCGCCATGTAAGACCCAAGGTGAGTATTTAGGATCAATTTCATTTACAAATAAATGATCATCCACTACCACCAAGTTATAAGAATTAAGATTTTTGCACTTCTTGCACGGATATCTTATAAATCCTCGACTGTCAACACTTATGCGAGCAAACTCTATAAAAAACTTCACCTCTTGTGCATACTCCTTACAGTCTCGCCCAAGTCTATCTCCTAGTAGCATCCAACTTTTATCCATTGTATTTTCGTTACTTGTCGGATGTCTATCAAAAAACACAAAATTCATGGGATAAACACTATAAAAAAAAATCCAAATTTTATAAGGTAGTTGATCCTATTCCATTCGAGAGACTATTATCTATATCGCATATATACTCAATCCTAAACTCTAATGTTAGTACAAATTTCGGCAGCATTTCCCTACTATTCTCCAAGTATGCTAGTCATGATAAGTCGTCAACCCTATTAATGAGCCGAGAAACTTACAGACCACATACCCGAAGAATGTAAGGAATCGCTGAACCAAAATTTTAATTGCCTAATACAAGAGTTTAAACTGAATATATCTGCCGTATAGATAATAGAATCTCAAACTGTCCACTTTGGACAATTCAAGAGTTGTACCCAAACATTCTTTAAGAGAAAATTTGGCCACAACTCTCGATCGGGTCTAAGGTTTAAGTACATATAAAAATAACTCTAAAATTCAAAACTATCTAACTCATAATACAATTATACAATGAAATCACATTCCAAATCACAAATACATGATTGCAACATTACATTCCTAATTAATCACCAATTGCTACATTCTAATTTAATTTTAGTGCATAATATTTTGTAATTATACTATATTATTTTTTAATTAAATGTGTTATAAGTTTTATACATTAATTTAACTATTAACAATTGCTACGTTATATCTATATTTTAAGTTTCTAATTTAATTTTAGTTCATAATATTTTGTAATTATACTATATTATTTTTTAATTAAATTTGTTATAAGTTTTATACATTAATTTAACTATTAACAATTGCTATATTATATCTATATTTTAAGTTTCTAATTTAATTTTAGTGCATAATATGTTGTAATTATACTATATTATTTTTTAATTAAATTTGTTATAAGTTTTATACATTAATTTAACTATTAACAATTGCTATGTTATATCTATATTTTAAGTTTCTAATTTAATTTTAGTACATAATATTTTTTAATTATACTATATTATTTTTTAATTAAATTTGTTATAAGTTTTATACATTAATTTAACTATTTACAATTGCTATATTATATCTATATTTTAAGTTTCTAATTTAATTTTAGTGCATAATATGTTGTAATTATACTATATTATTTTTTAATTAAATTTGTTATAAGTTTTATACATTAATTTAACTATTAACAATTGCTATGTTATATCTATATTTTAAGTTTCTAATTTAATTTTAGTACATAATATTTTTTAATTATACCATATTATTTTTTAATTACATTTTTTATAAGCTTTATACATTAATTTAACTATTAACAATTGCTATGTTATATCTATATTTTAAGTTTCTAATTTAATTTTAGTACATAATATTTTTTAATTATACTATATTATTTTTAATTACATTTTTTATAAGCTTTATACATTAATTTAACTATTAACAATTGCTATGTTATATCTATATTTTAAGTTTCTAATTTAATTTTAGTACATAATATTTTTTAATTATACTATATTATTTTTTAATTACATTTTTATAAGCTTTATACATTAATTTAACTATTAACAATTGCTATGTTATATCTATATTTTAAGTTTCCAATTTAATTTTATATAAACTATGTTGTAATTATATTATATTAATCTATATTTTTATATTTTATTCATTTATAATTTTTGTTATATTTGGATTCTGTTCGAACAATATTCTACTCCCACAGGATCTCGTTCGAACTAACGTTATAGCGTTCGAACGAGACAAACCCAGATTCCAGACACGAAACAGAGAAAATATTTACCACAAAACACAATTTTCACAATCATAATCTCATAAGATGTATATTGCCAGAATGCCCATTTTAAATGGGATTGCACAAACACAAATATACAACATGCATCTTAACATAATTAATTAAAAACTATAAATTATCAAAAATCTAAAAATTATAAATATTACCTTAAATTTAAGCAATCCAAACAAAAATATCAATCCACAATACCTATATAAGCAGAAAGCACATTATGAGAAAACCTAAATCATGTGCAATAAACTAATATTAATGAAACTCGAAATACAAAAAAAACATAGAAAAAAAAATATACATTTTGTTCGAACCTCTCCTCTCTCTCTCTCAAGAATCTCTTCTCTCACTAAGTCTGTGAGTATCTCTCTCTCCACAACACTTTCACACACACAAAATTACAAAGCTGTGCTCTGCCTCCTATTAAACATTCATAAACTATGAAAATGAACGGGAGGTTCAGGTATATGAATCTGTGAAGTCCCGTTCGAACTGAAAATTTACCCATTCGAACACGAAAATTTCGAGTAGGCGCCAATTCTACCGCTATTTATTTCACGTTCGAACGTGTCATTTTGTTGTTCGAAGTAACAAATCAGAATATTCCTTGGCATATTCTTCAAATGTAGACCACCTCAAAGGGTATTTTCATAACACTGTTTCTTGCAGAGCGTTCGAATGACGAATTTTGACGTTCGAATAAACTAACATTCAGAGTATTTTGCACGAAGTTTCCTTCCAAACACATTCCACGAGATAACATCGTTAGAACGGAACGTTTTTGGGTTCGAACCAATCACAAAATATTTTAATATTATATACTATATAATAACTATATATTTTACCAACAATTTTATATTATAATTGATAATATATAATGTACTACAAGTCTAATAGTTAATATAATACTTATACTATATACTAACTATTAATATATAGTACTTATTAATATATATATATACTTTTGGTCTTCTAATTTTGCACTATATATTATATAACTTACTATCTTGGATATAATCTATAATAATTATAGTTATAGTAACTTATAATAGTAACTAGTAACTAGTTACTATAGTTATGATAATTTGTATAGTTATCATAACTTATAATACTTGCACTGAAGTAGCTATAGTAACTATTTTAACTATAGTACTTATGATAACTTGTATAATTATCAAAACTTATAATACTTACACTGTAGTAGCTATATAACTAATAAGTACTATCTATATTAATTATTTTAACTTGTATAGTTATTATAACTTATAACACTTACACTGTAGTAGATATATAACTAATAGCTACTATATATATATGGTAACTATATAATACTTACATTGTAGTAGCTATATAGCTAATATCAAGTATATCTATATTTATATTAATTATATTAACTTGTATAGTTATCATAACTTATAATAGCTATAACTATATAGTAACTATATATAATACTTACACTATAGTAGTTATATAACATATAACTACTATAGTTTAATCTTTAAAATTTGATGAATTCATGTTTAAAATCACTGCATTGGATTCACCAAACATTAAAATCTGAAACTTTGATGAATTGCACATTCCAATTCATCTTCAAATTTGAAGAGTCACTATTCACACTCTATAACTATTATTTTATTTACTTAAATTATTGTTTTCTAATTTTGAGCCACAATATATTTAAGTTGGGAAACAATAATTTAAGTATTAAATTATTAATTAACATATAGTTAGTATAATTGTAAAATATGAAAAAAATAAATTAAAAATATTATTATTAAAAAAACCATATTATATTATTATTTTGATGAATCCAATAGCTAATTCAATGTGGAGTTATGGATATGGAGGTTTTGAGTTTATGGAAAATATGTACTTTTCACCAAATTTTGAAGATGAAAATGATGAATTCAATGTTAATGCTCTTAGTATGTACTTAGTATAATAGAAACAATATATTTAAAAATAATATACTAAATATATTAATTAAAAGTATTATGATACTATTATTAGTTTCATTTTTATACTTTTATACTTTGTAATATTATTATTATTATTATTATTATATATTATTATTAGTAATATAATTTTAAATATATTAATATAATAACCGTTCGAACGGATATTTATCCAGTTCGAACGAGACGCCATAGTCATTATAGACCCAATTCGAATACAATGAAACAAAATTCTCTCATTCGAACCAGCAACTACCGAGAGCCTGCCGAGTTCGCCCCTTAACTCCACCGCGAAAACCGCCACTCAACCGCCGTAGAAACCCCACATTTGAACTTCTAAGAGGTATGGGTCAACTCTTCACCTCTATTGTTTAGTTTTTTGCACGAATGAGATGCGTTTGAGGGGTATGGATTTCGAATCCGAAATCCACCCATTTTAGTGTATTCCGTGGAAATAACATCAAAATAATTGGTAGAAATGATTGGGCTTCTACCGATTAAAACAAATGATAACATCTAGATATGAAGTTTTTCAGTTCGGGGCTGAGTCGACTCAGCCATGGCTGTTTGGCTTCTTCCGTTCGAACAAACTCTAGTCCGTTCGAACTCCTAGTTGCCAAACAGCATTATTTCTGTTCGAACAAAATAAGTTTGTTTGAATGAACAAAGAAACTCTATTCGAATGAACAGAACAATCCACTCGAATAGAGTTTTCTAGTTCGAACAAACTATGTTCTGTTCGAACGAATTATTTCAATTCAGTAAATATACTATAATTCTTCAATAATATAATTTAAAAATTATGATTAATTATATTCTTACTTTCATTATGGTTAAACAGTATATCAATGGCATCCAGCGGAAGAAAACGTGCGAGAGATCGGCCCAGCCAAAGTAGTGGATCAGCAGCTCATGCTCCGGAGACGAGGTCTACACTTGTCGAGCATCCAGTCATTTTGTCTGACTTCTCTGATCTTTTATGGGAGGGACGGAGCATACAGTCCATCTTCACCGAGCGGGGATGGATACCGATCTATGAGCAGCGGGGGACTGCATATCCAGAGATGGTCAGTGAGTTCTACCGTGCCATAGGATAACTTAGCGCTGATGCTCTGTTCTACACCATATCAGTCTGGGGAGTGAGTATTAATTTCTCTCCCCGCATTATTGCTGAGTTCCTTGACATTCCCCGTATAGCCGACTCATATCCTACAGCGGCTACACGGGGACCAGCGGCTGCACCATCTGATTCTGATACACCGGCCGCACCCTCCACGTTAGCCCCAAATGTAGATTCGGATGCTACTTCTGATGGTAGTGAGGATGAGGATCTACCTGATGATGGTCTCACAGACGATCAGGTGCGTCAGCTAGTGCGAGACCCCTCGGCTCCTCCATATGATGGGAGCAAGGTGATCCGACAGGCCGATTGTATAAAATTTTTTAGAATGCTTAATTTGATTGTTGGCTATAATATCGATCCGAAAAAACACAAGACTGATTTCGGAATCGATCGAGCCAGATTTTTGCTGCGGATAGCACGGGGGGATCCCATTGATCTGGCATTGTATTTATTCCCCCGCATTCGATCGGAGTCACGCTTTTCCAGTGGAGGTAGTCTACCATTTGCACTGCTGATATCTAACCTCCTACTCCGATCGGGGGTTACAGTGTCGGCCACTGAGCAGAGGTCGCCACAGATGGGGCCCCTTAACATGATCACATTCAGCAAGAGCCAGGGCCACTTATGGAAGACTGCACCAGAACAGCCTAGTGATCCTCCCACAGATCCAACTTCTAGTAGTGCTACCGCTGTTGAGAGACAGCTTCCTAGGGCTACTTTGGATTAGGTACGAGCTCTGTTTGTGGAGTTCGTTGAGCCCATCATGGAGAAACTTAGGGATTTGAAATGATCTATTAAAATGTTGCAAGAAGATGTTGATATACTAAGGAATCAATAATTATGATCGTTTTAGTTATTATTTTACTTTTTTATGTTGTACTGAACATTATATATTTGAGATGTAATTAATGTATGGTTTTTATTTCTCGTGTTTACTACTTTGTTTATTTTTTTAATTTTACTTCTCGTTCATGATAATATAAAAAATGATACTATCTTTAAAGTTATATTTATATAAATTTAACATAAAAGAAATCATTATAAAGTTTTGAAGTTAATTACATAAAAGTAATTTATGAATTTATAAATATTTTAACTCGCCGCAAATCATAATATATAATATATATACATTTTTAGATTTTGAAAATGATAACAAATTAATGGAAAAAATATTTATTACTTTAATGGAAAAATATATGCACAAATCCATACTAATAAAAAAATTAATTGAATCTCTATCCGTTTGAACAAAGAAATTTAAGTTCGAACGGTTATTAACTTACCCTGGAAAAAATAAATTAATTTCCCGCCAATATTATTATTCGAACAGATTATATACTGTTCGAACGAACATTAATTCCATGTTCGAATATATTTTGTTCTGTTAGAACGGTTTTCCTTTTTTTAGACGATTTTGTTCGTCACAAAATATCTTGTTCGAATGGATATTTTTCCGTTCAAACGAATTTAGTAGCTCAGTCATTTTTGGAGACGAAATGCTCCAAAAATGACTTTTAGGTAAGGGTGTCAAATCGTGTTAACGGGTCGTGTTCGTGTCGTGTCAAGACGTGTATATTATACTATATAGGTCAACTCTAACCCGACCCGTTAAGCTTATTGTGTCAAAATCTCAAACCCTAACACGACCCATTAACATAACGGGTCGTGTCGTGTCAACCCGTTTATGTAAATGGATTGAACAGAGAGAAAATTAACCCGTTTGATCTAGTTAAGTTTAGCATATTTTTATATAAATTTTAAAATCACAATATTTATAAAAAAATATAAAACTAACTGCAAGTCTAAAATTACAATCTAAACAATAAAAATATCAAAATTAAAATCCCAACAATTTTATTTTTTGATATAAAGGTATAATTGTAATTTTAACTTTCTTAACGGGTCATTACGGGTCAAAACGGGTTGACCCGTTATTAACCCGTTAAGCAATCGTGTCTTAACGGGTCAACCCGTTTTGACCCGAACCCATTAAGGCTAAACCTTAACCCGTTTTTATCGTGTCATGTTCGTGTTGGGTTAACGAATCGTGTCACATATTATCACCCTTACTTTTAGGGATGACCCTAACAAATTTCGTCCCTAAAAATCAAATTTCTTGTAGTAGAAGGAAGAAAAAGATAAAAAAAAAAAAAAAGGATAAAAATCAAAAGCTTTTAATTTTAGCATGTTATAGGTACTAGTACGTAGTAGAAAATAGCCACCAACCAACGCCTATGCCCCCCTCCTCATTGTTGCTTCTTTTTTTTTTTCCTTACTTTTTTTGTTGTATATTTTAGTATTTTCATTTTTTTATATTTAAATTAACTTTTAGATTTTACTAAATTAATGTTATTTGTTTCGGTGGTAGTGTAAGTACTCTGCTTTTTTTAATTCTCACTATGTACTTTTTACCTGCATCCATGACTTGGAAAATTGTACCATATTGTTAATATTTATAACCATCACAAATATAACAATAAATTGTTGGGCTCATATACGTAGTCTAGTGACAACGGCCAAAATAAGAAGAAAAACTCTATATACAGTCGGTATGTGCAGTCGAAATACAATCGGACGTCTGACAGCTTGAGTCCCACTCTCTTCTTTTCTTCCTCCACTTTCTTCCTCCCTCTTTCTCTTCCCTCTTTTTTCTCAACAGATGGCCTATTCTCTACGGGAGTGCTACGGGATTGGAGACACCCATCATTCGAAACAAATTTCAATCACTATTCTTCTTTCTGCTTTTTTAAGCTTTGGTGCTAAGTTGTTAGCCTACAGCCATACACACTGAATCAACATCCTCCAAATAAAAGTAAGAATAATGGGAAGAATGAATAAGAATGTCCAGCTCAAGCACCCTCACTTATGGAGGTCCCCCTTTCCACTCCAGACAGTCTCTATCTCAAAGGGAAAAACACAGACTGGTGACTGCTGGGAAAATTTTGCGTTGATTGCTTCTTGATAAAATAAAAAAATGCTGAAGTTAATTGGTTTGATTAGTTTTCTTTCTAGCTTCTACCTAGTCAAATTTTACCTCACCATTTGGTTGTTGGGAAAAATACAAAAGAACAGAATCTATATAAGAGAAAAAGTAGAGAGAGTAGTCGTTGGCTTACAAGACAACTAAGGAGGCACCCACAAAGGAAGTTGAACAGCCGCACCCATTTTTGCTCCCATGGAGTAACGACTCAAACTTAGAAGGAGAGAGAGAGAGAGAGAGAGAGTTGCTTGAGATAAAATTTGTATATAGATAACGGACTAATGTATGAAGAAGGAAAAAACTAACTTATCCAACATATAGATCTATTCAAAAATCTTAGATAAAAAATACAAAACCAGCCACAAAATAATTTATCCCAGAAAAAAAAAAAAAAAAAGCAAGAAAAAAAGAGAAAGAGACGAGAAAGAAGAAACCGAATAAGAAAGAAAAGTTTACCGGAAAAGAGAGAGAGAGAGAGAGAGAGAGGGGTATGGTTTGCTTTTATCCTTTTTAGTTTTTTTTATTTCTACGTTTACATGCCGCTTACATATACCGATTGTACCTAGCAAAATTGAAATAAGAATTATTCTGACGATTAATTAATTACCAAAAACTAGAGATTAAGGTGCGTATGGTTACCAAACTCACCTCAACTCATCTCAATTCATCATTACTACTTTTTCAAATCCCAACACAAAATATAATAAAGAATTCAACTTTTTCAAATTTCAAAATAATAATAATATTAAAAAATAATATTCTAACAATATTTTATCATCACAACTCAACTCAACTCAACTCACTTCAACATCCAAACACACCCTAAGACTTAGAAAAGATACAAAATATAGAAAAAACTTAAAAAAAAAATATTGATTAATGATAAAATTTGAAAATATTTCCTGAAGCCCGCTAGTTGAGCTCAATTAGCTTCAAAATTCAAAATTAAGACAATTTTTTCATAAAGAAAAAATTCAAATTATTGCATGGAAATTAAATATGCAAGTAGACAAGAATCCTGTTAAGAATTTCGCCAAAATCGAAATTAGAATCACTTCCAAAACTTAAAACGAAATATTTCCTACGAAGACAAAAATAAACTTAAATAAAATGTTTTGGAAAAAAAAATTGATATTGCTCCAATCCAAGGAAGATTGTTTTTCTTGCTATATTTGTGTAAATTCACATTCTTAAGGTAGTTCAGCGCATTCGACATAGAATCTGGACTCAGATCCCCGCATCAGTTTGGGTTCACATCATCTAGCCAGGGACTATTTTTTATAACTTCATATCCCAATATTAGTCTGTAAATTCACCAAACTTCAAGCACCTATAGTCTAAGTTGAACGGTGGAATTATAATAATACTTGACCTCATCTATTCATACCCAAAGTTCTGAAAAGGGACTGATTTCTTATTTCATTGATCAAAGATATATAAGAATTTGAATGGTGGCAACGTACATGAATTGATGGAAAAAAAATAAAATGATATATCTTAAGGAGAGGAAAATAAAATGAGAGGCCATAAAATTGCATCTACTGGTGATGCTCGTCATACTTAGGGCTTGCCCATGGGAACAAGGCCAGCCTTGAGAGCTTGAATGGTGGAAACATCAGTCTTGAAGGATTTAGCCAACACATTATCGTCAATGCCAGTGATGAACAAGGTGTTGGGAATTGAAACAGTTCCAGCATTTGCACTCCCAAAAGCTGAAATTGCTAAAGCAGATGTTTGCGCAACATTGTACTGAAAGTGCACTAGTCCTTTAGGAAACACAAACATATCACCTGCTTGAAGTGTTTGTGTAAAGAGCTTGTTGGTTGTATCAACAAACCCAACCTGAAGAGAACCTTGAACAAGGAAAAGGAGCTCAGCTGAGCGAGGATGGGTGTGTGGTGGATTGGTTGTGCCATTTGCAAACTGCAATACAGCATAAGAAACACTCTGTCCATTGAGTGCTGGGAATTCAACCATGCTTGCTTTCAACACCTTAAAAGTCGTGGGAGGGCCTGACCCGATAAAGGAACGCAAGCCAGTAAATGTGAAGAAGCTTCCATCAACCGTAGTGGCATTTGGGGGGGTTATAAAGTCAGTGAGGATGTTTGGATCTCCGGCTACTACCATTCCAATGATGGCAAATGAAGAAACTAGCAGTGAGAAAAATTTCATGGAGAAAGTTTTGATGGCCATCGAAAGAGAAGTTGATCAGCTAAGAGCTATTGTCTTTCAATGAAGGTTAATGGGATGGAATGAGCAGCTTTTGACTCAGAGAAGGCTATATTTATACGGGGGTAATTGGTTACCCGTATAGAATAATCTCCATGGAAGTCGGCACGTACGGCTTGTAATCACTGATCAATGATCGATCTGCAGGCCTCTTGGGTGAGTATTAGACGGAAACTACAAAGCAATTCTTCTCGTAGTGGCAATAATATTACGATTGTTAATTACAGCGTGTTGGCTTGGGTCTTACCCTCTTAGGCCGGTCCTTTCAGTACTTGGGGTTTTAATGAATGTACTGCTTGCTTGCAACCTAAAACGTTCTCTTACGCAACCAACATAAAATAATTACCTTTTTATAAGACTGCATTGGAACTTCCATCTGCCTTTGAATCCATGCCATATACAGTACCTAAAATGTTGTCAGCATGTACCGGGAGGAGAACAAGAAAAGAAAAAAAGCTTTGTTAACACCTACGTACTTCCAGCTGGGATTCGTCTATGATCAACCAGCTTATATATACGTATACACATAACCAGAGAACCCATACTCACCAAATTAAAGCCAAGCCTTTTTCTTGTACTCAGACTTTCCTCTTTAAGTGTGATCATCAAGAAATGGCCTCGGCATTGCTAAAGTATTCAGTTTTTACCCTTCTAGCTGTCTTTGCTACTTTTTGGGTAGCAAAAGCAAGTGATCCAAATATCTTATCCGACTTTATAGCCCCGGCAAATTCTACAAGCGTGGATGGAAACTACTTCACGTTCAATGGACTGCGTGGGATATTTTCCCAAACCCCACCAAATTTCAAGGTTACAAAAGCTAGCATGGTCGAATTCCCAGCTCTAAATGGCCAAAGTGTCTCCATTGCCGTTCTCCAGTTCCCTAGTGGTGGCGTTAACCCTCCTCACACCCATCCGCGCTCTGCAGAGCTTCTGTTTCTGGTGCAAGGCAGTCTTGAGGTTGGTTTCATAGATACCACCAACAAGCTTTACAATCAGACACTCCAAGTTGGGGACATGTTCATATTTCCTAAGGGACTTGTACACTTCCAATACAATGCGGATCAGGCCAACAGAACTGCCACAGCTATATCTGCTTTCGGTAGTGCAAATGCTGGAACCATTTCAATCCCTGCTAATGTTTTCACTACTGGCATTGATGATGCAATCCTTGCCAAGGCTTTCAAAACTGATACTGCTACAATTCAAAATATCAAGGTCGGCCTTGCTCCCAAGGCCTAATACCTGATCAAAAGTCCATATGCTTTTCATTATTTTTTATATAACAGAATAAAAGAAGACATAAATATTGGAATATTATTTGTGATTTCTATTGTAACAAGTTGATTTGATTTGATATAAGACATAATTGGAATATTACATTGATATATTAGCAGTATTTTGTAATTCAATTACATGAATTAATTAAGATGATTTTCAAAGTTACATGGAGCAAGCATTTAAAACTATATATCAAAACTAATAATTTGCATGATACGTACCCATGCAGCTCGTTCAATTCTAGTTTATAATATGTATGAAAAATAGGTTACATGACATAATCTTAATAGTTGGATCTTTTAAGATTATTCACACTGCAACACTTTATTCATTTGATGGTGTAATGTGTTGGTGTTGATGGTCTAGATGCAAACTATTAGTTGGAGGGTGAAGAGTATTATTAATGAAGTTTTACTATGCATCATCCAGTACTATTCACCCTCACACCCCATATATACCTGACAGTTTTTTCTTTTTTTTTCATAAGGTGCATGTGAGATGTAGGTAATAAATAGTGACTGATAAGAAAATTAATTCTTTTTAATATTATTACTGCGTATGCCATTTTTTTTACGGTATAAATTAAAATGATTTCACAATAATCACTAGTACAGCTTTGATTTCATTTCAACAAAATAAAGATTATAATACATAACTTTGACCCTCAAACTCAAAATGCTCGTAACCTTAAGATCAGTTCAACCCAATTAATTAAAAAATGACTTTATTCATGTACTTTAATTTCTTAGGGGACAAAAGCAAGTGTAGTACTTATATATATGTACTATAAGCTAATGTCTATTATTTACAAATTTTTCTTACCAAATATCTCAAATATAACGCCATTATAGTACCTTTCATTTGGGTTCCCTCCCCAAGATGAAGGCCGCCAAGGATGCATTATTAAATATCTATATATATAGAAAACAAACTCCACCATATATACATATTTCATCAAAATTATAAATTATCGACTACCAAGCTAGTACAGCGACAATACTTTTATATATTGCACATGTCAACTGTGTCTTCGTCCCCTCTCTCTCTCTCTCTCTCTCTCTCTCCTCCTACTCTCTAAAACAAAAGCATCATCTCCCACCACCGGTGGATAGGGGTGAAAAAAAAAAAACCAATGAACTAGTAAACTGGACCAGACCAATGGGTTTGGTCTTATACCGGATTTGATTCAGTCCTGTACCAGTTTTATTTTTCTCAAAACCGGTTAAAATCGGTCCGATTCCGGTTTTCCTTTTTCTAACACCACTCTGAACTGATTTATATATATTTTTTAATTTTTTATATTGTATAAAATATTTTTATATGATTTTTTATATAATATATATATAATTATATATAAAATAATTTTGTATTATATGATAAATTACTAATTAATATAATATTAAATTTTAAAATCATATATCACTATAGTCTATTGTATTAATAGTTAAAAAAAAAAAATTATTTGCATCTGCCGGTCTGCCAACACACACTTCCCACACGTTACGTGGTAGCTCGGTTCAGTAAACCAGTCCCTCTCGACGAAGACCAAAATCAAAAGCTAGCAGAACAACCCCCCCCCCCAAATGCCCTCCCACTTGAGGAGAGAGAGGGGGAGAGCTGATGAGAGAGAGAGAGCTAAGGAAGGAGAGAGAGAGAGCCGAGGAAGGAGTGAGAGAGAGAGAGAGAGAGCTTGATGAGAGAGAGAGAGAGAGTTGATATGAGAGAGAGAGCCGAGGAAGGAGAGAGAGGGCTTGAGGAGGGGGAGAGAGAGAGCTTGATGAGAGAGTCATAGACAAGAGAGAGAAGTACTGATGAGAGAGAGAGAACTGGTCTGTGTTTAGAAGAAGAAGAAGAAGGAAAAAAAAAAAGTAATGCCAACTAAGGTGTGCTACGGATCAGTTGTGAATAGTGGTTGATCCGTAGCACAGCTCTAATAGTTATACTAATTCAATATCAATATATATTATAATATACTATAATATATCACTATAGTCTATAATACAATTATAATATATATTATAATATACTACAATATATTATCATTATACTATTATATATTATAATATACTATATTATATATTATATATCGAAAAAACCTGACTGGAAGTATCAGTTCAGGGGTGTAACCGGTACGGTATCGATTTTTCAAATCTCAAAACCGGTATTACCGGTTAGTTCTAAAATATGTCCAAAATCAGACTGAACCAGACCTGTTACACCCCTACCGGTAGATTAGCTTAGGCTCCTCCCTTGCCCTCCACGGCCCCTTTCCCTCTTCTCCTTCTCCTATCCCTTTCTTGTCCATAAATTATCTATGGCTTTTTCTCTTATTTTCTCTTTCCTCCAGGTCCAAAATGATCAAAAGTCTATTGCATTTGGAACCATCAAATTAACGACTATATATGCTCCCATTAATCCCTAAGCTCCCACGCCGTCTATATATCCTCAAGATCAAGATGTTAATATACATATATCCCTCTAGTACCTCTATTTTAGTTTGTTTAGGGCATCTCACCCCTTGATCTTTTGGTACCTTTATTTTAGTTGAGTTAGTCTATTATTGAGTCACGTCGGTGCCCACCACTCATATAACTTAAAATTTTTAAATATATTTTTTAAATTAAATTATGTCATATAAATACTTTATTAAATATGTTATACATACGGCCGCTATGATAATAATATTTTTTATTTTGTTCAATGAAAGTTTATTGTTTAAAAAGAAAATTGGGGAAGCCCATCTTCATAAATCCATATTTTCATGCAATATCATTAAGGAGGTCAGCCCAAAGCTTATTACATGATCAATACGTACTGCTAAAGCTTATGTGCCAAAAAGTAGAGGATATTTTTTTTATCAATCTTCTTTGATCATAAAGAAAAGTAATCAAATACAAGTCAAGACTGATTAAAATAAATGCAAAATATGTATTTATAATGGCGGCAAAAGAATTAGAAAAAATCAACAAAGACCAGAAAAAATGAAACAGATCAACAGAAATGAAAGCCAAAATCAACTCGTTAACATGATTAACTCATGATATCCTCGATCGCATCAGGAGAAGGCTAGGGATTGTTAATTAATAACACTGCATGATTTTCTTATTTCTCCTTCTGTGCCAGTAAGGACTTGGATTGCTCCCATCTTGATCATGGCTTCCCCGAATTTACTGCCGAAGTCAGAAGCACGACCACTGGCTATCGTTGTCACTATGTCCCTGGTTCTTGGGTCCAACGCTAGCCGTTGATCGATTTGGAGAACCCCCCTTTTCCTTAAGATTTGCTGGTAGAATGAGTTATCAACGATGAAGGAGCTCAAAAAGTTCTGGTCGAGACTGACAATGTTGTAGCCTGTCGACTTCTGGGGACACCTCGACCTTAGGGATCTCACTAACTCCCGATCCATGGTTGGGTCAGGTCTTCCAGTATTTTGGAAATTGTAAAGTCGATCTTGGAAAAAGAAACAATGTGCAACACCAACGGTATGGCCACCTGTGTGTATATATATATATATATATATATATATATATATATATACACACATATATATGTCAATGAAACATGCATGAAATATTATATATTAATGCATATTGCTAAGATTGAATAAAAAGATATGCAATGCTCTACCAATTTTTATCTTAAATTTATCGTCTTCCGTCACGTCAAATGAGTAGCATAGTTTAAAATGACTTTTCAATTAAGCATGCCTAGTATGATTGAAGATAAAAAAAAAAAAAAAAAAAAAAAAAATTACAATATCAAAGAGAAATTCATTTTCCTAAATAAAAATTATATATGCAGTGACTTTTGCATATTCATTTGTGCACTCTACTAATGTGATTGATTGCGTTAAATATAAAATAATTATTTTGACCAATCACATCAGTAGAGTACATAAAGAATATACAAAAATAACTATATATAATAGAATTCTTCCCTAAAACGATAGAGCGGAGAATTGCAAATATTTAGTACCCAGAAGATAAACCATATCAGTAACATTAAGTCCTTTTCTTGCAAATGCAGCAATGGATTCTGATACAGGTATTTGAGGACCAGGAAGATCAACATTTTCAGCAAGGGATTCAAAGCCATCCCTTCTCCCTGTTTCTACTCGGTATCGCCCTCCTCCGCTCTGCATCCATCATCAAATCTCACAGATCATGAACTTGTCATTATTATTCCATTATTTTATCTCATGTCGATCTTTTTAACTTCATTCTACTTGTCAATTTTTTAATCCTACAAATAATATTAAAATTATTTTATTTTCAACCCTGTACGTATTACACACTAATATTTACCTCATTTAAATAGTAAGTTTTGATTTATAAAATTTAAATTTTAAAATTTCTTTTAAATTTAATTATGTCACTTTATTAAGTATTTTCTCATACGGACACACCGATTATAATATTAAAAATAGGAAATCACAGTACGTAGAATTAATACCAGGGAAATGACGTCCCTCGTAGCGATGGCAATGATATCAGCACAAGAGACCAGTCCAGGGCAGAAGCTCTCCACGGCATCTTTCACCTCGTCAATAAATTCATAGCCCCTTACACTCAGATTTGGAGAAGCAAATCTCTCGCTGGAGCCCCCATTTAGAAGAAGCGATGCATCACATCCCTTAAATTTTCATGGTAAACATGGTAGTAGTGTCAGTCGTTGGACAGCAAAAATAAAAAACAAAAAATAATAATAATAATAATAATAGCTAATAACTAATGATATATTATATATCTCCAAGAAAACATAAGAAAATGAACTAATGTTGTATTACGTGCGTGTCAAGAAAACAAAATCTTGTATTCATCGATCTAAATATTAAGAATATAATATATCTACATAATTAAATTAAATCTGTCTCTTTTAATCAAATTATGTTTTTGAGATACTTGGTTATAAAGTGAATTCAACAATACATATTGAACAATATCCAAGAGTATTGGCATTGGCTTAGTCAAAGCCAGTTCATCTTCAAAATTTGAAGAAATATATATGGAATCATCTATATTGGAGGAGTCAAATACTAGTGGCTTCAACTATGAGCTACAGCATTTTAAAGTGTTTCTTCGTATTTGAAGATGTACTATTCATCTTCAAAAGTAATATTTTATTTTAAAATATCATACTCAACTGTTTTAATATTTCTCACGTTTTATTTTAAAATATGTTTGTTGAATAATTAGGTTGAGGAAAAAAATTAATTAGAAAATAATAATTTTAAGTAAAAAGAAATTATTAATTAACATATTGTTAGTTTAGGAAAAGAATTTTAAAATAATATTAATAAAAAATTAATATTATATTATTATTTTGACTAATCTAATGTAAAGTTATGATTTGAATGATTTTAAATTTATGAAAAATATATATTTTTAGCTAAATTTTAGAGATAGTTTTGATAAAATCAATACTAATGCTCTAAAATTATCTTAAAATATGCATTCCGACAATTATAAATATTGTAAAATTCACTTTATTCCTTTCTTTAAAAGATGGAAATCGAAAATGTAAAACATCAATATATAGTAATCTAAGGTGAAACTAAAAAGGCCAGTACTTACGCTGACAAAGCAATCGTGGAATTGCATGCGAATGAGCGCCGGCGCAATTGTAGGGTCCTTGAAAAACTTAGCCTTGACAAGACCAGCTACAATGCCCTCAACATCGAAGATCCCACATTTTCCCTTGTAAAATCCTACCTGAAGTGCTGCACTGCTGCCGGCGTAACATTGGCCTGCCAAGCTCACAATGATTAGGCCAAGGGCTAGTGCCATTGCCGTACCTGTGCTTGTCATTTTTGGCTTCACCACTTTATTTGGAAATATTAGACCTGAAAACAAACGACATGTTTCTTATCTATTTATATTCACAAGGATCGATGCCTGATCTACCATTATGCTTAGCACGACTGCCTTTAACATCGTGCAAAATATTCTATTTAAGCTGTAGACCTGGTATATACGCACTCATACCATGCCAGCAAATATTATTTCTTTCCATTTGCAAGCCAACGTAAGAGACACATCTTCCATACCACTTACGTGATAAGCTTTGACTTGTTAAGAAGTTAGATTTTTAAACTTCTAGATCTCTTTAATCAAATGTAAATAGAATTTTTCATATATAAATTAATTGAGAAATACTTTAATCATAAAGAAATTATATAAAAATAATTTTACAAATTAACGTGACTGGATCATGTAGTTCATCAGATTGTAAAATGTTGGTAAAAATTCACAATAATATAATAAAAATTACAATGAAATTAAAATTAAAACGAAATCAATTTGGACTAAGGTACGGAAATATCGCTCTCTTTAAAGAGATTCAAGCCCTCTACAGTGTACAAAATCTCAAATTAACCAATGCAGTAGAACTCTTCTTGACTTGACTCATCCAAGATACAACTGCTCAACTGATCGTCGTATAGCCCAAACCAACTCTGCACAAGTGGTTAAATTCAAAACTCCACCAAAAGAACACATTTTTTTTATCTGAAAATACTCTCAAAAATATTATACTCTCAATATTTATTTTTCTTATCTCACTTTCTCTTAATAGTCCCATACACGTACCCAATGATCAAAAGAACATATATAGACCATATGGAAAATAAACGTCCCAGGAGGTAAAAATACTTAATGGGCAAAAATAATAAAAAAGAATTAAACACAAGCAGCCCACCAACGACTACAATAAAGATACCAAACGGCTACTTTACAACAAGTCTATTAGAAAAAAATGTTATTGGCAATCAAGAGAATAAAGATGGGCTGAAAAACGTTCAAGCAATAAACCCCATAACGTACAGTAACGCTTCAACCATTAAAACTATTAACGGAATAAAAACACTTAAAAAACCCTTCTCAATATCAAATGCCACCGTAACAGCACTAAAAGAAACGTTATAAATAAAAATTATTTATTAAAAATATCAACATAAAATTATTTTTATTATAAAGTAGATATAACAGATCATATGAAAATATATTATCAATTTGTAAGTTTATTTTTATAGAATCTCTTTGTATATCATGTAGCACTATAATTGATTAGAAGGCTTTGTATTTGTTAAATCAAAATAACTTAGAACCGGTCTGTCTTATTATAAAAAATAGTCCACCAATAAGTGATCACCACGTAGGCGGTCCATTGAAAAACATATTGGACTCCATGGTAGGAGCCTCATTCGCTCAAACCCCTCATCTCCTTCCCTCAAACCCGTCGAAGCCTCCAGCGTCATAGCCTATCGAAGCTTCTAGCGTCGCAACCCCTCGAAGCCTCTGGCCCCTCAAAGCCTCCAACCTCGTCACAGCCCCTCGAAGTCTCCAGCCCTTCGCAGCCCCCTTATTGAAGTCTCTAGCCGGGTTGCAACCCCTCAAAGCCTCCAACCGGTTGTTTGTGGTGACGTATGTTGCCTCCCATTCCAAGACATCGACGTCTTGATAACCATCAAAAGCAATTCTATCCTATAATTCATTTTTTCTCGAGACGTATATTTCTATGCCCGTTGATTCCCTTTCAATTCAATTTGATCCCCATCCTCTATCCTTCAAGACACAAGTTTGTGTGAATCTCATATGCTCTACTCATTCAAGAGTCGTGTTCTTCTAAACGTGCCGCTTTTGTTCTTTGTATAATGTATGTGATTATTGTTTCAACTTATTTTCTAGGGCTGCAATCAAGCCTAGCTCTTCAAGTTGCTGGTTGTTCATGATTTAATTCTGTATTGTGTAATTTTTTATTATCGAGGTGAAACTTGGTGCCTGGGTTCTCTGGCCATTGGAGGGGAGGGGAATCTATGAAATTATCTGTTATTATGCATTGGGTAACCACTGAATAGGGTAGTGGTGGGCAGATGGTGGGCGATCGAGATGCTGGACGTGACAGAGATGGTTCTTGCACAGAGATGGTGGGGTGAAACTGTTGGGTCGTTCGATGGCACTGGGGCGTTCGACTAAGGGCACTGGACTGGGGCGTTCGACGGATCTAAAGTTTGTGAAGGGGGCGTTCCTTCGACTGGGTTGAGTTTCAAGAGATGTTTTGGCAGGGGCATTCGACTAGGGCATTCGGGAATGTAATGATCCTCATGTTAATTGTGTTGAATCGATGACGTGGTGGCTTACAATTGTGGCTAATATTCCCTTAAAAACAGTCGAACCACTCAAAAGCGATTCTGTTGTTAAATATATACGAGCTACCCACATGATATGGTTCTTTTAGTACATTATTATCGCCAAAATGATGTCAAAGAAAAACATGATGGAGGACGAAAATTTTGCATCATCCGATCGAGTTTGCATGTTTGAAAAATATAAGGAAATCTTCAAAACAATAACAACTTGGCAACGAGGATGGGGGTTCACATTCATGCGTTGTCTTTCGTGCTCACACGTCATGTTTTCGTGGACATCTAGAAAATAGGTGTGACATTGACTCGATCGTTAATTTGGTAGATTTTTAATTTGTTGTATACAAAATGGCCTCGAAGGGATGCATATCATGCCCGGGCAAATCATAATGTAATGGGGTTAAATTAAAATAAATTTAATGAGATTTGATGCAGCTTGGACTCAAGATAATACTGTCTGCCAATTTATTATTTTTAAAGAAAGATCAAATGTTTGCAGTCGATCCCATATATCCATGCATTTATTAGAGTATTGCCACTAGATTAGTCATCTCACCACTAGATTAGTCATCTCAATCTATAAAATTTGACTAATATAAAACTTTTTTACTTTTAATTAATCACTCAAAACTTGAAATATACATTGAATTAGTCATCACACTCTCTATAATAATAAAATATTATTAATTTTTCTTCAATTAAATTATATAGATGAACTTACTTATATTATAATTTGTTATAAGATATGATTATTGCATTATTTTTTATTTTATAAATACTTAATAAAAAGTTTATTCATATTTTCTTATATTATTATAATTTTTGCATGATTATAGATAGATGAATTAATTATTTTTATATTTTAAAAAATATTAAAAGAAAGATTATTAAAATTATTTTATAAAAATATAATTAATAATAGAAAAAATATATCGTAATTCTAGGGAAACTTTGAATAAGTTTTGGGTGTTGAAATTCTGGTAAAGGTTGGGCTCCATTTTTCTCTTGTTGCTTGTTGTTCCTTTTTAAACACAGGTTGGCCATCTTGATTCTTTGTGCAGAGTTGATTTCAAGTTTCTTATAGAGTTGGAATTGAAATTGAACGAGATTTTGATTGTTCAATTGACCTTAACAGGTTTATGCGACACAATTAGTGGAAGACAGATGAGAAAACAAGGTCTCCATATTTCGTTGTGAGCATTTGCACTGATCCCAGCCTTTTCTACTTCTAGTTTCTCTGTCCAAAACTGAATCCCACATCGATTAGAAGCAAGAAAATTTAGCATTTTATAATACTACAATGAGATTTGGCTATATGCCGTGGTCGGTAACGCGAGTATTTTTCCCACGTGGGTATCAGTTTGACTATTTGTTATTTTTTTTTCTTTTTTATTTAATGATTAAGGAAGTAATTTTAATTATATTGAAATATTTTTTTTAATTTTTTTAAAATATTTAAATATATTAAAAAATATAAAAATAAAAATAAAGAAAAAAACAAAAAGTAACGTGCAGTACACTTGAACTGGCCCGACTCCTAATCTTTATACCGGAAGTTAATTGACCTCTCACCAAACATTAGCTTTCTTGAACAAGGACAGGGAGAAGACAACAAATAGACTTTCAGATAAGAATCTTAAAAGTTTTGGCACCACATTTTCAATAGATAACACCAACAATATTTTTTCATGCTTGTTTAAATTGGAGAGCCTTCAAGAGTATTAAAAAGGTTTCGAATATCAGCACTACTTTTCTGAAAAGGTCGGACTATTTTCTTCCAAGAAATCTACTTTTTCTTTACACGACCCTTGTAACCACTCCAGAAAATTTCTGAAAAAGCTCTATGAATAACCTTAGGACTCGTTTATTTTAAAGATACATCTCATCTCATCTAATCTTATTTCACTTTATCATTACAATTTTTTTAAATTTTTATACAAAATAAAATAAACAGTTCAATTTTTTCAAATCTCGAAATAAAAATAATATTAAAAAATATATTTTAATAATATTTTATTCAACTTTTTAACTTTAATTTCAATTCATCTCATCTCATCTCTAAAAACAAACGAGTCCTTAATAAACTTTTTTGAAGGAGTTCAAATATGAATACATCATTGATTTGATTATGTCTCCCACAAAATCAGTGGGGAAAGCTTAGCTGATTTCTAATTCAATGATAGATATATAATTTTTTTTATAATCTTTTATACAACTATATTTAAAATAAGATGTATTTTTATAAGATAATTTATAAAAATACATCGATTTATATAAATATTCTCATTTTAAAACATGATTATAAAAAAATTCTAAAAAAAAAGTTATATACGTATTCATTGAATAATGATAGTCCAACCGATTTTCTACTACCATTCTACTATTTTTTTTTAATTTTTTAAAAAAATTTCTTTTATTGACTAGTTAAGAAAGTAATTATTAGTAAAATTATATATTTTTTAAACTTTTTTAATGATTAAAGATATTAAAAAAAAAACTTCAAAGAAAATAAAAATAAATAAATACACTAAGAGTAATAAAGTAGTGGTAAAAAGATTGTAAAAAAATATTGTTGAAATCAGTTGAGATGATTTATGAATAATAAAATAAAATATTATATAATATTATTTTTTTAATATTATTATTATTTTAAAATTTGAAAAAAATAAATTATTTATTATATTTTGTATGAAAATTTTTAAAAATTATAATAATAAAATTAGATGAATTTAGATGTGATACGAATTCAAACAAGCCGATTCAACCTCAGAAAATGATTTTTTTTTATTTTTTTCCACTTTTTTGTAACAAAAAATTTCGGTTTTGCCCTAGAAAGCGTGCTGGACAATTTTCAAGTAGCACTCAAAGAAATTAGAAAGTGCGCTCGGCCTCGACTTTCAGACCGCGAGTACGGACGTTCTTTCCATTCGAGGGCATTATTGTCATTACGCTTGACTCAAAATCCCTTCAAGCCCACGACCAGAGTAACAAGTCTATCTGTAACGCGAAGAACAAGACGACGACGCCGACGGTAATTTACTCCAAAGACAATGGGCAAAAAGGTAAAATGGAGCTGGAGCTCGGCTGTGGTCGGAGCGGCGTCGGCGGTAGCAGCGACGGCTCTTCTGTCGGCGAAGCCCAAGGATCCAACATTCCATTTGGTATCGATTAACCTCACCACCTTCAAGCTCAACCTCCCCGTCCTCGACGCCGAGCTCGTCCTCACCGTCCACGTCACCAACCCCAACATCGTCCCCATCCACTACTCCTCCACTACCATGTCCATCTTCTACGACGGCTCCTTGCTCGGCTCCGCCCAGGTCGAAGCCGGCTCCCAGTCGCCCCAATCCTGCCAGCTGCTCCGCCTCCCGGCCCGCCTCGACGGACTTCAGCTAGCTCACCACGCCGCTCGCTTCGTCGCTGACTTGGCCAGACGCGAGATGCTGCTCGATGCGGCGGTGGATATCGGTGGTTCGGCGAAGGTGCTATGGTGGGACCACAAGTTCAAGGTCCACGTGGAGAGCCGCGTCACCATTGATCCGGTTTCTTTTGATGTGATTGATCAGGAGAACATGTCTGAGCTGGAGCTTCTCCATGCTTGATCATAGTGTATGCTGTTCTCTGGAAGATGTAATAGATTGTACTGGTAATCAACTTTCTTTTTTTCTCTTTGTGAAAACCAAATCCGGTGACAATAAACGCAGCTTTCCACCACAAAAAAAGAAAAAGAAGAAAAAAAAAAAAAAAACTACAACAACATTGAGGCCGACAATTTTGAAACTGCAAATTTGATATGCATATGTCACAAAAAAACAAGAAGATTAAGGTTAAAATTTCCCATTTTGGTACTCATACGTGTAAAGCTGCTTGGATATTTATTGAATTGAGTTAAGTTAAATTGAAATGATAAAATATTATTTTTTTATATTATTATTATTTTAAAATTTAAAAAAATTGAATTATTTATTATATTTTATATTAAAATTTAAAAAAATTTATAATAATAAATTAAGAAGAATTGAGATCTAATCGTACCCTAAATGTTTCTGTGTAGAAAGAAGCAAAAGAATTTAGATTGCGGGAAAAATCAACAGTTGTGCATAGTAGTTAATATTCTTGTAAAAATCAGATTATGACCAAATTCAAAGACAGCATTGTTATTATGTTTTGGTGATTATTATACTTTTGTTATTTCAATTGCACACCCCTCATTCACCAACCAACAACAGCTGAAAGTTATGCACAACAAAGATAAAAAAAACCTTAACAATCTTTTTAGTGTATATATACCAGTTCCTACCAATTTTGTTTCCCAAACATGATTTTAGAACAGCAATATAGGGTTTAGTGTTATTATATATGTTGTAATTGTATTGGTTGGGACCTTACCATATAAATGATAGAGTGACAAAGCATCCAATATTTGGATTTGTTTTTCAATATTTGTTTCTTTATGTTATAAACTTATAAATGATGAATAACGTTAGATACAATTTTAAGATGTGTAAACTCTGCGTATTCCTTTTAAAGAAAGGTGGAGTTCGCCATTTAAAAATAATTTTTTCATGTGAATCTTAGATTTATCCAATTTTTTTAAAGAAAGTGTGCGAGACTTTCACACCCTAAGACTGCATATATGATTTCTCTGTAAACGATATATTTTTTAAATATTTTAAAATTTAGATATAGTCTTAGGGTATGTAAGTCTCACACACTCTTATTGAAAAGGAGTGGAGTCACCATTAAAATATTTACTTTTTCATGCGAGTTCTATATTTATTTATTTTTTTAAAAGAGTGTACGGAATTTGTATACTCTAAGAGCATTAGTAGTGGCTTAGCTATTTTTTAGCCAAATTTTGACTAGAAAATTCACTTTTTCTAATTTAGCTAGCCACTTTTCAATAATACGCTATCTAAAATATATAAATATTCCAGTAAAATATCTATTTTTATTTTTTCATTTATTATAATTCTAATGGTAGTTGAAATATTTATTTCATAAAAATGTCATTGTTATTTAGAAGATTTGTGAAGCGGGCATCTAGGTGAGTTCTTGAATCCATAGCTGAAAATTTAAGAAAAATCTCTAATTCAAAACTCTGTTAACATTTGTGATACATCATTATGTCTTTTAATTATCAAAAATGTATATTTAACTCAATTTGAAAAATTCTCAGATTAATGAGGAATATGGTACTTGAAGCAGCGAACTTTCTTATTCAACTTTTGGAAACAAAAAATAGCCAAAAAAATCGAATCCTTTATTGTAGATATAACCAGCTAATTACTTGCTATATTTTGGAGGAAATAGCCAAATTTGGGCTAAAATTTTACTTTAGCCAACCCACCACTGATGTTCTAAGACCGTAAATATCTTTTTTTTTTAACATATATATAAGTGATGGAGGAAAGGATGACATGTTTTACGAAGAAAATGTTAATGATATGATAAAGCAAAACCCATTAGATGCATCTGTGGAAAGGAAGGAAAAGTTTGGAGCATAAGAGGATCACCCGTACGTTTGAGAGTCTTTTTAGATTCCTCCAATTGTGTTGGACCAAAGACCCAAGCCCAAATGTATTAAATTTAGGGTTTTTTATTTTTTAACTAGGTAATAGTTGAGGAGATTGAGTCTCCGGTTCATAGTTCCTCAGAGCATTGATATTAGTTTCATCAAAGTCAATTTCAAAATTTAATAAAATGTATATGTTTTCCATAAATCCAATATCTCCTTATCCATAACCTAACATTAGATTAGTCATTGGATTTATTAAAATAATAATATAATATTATTTTTTAATAAGAATATTTTTAATTTTTTTCATATTTTGCAATCACACTAATCATATGTACTTTAATACTTTAATTCCATACTTAAATTATTATTTTCCAACTAATTACCCACATCATACTTCTTAGCCTCATCATCTATTACTTCGTTACTATAATTATTGCTTGTCAGATTCAATGACTCTCATTCCATCACTATATGTCAAGTACTTGTTTATTTGTATTGGTACTTGCACATGAAAAATAAAAAGACGATTGTGGGATTTTACATTTGGCTAAATATAAAATGCAGCTGTGTTTGGAAGAAATAAGCTATATTTTACATTTGGTTAGGTGTTTTTTATGAAGTCAATACCAATACTCTAAGTACCAGGGGTGGTGCCATTTAAGGCCAAGGGATACTTTTGGTCCTTCAAAATAAGGATTCTTTGTGAATAGTACCTTTAGTTTGTAAAGTTGAGGGTGGAAGATTTTGGGAGTTGTTTAGACTTTAGATCGAGTAAGCCACTTGGTACAAGACAATATTTCAATCAAAGGGATTAATGTACACTGATAGGAATGGAATATAATCAAACACTTTCCGAGCGTGGCCGGCAAAGTTGAAATCTGTTATGACCCGAGATTTGCTAGAGTCCGAAACCTCAAGGTAACACTGAGACCATACCAAAATCTCACGAATCAAGCGTGCTCACAAGCAGCATTCTTGCAATTCACATGTCTATTGTGCGATTCAAAAGAAATATAAACAAATTTAAAACACATAATGTTTTTGTGCAATTAATGTGATAGGTTTATATATTATTTTAGGACTCACTAAATAGACTTGTAAGTTCTTTTTTTCAATATATACTATAGGGCAATTCGTAATAAGCTCAATAGGCCCATAGCCAACACAAAGTTGTAAGCCAATTTGAAAAAGGTGCCCTTACAACTACCTGCGAATGAGAGTTGATGGTAGGGATACGGCTGAGTAGCACCCTCCACCACCCCCTACACCCGCGTGGACGAGGTGGTAATTTTTCACCCCTCCCCTGACCCTGTCCTGAGCCGCTGACCATCCGCTCCTATCTAACGGATGGGCGGAATTTTAGATAATTGTAGGAGCAATTATTAATAAGCTCGATGGGCCATCAATCAACACAAAGCTATAGATGAATACTTTAATTGTTATTGATGTAAGTTAATGTGGTACGTCAAATTATAAAATTATTTTTATTGTATCACATGAAGTCGATTAGTTTGCTAGTTTTTTTTTTATGAAATCTTTTTATGACTCTAGTGTAGTTATAGTAAATTCATAAATAAGATGCATGAGATCTGAAACACTTGTTCCAACTATTTGAAGGTTGACACCGACATGAATAGATAGCCCGACAATAAAAAGCATCTCAAAAGCAAATCCCTGTTCTAACTTTAGCATCATATACAGTCCGGCCCCGGCATATGATGAAGAGATCAGGATTGATTACAAGGCCCTGAAGCAGCATCAAGATATAATATTATTACTAGTTTTGGGGCTTCTTGCATAACAACAAATAAGCTGCTTCTTCCACGATGGATCAAGCATATGGGGGGTGAAAGGGGTAGGCCCTCAGAATTTGGTATGGTACAGTACCATTGTAGTCAGTCACCAACCATACATCATTAATCATAAAAAATGTGAAGGTAGGCCTTTTATGGAGTATTTTTTTCCTTTTTCCTTTTTTTTCTTTCTCAGTTCCCAAGTCTCCTAAGCATCTGTGTTTGAAAGAAAGCGAAGGAATTGATGATGTTTAAAGTGAACAAATAGTCTAATGCTCTTATCATTATTACCCTCATGACTATTAACTCAGCAACAGCAATTGCATTTGTCTAATGTCTGGGCCCCTCCTCCCTACCTTTTATTATTATTATGTTCAGAAACATGATCAAAGATCGTTTCTTTGACAGTAAAGCAAAGAAAAGAGTTAATAGAGAGAAGATTGCATGCAAAGAAACAGCAATAATAATTATTTCAAAATCCGATCCTAATCATTCTTATCACTGAAACATAACCCCAGCCCAGATTCTTCTTGTAGCACGCGTCAAGCCAAGCCAATGATGTGAGTCCCAAACGATGGATGGTCATGAGGATTCTTGAGCCTCTCCCTTTGCCCCCTTTTGCAGCTGTGGAATGAATGACCTTTGCTGAAATTCTACCCGCGTACGTCTCGTATATATAAGTCTACGATAAATTTTTAATTCAAGAGTTCGATTTATCATTTTTGTCCTTTTTATATTAATATTTAAATATGTATATATTTAAATAAACAAATAAAAATAATAAATTACTGGAAATGTACAATGTAAGATTTTCTTATAATATTTCTATACTTGGCATTCATTCAATGGTGTTTTGTATCAAGTTTCGACTACCGCTAGGGGCGAAAGTTGGTGAATCGAAAAAAATTAACTTTTCGGACTGAACAGACCAACCGGACTGGAGCTACCGGTCCGTCTGGGGGGTGATGGGCCTAAATTTTCGATCCATCATTTTTTTCGGACCGGACCAGATTTGACTAGACTGATTTACACTCCTAATTACGAAAATGCTCAGTATTGGAAATAAAATAAATCGACTCCACCTATTGGAATCTCGTTCTCAAGAATAAAAATAGAGATAAAAGAAAAAGTTGGAAAATGATACTTAGCTCCCTCAAAGTTACCGTTCGGGTATTTTAGTTTTTTTTTTTCTTAACGGTTAAGGAAGTAACTATTAATGAAATTGTATTTTTTTTAATGGTTAAAGATGTTAAAAAATATTTTTTTAAAAAAAGAAATATACTAGGGGCACGTCTAATAATACATGCTAGGCGGCTCTGCAGCTTTGTCCAAAAGTAAAAAAGTTGACTCAAGTACAAACATAAAAGTGACATAAGGCAAATATATTTATTGGCTTCCCCCAACATAATTCTTTTTATATGCTTTTATGCATAATCACATAAATTGAGGGTTAGGTCTTTGTTCTCATTTTTTTAATACATAACATATGCCCTTATTTATAAATGAATGGAGTTAGAGAAAGAATAAAAATACAATAAATCAATGATATTAATTGATTGACATAATAAACTAAATATGGTAAAGGATAAGTTATATTACCATACGTACTAAAATATTATAAATATATTCTATAATAAGTATGGTAATATTCTAACATCTTCTCAAACTCAAGATGATTATGAAGATCATGTTGTTGGCCAGGTGAATGAGACTTAGGAATCTAATTGGCGACCTAACAAAATGTATCTCCGTGGCGTGTGGCGCAAGTGGATGGCGAACAATAACAAATCAATATACGAGATTGATGAAGAAAATGAGGACAACGATCCGTTAAATGACACGTTGAATGAAGCTTTTGAAAGACGTGTAGTGAATGAAAAAAAAAATATATCGAATAACACGTTGAATATGAGACTTATCACTAATAGGAAAATGATGCTAGATACACTAGGAAATCCGTGGCTCTTATGCCAAAATGCCAATAGAAACTCATACAATCAATTGGTGGTTTGATATGAGAAAAACCAAATTGAAAAATGGATGTAGCTAAGAAGTTTTTTTGAAACATAAAACTAGCAGAAGAACTTTAAAATCGAGTCTGGCATTAAGAAATAGTCTATAAAATCGAGTCGTTGACCAATGGCTTTGATATCATTTAAAAAATAAAATATAATAGAAAAGGAGATGGATAAGAGAATGAGGGAGAGAGACTTTAAGGACTAAATCTTTGCTATTTTCAATTATTTTTTAATACATAACATATGGCCCTAGGCTAGAGAAATAATGAAAATACAACAAATAACTGATATTGATTGATTTACACAATAAATTAAATATGGTAGAGAATAAGTCATATTACATACATGTTGTATTATAAATATATCCTATAATAAGTCTCATGTTGGAATTCAATCTGATTATGATCTTCAAATTAATTAATTTGTGAATGGGGGAAGTAATTACTCTAATAACGATCTGAAAAATGATAGGACTTAAGCTGAATGTAATTGGATTAAATTAAGCTGTAATTAATTCTCTTATATGCAACGCAATCATATAGTACGTGTTGTTGGAATTTGTCAAGTACGTGTATGATCACTATTTGAGGAGTGAAGCAAAGGAATCCAGTCGTGGACCCATGTCTACACTCATGTTGAATCATATTTTAATTAAATATAATTTTCATTGAATCTTATTTTAATTAAAAAAAGTTGCTAACATTATTTAAACAAATTTTCAACAATATTCTACTTCAAAGAAAAGATTGTAATGAGGATCCTCGTGGATGTAATTATAACAAGAATTATTCTACTCATCATCTCTATACCATATACTTGCTAAAGAAAAAATAAAAAAGATAAAAAAATAAAAACAGACAATGGTCGCTGTAACAAAGTTTTGGTAGATACTAGACGATAACGGTGATGGTGATGATAATAAAGCAATGACAACAATAGCAAATGATAGCAAGTACACCCTAATATTGACAATATTAGTGATATGGGTGATAATGTCGATATAATTTATGCAATAGAAAACATGATTTCCCATGATCTAGCTTAAACTTTACTACGTTTATGCTTGAAAATACAAAGTTGCTTCATATGGTTTTCATAATTATTCTAGTGTTAGCTCAATAGAGAAAAACAAAATTAAAAATTTCAGGTAGATGCATAATTATGTTTGATTTACAAAGAAATCTCATAAAATAAAACTCATAAATTGATTGAGTTGGCTTATTGTGGTAAATTAGATTGTGAAACTAATTTTAATTATAAAGTAGATCTAACGTATTACATTTAATCGCATTAGTTTATAGACCTTATTTTGTAAGATTTATTTATAAACCTAATAGGTATATATATAAATATATTGAATAATATGGAAAGCAGGTAAATTACAAACCTACTTTGGAATATAAATTTTATTGAAAATAGTACTTTTCTTGAATACATGACTTTAAATTTCAACTTAAATTCAAACGTACAGGGATACATGAGAAAAAAACAAATGAGGGATCTCTTTCTAATTTTTTTTCAACTTGCTCTTGGTTATTAATATTTTCTCGTCGTGCCTTTTTTGTTTATTTATTCTTCTTTTTATATAGCCGGGAATGATCTGAGGATTCCTCTAGCTATGATTTTTTTTCTTTTTCTTCTGTCAAATTATTTTCTTTTTAATTTTGACAACATGAGAGTACTCTAAAGATTCTTGCAGCTGTCGTTTTGCTTTTTCTTCTGCTTAATTATTTTATTTTCGACTTGGCAACACTAAAAATTTCTTGTCTTGTAGCAATCTTTAACACCCAAAACTTCTACAAACTTGAGACGAATTTGATCATGGGATGACACATTGTCCATGAATAGTACTTTGTCAGATTTTACTATTTAATTATAAATAGTGTCGATATACATTAAATTGCCTTCAATTATGGTTGTTCTATCTAACGGATGGCCTTACAACAAAAGGAGACAAATTGAGGTTCTCCTCTCTAATTTCTTGACGGGATTGAAAAGTACATAGATAAATAAATACACCATCAAATGTTTATGTGGAATCTACAATACTCAAAAACCCTATACGAGTAGTATTAAATGCTGCAAAACTCATGTAATATGTCTATCTTTAGTCAAGATTAAACCATCCAACTCGATTAAGTAATTGAAGAGAATCTCTATTTGAAGAAAACCTCAGTCCCAACTGGTCTTGTTAATTAATCAAAACAAGATCATGTGAATGATCAAATGATTAGATATGAAATATATCAAGGGTTTTGGACTCTTTGCTTCCAAACATACCAACAAAGATGTGAAGAAATATTATATTCCTTTATTTTGTTAATAACTTATCCCTTACCAAAGACAATTGTACTTTAGGCTCATGGTTCTTATAAAATAAATCAACTCATGTGGGTTGGGTAGATATGTTGCATGATAACGATCCCTTGCTACCTAGCCCTACTTCTAGTCATAAACGCTAGCTCTATTCTCTCACCTATTAGATGCTTTTTGATTACTAAGATTGTCTAATTTTCTTTAATTTTCTTGAGTTATTGTTGGTCTTTCTTCAACCTTATTTGAAATACTCCAATTACATATGAAGAGTCAAGAGTTTTCTCTTCTTCCTTTGGCCTCCTTTTATACAGTTATCTTTCATTATTTTGAGTAGTTGAGTCTTACTTGTCTTATATCATTTTCACATTTTTTATATTTGAGTCAACTTATTTTAGCTTTATTTCTTGACATTGTCTCTTTCTTTCCTTATCTCTTGTCCTTATCTCTCTTCATTTATTATTGGTAATTGGTTCCCGATAGGCTAGACTCAATTTATTTCATGTTCAACATCTATCAATCTAATAAGAGTTAGTCCACATACAGTCCCAAAATAGAGACTGCTCATACAAGCTCATACAATTATGTTTAAAAAAAATTAAAATTACAATAATATTCTTTTTAAAATGATATTTTTTTTTCTTTTTATCCTCATTCATCAATGTGACTGCACATGTAGTCCTATGTAAATAAAATTTCTCATCTAATGATAATGGGAGTTTGCCACAACAATAATATGTCACGTTTCAATTTTGTATTGACTGCCATGATATATTGATGTTAAGTATGGGCCAATCAAAAAGTGACACATGGCATTATGCAATCCTTCGTTAATTCTTAAACAGCCGATTGATTAAGGTACTTAATCATAAATTTTGAAATTCAGGTATTAGCTTTGTAAAATGTTAAAAATCTAGATCATGATTGATAAAAACTAAAATTCCAATTTTACAATTAATCCCTAAAACCAAGAAAAAATATATAATAAGAGGAAGGGAAAAAGTCTAAAAAAAAGAGAAGAGGAAATGAAGAAAGAAAAGCGGGCATGAGCAGTCGGTGGACAGAGAGCGGTTTTTTTGAGGTGGTTTATGTTGATCACATGGACAGGAGTTGAAGGCAAAAAGATATACAAATACTTAACATAGATGCTATTTCAGTTGCAAGACACTTTTCATGGAAAAATGCTGGAAAGATGGAAGGGAGAGGTTCTTCAGATTCAAGTTGAGTCATCTCTAAAACCTACCAATACGTAGCCGTCTAACTGAAGCAAACTCCAAAATTATAATCTTTAATATATAATTACTCCCTACACCTCAATGCCACTCTGTAATTTCTCTGTTAATTTCCTACCAATTCTCTCTCTTGCTGTCTCTCTCTCTCTTCTTGTTCAATGTTGAGCTCTCCACAACTCCAAGGAAGCCCGAAATAAGACTATTGAGATAATGATACTCACGTCCCACATTCTTCAGTCCCTTTGCTTCGACCCAACTCCACCACCCCAAATGCCGTCCGTGAAAATTTTCTTTCCTTCTCAGAATCTTTTTTAGTATTTGTTTTTTTTTTTTTCCATTGTTTTTTAAACCAGCAAGAAAACATTTTTCTTTTCTACTTCAAGAATAGGCCTTTTTCATTGCCAGCCATGACTGATGTCCTCAACCTCAACCATTCCCCATCCCATTTCTCTGATTCTTCTTCTTCTCCTACAAGAGTCTCTTCCCCTACTTCTTCCTTATCCTGCGTACCCCCTCAAAATGAAGACATCGATCACTCTGACTGTGACTCACCCTCTTCCTCTGTAGCTGAGGACAGCGATTTTACAGCAACTGGCTGTGAGGCAGAGGAGGAACGTGACAAACGGAGAAGGGATCAGTTGTCTTTGTTGGCATTGCTGTTGGCCATTTTCAGGAAATCTTTGATTGCTTGTAAGAATACTGACAGGAGGGAGCTCTGTGCCATGGAGATCGGGTGGCCCACTGAGGTGCGCCATGTCGCGCATGTTACCTTTGATAGGTTTAATGGGTTCTTGGGATTGCCTGTGGAATTTGAACCTGAGGTGCCCAGGAGGTCTCCCAGTGCCAGGTACATTTTGGGGTTTTGTAAATTCTGGTTGTTTGTTATTTTTGGTTGGAATGTGTGGGTGTAATTTTCTTGATTCGATTATTATTAGTTGCTCATTTAGTATTAAATCGGTAAAATTGGTTGATTTTGATTGATGGGTTTTGCTATTCAATTTCTAGGTTTGTGAATTTGCTCCTTTTGCTCTGTGTCATAGTTCGTGGAATTTGGCTTTCTTTTCTTTTTTGCTTTCTTTTCTTTTTGTTGTTGGGTGGGTTGTGGTGGGGGAAGGTTGGGTTACGGTGCTTACTTGTCGTGGAATACAAACTTGAGATTGTGAATTTGGTGTGCGTAATTGTTGGGTTTTTTCCTTTTCAGATACTGTAGTGGTTTTTGATCGGAGATACTGTAGTGATTTCTGGCATCAATTCTTCAGATTGTGAGGTTGTGTTGTTCAATTGCCGAATTCCCCCTTCTTCTTTTTTTCCTGTATGTTTGTGGCCTACTTTTTAGTTTTTTATAATCGATTTCCAACTTGTAAAATCGAAAATTGTAAAACTTTTTGGTTGCAATTTACCGAAGCCATTCGTTATTTCTTTTTTATAAGTAATTTACAGAACCCCCATTCTTTTTTATTGCGATTTACAGAACACATTCTTTTTTGTTGCAATTTACAAAAAAAATTTATGTTTATTTGTTGTTTAACGCACTTTTTGGTAATTGTGGTGAATGCAATCTAATATATGCGAAAAAATAAAATTACTGGGAGGCCAAACAAAGTAAAACCCAAATCATGATATCAGGAGTTTATCAACAACTTACCATTGGGAAGTTGCCCCATACCACATGACATTTGCTATATCAATTTCTTCTCCAGCTTTGATTCCCCAGCTACCAAGTGTATGCTCTTTTTACTATTTGTTATCTCAAATTGGTCTGCCTTCACAATGGGATAGAGAGCTGAGTTTCCCAATTAGGGAAACAGGTGCAATGAGGTAGTATCCCTTCCCGAGGGTAGCTAAGTTAGCCTTAGTTGCAATTGCTTGGATTGTGTTTCTTATTTGAAGTTGTTTAATGGAATGTTTACTAATTCTCTGTTGATTAATAATTTTCCCTTTGCGTTGGTTAAATCAGCTTTGACAAACAAGGACCCCTCTCTATCTTATTCTTGTAGTTATTTTACACACAAATATTAATCATCAGAGCATTAGGGCTCGTTTGGATACATAAACCATCTCATCATTACAATTTTCTTAAATTTCCACACAAAATACAATAAACAATTTAACTTTTTCAAATCTCTAAACAATAATAATATTAAAAAATAATATTCTAACAATATTTTATTCAACTCATCTAAAATCATCTCATCTCACTATCCAAATGAGCCCTTAATATACACTCAGACGCACTAATATATACACACAAATTAAGTAGAGTAATGTTGCATACAGTTGTGGAGTGCGCAAGCGCCGTGCAGTCGCTTTGAAAAAGAGTGAAGTCCACTATTAAAAAATTATTATTTTTTCATGTGGGTCCCGTATTTATTCATTTTTTTCAAAGTGATTGCATGGCACTTGCGCACTCATGACTGAAACTATCATTTCTCATAAAAGGGTTTTCCCAACTTGCCATTGTACATGTCTGATGGACTCTGCATGTTTGTTTCTTCATATATAAATATCTAGAGAATTTGCTATAAATGTCTTTTACTTTTCAAAAAAAAAAAAAAGATCTAGAGAATTTGAAGCTTCCCTAGAATCACTTATAAAGCATGTTTCTCCTAGTAGATAGCCAATGTGGAACTTAACACCCATGACTACCCTTATAACCTAACCACTTTATGCGGGTCATTCATACTCCCAATTTGGAACTGGGATGTCATAAACTCCCCCGCTTAAATTTCTGATGTCTCAAGGCAATATCATGCAGTGCTCCAGTTTCACACAGCCAGCCTCACCAGATGTCTCTGATAACGTATATAAGGGCCCAAGGAAAGCACTTACTACATTTGCACTATAATCCAAAAATTTTAGTCAATTTAAAACTTCCCAAGAATCACATATATAACCCAGCTTCACCTAATAAGTAGTAAATATGAGACCTAGCAACCATGACTACCTTTATAACCTACCCACACTATGTAGGTTATTCATATTCCCAAAGTAGGAATTCGGGTTACATAATATACAGTTTACCGATTTATATCCATTTAGGAGCATCCCTTGTGATTGGTGTTTTCATTAAAACACATGCATTTCAGATTGTTAAATGTTTTTGTTGAGAAAGAGGATGTTACCCCACAATTTTATTAGTAGCCTTCCCTTTTGGCGGAGTAATACCGTAGTTACATTCATACACCTTGGGGGTTACATCATATATATACACCCAAAACCAAAGGTGCCCAAAAAAAAACAAAAAAGAATTATCAAATATTTTATTCCTATACAATTTAAAATCATTTACAGCTGGAAGTCCAGCCCTATCCAGTACCAAAGCACGTCGCATGTTCCGTGTCATTTCATCCCAATTATTGAAAATACAACTCTTCCAATGCTCCTAAGTTGGCCAAGTTGTCTGCGACATGATCAACTTCTCAAAAATATGTTTAACTGATAAATTTCATAACCTTTGATTGTTATCAATCTGGTCCTACAACTCTCTGAAATACCAGGGGCAGCAACCTTTTCCTTCCAGCCATCCAACCACCACCTAAGAGTCTATAATAGGCACCAAGATGGACCTAGTCTTAAAGATCATTTTTCCTCAACGGGTCTAAATTTTCCATTAGCTTGATTTTGACTTTCTTGGGTGAGTTTTCAAATTGATTGTGGGTTCAAGGGATTCCATTCCCACAGGTTCATATCAGTCTAACTCCACTTCAACCTCCCAGAGGTTTTGTTGAATGCACAGCTTAAGACTGTTTAGGATGGCTCTTACCTCAGCCACAGTATTAGTACCTTCCCCATGGTAGGAAGAAAAACCACCAGAATCTATCCTCTTTCTTCCTCACCATGCCTCCACCACCACTCACACCTGGATTTCCAAAGCAACAACCATCCATATTGTGCCAAAATCTATCCTTCGGCATTTTTTTGGCACCAAAATAGGGTTTGAACCTTCCGCCTTTTAACCTTTACAATATGTTTTAACTGGTTTATTTTGGAAACAATACCAGCCATCGTCATCTTGATTTTTAATACAAGCACTCTCCAAGTAGTGTCTGTCATCTCAGAAAGATTTCATATTTCTCTTAAATTGTAGAATCTTCATGTAACTCTCTGATGACATCTGCATCACATTAGATAGTATAACTTTTTTCCTTCAAAGCTTTAAAGCATGTTAATTTTTCACCTTTTTTGATGAGTTTCTGGTTAATTGTTTAACTGGTACGACCTCTATTATGCTTATCCTTTGACTTGTTTTTTCTCAAATGTAGTACTACCGTCTTCGGAGTTTCCACGGAATCCATGCAGTTGTCATTTGATTCTAGAGGGAATAGCGTGCCGTCCATTCTCTTGCTAATGCAAAAAAACTTGTATGCACTAGGTGGCCTGGAGGTATTTCACCTTGTTCTTTCCCTTTTCCTCCATCTTGATTCTTCTTTAACATCATGATGCCGACTCTAAATTCAGGACATGATTTGTCTGACCACATGCAATAATTGGAAGAAAAATTCTATTCTCAAGCCGTGAAGCACACCTAGTAAAGTACTTACATGGCATAATTTGATTTGGAAGATAAATTTTAAAATTTGAATCTTACAAATCCAATATTACCATTTAAGTGATGTGGATGGTGTACTCTACATACCAGCTTGAGAATTGAATAACTTGAGTTGGAAATCGAAAGAAGTTTGTAAATTCAGTGGTTTGACTTCTGCGTGACTCGGCCTTTTGTTATTTATGCTGTTGCATGTCGAGTTGTGTTTTGTGGACGCTTCCTCAAACTATCATGTTTACAAGTTTAGGCGGAAGGCGTTTTCAGAATCACTGCAGAAAATAGTCAAGAGGAGTTTGCCAGGGATCAACTGAATAGAGGAGTGGTACCAGAAGGCATTGATGTACACTGTTTGGCGGGACTTATCAAGGTATACCATTTTTATTCTACTAGCGTTCATTAAAGATACCATTTGTAGGCATCATGTATGCCATATAGTTCTTTATGAGTATGCTGAAGTGAGTTGATCAAAATAAGAGCTATTTTAAAAAATTGCAACTCCTAGCAATAGGCAGATTAATGGCTCGTTTGGATAGTGAGATGAGATGAAATGAGATGGTTTTAGATAAGTTGAATAAAATATTGTTAGAATATTATTTTTTAATATTATTATTATTTTAGGATTTGAAAAAGTTGAATTGTTTATTATATTTTGTGTGAAAATTTGGGAAAGTTGTAATGATAAGATGAGATGGGATGGTTTATGTATCCAAACAAGCCCTAAGTTTTTCTTTTAAAAACAGAATGCAATATAATATACAAATGCTTGTAAAACGGTGGTCCTTGTTTGTTTGGTTACTAAACAAAGCAACATAATTAATTCCATGGTTGAATACCACTTTTCGTTGCATTTGAGAGCAAAAAGTGATTTAGATAAATATGCATTTTTGTAAAAGTAAATTTTTTTCAAAACCTAAAATTCCTGTTGGGATCCATTTTTGTAATTGTTTAGAAAAAAGCTACTTTTTTATAACATCTGTTGGCTTTCTTAGTTATTTTGGATATTGTTAACTGTTAAGTTTAGGATTTGTCTGTCATAAGTTATGCAGTTTAACCAAAAATAGCAATTTAGTGTATAGAAATAAAATCAGTTCTTTTAAGGCTTCTAAGATTTAATTTCGAAGGATGAGTTTCTTGATTAAATATCATATTAGTTTGAATTTAATAATTTTCAATCAGTTGTGTATAAATTTATCAAGAAAACACCAACATTAGAGAACGCACCACTTGCCCAACAAACTTATTGTTGAAATATAAAAAGAAAATTGTTCATGATAATATATGGTCTAAGTTGACTTTAAAAATCTTCTTGCAGTTACCAGGCTGCTGATTGGAATTTTAGATTACCTTCCAGATGCTTGAGAAACTGTAAAAAGCATATCTGTGAAAGGCTCATTGTCCACCTAATATACATTCAGTATTCACCAAGAAATATAAGAAACAAAAAAATATCAACCAGTCTTTCTACTGCCACTGGTTATTTTTTTATGCCACAATTTCTGTCCTTTCACTTTCTGTGTTGGATGGACAGAGGCCCTCCTATGGAATACAACAAGAAAAGCATAAAAGGTAGGAGAATATTATTAACATATATACATGTGGGGTAAGTTTGGACCAATTAAGGAGGATGTCTTCTTCCTTGACATGTATGGACCTAAACAAGGGATTGGGGCCCCTGAAATTATAATTAACGGGGGGAGAGAAGTTTGATCATACTTGTTTTACTCATGTTTGATCAGTCTTGCTATCACACTTAATCTAACGGATGTCAAGTTCAAAGCAAATATATGTCAAGTTCAAAGCAAATATATGTCAAGTGCAGTCAACAGTCACTGTGGAAATAGTGTTTGGCCTATTCCAGATTGATTGTAATGTCGATGCATGGCCCTATGATAACTGAGTTAAGGCCTGTGACTACTAAAGGTGTATTTACTGACTTATATTTATCTTTCAGGCTTGGTTTCGGGAACTCCCAACTGGGGTTTTGGATTCCCTATCACCCGAGCAGGTCATGCAATGCCAGACAGAAGAGGATTCTGCTGAACTTGTGAGGCTTCTACCCCCAACTGAAGCTGCTTTACTGGATTGGACCATCAACTTGATGGCTGATGTTGTGCAAGAGGAACATCTGAACAAGATGGATGCACGCAACATTGCTATGGTTTTTGCACCAAACATGACTAAGGTGAGTTTAATAATCTCACTTCTTAAACTCCAGAAAATTTGCACAAGCTCATAACAACGACTATAAATTTCTTTCTTTCTAAGAAGGCATTTGAGCTTCCCTCTAAATCAAATCAGCTTCTTGCGTTCCATGGGACCTAATCTAGAAGCATGTTTCCAATTGCATTTAAATGCATCCATATTCGGACCATTTATTTATTGAGTATTTTAGGATTACAAAGAGGTCTCTCCCTTTCATTTCCATGTTAGTGATGTCATGTTACCTGCTAACTATCAAGTCATGTGTCAAAATGATATGTAATGATAAAAGTTTGAGGGAGATTGGCAATTAGAGCTACAACGTATCCCTACAACAGCTCCTAAGAATTCATCCTTTTTATTATCATTTCCCTATAAACTGAAATGTATCATGGGAATGCGGAGGTCCGATTTATCCAATGGTTGGTGGAATGACAGGTATTTTTTACTTCTTCTGTTGCAGATGGCAGATCCTTTGACTGCCTTGATGTATGCAGTCCAAGTGATGAACTTCCTCAAGACCCTGATCTTAAAAACATTAAGAGAAAGAAAAGATTCTATGGTGGAGCCTTATTCTGCTAGCCCTTTAGATCCTTCTGATGAGAATGGAAACTGGGGCGCTTCACAAACCTGCCTGGAAGATATTAGCTTAGAGAATGATGAGATAGAGCAAGCATTCATTGCTGAAGAACCTGCTTCTGAAATTTCCCTCAACTCTAATAAAAACAATAACACGATTGACAGAGCAGCTGAAAGTTTATTGACTTCTTCTGAGAAACTAAACTCTGATGGAAATGGCTTTTTTGAGACTCCAGCTCAAGTTGACCCTTCCATTACGAAAACCGAAGGTGGTGAAATCAATGGTGCAATCGCTGTAGTTCAAGATAATGCAGGAAAGGTAAAGACTGGTCAATCAAGTAATTCAATTTTTGGAAAGGGGCCAAGGAAAAAATGTGGTCTGCAACCTGTAGTTCCTGGAACCACGTCTGTTGAGAAGACCAGGGGAATTAGCAATCTGAGTCGCATAGACTCAAGGATAGAGCGGTTCGAAGCCTGGAGGTGAAGGAAACTCAACAGCAGTTGGACTACAATTGATTCTATTGTAGTTCAGTGTAAGTCTGGTTGATTTGGAATTTAGGGAAAGTTTGTGAATTGCTCATTGTATGTTGTCTGTATTGTTGGGTGGTTTGCTTGACCTGTTCTGATTTCATGGAGAAAACTTCCTTATTCTCATACTAACACTGTTACTGTTGTTTCATTTATGTGGTTTCTTGGGTTTGTTTACCTGCCTGTGAATGACCGATCCCTTAATTATGTTAGTCTTCTTTTTTAGCAAAATTTCCTGTTTCTTTGGTTCTTCCAAGTTCATGGAAAGACTCAAATTTTATGTCACTCATTTCCCTTTACTATATAAATAAATGAGACTATCCAACAAGTAGTTCCAAATCAACTCGATCAAACTCGAATTTGGCTTAATTCATCTATTAAATGAGTTTTTTGTGAATACAAAATTATAATCGATTATCAAACAATACAATTCATATGAACCTAATTCTATTCATACGTTTTAAGATATTTACAAAACTTTAGGTTTATGAAAATTTGTAGATGAAATTATGAAATAGAATATAATACGATATTTTGTAAAAGAGTAGTACTACATATATTTACAAGACTCATTTTATTAGTTTTCTTTTGAAATTCAAGTTTTATGATTTTTATCATATCAATAACTGACATGTGGAGAAGTAAATTTTTTTAAATATATTTAACATTTTTCTTTATAAAAATTAAGTAATTTGTGAACAAGTCGGAACTGGCACAAGTAATAAATTAGCTATTCGTGAACATAAAAGGCTCAACTCAAATTCAAATAAATATTAAAACAAAAAACAAAAGATTCTGACCTTCCTTCAGATTTGTGGAAAGTTTGGGACCACGAAATGGAGATAAAAGAAAATGACTACCATTGCTCTGGAAAAGTAAAATGAAATACGATAATCAGAAGAAGTAGGCAAAACTCAGGAATCAGGAGGCTGTGGAAGGAAACAGTAGTAAAAAAAAGTAGCCGTTTAGGTTTAAAAAATATTTCATTTCATCTAATCTCATTATTATAATTTTTTTTTTAAATATCACATAAAATATAATAAACAATTCAATTTTTCAAATTTCAATTCAAAATTTTTAAATTCTAAAATAATAATAATATTAAAAAATAATATTTTAATAATATATTTTTTTAATTTTAATTTTTCATTTAAAATTATATCATCTTTTCTCTAAATCCAAATCCGCCAAGTCAGCATCGATGCTTGTTTTCGCACGAAGAAATAGACATTTTTCTCAGATTAGGAGGGAACGTGTTAAAAGGATCGATTCGAATATTCCTTCGTGCTTCAGGAAATGAAAATTACAGCCGAAACTGGCGGCATACTCGACAATGTCAATATTATACGAACACCTAGCTGCAGCTCACCACACTCGGAGAAAGTACTCAATATACGACAAGTGTTGCGACGATATTTTACAAAATTAAATTTATAAATTTACATATTTTGATTCAGCTATCAAATTAACCATCATACGAAATTATATTAATTTATAATTTTTTTTTTATTTTGTGATCTCTTTATAATTAAAATATTTATCTAAATCTATATGTATATTTTTTAAAAAAATAGATTTATAAATTGATATATCTTTATATGAATATGTCTAATCTATTTTATAATAAAAATTAAATTTTTAATTTAACATATTTTATCAAGTTACATTAAATTGTAAATTTGTCTTTTTTATAATATTTATATTTATATGTAAAACTAAATTATACCTATATTTGAATTGCTAAGATACTCAAAATCTAAAGTTTTTGGGAGACTATCCCTAGCTGGGACCTGTCACTGCCAATCATCTGTGAACAAGTGGGGATAAATAAAAGGATGGTTTCAATGAATTGAAGGACAAGGTTTATCAACCAAGATTCCGATAACCAGGGTCCAGGGTGTTGCTATCCAAGAGATGGAAAATACAGAGATAATTAAATAATAAATAATCATATTTATCATTTTAATTTTTATTATTTTTTTATTATTTTATATTGTAATATTAGATAATTAAAAAAATATATATATATATATATATATACACGATGGCCTATGACTGTATATTTTCTAACCAATCACATCAACACACCCTATATGTGATTTGAAATTCCAAAAGGTTTGTTTGTTCTTATTATAATTTTTTTTTTTTTTAATCAAAAGCATTGTGAAAGGAAAAACTTGACAGGGAATTAGCAATGTTGTAGTACTTGCCCCACCCTGGATACTGACAAATGACAATATATAATTTTCAACAACAAGCAATTTATCTCACCCTTATGATTATGCATGATTTATTGGTTTTTTTTTTTCTCTAAGAAAATATGGTATATGAGATAGTAATATCCTTTTTTGATAAATTATGGCCACATCAATTTAAAGATTTTTATTTCTGTGAAAAAAAAAATTCTATCCACAATTCTCTTAATTATTATCCATTAATATTTCCTTATGTGGCATCTAATGATTGGATGATAAGTAATGAATGATAAATAATCTTCTAAGTATTTAGAGCGGTGCTATTCTACCGCATGCAGGTGCCTACTCATTGTGCTGCCTAGTGTAAATTGTACTTTTCTTTTCTTTTTTTACTTTTTATTTCAAACATTTTTTAAATATTTTTAAAAAATAAAAAAAAATACAAATACACTAATAGTCACTTCTTTAACCATTAAGAAAAAAATTAAAAGAAAATTAAATGCACAAGCAAATTGATGAGATATAGTAGCATTATTCAATTATTTAATGTAATATTAGAGGATCGTGAAAGGATGGTGATAAAAAAAAAAAAAAAAAAAAAAATGGAGTTGGAGCATTTCTCTCCTCCCTAAACCTTAAAGAACCTCTCTTTTGATCTTTAACGTGGGGAACCTCCACTCAATAGTTTAGGTGTTCTGTGAATGAAAACCAACCACTCATTGAATAGGAAGTTATATATCTAGCTGAATTTACTTGAAATTTATAACCACCAAAATCTGGACCAACAACCATAGCCACGCATCTTTGTTCTACACCAACAACAAAAAGATATGCAAAATCCAATAGCCCTTGGTTTAATAGCAGCACCCTTTCCTTGATCTTTTTCAACCCATCATAGTCTTCTCCTCTCTTCCCCCCCTCCCTCTTGTCTTCACCGTCAAAAAGCTCTCACCAGTACCTTTTCTCTGGTCTTTTCTCTTCTCACAAACATCCTACAAAGTCGATAACCAAGGAGCCAAGCCATGGCTGCATGTGGAAGTCTCCAACACATCTTTGAAAACCCATTGCCAGAAAACCCAACACTGCTTGAATCACTCTCTTCTTGGAACCAGATTAAACCTGTTAAACCTATTGAACAGCCATCGTTCACAGAGATCTTTGGTGAACTTCATTTCAAAGAGAATTCTGATTCATCCCCATCATGCCTTCCCACTCCATTATTGTCACCATCTTCGTCTTCGTCTTTGGTAGGCTTAACTTTGGGAAGAACCGGGGCCGGAAAGCTCAATACCAGTGATGGTTCAGCTGAGAGGGATGAAAACAAGAACCTGTCAAGGGACTCTTTCTCAGACTCCTCCTCGACCAAGTACTCCAGTCATCATAAAAGCAATGACAACTTCTCATCAATGAACTCTGACAGCCTGCAGCTGTGCACTGAGGGTCTTGGGTTTGAAAGCTCAGATGATGTTGAGGAGTTGAGGAGTGAGATGAGCGAGGATAATCGGCAACAACCAGAGGAGAAAATAAGTATAACAAAGCATCAGTTTGCATCAGAGAATCAAGGTGGTGATTTCAGGAGGTCGAAGACAAGGGGTGGGGCATTCCCTCCTCCAATTTCTTCAATCAGCAAGAGTGGGAAGCCTTGGGTTTGCTTCAAGTCTTTCAGGCAAGACGGCAGGTTTGTTCTCAAGGAGATGAGGATTCCCACCCATGAGTTCCTGCATGCATGTAGAGAAGATGGGCGCCTCAAGTTGCAGTTTGTTCAGCGGAAGGATGAGATTCTTGAAGAAGAAGAAGAAGAAGAAGAGGATGAGGATGATGATGATGATGATGAAGAAGAAGAAGAAGAAGAAGAAGAAGAAGAAGAAGAAGAAGAGGAAGAGGAAGAAGAGGATGAGGATGAAGAAGGTCAAGAAGAGGCGGGCTTGGAGGAGGATGAAGAACTAGATGACATTGGTGAAAACGACAAAGATGGCAAGGAAGACGATAATGGAGTAAGAAATGGAGAAGAGGGAAAAAAAGGCTGAAGGCAACACAACGTGAGGTCTGACGCATGAGTTTCGTCATAGGTAGGAAGCCTCCTTAGCTGATGCCGGTGGCAGAACCATGCAGTTGTGGATTCTACAGTTGTATTTTTCTTCCCCAAACTGTTATTCTCCAATAAAGAGATGAAAGAAAAGTGGCGTTGCCTTTTCGAGAGTAAATTTTCTTTTCTTCAGCCTATTTCTTAAATTCTTGCTGCTAGATTTTTTTTTTCAACAGTACTTCAGGTGTTACCATTCCAAAAAAACAAGGGTAATTCCAGGGGGCGTTTTCTTTTGCATCTCGCAATCGCTGACCACTAATCATATCATGACATAAAGATTCTTGCATTATAGGCCATTTTATTAATCATGCTAGCTATAAGATCTTAGAATGCTGATCAATTGTATCCATGCAAATCAGAGAGCGTACGTGCCGATGTAACAATTTCTTACGCCACGATCGATGTTAATACACCATATCAAATCCTTCATAGATTCATTGCATCCTTCAGAAATGAAAGATCAAAAGAACAGTGAGGATATGTAGAAGTATAAACAACTACAGTGAGGATATGTAGAAATGAAGTTTTCTTTTTTCTTTTTCTTTTTTTTTTAAACCAATATACACTGTTCATTTTGTAATAAGAGAATACAAACCAGAACAAATATAGCATAAATTACACAATATGATAACAAAGCAAAAAAAAGCGAAGGAACTGCAGAAAACAGCATTGATGTTGCTGGCAGGGCTCGCGCATGATGGTACTGAGACTGCAAAAGAAATTATAAAGTAAGGTAAACTTGAGCATCCAAATCCTCTGAAGATCCAGATGGAAATATTGCTAACAAAACATACAAAAACTTGCTTTGAAATTGCCATCTAGGGAGATGGAGCAATGCGGATGGGAACAGGTAGGCATGACCATCAAGGACGGGACAAGGTAAACTAGACCATGACGAAGCCACCATTAACTATCCACCAAGGAAGGTAAGCTGCACCAAGGAAAGCAAGCTGATCTGCAGAGCCATCGCTGGAAGGAGCGGCTCATGGGAACACGCACTGAAAAGATGCACAGTGCATATGTTGCACGTGCTAGCAGTGGGGGCAACTCATGGGTGATGGAGTAAAATCCAGGGAGAAGGCTGGTGTGGCACGCATGGATGAGGGAGGGAGGGAGGGAGGGAGGGAGGGAGGGGGGAGGTTGAGGCTGTTTGAAGAGTAATGCTAGAAAGAAGCTACTGTAGTAGTGCACACTTTGCACTCACTACATGGTTGCTTCTAGTTCTCTACTTTTTTTTTTTTTAGACTTGGGAAATGTGTGGTCTAGATGATGCCACATCATGTGTGCAAAATAGTTGCTCTCAACAGTGACTGATATCTATATTTATTCCTGTTTGAAAGATGAAGTCTTGGCGTCAAAGTGGAGAGAAGATGACGAGCTGGAATGAAGGGTTGACTTAATGGGTTGGGTCGTAGCCTTTGGGTCAATAAGGTTATGTTGGGTCTTGAATTAATAGTTTGTAGTTTATTTGTTTTCCATCAAAGCCCATGCCATCAGGGTCTAGGGCAGGATAGTCATTTCCTTTAAATTCCATTTTGCTGAATACTTTTTGTTATAATGTAAGAACAACGTGGGAAACGGGTACAGAAAATGAATTAAGGCTTTTGCCGAAGAGAATAACTTATAACCGGTGTCTCCTATCAACCTTATATATCGGAGACCAATGCCAACTTGCCACGTCAAGAGATCATGAGTGAAATGCCGACCGCGTAAATAGAGAATAAGCTCTCTCACTCTCTCTGTCTCTCGAGCCTCCCTCTCTCACCCTCTCTGTCTCTCAAGCCTCCCTCTCTTTGCTCTCTCGATCTGAAGCTCTCTCACTCTCTCTGTCTCTCGAGCCTCCCTCTCTCTCTGCTCCCTCTCTCTCTGCTCTCTTGATCCGAAGCTCTCTCACTCTCTCTGTCTCTCTGCTCCCTCTCTCTCTCTCTCTCTGCTCTCTCATCAAAGCCTCCCTCTCTCCCTGCTCTCTCACTCTCTCTTTCTCCTGAGCCTCTCGAGAAAACCCAAACCCTCATGTTGCCTCTCTCACTCTCTCTGTCTCTTAATCCGAAAGATGGAGACTGTGAGTATGCAGTTGTTCTCTACCAGCACTACTTTGCCCGTCTCTATGACTTATATAGCATTTTCTTTTTTTTTTCTTTTTTTTTTACAAGAACAAATTAAAGATCAATGAAAATGACTCATGCAGATAGAACCAAACACGCAAAGGCCAAAACAAAAGGCCAAAGTGGACACAAATATAGATACAGATGCAGCAGACCTCTAATAAAGAAAATTTCTCTCTGTTTTTGTTTTTTTACTTTTAAAAAACAAAGAGTCAGTGAAAAACTGAAAATGTGTTAGGATTGCTTGTTGAAAAAAGAAAAAGAGAGAGAAAAAATATTGCATAAAGTAAAGACCAAAAGGACGTGGGGGTGGGACTGAACAGCGAGAGCAAGGGGATGTCTTACATGTAGATATTAGAAATTGCAGGTCACATGGTTGTATTGTCTTGGCCTCTGTTTGCTTTTTGGCCTCTGTTTGCTTTCTTGAAGATCGAAGGAGAGAGATCAAAGGAGAGAGAGGGAAGGAGTGAGAGAGATTAGGGATTTCAGTTTTAGGAGGGATTTCCAGATCAAATGAGAGAGAGAAAGCCCCCAGCGACATCGGGAGGATTTTGGGAGAGAGAGCTTCGAGCAGAAAGGAGAATAATACATGTAATCACCTGCTATGCGTGTCCAAAGTGAGAATTAAGGAAGGCTTACGTGGCAGCTTCTTATTGGTCTCCAATAAAACCACTTTATAGGAGACATCGGCCAGAAGCATTTTTGTTTGCCGAATTGGAGGTGCTGATTTTCTCGAAAAATCAGATTGTTCTCTTCATCCCTTACAATCGTTCTTCAACCATTACATTTCCAAGTCTTAATCAATTGGGCCCGTAATAGGGGAGAGCTGGTTAACACAAGATTGACCAAAAATGCTGCAGGACTTTATGCGCACATTGCTGTGGTGTGTATAGCACACACACTAAGGATGTGGCAGTTGGAATGGTGTAGGCTAGGGCAAAGGGGGTCGGGGAAGATTTTCAGATTTTGCATGGTGGTCTGAGGGGTCCCGAAATCAGCAGATATTGTGATCAACAACAAATAGGAGGGAGAGAAAAAGATGAAAAGAAAGAATGAAAGGGTAAAGAAGATGAAAGTGATGGAGGACAGGGGAGGGGGGCATGAAAAGAAAAATATGGCCTCCCCCTTCTTGGAGGGGAGGCAACAGTGTTGGAGAAGAATTCCACTGATCAGATATGGGGTAATGAAGGCATTTCGGTAGAGAGAGAAGCAGGTATTACTTTACATGGGCCAATGGCATAGGAAACTCTGCAAAATATGCTCTTTTTAGTGCATCAAAGAAAGATCTGGCATGTGACCAGATCGTTGTCCACCAGATATGGTACAAGAAATATGTCCCATTTCTTCGGAAGATTACAAAATCTACACCTTTCTTGATGAGATATATATATTTCATGATCCAGTTAAGAGAACAGCATTAATGCTGCCCGACAAAGGGTTCTGGGCAATATGAACCTCATACAAGCATTTAATATTGTGTATTTCTCTCTCCTACTTGAATCCTTCAATTTGGACAAAGAATTAGAAAAGTCCCAATCCTCACAAGAGCCCTACTTATTGCTGATAGAATTAATCTAACCCTGCCATTCTGTTGTTTCAAAACAGCTCAGCCAATCACCCGAGTATCATTGCAATTGAACCCGTCTATCAGCTAGGTAGAATGCATCTTTAAATTTATCCAATACCTTAGGGTACAGCTAATATTGACGATTTCCTCTAAGAAATAAATCCATATTTCAGGCTATCTCTCTTGATTTTATCGGTTCTTAAATTATTTTGCTGAAGGAGTAGAACTATATATATCCAGCATGGATGAACTTTTGGTGAGCCCGTACCTTGGGTTAGATGGTAAAAGAATTAGAATAAGCTTGGAGTTAGTCCGGCACTTCAGATCTTACCAACATATATAAACACCAAAAATGCCTTATATCATCAATGAACAGACCTAATAGATACTAGAACAATTGTATGATTTGCATATCTGACATACTAATAACACTAATAATGTAACATATTAGTCTTGGATTTAGGGTATATCAGTAAATTTCTTAGTAAAAGTTTTTTCTATTATTGTTATTATGATTATAGTTTTATCAGAATTTATATTTACTTTATATTTTTATATAATTACTTTTATGATGTTATTTAAAATTGCTAGAGTTTGTTTTTAATAATGATTTTCTATATTACATTAGATTTACGTTCACTAGGTTTGGTTTGAAATTTAAAGTTTATTTTCTCTATGTCCACCGAACCTTATCTTTGGTTTTAGCCTCTTAGTTAAACACTTTAAACCTCCAACCCGTAGGTTTGAACCCACTTTCTGTCGATTTGAAATCCTAACCTTATTTTCAGCCTTATCCCTAGCTTAGTAAATTTAAATTCTAGTGGAAACCGACTCTGTTAGTGAGTAACGATTTCCACTCCACACGTCTACACTCTCAGTCACATGCACATCTCTACTCCTCTAAGGTTTCCTTTTATTTCCTCTATCTTCTACACTTATAAATATCACTTACCTCGTACGAGAGAAGTAACTCTTGAGCCACTCCTAATCATCTGCTTCTGAAATACTCAGTACTAAAACACTGCCGTTTAAGCCTTAGGTTCTTCCCAACCACCGCCGACCACCATAGGGCGTCGGAGCACCACCCGTGGAACCAGAAACTGTCGAATAGCTCAGCCCCAGCGCACCCACTCCCTTCCGGTAAGACATCGACCGCCGCTAGCCTTTATTTTGGTTTCGGTAGTTCTCAGTTAGAACAGTTTCTCTCTCTAAACTCTTTTTCTCTCTCCCTCACTCGGTGCCGCACCACCTTAGGAACTCCCAGTCGCATCGCTGGTCTCTCCCAGCCACCCGAAGCCGCCGTCGCACTCAGCCCCCCTCTCGGTGAGCTCACCTTTTGCAGAACCTCTCTCTCTCTCGAACTCCCTATTTTCCTTGTGTTAAGCCGTGCGTTTCGGGTCTTGTTGAACCCGTGGGTTCTTTTGATGAGCCTTGGGCCCTAGGCCTTGCACGTGTGTATGAGCTCATTTTTGTTGGGCTCATGTAGTACAGTATTATGTTATGGGCCAGGTTGTATGTTTTTACAGAAATTATTCTAATTATTTTAAATGAACTTGTATTTTAATTTGTATTTGATTTTATTTTATTAACAGTTTATTAATTTTATTGGGTTTTACATTTTTAAAAGTCAGTTTTTCTTAAATAAATATAGTAGTCAAAGGTTATTTTTATAAGGATGTTTTGCGAGTATTTTATTAATATTCATTTGTCTATGTAGTAGAATTTAATAAAATTATTATGTTAAGAATTTAATAAAATTGTGATGTTAAGAATATTTAATAGAATTTATTAGGTTTCTTATAAGATTTAATAATTATGTTAAGAAATAAAACTTAGTTTAAGAATTTAAGTTTTATGAATTATTTTAAAAATAGTTCGAGTATTCATCTAAATTATAAATTAGTATTTTTAGTAATTTAGATACTAGGATTTATTGAATTGTTAACACTATCTTTTAGATTGTAAATTTAATTAAGTAAGATATTAGTACGTGTCTCCAAACCAATTTAGTGATAGTTATTATTTCGTATAGATCTCAAGTTACGAAGTGTTATTCAAGAAGACACGCAGCGAGGTAAGTAATTTGATCACAAGTTTAGGATTATCACAGTTCAGTTTATAGATAATTAGTATTTAAGCCAGTTCTTTCTAGCCAATTATTTTATGCACCACTCATGTCATATGCAAACATGTCATCCAGCATAGCATGCTATTTTGTCATTCCACATCATGTTTAAATTCAGAAATTATGATTACGTATATAGTATGTCATGCATCTCATGTGTATAAGACACGTAAGCCATCTTAAATCCAAGTGAAAGATAAGATCAGATCAATTAATAAGATGGCCATTCAGATGCATGGTACCAATGCAGTTCAGTATCAGGGTGGATGTGCAAGCCACGAACTCAGTCCTGGTCCACCATAGTATGCCAGAATACTATCAATGGCTCCCCTTGCGGCCATGGGATGTGGGGCCGGTGCACAACCTCGCACACAGAGTTAAGTGTGTTGGCCAGTCAGATAAATCAGATCAGTCAGATTAATCAGTCAGATCAGTCAGTTAATTCAGTTAAACAGTCAAGCATAGCACAAGCATCAGCATGAATAGTCAGGATTTTTAAACTCTCAGCATGAAAGTTTTTATAAAAACCTTATATTTAGTATGTTTACGTTGTGATAGATTTCTTGCTGAGTCTTCAACTCATTTTTGTTTATTTTCATATTTTAAACCACCCAGGTGATGATGATGATGAATACGAGCAGGCAGGCCAGGAGTAGAAGGAGCATTAATTTATTTTTGTTTTTGTTCAGACTTTCTAAAATAAAACATGTTTTTATAACATGAATTTCGTTCAGTTTATTTCATTTAATATTTTTGGAATACTTTTATTAGACTTTTTCTACAAAATAAGTTACTGATTTTATTTATGAAATTTGAGATTTCTTGCCGGATTTTATTTTTATGAAAAATATGTGACACTCCTAGCCTACGGGAAGGGGTGCTACAAATAATAACAGTGTTCAATAAAGCATATTACAAGTGAGGTTCAAATGCAAGGCAACCAAACAATTTTACTTGTTTTCATTTGATATATTTATCTAGTTCGTGTTTTCCTCCGCCCTCTGCACTCCCCCCACCCCCAAAGCCAGATCTGGTAAAGTTTATGATCCAGGAGAATAATAATGCTTTTTACTGAAAGTTGTTAAATTACTTATATTTATTATTACCTCAACAAGGTAATAACAGGTGGATATCACAGTCTAGGGTTGTTGCCATCTAACGTCAGAAGCACCTTGTATAAATCCGGACGCCGATCACGAAATATTCCCCAACTATGTCTCTTGGACTTGATTTTATCCAGATCAAATTCTGCAATGAGAACAGCTTCCTCTTTATCATCAGCAGCCGTGACAATTTCTCCAGTAGGCCCTGCAGTCAAATTTCAGAATATACCAATTCACATACAATTGCATGGAATACACATCAATGCAAAGGGTCATGTTACTTGAACATACTCTCAACTTCGATAATGCCAACAGATAAATGAATAGAGTACCTGATATGAAAGAATTCCCATAGAATGTGATCTCACTTTTTCCATGCTGTCTCTCAATTACCTCCTTTCCTATGCGATTTGAAGCTACTATAGGTACCTGAATTTTTCCAAAATAGATTAGTGCCCTTGCATGGAAGCGTTTTGATAACAAACACCACATTGTTGCAAAGTTAATAAAAAAATCACGTAGTCCTTGACAGAGGCACAAAATGATAATAACAAAAAATTTCATTTGCTATGAAACGTAACATAGTTCTTCAAATTTATGTTTGATGGGCACTTGTTTAGACGATTTGAAGTTGCTGGAACAAGAATTATACGCAGGCCGCCTAGAGCCAACTACTGTACTTCTGCAGCTGATCATTTACAAGTTAAAGAATTTACCATATTTGCCCCTGCATGCCCTTGCATTACTCGCCTCCAATGATCACGAGAATCAAGCTCTTCATCTTGAGGTTCAGAACCAATAGCAGTAGGATAAAACAATATCTCTGCACCCTGAAGAACCATAGCTCTGGCTGCCTCTGGAAACCACTGATCCCAACAGATGGCTGTCATAAAATATGTATTAATAGCTTTAGTTTGTGCTCAATTCTGGCAAGATGAAACGATTACTAAAAGAAAAGTGCATGTTTGCCGTTAGCATGGTTATATTGCACATCCGATGCCCAGTAAAAGTTACTAAAGATACACCATCTTTGCATTGCGCAAATTGTAGATGAAAAAATATGAGCACACCCAAACATTAAAAAAAACTTAAATCACAAATCGAAAAATTAATGTACTCTAAACTTCTTACCAATTCCAATCTGTGCAAATTTAGTCTGAAATACCTGTCACCAACAGTATCAGGATTATTATAAGTTTCACTATCAATCACAAAAGGCCACCAGAATTATATATATCGAGGCAGTATTACATATCAACTAAGCTTATCGTACGCATCCACCTTAAAGCCAGTGTCACCAGGATTAAAGTAGAATTTTTCTTGGTAGCCTGTAGGAAAAAAATTATTATCATTTTATTGTTAGAAATACGTGATTCAAGGGGAGGAATAATCCTGCATCTACATACCTGGACTATCTGGGATATGAGACTTTCTATAAAGTCCAAGATCTGTACCATCAGCATCAATTATGGCTACTGCATTGTAATGAGCATTGTTAGCCTCTTCAAAGAAGCTAACTGGTATCACCACCCCCAACTCTTTTGCAAGTTTCCGCATCCTACACAGCAACATAAACATATAAAATAAGCTTAAGTGCAATAAATGCGTTTGAAGTTGAGATTAAGGCATGGAGAGCGAAAGGAAAATAACATGGTGCCAACTGGATATGGCATGAGGGTAAAGCAAATAACAGATGCCCTTCTTTTAGAATTTACCTCAGGATTGTTGGGTGACCCTTATAAGGCTTAGCTCGCTGAAAGAAGTCCTCCCTTTGTGCCTGACAAAAGTAGTACCCCTCAAAAAGTTCCTGAAATAAACATTTCCCTCGTATCAAACATATCCAGTTCAATTTCTTATGCACCACAAAAGCTTATACACTAACTTTGACAATTAAAAATACTTGGTCCCAGAATTTGAGGCAAACACCACCACATGGCACACATTTTTTTTACAAGTTATTTGCATGCCACACATTAGCTACATGCAATACTCGTGTCAAACATTTCTCGTTGATGTTATCAAAGCTGTAAATACTAATAAAGGTAGTGGAGTGACTTCTTCAGTCGGGGATTGACTTGGGTCATTCTCAAAAGGATTGCGGAGCTATTTTATTCTTGGAGAAAACTAGGTGGAAGCATGCAAATTGCAGCCATGTGGGAGATAGTCCCCATCTGACTCATTTGGCATATTTGGAAAGAAAGAAATATAGAACCTTTGAGGACGATACGCTACCAATGGAGAAATTTATGAATTTCTTTATCGGCACTCTTTTTCTTTGGATTGTATCTATAGAATTGAACGGACTCAATTTGCATGAATTTTTAGTATCTTTTTTATCTTCTAGATAGGAGTCTCTCTTGTATACTCCCAGTATACTTGAGTTGAACCTTTTGCACTTATCAATAAAGTTTTTTTACTTACCAAAAATTAATAAAAGACTCCATGTGCCTTAAGTTCAGAGGAAGAAGAACCCATTCCAAAACGTTGTTTAGAACTTTTTATATAATTGTCATCAATGGTGGTGATAGATATTAGTGTCCAAGGATGAATCCACCGGGGGCCAAGGGGAGCTCCCTAGCTTCATCTCTAGGTTTAGCTACTAATGGACAGATAATTTTTTTTAAGCATGGTTTAGCACAAGATTTTAAGCATGATTAACAAAACACGGCACAATGTCATCTTTGCCAAAAAAAAAAGGTGATACAATTTCTTCCCCAATTTAATAACGGATAAAACACATTTTTTTTTTTTTATAAATAATAACGGATATGATGCATGATTTGAAATTGTTGATGTCAATGATTTTTCAAAAATCATGCCAAAAAGTTGCTGTAACAAAGATTTACTAATCTCAATAAAACAGGGCATGTGGGTGCTGGTCCAACTCCTTAGTAATGTTTCTCAAAGTAACATAAATCCCTCCCCCTACGTTTCAGTTATTTACCAGCAGAAATTAACAGACATTGACATAGCATATAACCCAAGTTTTTACATTACAATTTATTTCTTGATGTCTTGGACATTGTCAATTCAAACACAATTTTAACTTCTCACTAAGAATTTAAACTAGAGCCATGCTAAGAAGTTGCCTTGGGAATTAGGCATTATAGAAGACCTTAAAATCGTACAATAATTATAAAAATTTCACAAGGCTATGTGCTACTGAATCGGATCCTTCCATCTGACCCCAGAAACCATAGTCACAATCAGGCCATATGCCCAAGTTCCCTTCAGATCCCAATTCCAATATTAGCTCGATGCCTCATTTGCCCATACAACTCCCGAAAGAATACCTATGGTTAAAGAGGTAAAACTTATGCCAGGAATACAATAACTCCAATGATCCAATTACTAGATAAATTGAGACCTATAGTAGTTCCTAGAAGAAATTAAGGAAGTGCTCTATAAAAAAAAAATGTTTCTTTCATTCATGTAGCGAGCAATTCAACTCTTTTATGTGCATCATTATTATCAACAGCTCTTATAGCCATTACATTTTGCAAAGTCACAAGTACTTTTAGTTTCTACATGCATGTGATCATATGCTTTTCCACATTTACTCTACACATTGTGCTTCAATTATCAACCAACGGTATACGTATCATCCAAGATCAAGCCACCACAATGTAATGCACAAAAAATATTACAAATATGGTAAGGAAGAACTAATTTTGACCTATAAACTATTTGTGAAAGTCATTGACACCCATAGATTCAAGCCACTAAACCAAGAGCACTGAATCCAACATTTGCTTGATGTCAAGATGCCCCTCCTAGAACCGATAAAAAAAATGATGCCCCTCCTAGACAATCTTCATAATGACCAAAACTCAATTTGATTGACATGATGAGGACCCAATAGATGCTCATATGCCAGTAGCCTAAGCAAAAACTATAGTTATCATACGTTAAATCAGACTCCATCAAGCCATACATTCCTTAGACACAAAGTATGAATAAATCAGATCGTTTTGATAGTTTTTTAAACCAACTCCATGTCCTCTGATCTCATGAATATGAGTATTTTCAACTTTTTGTGTCAATGTTTCCATATTTGCTAAAGGGAGAAAGGATTTTGGAGTTGAAGAATAAAATATATTTCCATGAATCATAAAGAAATCCTGAGAACAAAGAAACAGAAATCATAGTATGATTCCAATGATGTGTTTGATAGATAATTTCTTAAAGAAATGTTTCTAAGGAGCTGTACACTACACAAGCTGAATCACAGGTTCCAACTGCACATACCTGTATTAGAATGATGTTTGCACCCTTTCCATGAGCAGCTCTAACCAGTCTGCATAAAAGAAGATTGATGCTCGATAAAGCAAAAGTAACTCACATACGATGAAAAGGTGATAATAAGAAACGGAACGAACAAATAAATATAGAGCTTTATGACTTAAGTCAACAACAAAGGAAAATTGGGTGGAAGAACAGCTCCTTCCATGAAAAAACAAAAAAAATCATAGGAGTACCCCCCGTTTCAACAAAAACCAAGTCCACTCGGGTAAAACCTTCACAATGAGCGGGCAGAATTTTATTTTATTTTATTTATAAAATAAAAAAATAATAAATAAAACTTGAGCTGCAAAAAGCATGAAAAAAAAAAAGGAAAGAAAAGAACAGAAAAAAACAAATAAATAAATCGGCGTAAAAGATTTATCATTACGGGTGCTCGACTAAGGGTGTGAATTTGATAGGTTTGTAAGTAAACAGCGAGATTAAAAAGAAAATTTTGCTTCTAAGACCCTATATACTTTGAAATGGATAATCTTTATTTTTAGCTGAGAAATGGATAGTCAAGCCAAAGGAAGAAGAAGAAAAAGAGACCTTTCGGCGGTGGCGACATTACTGGAGACGTCATCGGTGCAAGCGAACTGCAGAGCTGAGACCACCACTCTTCTCCCCTTTTCCATTCCTTCGCCCTCTCCCCCTATCTCTCTCTTCCAATGTTTTGAATACCCGGAAGACATTGAAAAAATGTTTCAATGTGAATATTGTTTAGTATATCGTTTTGAGATAGTTGAATAAATTATATATATAAATTATATTTTAAAATAATAATTTATATATAAATAAATTATATATAAATACATATATATATAAATTATAAATAGTTTAAATTGAATTAGGGATCAAAAAATAAGTTTATAGTTTAAAAAAATAAAAAAAAAATATTAAAGGCCAAAATATAGGCCGGTACAGGCCGAAATTGAGGCCGGTACATACCAGTCGGTACGGCTTATACGAAATGTGAAGAATACCTATACCGGCCCAACGACTGATACGGTACGAAATTCAAAACAGTACTCTCTTCTCTACACGTCAAGGAGGAGGCTTCATCAGAAAAAGTGGGATAAAGTGATTATTGTTGCTCAGCAGTGCAAATGAGTGTGGCCTCGGCTTGTTTGGAGTCAGCGTCATTTTGGAGAGAAACTTCATTGGGCAAACCGCTCAAGAGCATCCCATTGGGTTCCTAAAATTTTTCTTAAATTTTAGTTAAAAATGACACTTTTTGTAATTTTATCCTAAATTTTATTCATCTTCAAAAAACTTTCTACATTTCATTTTCTATCATTTCTCTATTCTATTAAAATAATATTCTTCTATTCTTTCTTTATTACTTTTTTTTCTCACTTCTATTTCCATTTTTAACTACTAACTCTTTTGTCTTATTCTCTTCTTTTCAAAGATCACATTTTATAAATACTTATACGATTTTTTTTCTAGATACAGTATTATTGTTCAATTCAATATCGATATTAAAAATAATAATTTTTTTAAATATGTGCATTTTTTGCGTATTCCTGATAAAATATTTTGCAAAATAGTACAACGATAATATTTTGAATTCGCCATGATTAGTACACATACTTTGTCATTTATCTAACGGTAACTTTTTTTGTCTATTTTCTAACGGTAACTTTTTTTTTCTTTTCTCCAACGGTAATATTTTGTGTCTTATATGTAACGGTAACTTTTTCCTCTATAAATACGCATTCTGCTTGCATTCACATTCTCAAAAACTCAAGTCTCATCTCCAACTCTCTTCATCAAATGGCTCGTTCTTTCTTTCGCAAATTACTTACATACTTGTTATCTGATGATGAGTTGGATGATGTTATTAATGCCGAGGCTGATGGAGAGTCATCGTGGCAATCGCCAACGTCGTAAGTTTATTCGGCGTGATCATATTCAAGAGCACGAGCGCCTTTTTCCATGACTATTTCGTAGAAAATCCAGTATATCCCTCCAATCTATTTCGAATGAGATTTCGGATGAGTCATCACCTATTTCTCCATATTCTAAATGAGGTAGAGGCTTATGAACCCTACTTCGTCCAGAGAAGATATAATGCCGAAAGACTTGATTTATGTTCTATGCAAAAGATAACCGCAGCACTTAGAATGCTGGCCTATTGGGTTATTGTAGATTTTGTGGATGAATACATATGTATTGGAGAAAGCACCGCAATGGAAAGCTTCAAAACATTTTGCAAGACAATCATAACTGTTTTTTCAGATGAATATTTGCAGTTTCCAAATGTCAATGATATTGCTCAATTGCTTGTTGTTGGTGAACAACGGAGATTCCCAGAAATGCTAGGAAGCATTAATTGCATGCATTGGAAATTGAAAAATTGTCATGCTGCTTGGAAATGTATGTACTCTGGCTACATCCGTAAACCAACTATTATTTTAGAAGCAGTTGCTTCATATGATCTCTGGATATGGCATGCATTTTTTGGTATGCCCGGTTCACATAACGATATTAATGTGTTAGAGAGATCTTTTATTTTCACGGAACTTGCCCAGGGGCGTGCTCCACTAGTCAATTACATAATTAATGGCAACGACTATACTATGGGGTACTAACTTGTCGATGGTATTTATCCCAAGTGGTCAACGTTTGTGAAAAAGATTCCATCACCCTAAGGGAATAAGAAGAAAAATTTTGCCACAGCACAAGAATCTGCAAGAAAATATGTCGAGTGTGCCTTTAGGGTACTTCAACAACGATTTGCAATTGTTCGTGGACCTTCCCAATTATTCAAAGTCAATAACCTAACAAATATAATGAAAGCATGTGTTATTCTATATAACATGATCATTGAGGACGAGCGTGATGATAGTCAGGGTTTGAACATGGAGTTTGATCAACTTGACGATGATCTTCCAGAATTGTCGCACAATCCAACAAACGAGTTTATCAACTTCATTCAGCGCCATCATGAAATTAGAGACAACTCAACACATCATTAACTACAAGCAGATTTAATTGAACATCACTGGAAATTCTATTCCCAACAATAGAAGAAAAAGTTGTGTTGGATTCTCTATTTTATCATTATTAGCGATGGTGTATGAAAGTTTCTAGAATTTTCATTCCAAAAAACATGTTTGATTCAAGAACATGCTCAAAAGTTATTGTAATATTTTCATTATCCATAATAGTTTAAAGATTTGTAATGTCGAGTTGTAATCAAGCAACATCTATCCATATTAGACTCAAATTCAACGACCACGTTTTCTATCTTCTTAATAAAACTTTACAAACGTACAAATGTGTAATACAATAAATGCATAAAAGTGCCACAAACGAGTGGTACATAATATACATCACCTTTAGTACTGAATAAAGGTTTAGTTACAAACAAAATAAATGCCTCAATCTGAGGATGCAATTGTGCCAATATCTCTCTTTGAAGTTGCTGGAAATATACCTGTTGAACTTCATTTAACGTACTCACATTGAGCAACATTATGCGCTCCTCTCTCTCCCACCTGGCAATTTCCAGTTTCTTCGCCTCCAACCTCAATCTCTCGTCCTTTTGTCTACTTTTATTTCCCTCCATTTCTCGATCATATGCCATTTTTTCGGCCATATATCGAAAAAATTCTTTCTCCTGAGCACGTGACTCCTCTAGGAGAGTATACATTTTCTTGCTGAGCTCCACAAGCTCATCTGAGGCCTTGCCTTGGGCCTTATGTTTTCTTTTCTCAGCTTTTTTTCCTATTGGCCTATCCAATTTGATGACATCATTAATTTCCAGATTCTCGCCCTCTGTACCACGCACTAAATCAATGGGTGAATTAGTTGCCACTGTTGATGTACGCGAATATGTAGGGGACATCGTCGACCTTTGCTTTGTCCCATCCTTTGTGCAACGTTGATTCCATTTCGGCTGGTCCTTCAATAACTGCTAACAATGCTCGAACTTAAAAGCCGTTTTCTCAAGCGATTGGTACATAACCTTCGCTTTGTCAAACTTCCAATTCAAAATGAATATCAAATAATTAACAACCCATTGAAGATAAAGGAAACATAACGCATGTAAATGATAATTAAGTGCTATTAATAATAAATAAGTGGATGTTTATACTTTGTCTCGCTTAGTCATGTCACTTTGATTCAGCCCTTCAACTTGGGCGAGTTTAGCACAAAATTTGTTCGTCGCCTTTTGAATGGCTGACCATCGATGTATTAAGGACCCAATACTCTACTCATTTGTACTTTTTTTATAATCATTGAAATATTGACTAAGTTTTTCTCAAAGTTGGGCGTGTTTTTGGTTCGTTCCTTAGATGGCATTAATGCTACTATTCAGCCATGCGGAGACAAGTAACTTGTCTTCTTCGGGAGTGAAATTTACACTCCTGGCTGATTTTCTTTGAGAGGGAGGCTCTACTTGGGGCGGGGGTGGAGAGTCATCCAAAGTCACGGAATGTTGTTCACCTTGACCAACATAAATGTGGTCAAGTTCAGGCTCCTGAGTCAGAAGGCTAGTGAAGAACATATTTCCATACTCTTCTGAGTCCATCTCTAAAAATTTGTAAACATAGAAATGTAGTACACATGTTAGAAAATAAATAACTACATTTGCAAGTGATTTTGGTAGCCGGCTCAGGAATCCTATGGCAACGTATAACCACACTTGGCAGCCTACCTTGCATAGCTGCAACAATTGGTTGCCACTATTTATTAGCCATCCGGGTTACCATGCCATGGAGGTGTGTGCCAAAGTGTTCCATCACCATGTTCGGATTGTCTCATCATCACAGCCGAGGGGTTAAGACAACTCAAATCCAATAACAAAATTAGTTTGCAAACATGAAAATAAGAGCATTCTCATCCACTTCCCTAAGCACTTGTGTGTTTTAAATGTAGCTCAGAATGGGTTACAGAATTTACATCATGTGTGAGACAGGAGCCCAACATCAAATGGCTGCAAAACCTTACCCAAACCCCACGTGCCTTTTGTCAAAACTATTACAAACTGCAATATAATCATTCGAGTGAGGATTACTCCGCCATCTCAATGGGGCCCACTAACACTTATGAATTATCCCACTAAACACCATCATCATAGCCTAACAATAGACATGCAACCTCCCTCCCTCCCCCATAAGTAATAATTATTCATCAGTATCAAATACTGCAAAGGTCTCAATAACACAAACAAATTCACAGCCGAGGGGTTAAAGAAGGAAAATCCAATACTAAGCAGCATGCAAAATGCGTAAGAACATAAAAACAGATTGTAACTTTGTCAAACCAACAAAGCTCAGTCCATGGAAACAATAATTAAAGAGACCACATTGACTCAAACTAGCAAACACATGCAACAAATAAAGATTAAATAACTGGTATGAGGTAGGATTAGAACATTTGAATTCACACTCATATATTATTGGAGATCAATATCATGATACAAGGATTAAATATTGGAGAAAGTATAAGCTAACAGAAAAGGAAAAGTTTCTAATGCTAGTTGAAAGACAAAGGATGTTTGAAATTCAAACACCATAGATTAATAATGTATTCCACTAGCTCTATATATGACAATTAAGTTGACAAAAAAAATTGGCATATTATATCTGTTAGCTTAATTAGCTCATAAAAGACAATAAAAATGGTCAGATCTCCTTGTTTGTAAGGCAATTTAGCCATGCAGATTTCCAGTTCATGTGTTATTAAACCATTTAAATTTAATAATACAGAACATGTTTGTCTCCATTATATGGATTATGGGGGCAAAAAACAGCACAAACCAAACATATATAGTCATATGTACCCTAACATCGAACAGAGTTCAATGCTTGTAGCATTATGTCCCGTTGTCCTTAGCTCGTTTGTGTTTCAAATAAATACATGAACCAACAAGAGAACTCAAAGCTGGTAATGACAGTAATAGTAATAAACAGAAGACCATTGATTAGGTCTCATTGGATAGCATGAGTAGCTTTGATGACAACCAATTGGATTATGATAAATGATTCAAAGGGAAAAGGATTTGGGCCTTACAATAAATTCAGTATTTTCATATGCACTCAGCTTCAGGAATTAATGAACAAATGATGCACAACACTCCACACAAATGGACAAAGCACTAATTTAAGAGCAATGTCTGAGATTCACCCATGGCAGACAAATGCATTGACTGTGCCGTGAATGATACATAACAAAAATTGTCCATTCAAATCCTAGAGCACCCAATAAAATGCAAGATTCTCAATAGAAACAGGTCGATTGATGAAATACAACTAAGAAGTCAATAAATCCAACAAATATGAAAACCATGGTAGATACATGCAGGAAAAATCCAGTGAATATGGGTCACAGATCCATGAATATTCATACCCTAGAGTAGTAATTGAAATCTAAGGTTCTCGGATTTCAAGTAGCAAAACTGACAAATACAATATTTTCTGTCAATAAAACTCGAAAATATATCAGATTCGCCATGGGAAAGAGGCTCAGTGTGTTTGATTTGTGCGAGAGAGGATGGAGAGAAGAAGAGGAAAGGGTTCACAGAGAAGAGATAACTTACATTCGTGATTTCAAGTGGCCAAAGTGACAAATACAATAATTTTTGTCAATAAATCTCGAAAATGTATCAAATTCGTCATGGGAAAGAGGCTCAGTGTGTTCGATTTGTGCGAGAGAGGACAGAGTCCATCCATGGAGAGAAGAAGAGGGAAGGGTTCACAGAGAAGAGATAACTTACATTCGTGTGGAGTCAATGAAGAGAAGACACTATCAATGGTGGCAAACGGTGCAAGAGAGGGCCTCCTTCACGAATGAGGGCAATCGAGAGGAAGAGAGGAACACACGGGACCAACAGCAACAGATTTAGGGTTCGGTTGATTGGGGATGAATAGTAGTTCTCCAAATATGGAGAACGACTGTAGATCCCCTAAAACAAATCCCTAATTTAGGGAATGGGATGGGAGGCTCATTTTCAACTTCTCCTAAATTTTATCTCTAAATTTTAGGAATAACAGTACTTTAGGCATCCGGATGAGGATGCTCTAAAACTGGATAATCCAATTTATCCAAACAGCCTAGGGAAGAATGTCTCGAAAGGTAGACCGTGGTTCCTCGTACAGTCCAAGATTATGTTCCCAGTTCCCCACCCAAATTACCTTTTTATCATGGATTTTCTTACTAAAAGAAAACAATAACAGTTTATTTATAATGTTCATTAGACTATTCACCAATAAAAATTAGACAAAGATATGAAAAATTCTAAACATAAGTCTCACATTCCTACACTACACTTAAAAAATATGAAATATGAGGATAAAAAAATAAAATCGGATATTTTTTAAGTGGTGTACAGAGTGTGGAGTTTCGGTGTAGCACGACTCAACTTTCTTATCTTGTTCACGATATTGGCATTCTTGGCCTGTTTGGTTTCAGAGATGATATCATCTCTTATTGCACAAAGAAACTATCTTCTATCCAAACACCCTAGGTTGATGAATGATGGCTTTGTTTATGTAATGGATGTGGATGAAAAGTTCAGACTCAGAAATGTGTTTTGGATTGACACACGAAGTCGAGCAGCGTATGAGTATTTCGGAGATGTTATCATATTCGATACGATATACCTAACAAATAGATAAGGTATGCCTTTTGCTCTCTTTGTTGGGGTCAACCATCATGGGCAGTTTATACTATTAGGAGCTGGCTTGATTTCAAGCGAGGACATAACTACTTTTGTTTGGTTGTTTCGAGCATGGTTGTAACGCATGAATAGTTGAGCTCCAAAAGCGATCATAACAGACCAAAACCGAGTAATGAAGAGTGTTATTGCATTGTGTAACACCCCACCTATTTACCCTTATAGCTTAGCTCTTAGATTAACACTAGAATTTAGAAGACTAACTCATTAGAGTAGTCCACGACCCTAAGAGCTTTATAAAGAATTAAATTAAGTTTAGAATCTTGGTTAAGAGCATTGATTGATCACCACACGATTAGTGATCTTGAAACTATGTTTTAAGCTTGATTTTTATTCTTATCATTTCTCATCCTTTTGTTCTAAGATTTCCTTATTTGGTTATCCATTTCTATTACTCATAGATTATATTAGAATTTTAGATAAACATTTACACATGTCATTTAGGGTAATGATATGTCAAACCCTAAAACCTTACCAATCGGCACCCATGTATACTTTTGTGTGCAATGGACTAATGTGCCCCTAGCTCAAATATATTTATATCATTTTTATCAAGGACATTTATGTCATTGGCCCCTCATTTATTCATGAAATTTCCTACCAAGCTTGATTTCCACAAACCCTAGCTAAAACTCCAAATTTTGTTGAATCCAAAAATGCCTTTGAATTTTCGACAACCACCAATGAAAATTTCCCATTTATTTGATTTTATTTGATCACAACTTCACCACCCAATCCCCACCATCTACCACCTATAGAGGATGCTCAAGTATGCCTTTAACTAGCCACACACTTTTACGAAAATAGTCCAAATGAATAAGACAAAAAAGTTTTATCTTGTGAATTACCTCATACTCGACAGCACCATTAACCCTAAAGTATGACACTAATTGCACCACTACCACACGACAAGCCCCTCTCCCCTTAGACATTTCAGCCTACTCTATGGTGCAATGATCACCAAGCTAGCCAACCACCCAAGGAAGATCGAGGCTAGATGGCATCATCACAACATCCAAATCCCCCAATGGGAGGCCACCTTGCCAACGCCATACATACCCCTTGAAGCTTATATAAACTCCACTTCATCCACACTTCTTCATCACTTCACTTCATCAAACTCCCTTGAGTGTTCTGAGAGTTTTTATCCTCTAGTTCTTTGAAGTTCTTAAGAGTTCTAAGTGGGTTCTTGAGTTGTGAGATTTGAGCTTTGAATGGGAAGTTTCAAAGGCTACAGAATCTTTGTAAGTTTTCTTTCTAGATCTTAGTTTATATGTTAAGTTGTGTTTTTTAGTGTCAGCATTAATTTTGGGTGATTATAGCATGACATACCATGTTTAGCTAGAAGCCGAAATATTGGTGGATATGTTTATTGTTGAAATTATGTTGGTGGAAATATTAGTTATGGCATGCCTTGATAATTCATGACATGATTTGAATATGTCTTAGAGTAATTTTTTAAGGTTTAGTTTGAAGTTAGAAACATGCCATAATAGGTTTATCTCTATCTTGTGTTTATCATCAAAACGTGTATGGTTTGACTTTTAATCAAGTTTCATTTGAGGAAATTGACTTATTGTACTTAGGCTTGAAATATGAGCATTTAGAAAAACTTTCTAAATGGGATAAGAAGAATGCTTGATTTAATTCTACCATGTCATTGATAGAAAGGTCATATCATACATCACTTGAGGTTTAGTTAGAATTTAAGGATTTTATTAGGCATGATTAAGTGTTGTGATGAACTTGCTTTAAAGTTAAGCTTTTACTTCGTCATTGAGGATTTATAGTGATCATCTTTTTATGGGAGGAATTTGTCATACATGCATTCATGAAGATCAATAGTCAAAATTTCATATAGGCATAAACTAGAGAGCATGCCACGAATTGAGAATAAATAAGCTAAAATCACTTTATTTTTTTAAGACATAAACAATCTTAGAATGTGCAAGATGTGGGGACTATGAATTGGTTCATATTGGAGAGCATTTGCATTAGTAGCAATATTTGAAGTTTAGGGGTATTTTCAAAATTTTCCCTTTATCTAGAAAATATTATTTTTCCTTAAGCTAGTATATATTCTAACTTAGTAAAATTTTTATCACAGCCACTACCTCACTTCCAATTTCAACAGTTTGTAAGTCGGGTTCTAACTTATACTTTGATGATTATTTATGATTTATTGATAAACGTCTCATTCATTTTATAACTATCATTTTGAGCATGAAATGTCATATTATGTTCCATGTTTGTCATTTTGCATACAACAATCATTTTTTAAATGTGCCACATACATGTATATTATGAAAATCTTTTTTTTTTTTTTTAAGTATTGCATGAAAAATTATTTTATCATGACCCCAAAGGCTAAGATGGAAAGTATCTTGGTAGAACTCGTATGTCCACTCTGGAGTAATTAAATATAGAGTCGTAACCCATGGATTGATGAAAAATAGTCAACAGGCTTCGAATAGATTCTTTTTAAAGAACATCAGAGCAAAGTCATATGTTACGACACCTAATGCTTGTGGGTGTACATGTTATGATTTTTACGATATTATGTTATGTTATGTTACCAATGCATTGAGAACAAATCTATAGAGAAAGTAATCTCAGTGTGAGTTATACTACGGTCACCAGCAGGTACTCACAGTGCATATGGAGAACAGTGATGATATGATACGTTATGTTAATTCTATGATTTTATGTGATTCATGATGAAAGACTAAGTTTTTAACAACGGAAGTGAAATTATGTTCTCTGTAAGAAAATGTGTATAAAAAATCTATTTTCTTGAGAAATCTGAATGGGAGACAAATACAATTTTTCTGCATTGCATGTATTTCATGTTTATCATTCTTCATACATAGTTTATCTTTATGCACGTTGATTGTCTAACTTACTAAGATTTCAAGTAAATCTTACCCTTTGTGGACCCACTATCATTTCATTCGAAATTATAAAAGTTGTAAATGCAGATGGATCTAATGGACTCGTGGATCAAGAGAATTGAGGAGGAACATGACATCAACATGAGACTTGATCTTATTTTGATATTTCTAAGTCTGACCCTTCATGCCATAGAGTGCATGAAGCAATTGGTTTAGATTTTTTATTTTGGAAACTTGGTATTTTGTACTAAGATTAAGCTACCCGATAATTTGAACTTATAGTTTAATCAGTATTATTGGGATGATTTTAGTTATTCTGGCATAAGTTCATTTTTACCCTTACTTTCCGTTGCGATTATTACATACTATTAGCTGCATTTTTAGGTTGCATTGCATATTAATTGTCATGTACGGGGATATGTAACCTTGTGTTGCATATCCCGACGCTCTAAGTCTCCGTTACATCCCAAGCGAAGGTTTGGGGTGTCAAAAAGTGGTATCAGAGCAATTACGTCTCTTGGTAAACCCATGTGTCCTTAAGTATATGCCAGAATATAAGTTTTGATCTTTAGATCGGGTAGGCTTGAATCATGAGGCAAATATTGGATCTGACGCACATACCTGGCAGGATGGCATGAGAAAGAAGGGAAAAGAACCCCGAAGGATCCAATACTCGTCATGAGCAAGATGATTGTTTGGATGGAGGGCGCAATTTGGCAAATGCAATTAGTTAGATGACGGAGACCCTGAAGCAGCAACATGAGTTAATTCTGAGACGGAACACTCAGGTTGAGAGGAAGGAGAATCAAGGTTGTTCGTATGAGAAATTCCTAATTTATCGATACCCTAGTTTTATGGGTGTCGAGGGACTCCTAAAAGCCAACAAGTGGCTACTAGATCTCGATAAGACCTTTGAAATTAACGATTGTATGGAAGAGTAGAGAGCACAGTACGCAGGGCATCTAATTCAAGGAGAAGCTGACATCTAGTGGGACACCAAGAGACAATTATTGGTAAGGAAATTGGGTCATATCACTGCTTTGACCTAAGATAGACTCAAAGAGGAATTCGATAATCGATTTTTCCTTGAATCGATGAAGATCGAGAAGGCCTAAGAGTTTGCCACTTTGGTACAAGGCTATCTCACTGTCGAACAATATGCCGCAAAATTTATGGAATTAGGAAGGTTCGCTCCCCACTTGATTGCTATGAAAAAGATACAGGTCCAAAAATTTTAAGGAAGACAGCAACCCCAAATTCGCAATTACGTGGCCGAATTTTGTATCAATAATTTCCAAGAATTAGTTAATGTGGCCATGATAACTGAAGCAAAATAGCGAAACATGGTAGCTCAGATTAACTTAGAACGAAAAAAGGCTTCTTTTTCCTCTGTAGGAGAAAATAACGCTAAGAGAATGATTATTCAAAGTACCAACAAGGGCAAAGGCGTTATGATGGCCCCACCTATCACTTGTAAGAAATGTGGAAGGAATCACGATGAAGAATGCCGAGTAGTATTAGGAGTGTATTATCGATGCAATCAATCTAGGCATACGATACACAAATGCCCTCAGAGTACGCAAATTGAAAACGCTCCTTGCAACCAGCCCAATCAGAGGCCACCTGCCCAATCCCATGTGTACGTTATCACCTCTGGAGAAATTAACGAGGAAATTTCCAATGATGAAGAATCAGGAGTCATCACTAGTATTTTTCCTTAAGTGCCCATCTTTAGTAAGCAGTTTACTTGTTATAATTGCTAAGTAGTTGGTAATGATTACGCATTAGGTAAAGTCGCGCTACATGAGTATACGATCTACGCTTTGTTTGTCTTCGGCGCTACGAGGTCTTTTGTGTCCGGGCGTTTGCACGCACGTATAACCTGTCGACTCAGACATTACCTCAAGCTATAGTAGTGTTGTTTCCTGATGAACACTTGATCACTTGTAATCCCATAATGAGAAGTTGCCCGTTGAACTTAGGAGGAGTACTAATGGAAGCCGACTTAATCATCTTTGACTTACTAGGATTCAACGTTATCTTAGAAATGGACTGGCTATACAAGCATTTCGCTAGGATAAATTCTAGAAATTAGGAGATCATCTTTAAATCGCTCGTATATGGGCAGATTTGTTATACTTGAGGGTCAGTGAAGACTACCCCTTGTTAATTTTGGTTTTGCAAGTAAAAAAATGCATCACTGATGGAGCCACTGCTTATTTAGCTTTCATACCAGAAGAAAGCTACCCCCAAGCACGAATGCTTTCTTCGATGGATTTGTGCATTCTGATACGATATTGAAAGAATTTGTTGATCAATTTGATAATACTCTGAGGAAGAAGGTGGAGGTTGAGACTACAACTGATTTCAATTCTCGTAATCAAAACATCACATGTGTATCCCCATTTTGCATTGAGAAGCAGTTTCAAGCTTTGTATACAAATGTGAAGTTTAAAGAGGTTCAAAGAGAGTTGTGGTGATGATTTTATGTAATTGCATACTTGTTAGCAAACAAGGTTGCATTTCCACATTCGATGTTTTGGATGAAATTACCACTGAGGATGACCATGTCAAAACTGTCAAGTACTCAGTTTATTATAACGAAAAGGAGTGTGAACTGAAATGCATGTGTGCGTTGATTGAGATGAGGGAGATCTTTTGTAGGCATGCATTAAAAGTTTTTCAGATAAAAAAGATTCACGTGTTATCAGAGAAGTACGTCTTGGATCAATTGAGGAAGGACTTAAAAAAGAAGATACACACTGGCCAAACATAGCTACGATGACTTGCAACACAATACATACGCACGGAGGTATGAGCTTGTAGTGAAACGATGTCTAAAATTAGCAACTCGTGTATCCCCAAGTGATGACCATGTCAATGCATTCATGCGCATTTTGGATGAGTTTGATAATAACTTTAAAGGATTAATACTTAAGTCTGGTTCAACCAAGGTCAAAGAAAACGTGGCCGTAGACAAGGCTAAAAAAAATATTAAGCCCACATGTTGTTCGAGAGAAATGGAGGCCTCCATCGAAAATGAAGGTTTCGCCTATGGAGAAGGCTGCAACCAAAAGAAAAAAGAAACATGTAGTAAATTTTTTTCCTATGGTGTTTTGTATTTATTGGACTATATGCATATTACTTTATAATGGATGTGTCTTTTTTGTATGAAATTTAGACTTGTAGAAAAATATTTGATGATGAATCACAGCATGGTGAGGTATCGGAAGCTCAAGTTGGTGTTAAAGTCGATCAACTTGGTGCCAATGTTGATAATTTTTTTGTTGAAATATAATGTAGTATTGTCACACAACCAACACTATTACGCAATGACGAGGCGTGAGGTTGTCGTTCTAACTTAGTAATTTGCAAGTTGTAGCTTATGGTGATTTGTAATATGTAGTTTAAAGAAATGAGAATGCCGTTGAGGATTTCTGTTGTGCTTTGTAATATGTAGGGGGCTTTTTTAAAATGATGGTGACAGCCTACTTGGTGTTGTGACACTTGGGTTCAGTTCTGTTCTCAAGAAGTTTAGTAATTTGTTGAATTTTAGAGGTTGTGATGAAATGTGTAGCTTGTTGTGAGACTTTTTTTAATGTAAAGTGCAAAATTTATTGTAAATAATATAATTTACAAATTGTAGCTTATTGTGATTTGTAATATGTAGTTTAAAGAAATGAGAATGTCGTTGAGGATTTCTATTGTGCTTTATAATATGCAGGGACTTTTTAAATTAATGGAGACAGCTTACTTGGTGTAATATGCAGGGGCTTTTTGCTTCTATACTAATATTCTAAAGTTATCATATGAACATGGATGATAAAATGTAGGGGCTTTTTGCATGTGATGAAGTTATCATATGAACTTGGTGTGATATGCATAGGGCTTTTTGCTTCTGTACTGTCATGAATAAGTTATCATATAAACGTGGTTGATAAAATAGAAATTGCATGTAGAGAGACCATTACGATATGCATGATTAAGAACCTCGGTTTGCCTCTTTTGGTTAAATACACGCATTGTGTCATTTCAATCTTATATATATTAATAAGAGCTTCAAAAGTTCAACATACAAGATGGAACCACTGGTTGCAGATACATAGTTTGTTACATAATCAAATTAGCAATATCCATCGTATACATAGTCCGAACCATCCATCATGATACATCTATAGTATAAACCAACCAAAAACTATTACAATCGATAACACCCAATACATACACAATAACATACATACACATCTATTCTCTACAATCCACTTTCTAATTTTCTCCTCTTGCTTGTAAAGAGCATTCTCTCTCTCAATTAGTTTATCTTTCTTTTTTTGAATTTCATACTCATGTAACAATAAATTATCCTCCCTTTTCCAAACTACATTCTCTCTTGTCAGAATTTTCTCCTCTACCAGTTGAAGTATATATGCCCATATGAAGAATTGACATCTTGCTTCACCATGCATACAATTTGAGAATTTCAAATATTAAATATGACAAGTTAAAAAGCAATACAAAAATATGACAAAAAAATGTTTTACCGTGTTATACTTCAGGCATGCATAAAATTTTCTTATAAGATTTTTGTTAGTTTGGGACGTCTTTAATAGGGCTTTCAAACCTCACCAATAGATTGATGATTTCACTTGAAATGTATCAACTACACATGATAATTGACTCGATATCATAGGTGATCTAAATGAGAAAGTGGGTGTATTTAATGTCAAAGTTAACAAAATTGTAATAAACAACGTGCTCATGCATAATGGCGTTTCTCTTTGGGATAAGAAGGTAACTTTTTAAATGTATATGATCCCTTGTTGAAAAGAAATGCAACTGGAAATGCAACCTGTAAAAAAAAAAAATGCAACAAATTAGCAAGAATGCCTTTCAAAATTGAAACCTTCAAGCATTTGCATATGCATCAAATTAAGTACACGAGCACAAACCATGAAGTAAACTTGCTACATGATTTCAGTGGCCATTGGATCTATAGAAAAATGAAAGGACATTATTCTTTGGGTGATTAGCTGGAACTTAGACCTCCATTTCTATTTTCAATCAAAATATAATTTAAGAGTCTTGTTGCCTAATCTTTTTAACAAGTTTTAGGCCCCTTACATCTTTGTATAAGACTCTTGATTTGAAATTTTTAGAAATTTGAATAAGACTATTGATTTGAAAATTTTAGGTCACTTATATCTTTGTATTCTGAGCTGCCCATAAATATTTAGTAAAATAAATTGCCCAACTCAAACATAATTTTAACATACACACAGTCCCACCTTTCATTTGGCTTAGATCATAGTTCTTGTAGAAAAGACTTAACATGGTTTTAACATGCACACAATTCATGCATGAGGTGGAAGAGGAAGTCCAAAACCAACATGGATGCTCCATCTCATTCATGAAGACCACAAAAGAAGATGATATAACAAATCAAAATAATCTATTCTTCCCATTATCTTCGGTTTCTTCTATTTTTTCTTCACAATGGGTTTAGTCATGGACACACAATGTGAAACATGTACTAATCACATTTTTTAGGACATTAACAACATAACAATATGAAAAATGCACATCACTAAAACAAATTGAAAGGAAAACAAAAGTGATAACTTGAATGGGCAGTCAAACATGTGCAAACTAATAGCTTAAAGCAATGCTGCATATTAGTATGGAAGTCAGCTTTTACTTTGATGGGCACAAACATGGACACACAAATTGTCCATTTCGCTCATTAATTCCTTCAAACAGTTGATTGGTACAACAAAAAAAATAAAAACATTTGACCCACGATTTAGAGAAAAAAATTTCCAAACAAAAAAACTAAACACAACAGAAAACACAACTCAGTGTAGAAAACCCACACAACGTCACTGTATTGGGGAAGCAAAAAGAAGGGTTTGACCGAAAACTTATCGTGATGGAGGCAACTATTGACTCACATATTAGGGATGTAGGCACAGATCGAGGCTATGAAAGGGAAGTTCTTGTCATGAGGGGGGGATGGCTATGGATACGGGTGTAAACTGATGGTATCGGTGCGATTTTGGTGCAATACTAAAACCGCACCGACAACTACTACATACTGATAGAACCAACCAAAACTGTAAAGGGGGAGAAAATCGGTGACGTAAGTTTCTGCGTGATGTGCGAATGGCTGGAAACTGGAAATGAAGGTGTGAGTCGGTGGAGTCGTGATCGTGCGATGAGAGAGGGAGGTAGCTCGGCGTCGCATTGAGAGAGAGAGAGAGATAGAGTAAAATGAAGAAGAAGAGATGGAGGATTAAACCTAAACTAAAACGATGCCATTTGGTGTATTAAACCAAACAATGTCGTTTCTATTTAAATTTTTTTGTCTAAACGGTTTGTATAAAACAATGCTGTTTTAAGTGAAATGACATCGTTTTACTTAAATAATATATATATATTATATCGGCTAGTTCGTTGGTTTGAACCAGGTTCAAATTGAGACCAAATCGGTCGGTGTCGATTTCTTTAAATTCCCATTGATTCCAGCCGGTTCCATTGGTTCTTGTACCAACCTAGCTATGGAAGTGAGAGAAGGAGAGAGGTAGTTAGACGGTAGAGAGGTGACAGAGCAAAGAGGGTTTTCCCAAGAGAAGAGATTGAACATTTTCTTTGCGTATAGGAGAGGACGAGGGAGAAGACGAGAGAGACTTTTCTCTACATGTAGGGGAAGACGAAGGGGCAGCTGAGAGAGAGAGAGCTATCTTTGTGTGTAGGAGAAGAGTTTGCATTTCGGAGGAAAATAGATTGGGCAACGATGGAATTGGGTGTAAAACCGTGACATGGCGACCATACCGAGTTTGCCATGTCAGGTGTGTAGTGTTGGAGTAAAAAATCGACATAGGAGTAGATTTACACTTTTTTCAAGAAAAATTATTCTCATCAGTCATTATTCACTACCCTACGCATCACACCTTATGAAAAGATCAGTGCTACTCTACCGCTCAAAGTAGCTCTCTCATTTTGACCACTAGGCCAAAATGTTCTTTATATTTTTTTTAAAATTTTTTTATTTATATTTTTTTTATCATTTTAAAACATTTTTAAAAATATATAAAAAAATATCAATACACTAATAGTTATTTCTTTAACTATTAAATAAAAAATTAAAAAAAATTAAAATACATGATGTGTCAAAATGAGTGGACAATTTGAGTGGACAAAGTAGTATTTTTTTATGAAAAAATCTCACATACTATGAAAAAAGTTATAAATATTGAATGTGAGAGTAAATAATAGCTGACGCATAAGATCATTTTTCTCCCAACATACTGTATGTTTCTTTCCGACGAGGCAAAACTCCACGGGTCACACCAACGTGGAGCTATAAGGACAGCTGCAGCTAACGTGCGCTGCGAAATTCCGGCTATCTAACCTACACCCTCCGTCCAATTTTCCTCTTCCAGTTTGTTTCGCGAGAAAACAAAAGAAAAGAAAAGGAGAGGAAACGCCCTGACCGAGAGAGAGAGAGAGAGAGAGAGAGAGATCTTCTCTTTCTCAACTATGGCTGTCAGAGCCACGCTCTCACGATTCCCAATCGATCCGGACGCACATGAAGGGTCGGGCCTGCCCTGGGGTGTGACGGTCACGCCCTTCGCGGTCAAGGACGAGAACGGTCAGCCTCCAGCCTACGGATCTGATGGCCATCTCTTACCGAGGTGCGAGAATTGCTGGGCCTACTTCAACACCTACTGCGAGCTAGAGCAATGGTCCTGGACTTGCTCGCTCTGTGGGACCCTCAATGGGCTGTCCTCCGAGGTCATTGCTCGTTATTCTCGCCCCCAGTCTTGCCCAGAGATGATGTCCTCCTTTATAGATCTTGAGCTTCCCGGTTAGTTGTTTTCTTTGTTTGACAGCCGAGAAAATTTCGGGGAAAGGAAAAGAAAATGAAGTAAAATTTTTTGTAGTTCTTTAGTTGATATCCTTGGACGCATTAGAGCTTAAATTGACCCTGAGATTTCAGAATTTAGAATTTTTTGCTCCTTAAATTGACCACTTTTTTCGGGTGTTATGCCTTCAAATATACACATGTATGCATATACATACAAACACATATTAATTAGTTCGGTTTCATGTCATAGTAGTGGTCATTGTTTCTATTTGCAGCGGGAGGGCCGGAGGAGGAGGCCACGCAAGCTCGTCCGGTCTATGTTGCAGCTGTGGATTTGTCATGTAAGATTACAATTTAATAGCTTCACGTTCTTGATTTAATTACTTGAGTTAAACAGAATGACACTTCGTTACTTTGTTAAATAGTTAAAATTGCGATGTATCCTTGCATGTACAAATAGGAATGCTTTAGTTGAAATGTTGTTTGGGGACACTGCATTTTCTGTAACTAGTTGGGATGGTTGAGCTATGGATAAGGTGGGGTTTTGTTTACTCGGGCTTATGTGTCCAGTTTTTTTTTTTTGAGATAATGCTTGTTCTGTCAATAGTGAAATCTGGCATACCATTTGTTTTAAAAATTTGTACTAGAAACTAATGTGCTTTGATTCAGAGGGCGCCCCCAACCCCAACCCCACCCCCCCCCCCCCTCCCGAATGATCTCCTGGTGCTTTTGTCAGTAGCATGAACTAAGGTAATTTGAGTTGCTGTTATAAGAGTGACCTGAACTCATTGAAAAGTAATTGAAGGATTTAAGATGTTAAGAAAGAAGTATTTGTTGTTTTAATGTAATAAAGCTTTGATAATAAATATGATGTTGTTTTTTTTATTTTCTAAAAATTTATTGTAGGTTTTATTTGAAAAACTAAAACAATGAGTTGAGTTGTAACGCCCCAATAGAAGGGTCAAACCACATGACCTATACTTCAAAAGGACTAGTCAATGATATAATTTGAGCCTCATTGGAACCATATAAAGTTCAAGAACTTCTCATTCCCAAGCAATGTGGGATCCCATACACCATTTACCCTTATCTTTATCATATGGGGTATCGCAATCTACTTCTCTTAAATTTCCGACATCCTCGTCGGGCCTGTTCGTTGTAGGTGGCACGGCTCAAATCCCAGATTTCTGGTTGTGATAGACTCTGATACCATTTGTAACGCCCCAATGGAAGGCCCAAACCATATGGCCTATATTCCAAAAGGACTAGTCAATGATACAATTGGAGTCTTATTGGAACCTTATAAAGTTCAAGAACTTCTCATTCTCAAGCAATGTGGGATCCCATACACTATTTATCCTTATCCTTATCATATGAGATATCACATGAGTTGACAAAGAAGGGATGGCCATAACCCCTGAACTTATTGAAAAAGTAATAGAAGGATTTAAGACATTAAGAAAGAAGCATTGTTAATTTAATTTTATAAAACTTTGGATAATTAATAAGATCTTGCTGTTTTAATTTACAAAAATTTTATTTTAGTTTTTTATTTCTTAAAATTGAAAAACTAAAACAATGATAGAAGAGTTGAGTTGAGCCGTGTAGCTCAAGTTTTATTGAGTCTCAAACTAAACTTGAGCTTTGTTTCAGTATAGCAACCACAACTTGCATGAAGGTTTGATTACAGTCCTTTTAGAGAGTAACTGTCAATTTGGTGCTAGTTTATGGGGGAAAGTGAATTTATACAAAGTTGAAACAAATGCAAACACTTTTAAGAGTGAAGATTTAGGCCCCCGTTTGGATGTTGAGATGAGATTATCTCATCTCAACATCCAAACAACACTCAAACACAAACACTTTCAATTTCAACTTTTTTATCTAATCATTACAACTTTCCCAAACTCCCAAACAAAACACAAAAAAAAAAAAAAAAAAATTCAACTTTTTCAAATCCCAAAATAAAAATTATATTAAAATAAAAATATTTTTTTTCAACTTTTTCTCTCTCATTTCCCAAAACTCCATCAAACATCTTAACTCAAACCATTTCACTACTATTCACAGATTTCTCATCTCATCTCAACATTCAAACGAGGCCTCAAGATATACGTAATCCTAATCTATTGTTTGAGAGAACAATTGCCAAGAAGATTGAATAAGTGGAAAATGGAGCAGAGAAAATAGAAGGGATGGAAAGGATGTGGGAAAGAAGGATGTGCTAGTGTCATCATAGTTCTCACCAACAAAGAAAAGTCTTAAAACCCAATCTTTTTATCTAATGTCAATGATGCCACTCAAAAAGTGAGTAATTTTAGTACTTCAACCAATAATGTAGGCAGCAAGAAGCTGAAGTCAAAACCTGGAATTGTTTGAATTATGGTCTGATGTGGGCCTTGTTCCTGCACAAACTCATAGTCTATCGAGTTTTAGTCTTATTCTTGTATTTATTTACATTAGGAAGTCAGTGGTCTATACTTATAAAAAAAAAGGAAGTCGGTGGTTTAGTTTTCATAATTTTAACATTTCAGAGGTAATCTGGTAATTTCTTGTTTTGATCGAATGGGCTGCTTCAGTCTTCATACTTGTCTTTTCTCCATTTCACTCTTTTAATATGTAGTATTTTTTTATTATCAAAATGACCTAAAAAGCCCCAAGTCCTTAAACGTCAAACCCCTTCTAAGAAGCATTCAAGAACTTATCAAAAACCTAATCTTGTGCAAAATTTCTTAAGATCCTTCATATCAAAGTGGACTATTCCCGTTTCAAAAGCAGGAGATTAATATGCTAGACTTGATGCTAAGTGGACCAAATCAAAGCGGACAAATGGGCCAACATGGCCTTGGAATGCTTATTGGATCTGCTTGCTCCATCATTGCACAGGGTTGAAAATTTAAAGTGTGTGCATACGTGGTTTTTCTTTCATATTTTCATTTTCCTCTGTCTATGCCTCTTACGAGTCATATTTTTTTTATCGGATGCTCCCAGTCAAATTTTAAACATGTCTAGAATGGCTGAAATATTTTCATTAATGAAGTTGTAAATCCTTTCATAAAGTTATTTTGAGGCTTTTATACTGTAAATGCTTTTGTGGTTATTGTGAAAGACAACTTATCATTTAATTCTACCAAATTTAACTGCAGCGTCTGAGGAATTTCTGGAACTGACGAAAAGTGCACTGCTGGCAGCTTTGGAAGGTTGATAATGGCTGAATAAAAATAATTTTTGATGTCTTTCCTGCTTGAACTCTGTTCTTTGAAGGCTGAATTTTGTCTCTTATTTTGTATTGCAGCTCTTGGACCTGGTTCATTGTTTGGGCTTGCTACCTTCAGCCACAAACTAGGGTTGTATGATGTTCAAGGACCTATACCAGTTGTAAAGAATGTTCTAATTCCACCTGATTCGGAGGGAACCCTGCCAATTGAGCTTGAAGATGTCATGCCTTTGCTACAATTCTTGGCTCCAGTATGCCTGTTACGGGGTTTATCACTTATTTTTTCTTTGTCTGTGTGTGCATGATTTTCTGAGTTACCAAAATCGTGTCTAGGTAATAACTTAAATTTAGTTATTCTTTAAATTGAGCAACTTTGGTCCAGGTTGAAACCTGCAAGGACCGTATTGCATCTGCGCTTGAAACACTTAGACCTACAACTTCATGGGAGAGAACCACAGCATCAGGTCAAGGAATGGATGGTGTTTTGATGGGTGGACGGGGTTTTGGGGTGGCAATGGAAGCCCTTTTCAATTATCTTGGATCAGAATATGGAAGCACATTTGCACTAGGTATGTGGGATTGTTGAATTTTTTATTAGATTATTAAATACATCTTTTCCCATTAGCTTAAATTTTTTGGACAATTGGTGAATTAATATAGTAACAAAGGAATGATCCTAATTCGAACCCTGACTCTACCTTTTACCTTTTGGTTAAAAATGTTCGACATGTTGGATCCATTAATTAAGGGGAGAGTTTGACCCTCACTAAGGGCATGTTTGGGAAATGAGATGAGATGAGAATTCTATGAATAGTAGTGACTAGTGAAATAGGTTGTGAATAGTAGTGAAATAGTTTGAGTTAAGATGTTTTATTGGGTTTTGGGAAAGGAGAGTAAAAATTGAATAAAAATATTATAAAGTTAAAAAATTGTTTGAATATAATTTTTGTTTTGAAATTTAAAAAAGTTATATTGTTTTTTGTGCTTTGTTTGGAAGTCTGGGAAAGTTGTAAATATTAGGTAATAATTAGATGAAAGAGTTGAAGATTTGAAATTGAAAGTGTTTTGTGTTTGAGTGATGTTTGGGGGAAATTATGAGAAGTTTTGAGATGAGATGAGATGTCACTTCCCAAATATGGCCTAAGAGAGTGTTGAAATGTTAACTAATTGGTTAAAGACACCTCTTTCGATTAGTTTAAAATATTGGGCATTGGTGAGTTAGCAGTGATGGTATCAAACCTCATCTTGCTTTAATTTTTTTAAGATTTTATAGAACACAAAGCTCTTGCTTAAGCACGCCATGTACTTTCAAAGATAATTAATTCAATGTAGTTCTAAAAAAGATAATTCATTACATATGCATTGTAACAATTGAACATAATTGCAGCTAGAATCTTTGCCTTTCTATCTGGCCCTCCGGATTATGGAGCTGGGCAGCTGGACACAAGGCGGTATGGCGAGCAATATGCTAGTAAAGGAGAGGATGCCGACCGTGCTTTACTTCCTGAGCAGACACCTTTCTACAAAGATCTGGTAATGTGGCTGAACTTTTTATTGTAATCTTCCAGACTATACTTTTGGGTAATGTAAGTGTTGACATATCTTTTGCAGGCTGCTGTTGCTGTTCAAGCAGGTGTTTGTGTGGACATATTTGCTGTCACAAATGAGTATACCGATTTAGCATCCCTGAAGTTCCTTAGTATTGAAAGTGGCGGCTCATTGTTTTTATATTCAAATAGTGATGATTCCACCCTTCCTCAAGACATGTGAGTATTGAACGCTAGAATTTAATGTTGGGTTTCGTATGTGTTTTAAAAATGCTGTTAAATGCCCAATCTCATTAGATAGGATCTTTTGATAATTCTAAATTGCAGGAGCGATGAGATGGATGCACTAACACCTATAGTACACATACTGCACATGTTTTCTTGGGAAAATTAATGTACTTGCATTGTTTTCAATCTTTATAAGATAATGAAATGATAGGATGGATGCATGTTTCCATAATTCAAATTTTAATTAATAGGCCAAAAATGATTTGAATGGATCATACATGATCATATTGTGACATGTTCATTGTCCAGGTACCGTATGCTAAGTCGACCATATGCATTTGGTTGTATACTGCGACTGAGGACATCTTCTGAATTCAAACCTGGCAATTCTGTAAGTATGCCATGTATTTTAAAATGCAATGAAACTTTTTACAATTTGCTTAGCTTTTATTATTATTATTATAATTGCAATTATCATCATCATTTGTTGTTGTTGTTTTTATTGTTATTATTTTTTGCAGTATGGTCATTTCTTCCCAGATCCACAGTATGAAAATGTTCAGCACATTATTTGCTGTGATTCTTATGCCACATATGCTTATGACTTTGAATTTGCCAATAATGTAGGATTTTCAAGGTACATATTTACTTTTCAGTATGTATCATTACTTTTATTTTCTGTGCTGATATTAATTATTATGTTATAATTAGTAGGCATGGCAATTGAAAGAGGTGGGAAGTCTTATTGACAATTGAAATGATTCTTCTCATCATCCAAGCAGTTGAAGTCTGTCAGTTCATGTAGATATTAGCATGTTGTCATTGCTTTTTTGGTGTAAAATGTTGCACTGTATGTAGACACATGCCACACCCACACACAGGTACACATACACACATAGAGATGCTTGTACATGGACAGACATGACCCTGCATCCAAACAAACACCAACAAGAACTAATCACAAAATGTTGTAGTCACCAATTAAATGAGTTTTAGATAGAAACATCTCACCGACCAATCATTCCCATATCAACATCATTAATTTTAATCTCAAAATGCCATGATCGAAAATAAAACGCAATTTCCTGTAACGATCCAAGAAAGGCCTAAACTTCTTCTGTCCAGGTGATGTGGGATCCCATTTCATCATATAGGTGTCATGGTTCAAATCCAGCACTTCTGGTTGTGTTTAGTTCTGATAGCATTTGTAACTACCCAAGAAACGCCCAAGCCACATTTGGGCCCATACTTTAAAAGGACTTGTCAATGTTATAATAGTCCCTTGGAATAATTTATTAAAGGCTTGAACTTCTTTTTCAAACAATGTGGGATCCCATTCATCACCTTCCTACACACAATTAAGGGTATTACACAGCTATTTCTTTAACATTACTCCATCTAGGAGAAACTTTTTTATTTTTTAAATTTTATGGTCTTAAAAAAATCCTAATCTCGTCTCCCTTTGTGCAAATTCAGATTCTTAAATTCTTACGTTATTAATATACTACACTTTGTTCAGTATTTTTAACTTTTTTATTCTGAAACTACCCATTAATGTCCTAACCGATCTAGAAATTCAGATGGAGAAAAATTTGCTACTAAATGCATGCCTCCAGATTATTTAGAAGTGTGAAAAATTGCTAATCATGTGCTTCTCCTTAGATAATATGTTTGTATGGTGCTTGGCTTTCTTTCAGGAAATTTTAAAGAATTATTATGTTTCTGTTTTGAACTTCAAAAGAAAAGGGGTGGCAGTTATAGTGATCAATTATTGTTTGGGTGCTTTAAGATGAGAGCACAAGTGTGCCAATAGGCTGGAATTTTTGAATGCCCCCCACCAAAAACAAATTGGTATATCATACTCTTGGTCATATGAGATTGTAGGGTCCTGAATAAGATTGCTTCTGTAATGCATTGGAAAGCTGTTGCTTCATTCATGGTACGGTTCTTTCCATTATGGCTCAAATTTTATTATTTTGCAGACATGGATCAGAAATGCCTACGCTACAGATTGCATTTCAATATACAGTTGTTGTGCCCCCTGAAGAACTTTCAAATTCAGAATTGAGTTCTGCAACTAGGTAAGATTGGTCCTACCTAGTGGGTCCTCAGCAGCTAAATAGAATTTATTTTAATTAAGAATGTTGTTTTTTTTTTCTCTCTCTTTAGTGTTTTCTCTCCGCACACTTTTTCTCCTTCACTTTCACGATTGGTGATCTGCCGGTGAACATTGCTGGAATTAATTTTCTGTAGCTGTTTTTTGAGTTTTTCAGCAGTGACGATGGGCTTGATTAAACATTTATTAATAGAGACGAGTTTTTATTTTTTTATTTTATTTTATTTTATTATCATTGGAAGGGTGATAATATCTTTGTATCACTGAGAAGAACAGGAAGTTTACTAAGGAGTTGGTCCTCAGCTTTGCCAGCGCTTGTTGGCTTTTGAATACAATGGTAGAAGCTCATTCTCGCAGGGAAAGAAAGAGAGTTTTGCAAGATGTATCTCAATGGTGCTAAGGCATTGTTTGCTCACGTTCTGATGATTTTGGAAGATTCCTAGAAGTTACAGACTATGGTGGCAGTGGGTGGCTAGGTCTTCTAGAGATCCCAGCAGGCATGGATGGAAGGGGATGGGAGAGCATTTCCATGGAGATGAAGCACGTTCTGTCCATGCATATCTTGGCAAACCAGACACCAACGTTGGCTCCAAAACTGGACATAATGACAGGTAAGGGGAAGGAGATGGGGAAGCAAGTTTAGCCTTATGCAGAGGCTATGATGGGTGGCGCATGGAAATGGGCGGTAGTGATTGGTGGTATGGGTCACTTCTTGGTGCTACAGGTAAAAGCAAACGACAAAAAGGGACATGCAGAGAGCACCACTGTTGTAGAGAAGGTTGGTCGAGGAACTATACCCGAAACATGTATCTCGAAATGGGTTGGTCAGAAATGGGTTGATCTGGAATGGGCCTAAATCCCTCAGGCCTGATAGAGGAAAAGGAATTAAAGGCAAAAAGAAGGTGGGTATGGGCCGGATGTGTCTAACTTGCTCAACCAAAATGAAATGGAGGCTAAAACGTGGGCTTGTTTTTGAAAAAGGGCTCTACGTCCAATCTTGGGCCAATAGCAATGCCGATACAACATCGGCCAGGGTTTGTTGTGCCGGTGACGTCTGGGCATGTTTTTGGCAACATTTGCTATGGAGAACTTGCGTCGCCAATAGCTGCGACTGGGGATTTTACAAAGATGGGGATATTGATTGATGTGACACTCTGAACCACCGGGAGGGCCACTGTGCTCTAGGGTGGCACAAACTTGTGTGCCGGAGGTTTCTGGGTTGTTCTCGCCACCATGGCAGCAACGGTGATGTCCCTGGCATCGGAAACCTTACTCTATTTCGAGATGCCTGTAGACGAGGGGGTGGATCTGTTGCTGAGAGGTCTTGAACACTGTGGGATGCCACAGAAAGTTGTGCCGGCGACTTCAGTGTTGACGACTGACCTCTGCGTTGTGTAGATCACTATACCGACTCCGGGAAACGTCACAAAAGCCGAAAAAGAGCTGTCTTATGAATCTAAGAGGGCAGATTTAGTGGGGGAGGATGAAACGGATGGATCTCTGGATTTATATGAGCCTAGTAAGGGAGGGGAGAGCGTAGGGAGGGTCAAGACTTTTGTTGAGGGGGAAGAACCTATTCCTTCAAACTTGTTTCACCCTAGTGTATCAGATTGGGTCATTCAGAAAGTTATGGAAATTAAGTATTGTGTAGAAATTACATGTGAGTGTTTTGAAGATGAATTTCTGACACTACTCACAGCTATTGAGGTTGGATATGCACAATCCAAATATGATCCATCCCTTAACTTGGCTAAAAAAGGAGAAAGAGAGATCAAGCAACTTACGCGGGCCATGAAAGATGAAAGTGGGGGAAAAGAGCTTGAACCGGAGGCGTCTCAAGGGGAGGGGTAAGATGGTTGCTTTATAGAGCCAAAAATAATATCATGGAATATAAGGCGGCTGAATGAGTATGATAAACGGTTCTAAGTCAGAAACTTACTTCGTCAATGGAATGGTGATATTATTTGCTTACAAGAGACCAAATTGGAATTCATCACAAGGGAATTAGTTCGGAGTTTATGGAGAGATCAACATGTAGGGTGGTCGTACTTGCCATCCAAAGGTGCATCCGGTGGTGCCCTAATTATGTTTGATAAAAGGATGGTGGAAAGGGTGGAGAAATGTGTGGGTGAGTTCACTCTGGCTTGCTCTTTTATGAATGTAGAAGACGGTTTCCAGCGGGCATTCAGTGGAATTTATTGCCCTAATGTTGATTCGGAGAGAAGGTCATTGTGGGAAGAATTGGCGGGACTTCTTAGCTTGTGGGAGTTACCAAGCTACATATGGTGTGACTTCAATGTAACTCACTTCTCGAGTGAAAGATCGGGTGGGTCCCACATCACTCCCACCATGAGGGAGTTATCTGATTTCATTTCAGAATAGGAGCTTATGGATATTCCATTAATTGGATGTACGTTTACTTGGTCCAACAATTGAGAATTCCCATCTAGGTCAAAGGAGATTACCCAAGTTATGCTCTGATCACTTCCCTATCATCCTAGATTGTGGAGGCATCTAAGGGGGCAGAAGGTATTTTAAATTTGAGAATATTTTTTTTGATAAGTAAAAAAAAAAAAAAATCAAAAAATGTGGCTTATCTGATGGTTTTGTAGACATGGTTAGACAATAGTGGTCTTCCTACAATTTCCAAGGCTCTCCAAGTTTCATAATGGCAAGAAAGTTAAAAGCGCTGAAATAGGATTTGAAGCAATGGAATGAAAACAAGTTTTTGGTAATGTGATGCAACATAGGCACTCTCTTTTGGAAGAGCTACAGGGTCTGTAGGGGGAGAGGGATGCAAGAACTCTCTTTGAATCTGAGAGAACCTGCAAAAGCTAGGTATTCACAGAACTTGAAAGAGTAACGTTCCTGGAGGAGATCTCTTGGCGACAAAAATCAAAGGTGCTATGGCTCAAGGAGGGAGATAAGTGCACGAAGTTCTTCAATAGGGTGGCTAATTCTCATAAAAGGAATAACGCTATTGATATGTTGATGGTAGATGGTAGATGGCGCAATGTCCTCGGATCAACTAGTCATCAAGAATTACATCATGCAATATTACCAACACCTCCTATTTGAACAACACACTTGGCGACCGAAAGTGGATGGTTTGACTTTTTCAGCATTAGATCTGAAGTGCGCAAGGTGGCTAGAGAGGCCTTTTGAGGAGAATGAAGTGGGTAAAGTAATCCTTGACATAGCTAGTGACAAGGCTCTAGGCCCTAACGGTTTTACCATGCGTTTCTGTTGGAAAATCAGAAAGATATAGCAGTAATTATCAAGATTGTATAGTTACCAAGCTTGTATAGATACCAAGTTTGTATAGCTATAAATTAGGCAGTAATTAGTCAGTGATTATAAATTAGGAATGTATCTTTATTAGGTAAACTAATTAGTTATTCTTTTCCCAGTTTAGATTTCTTGAGGTTCCTATAAGAAGGAAATTTGTTTAAGTTAAAAATAATATAAGGAAATTATTCCCAAAGTATTTTATAGTTGGTATCAGAGATAGGTTTCGATCTTGTGACTTGTGGGTTATGGGCCCACCACGCTTCTGCTGCGCATTTGAAAAGTCATCAAGGGCAACCTTATGTAGGTTTTCAAGATTTTCTTACTAATGCCAATTTTGAAAAAAGCCTTAATGCTACTTTCCTAGCACTCATTTCCAAAAAGGTGGGGTCTATGGATGTTAGAGACTATCGCCCCATTAGCCTTGTGAATGAGATTTACAAGATCCTTTCTAAAGTGTTAGTGAATCGATTGAGTACGACGATGGAAAATGTAATTTTGAAGCCACAAAACACCTTTGTCAAAGGTAGACAAATCCTAGATTTGGTCTTGATTGCAAATGAAGTTTTGGATGGAGGACTCAAATCTAGAGAACCCAAATTACTTTGCAAATTAGACACGGAGAAAGCGTATGATCACGTCAATTGAAAGTTCATACTTTATTTACTTGCAATATGTGGCTTTGGGGAGAAATAGTAGAAATGGGTAGAGTTTTGCATTTCTACAGTTCGATTATTTACCTTGGTAAATGGCTCTCCGGTGGATTTCTTTGACTCCTCCCGTGGTTTGAGAAAGGGAGATCCGCTCTCTCCTTTACTTGTTTTATCCGTCATAGAAGCTCTTAGTAAGATGATTGTGGGTCTTGTGAAAGACAACTTTCACTATGGGCTTTTGGTATGGAATGGTGATTATGGTTCCATGGATATTTCTCACCTTCTTTTTGCTGACTATACTCTTTTATCTTTTGTGGAGCAAATTTCGGGCATATCCAATCTTTGAGGGCTCTACTTCTTAGTTTCGAAGTTGTCTTGGGCTTGAGAGTAAAGTCTGAATTGGTGTCTGTGGCGGTTGTTCTTGGTGCAGAGCATTTAGCCTCTCTATTGGAATGTAAGATATCATCTTTACCGCTGAAGTATCTTGGCTTACCATTGGGTGCTCCCTTTAAATCAGAGAGGATTTGGAATGGCGTGGTTGAAAAGGTGGAGCGCAGCTTGTCTTTTTGGAAGAGGTTGTATTTGTTTAAAGGTGGTAGACTCATTTTGATTAAAAGCAGTCTATCTAACTTACCCACTTATTTTATGTCCTTGTTCTCGCTCCCCACAAAGGTTGCCAACCGCATAGAGAAGTTACAACGAGACTTCTTGTAGAGTGGATTGGGGGAGGAGTTCAAATTTCACTTGGTTAATTGGTCACTAGTATGTACCCCAATTTTTGGGGGTGGTCTGGAGATTCGTAACTTGATGAAATTCAACCAAACCCTTTTGGGTAAATAGTTGTTGAGGTACCAAAACAAAAAGGAGGCCCTATGGAATTCCATTATAGATTCACAATTTGGGGAGGATGGTGCTCGAATGAGGTAGGTGGCACATATGGGGTGGGTTTATGGAAATACATTAGGAAACACTAGGAGATTTTCTGAAGACATGAACATATTGTGATGGGTGATGGCTCTCGTGTCAAATTTTGGTATGACAACTGGTGGGGTGAATGTAGCCTCCAAGACATCTTCCCTGCCATTTTTGAGATTGCACGAGAAAAAGGATGCAGTGATGGCCTCTTTTCTAGTGGCTGCCCTCAATGGAATGTAGAACTCATTAGGGCAACCCAAGACTGGGAGATGGAGACGATCACAGAGTTCTATGAGGCATTGTACTCCCTATGCATGACAAATGGTACCAGAGATAAGATGATCTGGAGCCCTTCCAAGAAAGGTAAATTCACAGTCAGATCATTTTACCAAAATCTAACAAGCCCTAGAATGACCAAGTTCTCATGGAAGAGTATATGGCAGACAAAAGCTCATTCAAAAGCAATTTTTTTTGTATGGACAACATCTCTGGACAAGATCCTCACCACAAATAATTTAAGGAAGCGTCGGGTAATGATGTTGGACTGGTGTTGTACGTGTAAGAAGAATGGTGAATTAGTAAATCATTTGTTTCTACATTGCGAGGTTGCAAGGTGGCCATGATCGTGTGGGATGATTTTTTTTTGTGAGAATTGGATTATTATGGGTCATGCCTCTTAGTCTGGTGGATTTCCTTGCAAGCTGGAGAGACCTCCGCGACAACTCACAAGTGGCAATGATTTGGAGAATGATTTCTATATGTATGTGTTGGTGCATTTGGCGGAAGAGAAATGATAAAAGCTTCAAAGACCGCGAGAGAACAATGGATGAGCTTAAAGTTCTGTTTTTAAAACTTTGTTCTTATGGGCGGGGTTTATTGTCTGTAATGGGCTAATTGTCCATGATCTTCTACTTTCGATTGTAAACTTTAATTAGGTTATTCTCATGTATACTCCCTATGTACTCGGGCTTTGCCTACTTCTATGAATAAAACTTCTTGATTACCTATATATATAAAACAAAAAAAAAGATTGGTCCTAGTGAGCAGATGTTGAACAATTGATATACTTGTGTGTCTTGTTGTTTTGGATGAATGGACCAAACATCTAACCTATTTACTGATGCTTATCAGTTTTAGTTAATGCAGTGTGCTTCCATTTACTTACATAAAAACAGTTAATGCTAATTAGATAAATTACTTAATTTCTTAGGTAGGCATCTACCACCTGCAAACCTTATCTTTGATTGTGATCCATGTTTCTCCTGTCAGCTGAGCCTCGATGGTGTTTCTTCTTGATCTTGTGGTGCATGCCTTTAGCAAATCCCTCTTGAATACCAAGTTGCAGAACCCTAAGGCTGCATGTTAACTTTTTTGATGATTTACAAGACATTCTGACATATAGAGGGGGCAAGATGGCAAAGCTAGTTATCTCATGATCATCCTTAATAAAGCATTACTTTGCCTCTTCATTTTTACGTTCGTCTTTTTCTACACTGCCTAGTTGGACTAAAAGTTGAAATTGCTGGGTGGCTTCAGACTATTCCTATTATTTTTCATTGCTTCCCTTGATATTAGTCAATATTGATTATTACATCATGCTGGGAAGACACATTGGAGCACGAGGAGATTTGTGATTGGATTTGAGGAAAGAATCCAATTATTTTCTTCTCTTTTCTTTTTCTTTTTCTTTTTTTTTTTTTTTTTTTTTTTGTAAACAAGATTTTATTGATCATATGAATAGACAATAGCCCAAGTATACGGGACTTATACAACTGCAGCGCCCATGCCTTCTAGTTAAGGGATACAAGAAATTCGTGAAAGTTCATGCCACTTTTTTTTTTTTTTTTTTTTTTTTTTTTTTTTTTTTTTATGAGTAAAAGTTAAACTTTATTGATAGGAAAAGGCATAGCCCAAGTGCATAGGGAGTATACACAGAATATGCCTAAGTACCACTGAGCACTAGTGAGAGATAAGCAAATTATGAGAACTGTCCTCATTACCAATAATGACTTAAGCCCAAAAAATAATGTATTATAAAAGAATCTCTTCAGCTCATCCAAGGAATGCTCCCAATCTTCAAAATACCTCTTATTTCTCTCCATCCACAAATACCACATAATACAGTGGTAATGTAGACATTTCCCCTAATACCTGTCCAGCAGTTAAAAATATCCATAACTCTTCCAGGCCTGGTTAAGGATCTCATGACACAAAAACCGAGCCATCTCACAATGTAACAATAGATGATCCATGGATTCCCCATTTTTCTTTACACAAGAAGCACCAATCCATAATGATATGACCACGTTTCCTCAAATTGTCAATGGTGAGGATTCTCCCAAGGGATGCAGTCCATATAAAGAAAGCAATCTTAATAGGGTCCCTACAATTCCAAATAGCCTTCTAAGGAAAGCAATGATCATTAGAGAATCCTAAGAGGCCCTTATAATAGGAACGAACGGAGAACCTCTTACTCCCATCAGGAGTGCAAATCATCCTATCCTCCATTACATTGCCAAACGACATTGCATACAATGAGTCAAAAAATTCAGCAAACGTTCCAAGTTTCCAATCATGAGCCGCTCTCAAAAAACTGACATTCCAATGGAAAGAACCATTGGAAGACACCAACAAGTCAGCCACCACGGCATCTTTGTCACTAGAAATCTGGTTAGGAGTGGGAAAAACATCCTTAAGAGCCCTTGCACCACATCAAACATCATGCCAAAAATAAACACCATAACCTCTTCCAGCCGCAAATCTGAAAAAGTCGGAGAACCACTCCTATCCAGAACAAATATTTTTCCACAACCCCACACCATATGCCCCCTGACTTCATTAGAACACCAACCCCCCTAATACTCCCATATTTTGAATCTACTCTCCACAAACCTTCCCCTTCTTTGTGATATCTCCACAACCATTTCCCCAAAAGTGTTTTATTGATGATCCTCGGCACCCCCAAACCACCACAAGGTACCGGAGAACAAACATTATCCCAACCTACAAGATGAAAATTGGCTTCCTCCCCAAAGAAAATTACGTAAAGTTTTCTCAATACGAGAGGCTACACCTGCAGGTAATAGAAATTAAGAAGGAAAGTATGTAGGGAGGTTAGATAAAATACTTTTGATAAGAGTAATTTATCATCTTGTAGTAAGATGAGAATTTTTCTGGATAGGAGTCCAGAAAATTTTTTTTATTTTTGATGAGAATTTTTGGTTTTAGATGAAAGTTTAAAATATTATTTTTTAATATTATTATTGTTTTGAGATTTGTTAAGATTTGAAAAAGTTGAATTATTTATTATATTTTGTGTGAAAATTTGAAAAAGTTGTAATGATGAGATAAGATGATATGAGAGTTTTGTGTCTCATCCCACTTACCAAACCTATCCTTAATCTACCACCCTTTGACAGATAAATTCTTTTCCAAGCTGCCAACCTATCAATTTTTTCTAACACACCCTCCCAAATAGATTTTGTCTTGAAAGCAAACCCTAACGAAAGACCAAGATATTTCAAAGGAAGCAAAGAAACCTTATAGGCCAAAATGTTTCCCTAGCCATGAACATTATTCACTATATCCTCAAAAACCATTTCAGACTTCAAAAGATTCACCTTCAGGCCTGAAATAGCTTCAAAACAAAACAATAGAGCCCTCAAATATTGAATATGACCACGGTCCGGCTCACAAAAAAGTAAAGTATCATCAGCAAAGAGAAAGTGTGAAATATTAACTCCTCCCACTAAAAAACCAGAAAGAAAACCTCCATTAATAGCTGCTCTCAACATATGACTGAGTGTACAAGAACCTTAGAGAGTATCTTGCACACCACATTAACGAGACTAATGGGTCGAAATCCTTCACCTTCACTGCACCAACTCTCCTAGGGATAAGAGCAATAAAAGTTGCATTAAGATTTTTTTCGAATTTTCCAAAAGAATAAAGTTCGTGAAAAACCTTCATAATATCCTCACCAACACCATCCCAACAACCATGGTAGAAAGCCATAGAGAACCCATCCGGACCCAGGGGTTTATCCTTAGCCATCCCACGACACCTGAAAAACCTCATCTACCTTAAAAGGTCTTTCCAACCAAATAGAGCTTGATTGATCGATAGTCTCGAAGGGCAAGCCATCAAGTTTGGGTCTCCAAGGGAATTTTACTGTAAGAAGATCTTCATAGAAGTTGACAATATGGCTCTTAATAGCATCATGATCCGAGCAAAACCTATCCATCAACTTGAAGCATCTCAATAGCATTGTTCCTACGATGAGAATTAATTAGCCACCCTATGGAAGAATTAGTACATCTATCCTGTTCTTTCAACCAAAGGGTCTGTAATTTTTGTCTCCACGAGATTTCTTCTATTAAAAGCACATTTTGAAGCTCCGTAACGATAGATAGTTTACTGCAAGATTCCTCCACAGATAGAGGAGCGCACACCTCCCTACCCTCCAAACCTATAAATCCTAAAAAATGGACTGTTTTTTACTATCAATATGTCCAAAGACATTTGCATTCCACGTCTTCAAATCCTTCTTCAATGCTTTGATTTTCTCAACTAGAATAAAACTTGGTGAGCCCTCTTAAGAGATACAAGGACCACCACAACCTTACTTTCTCCACAAAACCTTCAAATTTCAGCCACATATTTTCAAACTTGAAATATCTATTACCCTCATGAATGCCCCACAATCTAGTACGATTGGGAAATGGTCCGAACAAACCCTAGCTAATCTCTTTTGAAGCTAAGTAGAGTAGTGAGCCTCCCATGAGGGAGACACCAAAAATCTGTCCAAACGACCAAGCCTGATTATTGGACCACGTGTGCATACCACCGACAAGTGGTAGATCCACCAAATCCATATCAAAGATAAATTTAGAAAACTCATTCATTGCAAGACTTTGCCGAACTTCTCCCGATCTTTCACTAGGGAATCGAGTGATATTAAAGTCACCACCAATACACCAAGGTAAGTTCCACTAACTGCCCAAACAAGCAAACTCATCCCATAAATCCTTCCCATTACTGTCCACATTTGACTCATACACACCAACAAAAGCTCAACTAAAACCATCCACCACATTCTTAAAACAAACCACCGTATAATTTCCAGTACACTCCTCAATAGACTCAACCAACCTCGTATCCCACATAAAAAGAATACCCCCGGACACTCCATTGGAAGCAAGGTACACCCAACCCACAAACGGACAGCCCCAAAGACTAGTAATGATGCTTCGATCAATGAAGTTAACCTTGGTTTCCTGCAAACAAACAATATCCATTTTCCAATGATGTAAAAGATTCTTGACCCAAAGATGCCTATTGGGATCATTAAGACCCCAAATATTCCAAGAAAGGATTTTAGGCTTCATGGGAAGATTCAACCTTTCCCTTAGATCTTCGTAAGGGAATAATGGAATAAAGTATTGAAAAAGAAAGTTCCTAAGCTCATCAATTGGCCGCTCTCGATTTTAAAAAATTCTTTCATTCCTCTCCCTCCAAATACATTACCAAAGGCATATTAGGACCATTCATATTGCTGCAATCTGAGAGCTTCCCTAAAAGCCTCTCTAGGAAGCTAGAAGTTCGATCAACTTGTTTCCCTAAAAGCCTCTCTAGGAAGCTAGAAGATCGATCAACTTTCTTGGCATCGCCCAAGCTAATCCCACCTGAGCAAAGAATTCATTCCACAAGCTTATGGCAATCTCACAATGAAGTAGTAGATGTTCAATGGACTTCCCACTCTTTGCATATGCAAGACTAATCTATGACAATGATTCGACGTTTCCTTAAATTGTCTAGTGTTAGGATCTTCCCCAAGGAAGCTGTCCATATAAAGAAGATTTCCTTTATGTGTGCTTTGTCTTCCAAATACTCTTTCATGGGAATGGGTTTGCATTATGCGTATTCGTTGCTTGGTAGAAAGAGTGGATGGTGAACTTCCCTTTCTTAGAGAAGCGCCAAGAAATCTTATCTTCAAATCCTCCCCTCATACAAGTAGAGTACACTCAATCATAGAATTCTGAAAAAGTATCAACTTCCCAATCTTGGGCATCTCTAAACAATGTAACATTCCATAGGGGAGTGCGGTTGGATAGAACTAAAAGGTCTGCAATCGAGGCTTCTTTCATTCTTGCTATACCATAGAATTCTGGATAACCTTCATTGAGTGCCCTATTGCCACACTATAGGTCGTGCCATAATTTGATTTTGGATCCATCACCCACCTCAAAGTGGGTGTTTCTAAAATATGTATCACATCCTCTTCTTATATGCTTCCAAAGCCCATCCCATATAGCCCACTCACCTCATTCGAACACCATCCTTCCCTGTTCTTGGTGGTATCTCGAAAGCCATTTACCCAACAAAGCCTTGTTAAAATCCTGGATATTCCGGATACCTAATCCTCCATATTAAATAGGGGAGAATACCGTGGCCCATTTTATCAAGTGAAACTTAAACTCATCATTCATCCCACCCCATAGGAAATACTGTTGAAGTTTCTCCATGTGATGAGCCACCTTGGTGGGGAGCGGAATTAAGGATAAGAAGTAGGTCAGCAAGTTGGAGAGGGTACTTTTAATTAAAGTGAGCCTACTACCGTTGGGTAAATACGTCCTCTTCCAACTAGCCAATTGCCAATTTCCGCTCCATTTTTCCTAGCACATCATCCCAAATTTATTCTGATTTGAACGGAGCACCCAAAGGGAGACCAAGATATTTCATAGGCAAGTGAGATATCTTCCATCTCAAAATGGAGCCCATACTCTCCACATTATGAACATTAGGAACTACTTCTAATTTGGCCAAGTTCACCTTCAATCCTGAAACGGCTTCAAAGCATAGAAAAAGAGCCCTTAAGACTCGATATTATCATGCCTAGCCCCACAAAAGATTAGTGTAATCGGAAAATAAGAGATGGTATATGTTGAGTGAACTGATACTTGAGAATCGTGAATTGGGATAGAAAACCACCCTCCACGATACTTGAGATCATCTTACTCAAAGCTTCCATCATAAAAACAAATGTTAGCGGGGATAAAGGGTCACCTAGTCTCAAGTCTTGGGAACTTTTGAAGAAACCCATTTGTGTGCCATTCACCAAGATAGTGCAGCAAGCTGCAGGATACAATGTTTGATCCATGAACACCATTTTGTACCAAAGCCACATCTCTTGAGCATTTAAATCAAGAATCTCCAATTGACTAGGTCATGAGCCTTTTTCATATCAAGGTTGCATACAAGCCCCGACACTCGCGACTTGAGTTTGCTATCGAAGCGTTCATTGGCAATAAGCACCGAGTCAATAATTTGCCTAACTCTAACAAAGGCGTTTTGAGGCTTTGATATTAACTTCTTCACCTACAAGCTCAATCTATTCACCAAGACTTTCAAAAGGATATTGTACACAAGGAAGAATCCAATTCTTAATAGCATTCTCTACAATTTGTTATGTTATTTACTCTTTAGACTGTTAAAATTTGGCTCCACTCAATATAATTGTTGCCTTATGTGGTCACCACATCATTTGTTCCTGTTGTTCTCATATTTATTTCTTGTTATCCAATATTTCTTCCAAAGGCTTGCTTGTTAGGGCTGCTACCCGCCCTAAACGGGCTTATAGTCCCCTCACCCGTCCCCTACCCCTGCCTAGGGGGTGGTAGTTTCTGCCCCCGCACTCGTCCTCCTCGCCTCTGCCAAGACCCCATCTGCTCTGTTGGTGGGCAATTAGCACATCCTATTGTTCAGCCACCAGCTGCACATCCATGTCGTCGATCTACAGACAGAGAAGAAGAAGAGAGGTGGAAAAGCATATAGACGGAGAAGAAGAAGAAGAAGAAGAAGAAGAAGAAAGATGGTGAAGAAGAAGAAAACAAACGGAGAAGAAGTAGACAAACAGAGATGGAGAAGAAGAAGAAGAAGACACACGAAGAAGAAGACAGACAAAGAAAAAGAAGATAGACTAGCAGGCAGCTGGGACTTAGGGAGGACTCGAGGAGAAGAAAGTGACGGGCTAGGTTTAGGGTTTTTTGGTTTTTAGTATATATATATTTAATAAAGCAGGCAAGCGGGTAGAACACAGGCGGGCTAAAGCCCAATCCCCACCCCCACCCGCATGTTTTAATTTTTTTTTTTATATAATCTGCCCGCTTGCCCTGGGTAATGGGCGGATTTTCTGCTCGTTACCCCTAGGGGCCGGGAGGGCCGGATTCTGGGGGTCTGCCGCCCAGCCCCATTGCTTATAATGATATCTCTCTAAGAAATTTGCTTCATGCAATGAGTGTTAATGCAGATCCAAGCATTCCCTTAAGCGACGACTAAGGATTCGAACTTTGCAATATGGAACCGCACAAAATATCAATGAACTTTATGACAGTGTTGACCCTGAAGCAGTTCTATCATTACTTGTTCACAAGGTAAATTTCTTAATCCTCTCCCCTACCCCTGGATGACGTTATTTCCAAACTTCCATTTCATATTATTGCAGGAGGAAAATATGAAGGACAATTTATCCCACCCACTTGTGCTGTTGCTTTCAAGTAATTAAATGAACATCAATGCTCAAGTATATGATATTTTTGGTTCTTTTAACAAGAATGATTTGTTCATAAATTGCGTTAACTTTACGTATTAAAAAAAAAAAATTGCGTTAACTTAGATGGCTTATTGAATACAGAAATATTTTTCATTAGGAAATAACTGCAAGCTTTGTTCCCTTTAACTGGTTGATATCCTTGATATCCTACTATAATGCTCAGAGTATGGATTTGGAGACACTTCTGAAAAAAAAAATGGTTTTGGTGATGTTTTCTATCCTTATTTTTTTCTTTTTCTTTCTGTCTTCTTTATTTTCTTCCCCCTTTTTTCAGTTTGTGTGTGTTTTGGGCGGGGGCTTAAATGCAAGAAAGCATTTGGGAATGTTGCTTTTATTTCTATCGGTGCCAGTCAAGGAAAAGCTGAAATTCTTGCTGTGGTTGATCAGTAGACACCACTCCTAAGTGGATGCATTTCTGACAACTTCCTGTCGTTTAGTCTTTAGTTTTATGCCATCTCACCTAAGGTTGCAACATGTTTATCCACCTATTGCCTTAAAGCATTGGAATGTACTTTGAAGAGAACAAGTTACCCACTACAGGAAAATCATTATCGGCTGGAATCAATTGATAAATCAGGGGCTACCGGAGTCAATGAGCATTTTGGATTTATTTCTAGTAATTGGCTCAACCTACTTAAATTTTATAAAACAAGTTGAAGGAAATCTGAAATTCTTGATAGATAAACAACACATTATCCCAACGTTTTGGTGGACTATGGTTACCAGTTGTATATGACCACGTCCCTCAAACCATTTTTTTTTTCTCTGGTATTTAAACTTTCCTCGGTTCTGTTTGTTTTAGCAGCATTACAAATATTTTGAGAATTACTATAAGACTGCCAAAGAGTTTTTTGGGTCCTCTTTTTCCCCCATCCTCTCTTTTCATTCAACATTCTCAGCAGTTGTTGACTGACACATATTATTTGCCCTGTAGGTTATATTGGCCTCTTTGGAGCAAGGAGTTAGGGAGGGCAGGATGTTGCTCCACGATTGGCTAGTAATCCTCACAGCTCAATATAATGATGCTTATAAGCTCGTTCAGTACAAGAATGGAAATTCAGTCACTGGTCAGATGGATTTTACGTTCTCACAATGCCCACAACTGCAGCCTTTACCGCGATTAGTTTTTGCTTTGCTTCGAAATCCACTTCTACGTTTTCATGAAGAAGGTGTTCACCCAGACTACCGGATCTACTTGCAATGCCTTTTCAGGTAATTGATGCTCGTATTGAATTGGAACAGCTTTGTAAACTTGGGTATTTGAAAACTCTCATCTAATCATTACAACTTTCCTAACTTCCAATACAAAATAAAATAAACAATTCAACTTTTTCAAATCCCAAAACAAAAATAATATTAAAAAATATATTCTAATAATATTTTATTCAACTTTTTAACTTTAATCTCATTTCATCTCATCTCATCTCCGAAAACAAACGAGCCTTTAGATGTCCTTACAATATTTTTATTTAGTGTGACCAGAGATCTTTTTTTGTTTTTTCTGATAAGTAGTGTGACCAGAGATCTATGTTGAAGTTAGGAATATGTTGGAACTTTTTTTTTATTTCTGCTGCTCCATTTATACTTGCGAATGTTGCAACTCCTACCTTTGAGAATTAGATGTGCAATTTTCTGTCCCTTAATTCAATTCATTTTCTAAAATTTGTGTTGCAGTGCATTGGAACCAAGTTCCCTTCACCGTGCTGTGTATCCGGTGCTGGTTTCATATTCTACTCCAGATAAACAAGCATATCCACGGCACTCATTGAATCGTGCTGCACTGATTACCAGTGGTAGTCCTATATTTTTCCTTGATGCATTCACAACTCTTATTGTGTTTTATTCTTCAACGGCAGACCCTGCACTTCCTTTTCCTCCACCTCATGACTGTAAGTCCATTATTTTATTTTGTTGCTGCTTTCCTAGCAAGGTGATACTGCTCAGGATTCAATTGTCATCGTGCTTCACTTTTTCAATACAAAATGATGTGTCAGGTTTGTTGCGGACGTCCATTAACAAATTGAAGCAAGACAGATGTATCACTCCCAAACTCATATTTATAAGGGGAGGGCAGGAAGATGCCACAGTTTTTGAGAACTATCTTATTGAGGAACAGGACGTTGATGGAAGTGGCCACACAAGTGTCATGGGTTTTGTTTCCTTCCTAGAAGATATTACCCACAGCGTGTTGGAATACATGAAGTAGAAGACAAGTACCTGAAACCGAATCACAAAATAACCAGCATAGGAAAAGGTACAACTTATACAATCTTGCTGGGCGCTAAAATCTGACAAGGAATTGATTGAATCTTGATTTGAACCGCTGTCAGGTGAATCGAGACTCGCAAGTTTTATACTAATCATGGAGACTAGTGGTGGTGATTATCATTCACTCTTTCTACCAATTGGAAACTCTCCTTATGCAAATTTTGTAGCACATTACAACGAGCCACATACTGACTTTTGTACAGCAAAGTGGCAGCATTGAGATTTGTCTGCTTTTATTAAATATAAATACTAGTTGAATCAAACAAGCCAAGACTAGTTGCTTTTCAACAGTTGTCTGTTTTCTTTTTTCGCAAATGCTTGGGAATAATAGCAGTCATTTCGTTGATGACTGTACGCAACACATTCTCATGCATGTAACCCTAATCCCACGTGAACTCGCTCTACCTTTGATTTATGCCAATATACCATGATACGCTTATGGGTTTTAATACATATAATGAAGCAAATGATCACTATTTACCTAAGGCAAATCACTATTTACCTAAGGAAGGTAGAGACCAAGGGAGCTAGTGTTTTGAAGCCCTAATTTTGTGCAGCTTGAAAACTGGTTAAGGGCCCCGTTGGACCACTCTGACTCTTACTTTGATTCACTGCTTTGACCTCTGACTCCAACTCGAACTTGGATATTATACATATGTTATAAAAATATGTCTTTATCTCTATATTGATCATATCCTAATATAGTTATATAATTATATAACTAAAACTTATATAGTTAAATTCAATAATGTTCTTGTACTATAATATACTTATACTATAATAAAGATAAATTAAATTGACTAATAATAATTTAATATATGTAAACAATGAACATCATATACTACAATGTAATACTAATGTATAACAACACTAGTCTAATAATATGTAATACTAAGTCTAGTATATAATTAAGTTATAAATAAGTTAGACACTATTATAATAACATGTAATTAAATCCTATGGTACAAGTCTATAGACTATAATAGAAATAAGTTAGAAACTAGTATAATGAGTTAATAACATGTAATACTATGGTATAATAATATGTAATTATTATTGCTCTAATGACAAGAGAGTCGACATTTTAATTTGGTGGAGGGTCAATTCCACCAAATATCTGATTCTTGCTCTAATGACAAGAGATATCTTAGTTATTCTGATTACCTCCATAGCATCTAAGTTAGCATTTAGCATAAGAGATCGTGTCCTGGATCCGTTCCGGAGTTCTTTGGCTCCTAAAATTGTAGAGGCTCTTGTGTACGCAAAACTAGTTAAAGTCTACTCCTATATGCTTAAGTCAAAATTATTCAAATACAATTGAGAATGCGGAAAGCTATAAATTAGACTTGGGTAATATATTTAGAGATATGTTTTTAGTTTTTTTTTTTTTTTTTTTTTTTATATATATCTTGATTTTTTGTCATTTTTTTATACTAATATTTGATATTTTAATATCTTAATATAGAATTGACCACTAATATGACGAGTCTACTACATGAAGATGATTGAGATTTGAGGTACATTTGTGAAATTGTGTAACTTGTTATTTGTTCAATTTTGTTTTCTTTATTTATATTAATTTATGTGGACCTATCTTATTTCCTCACTAATCTTGCTCTATTTTCTTCGGACACAACTTGAAATAGCACTTGGAGTTTTGTTCTTTTGTTGATTGAAATTTGGAATGAGAACATTTAATTTGGTTGGCACTAGATATTTGTTTTGTTGTTGTTTTTCTTTTGTTGTCGGAATGAGAACTTGTTGGTTGGATAATTTTGGAGGATAGATGATGGATGAGTTAGACGGATGGTAGATGATGGATGTTGTTGGATTTGTTTGGTTTTATTTGTTGTTGGAATGAGACAATAACATGATTTTAATTTGTGTTGTTGGTTGTTGTAGTTGGGAACAAATAACAATATTTGATGGCTTATAAGTTTTTTTTTTGTAAGTTGTATTAAATCGGTAGTGATTAGTTGTAGATTTGATTATGCTTTTTTAATTTGTAGTGAATGATTTAGTTTTGTAATTTTTTCAACTTGTAGTGAATGATTTAGTTTTGCAATTTTGGTTAACTTATGTTTTTAGTAAAATTGAAGTAAATAGCAGTGAATGATTAGTTTTACATGTTAAATAAATTTTTGAAAAAATTGAAATTTGAAAGCTCACAATTTTTTTTTTTTAAATGGGCTAAATATGAAGTTAAAGAAACCAATAAAAAGTCTCAATCAAAAAACCCAAATTCAACTCCGCTCCAACAAGTCGGATTCAGAGTCGGAGCGGAGGATATAGAAGGCGAAGGCGGAGTCAAAGTTGGAGGTAGGGCTTTCCGACTCCAACATGGTCGGTGCTCGGCCCTAGGTGTAGAGAATAGTTTGGAGAAGAAGGGTTGTGGCACAAATCCTAGGGCTTCAAAGTGTGTATGTATCCTAGGGTTTTTATATCCAACCAAGTCGGGTGAAGAGGGAAAACAGGTCTAAGGTTTCCCAAAACAGGTTGAGCTTTTCTTGGGTTAATGGGTACGGGTTTAAACCTAAATCTTGAGCCCTAGGTTACTCTCTTGGTCTTAATTTCCTTTTCCATGAATTTTAAGCCTTAAAGATTCAAAAACATGAACAATACTCTCAACCGAAACCTTAATGTTTTCTATTCACCTCAATTAAATATTTAAGTATAGTGATTTACCCAATCCTGGGTAGGTTCTAATCAAACATACCCTGCTACTTAACTGGTATAAGATAACGAGTTTAGGTTTATGCATGAAGTGATATGCTATAAAGTAATACCTAGAGCATGTCTAGCGTTACAATAAAGCTTACTAAAAATGTAGCAGTAATAATTATTTCATAGAGAACAAATAGTGAAAATATATCCATCCGGTGGAAAATAAATGAAAAGACAATGGCATTTGTTGTGATCACCAATTTTGCCCTAAACTATTTTCAATTTGATACCATTGGTGTATAGGTAAGGTCTGATTATGTCTTATCAACCAGTTCGGGACTTAAAGATTTACACTCATACTTACATGTGTATATTTTAACATTATATACACAATGCATTTTCATATTTTTTACCAATTTCTTCAATTTGATAATTACCAATTTCTCCTTGTAATAAAAAATTCGCTTCATCTCATGTTGTCAATCAATGAACCTTAGTTATTATTGTAAAATAAGAACTCAAACTTCAAAACTCAATCTTATAAATTATCAAATGACTATTTAGTTTACTTTGGCTAATTATTTTTAGCCTTTTATAGTTATATACATGATATTTTGGACTCCAAATAATATATATATATATATATATATATATATATATATATATATAAGCGGGTTAGACAAACCAACCAATCTAAAAAAAATTCCAAAATTGAATCATCATTATAAAATCAAATTAAACCAAACAAGAAACGATCAAGAAAATTAGAAGAACCGGTTCCCTTGGTGAAACGGTAGGTTTTGATTCTGATAATTTAAAATCAAATGAGTTGGTTCAGTTCGATTTGTCAATAAGCCTAAAATAGGATTGAACCAAACTAAACTGATTATACCTCTAAAAAATACCCTACAAGGGCACAGAGTTCTTACCCTTGTAGAATTTTTCAATGTAGTCATAAAAAAATCTAGCATGTTATTTGCATATGTGAAGTCACTGAAAAGAGTTTGAATGTATCCAAAGAGAGAAACTAACACCTCATTATCGTCTTTTTTACTTCCCAATTAGATTCTCATGGCATGTTTAACTACTCATAGCAAGCATACACATCCTTCAATTTGATAACGATCAATTTCACCTTATAATAAAAACTTTTCTCAGCCTCGTACTGCCAATCACTGAAACATTCTTATTGTTAATTAAGAACTCAAACTCAAAACTCGATTAAACTAATTTTATGTTTTTCTTATAGATTATCAAATAAGCAAACCAATCTACAAAAGACCCTATTGAGCTAGTTCCCCGGCCAAGGCAACAAAGGCCCTCCCGAGCAATTACTTTGTCAGGGAATAAAAAGACCTTACCAACTAGTACCCCGCTAGGACAAAGAAAGACTACTAGGCTAGTACTCCACCATGGCACCTAAAGAATCAATCAAGCTGGTACCCTACCAGGACTTTAACATCTTGCACTTGCCAAAATTCTTCAACGTACTCATCGGATAATCTAGTACATTATCTCAATATATGAAGTTGCTAGAACCAGTTTGGGTGAACCCAAAGGTAGAGAAGAAGCTCTTTATCTTCTTCTTCATCTTCTTCTTTTTCCAATCAGATGCTTGTGAACTCTTCAACTACTACCATTAGGTCCCGTTTGGATAGTGAGATGAGATAGATGAGATAGATAGTTTGTGAATAGTAGTGAGATTTATGAGTTGAGATAATTTTTGAAAACTTTGTGTGTTTGGATTGGAAGTAAGATGAAATGATTTTAAGTTGTTTGAGAGGAGATAGATGTGGGTCCCACAAATGATTGCATAGTATTTGTAATAATTTTGTTTTATTTATAAATATAATTATAAATAAGTAATAATAATTTATAAATTACCTATCTATTTTTTATTTTTTTATAATATATTTTATAATAATATTATAAGATAACAATATTTATATAAAATCAAATTATATAAAAATATTCTTAAATAATTATTTTGATTAACAGACAAATGGTTGGTCTCCTCCTTCTTTGACTTGCCATAAATTGGGTTAGGAACTGCCGACCCAAATCCTCAAAACTATCCACTGATCCTAGCTGCAGGGCTCCAAACCACCCCTAGGTAACCCCTTTCAGAGTCAACGGGAAGGCTCGGCATGCAATTTCACCGAAAAAACCCGTGAAGTGTTATGTGAGCCTTCAAAGTCTCCAGATGCTCAACATGATCTTTGGTGCCATCATACATCTTCATCACTGGGACCTTGAACTTTTGTGGGAGGGGAACTGCCATATTTCTGCTTTGTATGGTAGGTTCATGCTAGTTAGTAGCTGATCCATTGAGGAAGACTCTCCTATTCTTCTCGCCATCTCTTCATACTTGTCCATGAGACTTCGCAGATCGTGATGCATTTTTTTTTCCTCTTCCTCACCGTGAGGAGGTTTGCCCGCTCTCTGTGACTCCTCTTCCTTCTGTCCACCTGACTCGGTGCGGCATTCTTTCCTGAAGCTCCATCCCTTTTTTAAGAACCTCATTTTCATGTTGTAAAGCCTCCAGCTCTGATGTTACTTTCTTCAACTGGTCCTCCAACTCTGCTATTATGCCTTCCATGTTAACCGATGTGGCTTCCTGATTCCTTGTTGCTTGAGATAGTGTGGTGGCAGGTATATGGAAACCACGTTATTTTAAAAAGGTATCCCACAAACAGCTCTAATTGTTATGGACGTGTTTCGCAGTACCTCCCACGCAATCATCTACAACCAAAGAAAGACAGGTCTTGGGGGGTTTGGGCGAATGTCTCTGATGCCTAAGTCAGTATATCAATGAAGATTTCTCTAGTATGTAGAAGATGAGTCTCGTTGTCATACCTAGGTGGTATAAATAGTGTCTTTGGGTCTTCTGTTTAATGTGATAACCGCTTGATCGCTTATTTGAAATTCAAGTTGTGAGATATACCATCTTCACTTGCTAAGGATAAACTGATAACCTCTCTCTCGAGATTCTTGGATAGTTATCATTTCGGTGATAACCATTTATATCCTTCCAATGGGTCGATAAGCCTTGATTCAAGGAGCGGAGGGCTTGGTTCTCCCCCTCAACTGCTCTTCATCGTCCACAATAAAGGCAGCTAGCTGGGATGCACCTTGTCACCAACAAAAACAAACAGAAAATGATTAGTACAAGGTAATTGATAAAAAAAGAAGAAAATGACCCTTTCTTCAGGGGTGATAGTAGGCTGGGAAAGAAGATTGCCTTTAATGACATGAGGAAGCTCCTTGCCAGAACTCTGCCCCCAGTCCACGCTGACTCTCTCCCCCGATCCTTAACTCCACAGCCATCTCACTTCCAGCAACAGGCGATCTCGCGGCAGGTGAGGGAGAGAGGGGAGTCGTCTTCTCGGCAGCAAGGTCAGGAACTGCGGCCAACCCTGGCTCCATCTCCTCCCCTCCGGAAGCTCTCCCAACAGGCTCCTCAACAAGAGCCACAACAAGCTCGATAACGGCGTTAGCAGAAGCAGGGTCTTCTTCTGATGGCTGGGCGACAGGGGACTCAGGGGAAGATACCCTTTCCACATCTGAGCTAGGGCTTCCTGCGCGATCTTCTGTAGCGGCCTCAAAGATCTGACCCCCGACGGTGGAGTGGGCTGTGGATGGGGAGGAGGGGATCATCTCCACATTCACCTTGGGAGGAGGCTCCATCAAAGTTGACTGACGAGGGGCTGGTTCCAGGATGACCCTATAGAAATGCATCGAGAGTATCTCGGCACCCCGAGACATCCTGCGTGGGCTCGTCGATGTGGCTGGCACTACAGGGACCTCAACTGTGATAGGCTCCACGATTACAACGGCCACAGAAGGAGGAATGACCAGTTCTTCAGGAATGGCAGTGTTCCCGTCCCCTTGCTTCCTCAGCGGCTTCGATGGACGACTAAATGGGATCAACAATGGAGTAGCCATCAATGGGGGTGGCCGACAGACTTCAATCGGCACCGAGGATTGCCCCAAAGGGAATCAAGATGGGACACTGGGCTGTTGTCAGCCCTAGTAACCTCCACGCGGGGTTTCTTCCCCTTGCCTGCAGGAGGTCTGGGGGAATGCTTCAGAGCCGAGGTGGCTTCTGACCACACAAGTATAGTGCGGTCGTCGAAAACAATGTGTCTTAGGGGAGATAAAAATGCCCTTATGTTTTCCTCCCTAAGAAGCGCCTCTAAGAGGACGTCGGATGGGTGATTCTTCACCCATTCTCTGACAAGGGTGATACAACGTAACTCCTCAGAAGAAGCCTTCAATTGTATCGCCTTATCATCAAGAACCACCCCCCATATGGCCCGAACGGGGAACTCACAGCGATTTACCTGTTAGACCAAAAATTCCCACCCTCAGCCAGACACAAAGAAAAATTTGGAGGTCCAGTATTTGACCTTGCGATAATGCTGCTCCAAGGAGACTAGGGTGTGCATTGCCCTAAAACTGCAAATGTTCCCCTCACATTTTATTAGGTTATGCGTCAGAAGAAACTCACGACCAGTGTGGTTGGCATGCTCTAGGTCAAATTCTAACAAAGCTTGCCGCTAGAGGATGCAGCAGCACATCAAGGTCCTGCAAGCTTTTGCGTGGAGTTGAGCGAGGGCCAATCTGAGGCGATCTAGGACAAGGTGAGGGAATGGTAGCCTCAGCCCACAAGAGAGCTTACTGGGGAAGAGGGCGACATTCGAGGCGTAACCCTCGTCGTCGATAGCCCCTTTGTGCAGTCCAAGAGGCTTAAAAATACCTTGTCGGGGACGTGAAAGGTGGAAGCCAGTGACAACAAGAGCCCAGGGGTGACATCTGAGCACCAGTTGTACCCAATGAAGAATTGCTCTGCGGTGCAAACCTCAAGCAAGTTCAAGTCTTCGAGAATTTTGGGCTGAATAGCCTTCTTGGGAGCCATTAAGATTGAGAAAAGTGATGGACAATGAAGGGAGTCGAGTAAAGAGAATGAAAGCCTAGAACATAGAGAGAAAATGTTTTGGTAAAAAGGAGAAAATAGGGCAAAACCTTGTTTATATAATGGAGAAGTGACGGTTGGCCTTCCGTGCCCATGTGTCAAAAGGGGGATACGGAAGGGTTTGGATCCAGTGGAACACGCGATATGAAGCGATGTGGGAAAGCCAAACAACGCACCAAGCTGGGTCTTTGGAGTCGAGTCGTCGAGCTATAAGGGGTAAAAGCTTAAAAGATGGAAGGGGAGGAGAAAAGAAGAGGGAAAATTAAATTCTCATTGAACCGATTCAATGAGAATTAGCGGGGTAATGGAGAGGGTAAAAAGGCCCGGCCCAAGAGCCCAAAGCCCCATGGGCCATAGGAGCCCCATCGATCTGGCAAAGCAAAGATAATGGCTTGTGAGAGGCCCATTCAACCCAGCCCAAGAGTAAAAAGACACAGACAAAAGTGGCCAGGGGTGATGTGCACTAACCTATCAGCCGACTTAGATCATCACTAGCACGCGACTACCAAAAGGCGTGTAGGAGAAGCTATAGCCACCATCTCCTGGGAAAAGGAAGGTGGGCGCCACTAGAACAGGCTGAGGGGACGCAAACACATCAAGTCCCTAGAAAATGACTGCTAGGAAGTGTGCGGGAGAGGCAACCATGACCCGAAATGATGGTCATGAAGTAGCAGTTGTGGGATGTGTGCCTAAAGAGCAACCATGGTTCAGTCCACAAGGAGAGAGAGAGAGAGAGAGAGAGAGAGAGAGAGAGAGAGAGAGAGAGAGAGATGGGACTCGTCGGCCCTGGCTGAGAAAGCACTGAGATGTAAGTCAGAGCTCAACGCTGCATTAATAATTTCCTTCAGGGTACCATGCCTCCTAACTGATTCACGTGCTTAAAGCGTGGGGCACAATGGGACAGCTCCTCAAAAATAAAAGCCTGTGAAACCCCAAACCTAGTATAAAAGCCAACTAAAGGTATATTCAAACTCAAGGAGTTTGAGGGCAAAGAAGACACTTCCTAAAAAGGAAACTAACTTAAGCATCGGAGAGTCCCCTGACCATCCCCTGTAACTCCTTTCTATATTTACATGTTTACAAGTCTAGTGATCCACCCCTCAACCCATTCGAAGAGACTTTACAATACGTACGAAACACATCCAAAACAATATTATATTCAACCCGAATCCTATTATTATACGTCAGATTCGTATCACATAGATTCAAATCACATTAATTTGTAGGTCATGTCAAAAAAGGCTACAGTCCTTAAAAAAATAAAAATGATGAAAATAAAGAAAGATGGGCTAAAGACAAATAACATGTGTTTATATATATATGAGACAGAGAAAAATGGATGAATTAAATTGAAAACATAAAAAGTGGGTCAAAGAAGAAGAGCTTTTTTTTTATTATTATTATTATTATTTTTATAACAACGGATCTCATTTCATTGATTAAAGGAGGACATACAAAGTTGACCTAAACAACAAGCCAATTACAAATGTTAGTAGTTTCCCAGTACACTTTCGTGACTGACATGGTCTAGTCTAGACGACAAATCTCTAAAAATCGAAATATAAGAGATAGCATAACTCTGTCCACGACAGAGTTTGCAGTAACCAAGTAACAAAACTCCATACCCGACTAATTAGAGTATGGAGAAACCAACCCCATCATCACCGCCTAAGCGGAGGGGGGACAACACCTTTCGGACCTAAGTCCGAAGGCACAACGTTTTTGGATTTTTTGTTTTCTTGAAAATAAAGACAGGGCATAAATAAACTACAATGTGAAAACATTGTAAAAAGGGAACAATAGTGCACAAAAAGGCGGCAGTAGGGAAAACCGACAGTCGATCTTGAGAGATCCAGAGTTGCTTGTTCGGGAGCAGCCACACGTTGCAACGACAGAGACCTCCTTGGTGGTGCGTGAGGACCACATGCCGATGAGCTCCGAATTTTTCTTCCCGCGCGTGTTGGCTATTGGGTGCCGAAAAGTCACGATCGACGATTCTCCCTTTATTTGGCCTGAAAAAAAAAAAAAAAACAAAAAATAAAACCTAAACACTACACAAAAAGAAAACAGAGAGGGGGAAGGAAGGAGTGAGGGGGAAGGAGCCTAAACTCCCACCCCATCGAGCCGATTGTGGAGTTTGGGAAAGTCTAGAGAGAAGGGAGAGGGTTTAGAGAGGGAAGGAGGAAATCGTTTCCCACAAGCCTTAGCTAGAATTTTTTAAGAAGAGCTTTTCTATCTTTATATAATAATAATAATAATTTTATCATTTTTGTGATGGAAATATACTAATTTAAATACCCTAAAACAGAAAAAATAGTAAAATCGAAGTAAAGATCATATGTGAATGCACTTGTCTTGTGATATATTCTATTCTTTTTTTTTTTAAGCTTGTGATATATTATATTCGATACGTAACAAACGTATTATATATGAAAAATTATGCTAATTATCGGCTACTATAATCCTATAGGCTATCGCATATAATGAATATTAAATAGTGATGCATAATTAACTAGCTTTAGAGTTTGCATTTGTATTTAACGGTGCTATAAGTTTCTTGCAATCTATTTAAGAAAATCATTTTTTTAGATGGATTCCAATTTTATTTTATTTTTTAAATAATTGTATGAGAATTACACATCCTATATTTATATCTACCATTACTCAAATAAAAAGGAGAGCAATGCCATAGACACCAAAGATGTACTTTGTAATGCATAAGCTCTTCAAATTGATATGTCACAAATAAAAATACAAGTCAAACTTCTATTCATTAGTTTAGTGAAATGACACTAATAACATGAACTAAATAAGGGAGGTGTTTTGGCATCGATGCATCTGATTGATACTACTCTTTTTTTCTTTTTCATTTTTTTTAATATTTAAAAAAAACACTATCGGTCCGATACGTTGGCCAGATGCCTCGGTACTCTAATCATTTTTCACTAAACAATATTCATTTTGCATGACTTTTACATCAAACTTGTAGTGTGTTTAGAAACAATAAATTAGATTTTTACACCACAAACTATTTATATGGTATAATTTAATTTTTAAGATTCAAATTTTAAAATTTATTTTATAAATCAAATTATGTTACGTAAATGATGTGTGGTGTAAAAGCTTTGAAAATAGAATTATTCTTTTGAATATTCTTTATTATTATTACATATTTGTTGGAAGTATTTAAATTTTCTTTTTAAAAATATAGTTTGAGATTTAGTTTTAATGAGTAAAATTATGTTCGAGTCTGAATTAAAGTCCCACATTGTAAATTTAAAAATTATCACATCAAGTATGAAATACCCATTAGAAGAGAGATTCGGTTCTTGGATCATCCGAGTTGAATTTTAAATGAACCCCCCAAAAAAGAGCCGTTGCTTGTTGACGAATGCCATCCCCTTTGAATTTTAATAAATAAATACGAAAAATACTGTTTCGCTGCCGCAACGGTAAAAAAATAAAATTTCCACCAATTTATATACAGATAGCAGCCATTTAGAGGAGAGATTTGAGCGAGCGAGCGAGAGAGAATTGAGCGAGACAGATATAAGAGTTTCCTTCTCTGTTTTCATCACTTGGTGGGAAACTTTCGTAAGGTGCCTGAATCAATTATTTCCCGACATTTTCTTTAGTTTTCTATAATCTAAACATTGTAACTATCTTTTATGTGTGTTCCTTCCAAGTTGAAAATAATTTGAGGAAAGCAGCTACTAAAACACATAGATGGCGATCAAAGGCATTCGATCAAGGTACTTTCTATTTTTCATTTTATGGATTATTTATGAATTTGATATCATTAGTATCAACTGTTATTCGGGGGTTTTGTTTTATTATGATTGTTTTTTTTTTCATTGTTTTATTTGGTTTCAGAAACCGTGATGACGAATTCAATATCAAACCCATGGCTGGAAAGGTGTAATTATCTTCCTTTCTCTATCTCTCATTTTTTAATTGACTGGAAAATCCCAAATATAGTGTTTGGCTGCCGAGAAAACTTCGTTGAAGAAAAGCAAAGTTGTTCCTTGCTTGGTTGCCTTAATTGAAAGGAAAATCAAAGAGAGAAAACTTGAATAAGTTTGTTTAATTTTATAATTTTATAGCATATACTCAAATCCTGATTGCTGCACTAATATTTGTTGTTCTTTCAAATTCTTAGCGAATTAAAGCATCTTTGTTCAAACTACTTAAGCTATAGGTGGAACGGTTTCATGAAGATTTCCAAAGAAACATTTCTCTAATCCTTTAAAACATTTAACATATGCACTTTATGCCTGATAATGACCTTTTCTTTTCTTTGTTCCCCTTTTATGCCTTAAAACATGAGAGATGCAGTCATTGAATGAGAGAAACAGAGAGAAAATAAAATATAGATTTATTGAATTGTGTGGTAAGAAATAAACCTCTTTCACATTGTTTTCAGTTTTATGTGAAAGAGACTGATTTTCATTTATCACATATTTGAAGGAATGGACCAGTTCTTCTAAATGTCCGATTTGTTTATTGTAACGGTCTCATAGTTTCGTCAAGAAACTGTTTCATTAGTTAACTTTTTGCCGCATAAATTGTTGTGTGGCACTTGTGGGAACTCCCATACATGAGATTCCACATGTGCATGCTGGGATCTGGACCATTGGCTATATGAAGCTGGAATCTGGCACCATATTTTTAGTAACATCAGGAATTATCTTGACAAAACCTGACCACTAACTTTTAGTGTGTGGGATATTATGTTGAACCCCTAAGAATAAGGTTTTTGTGAATTTTTAGGCTTAATTTTTTGTTTGGCCTAGTCCACTCTATCCAAAAATCTATTGAAAGTTGAATCAATAATGTGCTTGTCGGTATGCATGGTGTTTCTTTATAGATGTTGGATTCACAGACACCCTTATTATCTACAGATGAGCTAAAGAGAATTTGATTAAGAAGGTTCAGAATAAAATGGAAAAAATAGTTTATATTTCATTATATGAATTGTTTAATACATGATCAAACTCAATATATAATTCCTATTTACATGTTAATGCTATGTGCATCTAAAGTAACATAGCATTCCTTTGCGGAATGGGAATATTTGATGCATTCTCATTTGTTAAGAATAAAATGACAAGAAGCTAGCTATTGGCTATGCTAAACATACCAAGTTCTATCAAAAACAAAATAGAGAACTCGAATTTCCTGGAGACTTCAAACATGCCCTAAACCTGTAATAAAGGTGTGATATATATATATTTTTTAATTTATCACCAAGAGTTCCTGTTTAGGGGCTGTTCAAATTTCTTCTCAATGCCTCGTGTAGTTGTTCAATGAGCCAGTGTTGGGGACTGGTTAAAGTTCTGCAATATGTAAAAGATCAGGAACTTTGCAAACAAAATTGGATTCAAGCTTGAGTTCATGATCTGTTTTGTATTCCTTGGCATAGCTTAGTTGTTACTAATGGCCTATTTACTTGATCAAATAAAATCTTATTTTACCTTAAAAAAAAAATGCTCTGCGTGAGCTACAACTCTCAAGCCCACTTGGATTGATTTAACTTACTTGCAGGTTTGATGAAGCTGCAGCATAGCTCTCTTGAAAGGGGTTTTGAAAGTGGTCTTCTAACTTGCTGCAGTAAGTGCATTCCTTTCACCCAGTTAGATCAAATTGCTATACGGTGTTTATTTTGGCTTTTCCAGCTATTATATTGACTCATTTCTTCCCAAGTTGCATTTTTGTTTAGCTTTATTTCAAATGAAGATAAACAAATCCATGGTTTTGAGAGAGAAAAGGGAGAAAATAATTTATATGTATATTAAAGTTTTATTGAATAAGAAATGAATTTATTTCGGACTCATTTAAGTAAGATTTCTAATGTGTGGGGGATGATATGATACATTTTATAGCCTTAAGGATATATATTTTATCAGTGCATTGTATTTCTTTGTAAATGTTGAATTGCTTCACAGACATTCTTATGCTTAGAAGTTCAGAAGAGACTACATGATCCCAGGAAGGTAAGGATTATAAAACACATTTGTCAGCTCTATTACTTTGATAATTTTATATTTCATTATCTACAGTTTAAAAATGCCTGACTGAACTCTTTGTTAGAGAACTGAACTGATTCCATTCATACATGTTTCTGCCATGTGAATAAATTAGAAAGATCAATACATATACAAACTTATGTGATGAAATGGGTAAAACTCTTCAGTATGAACATGAGAATATGGACTTGCATAGTGCACACGCGCACATGGGAATATTGGTATGTGTATATTGTTGAAAAAGTTTCGAAAAGATGCTTCGATAACGCCCATATATCAAACAAATTGATCTCTCCCTCCAAATTCCTTTATTTCATCAACACAAACTTAGAAAGTGACAATTTTTTACCATGTTACGACGAGTCACGGACAGATGTGTCACCTGCACTACAGTTTTAGAAAGTCTAAAATCGTAGTCAAACATATCGCGTCAACCTAGAGTATTAAAATATTAAATATAAAATATAAAATATAAAATAAAATAAAGTGTACAAAATAACTAAATTTAAAATAATCAAATTCATTAGAAAATGAAAATAAAAAAAATACTTAAAAGCTATATAATAAATCTTGTTGTCTTTTTTAAAAAACAAACTAGTTAAATTATAAACTAAAAGATTGAAAAAACTTTAAAAATTAAAATAATTTTTCATTTTGATATGAAAAATTCTACTTATCATCCCACACCACACACAACACATAATTTTTTAATTTTTTTCCCTTATCAAAATGTGTTGTGTTTAGATGATGAATAGAAAAACTTAATTAATTTAAGAAAAATAAAACTAATTCCGTACAAACACAACATTAGCAGACAAGGCCATTTGTAGATGTAAAACTCTAGTCCAATATTGAAAAAGTAATCGCTATAAACCATGTGAAAGAAGGTGAGAAATACTTCAAGAGCATTGGCAATGGCTTATGCATCTTCATATTTGCATAATATATCCTCGAATTGGTCTGCATTAGATTATGAAAAGGATTTGATCTCTCTTTGGTTTCTTCAAATTTGAAAAAAAAAACTATTCTCTCCAAATATTATTTTACTGTTTTTTCTCTCTCCTACCATTTGATCTCTCTCTCAACAGCAACTCAAACAAAGAAACTAAAGAGGACTCAATGGGATTGATAATTGCTTATTTGAAACATATCAAGAAAAAATAATATTTTATTATTATTTGGTTCAAAGATGCATAATCTAATGTGAGAGTTTTTCTTAGTATACAAAATCAATATCTAAAAGATGTGATTTTGCATATACGCATATAGAGAAATTAATGCTAGTGCTTACTTAATATGCAAAAATCGGAGGAAGCTCTCCTCAAATCATTTTTTATTACATACAAACACATATAAATACAAACATACATACATACATGCATACATATGCTTGCACGAGTGGTTGTGGGTTTTAAAAAGAGGAGATTGGAGTGATTGTGATGCATTGATGACATTGAAGGCCTAGTTTTTTTTCGAAATCGAGGCAAATAGTCGAGGCTTTTTGGTTTCTCAATCTTCTTCATTTTGATTCTCTGGCCGTCTCATGCCTCATCCCTTGTGGACTCCTACTTCTCAATGTATATTTTTCATCCCAATCAAATTATTTAGCATAGTATTTTGATCTATTTCATTTTAAATTAATCATCGTAGTTAAAAAAATTGAGTGTTTTTATCTTTTTGTTCGTTTTCCAATGACTAAAATATTTGTAACTTTAATAAAATTTATAAGTACTATCCACAGTTAAAATTATAAAAAATTTTAGTTATTTCACTTACAATAGAATCACTTTTATATTTTATCTTTTCAAATATTTGGAATTAATAGATATTATCTTATACTAAACATTTAATATTAATAGATATTATCATTTTCAAGGTATTTGGGAATTTTTTTGCAGCAACCTTGTATGACAGAACAAAATGAGGTATGTACTTGTCAATGTACTTGTTATTATTGCAATATTCTGATTGAAGAGTTAAGTGATTTGCTCTGTTTTATTTTTTAATTTTTTCCATCACATATCTTGTGGTACTCTCATCTAATTCTTTTTTTAAGTTTACTGACGATGTTAGGGATGAATAAGAAAAAATTAACGTACAAACATGATTGATTGCTACAGAAGAGAAGTTTCACGCAAGGTCAATCATTTAATTGAATCTCTCTCTCTCTTTCTCTATTTGTTAAACTCTCTTAGTTATTGTATTCTAGGGTAAAATTGTGCACTAGAGGCAAGAAAAAGCCGTGGGGTGACTAAAGGTTTATACATGCATGCAAACTAACCTACGTACGTACATACATACGTACATACATACGTACGTACGTACATACATGCATGCATACATACATACACATACATACATACATACATATGTGCGTTCGACAGTCGTTGTGGGTTTAAAAAAGATAAGAGATGGTGATGATACTGGTGGTCAAGTGTTTCTTCGAACTCAAGGCAAATAGCCGAAGCTTTTTGGTTTCATTCCTTATGGACTACTATTTCTCCAGGTATCTCTCTTTCATCCTTGTCGAATTATTTACAATGTCTTTTGATCTATTTTATTTAAAATTTATCAGCATAAAAAATGGAGTGTTTTTGTCTTTTTATTCGCTTACAATGATTAAAATATTTGAAACTATAATGAAATTTATAGTACTATCCACATAGTTAGAAAATATAAAATATTTTACTTATTTTACTTACAATAAAATCACTTTTATATTTTATCTTATTTCATTATTTGGAATTAATAGATACTATCTTATACCTAACATTTTATATTAATAGATGATGTCATTTTTAAGATGTTAGGAAGTTCTTTTGTAACCGTAGGCAACTTGCCAAAGAAGTTGGTGGGCTCAATCTTGGATGACAGAATAAAAGGGGGTATGTACTACTTGTTTAGTTAAATATTATAATATATCTGTAAGAATCAACTCCTGAATTCTTCATTGGAGGGTACTCTCATCTAATTATTATTTTTTACTTGCTAATGATTTTAGGGATGAATTAGAAAAAATTAGCGTACAATAGAAGCATGATTGATTATTGCGGAAGGGAAGTTTCGCACAAGGTAAATAATTTAATTGAAGATTTCTCTCTCCGTCATCTATTTCTCTATTTGCCTGAACTCTCTTGATTATCGTATTCTAGGATAAAATTGTGCACTAGAGGCAAAAAAAAAGTCGTGGAATGACTAAAGGTGTGAAGTTGAAATGAAAGTAAGTAAGAAATTATAAATGTTAAACACACAATTTGACAAGTTCATTCCTTTAATTTTGACAAGCTGGTATAAGTTACAATATTTCTTTAGCAAGATGATTTGAGGTGTTTCTTCAGATTTTTGTAAGGTTACATACGTATATACATACATACAATGCATAAATACATACATACATACATACATACTTATATACATAATCATGCATGCATACATACATACATACATACACATACATCCATCCATCCATGCATGCAAAGTAACATACATGCATGCATACATATATACAACATACATACATACATCCATCCATGCATGCATGCAAACTAACATGCATACATACATATACATACATGCATGCAAACTAAAATATATACATGCATGCAACACATACATGCATCAAGACATACATACATTTATGCATGCATGTTAACATACATACAGTGGTTGAAGCTTTTTTTATTCCTTGGCCGTCACATGTCATACTCTGTTATGGATTGCTACTTCTTTAGGTATATTTTTCATCCCAATCGAATTATTTATCATATTCTTTTGATCTATTTTATTTAAAATTTCATAGTTAAAAAAATGGAGTGTTTTATATTTTTATTTGTTTACAATAACTAAAATATTTATAATTATAATGAAATTTATAGTACTGCCAACACTGTTAAAAATAAGAAATATTTTAGTTATTTCACTTACAACAGAAATCACTTTTATATTTTATCTTATTGCAGATATAATAGATGTTATCATTTTCAATGTGTTGGGAAATTCTTTTGCAGCAATCTTGGATGGACAGAACAAAAGGGGGTATTTGTTTGGTTAAATATTGTAATATACATCTATAAAAATCACCTCTCCTAGTATTCTTCATTGGAGGGTTAGTGATTTGCTATATTTTCTTGTTTTCATTTTTGCATCTCATATCTTGTGGTACTCTCATTTAATTTTTTTTTATTAAACTTGCTAATGATTTAGGGATGAATTAGAATAAATTAACGTACAACAGAAACATGATTGATTGCTGCAGAATGGAAGCTCCACGCAAGGTCAATAATTTAATTGAATATCTCTCTCGCTCTCTATTTCTCTTTTTGCCTGAACTCTCTTGGTTATTGTATTTTAGGATAAAATTGTGGAATAGAGGCGAAGAAAAGTCGTGGAACAACTAAAAGTGTGTATGTGGATGAAGTAGAGTTGAAAACTGAGTAAGAAATAATTATAAAGGTTTTAAACACACAATTTGACAAGTTTATTCCTCTAATTTTGACAGATAGGTAAAAAGCTTCAATATTTCTTAAGTGAGATGATTTGAGATGCTTCTTCGAATTTTTGTAAGGTATACATACATACATACATATATATATATACATATACGCATGCATGCGTGCATGCATACATACATGCATACATACATACATATATACATACATACCTACCTACATACATACATACATACATCCATACATACATGCATGCATGTGTACATACATACATACATACATACATACAACATGCATACATCTAAACATACCTACATAAATACATATATACATTAGCATGCATGCATACAAACATAAATACATACATGGTCGAGGTAGAAGGTCGAGGTTTTTGGTTCCTTAGTTTTCTTTATTTTAGTTCTTTGGCCGTCTCATATCATCATCCGTTATGTACTACTACTTCTTTAGGTATGTTTTTCATTCCAATCGAATTATTTACCATTTTCTTTTGATCTATTTTATTTAAAATTTATCAGCATAGTTAAAAAAAATGAAGTGTTTTTTTATCTTTTTATTCGTTTACAATATAACTAAAATATTTGTAACTATAATGAAATTTATTATACTACCCATGCTGTTAAAAATAAAAAACATTTTAGTTATTTCACTTACAGTAGAAATTATTTTTATATTTTATCTTATTTGGAATATTTGGAATTTATAGATACTATCATTTTCAAGGTGTTAACGAAGTTCTTTTCCAGCAATCTTGAATGGACAGAACAAAAATGGGGTATGTGTTAAAAATTGTAATATATATTTATAAAATCAACTCTTCTAGTATTCTTCATTGGAGGGTTAGTGATTTGCTATATTTTCTTTTCATTTTTTTGCATATCGTATCTTGTGCTACTCTCATTTATTTATTTATTTTTTTAAACTTGCTAATGATTTTAGGGTTGAATTAGAAGAAATTAACATACAACAAAAGCATAATTGATTGTTGCGGAATGAAAGCTCCACGCAAGGTCAATAATATACTTGAATATCTCTCTCTCGCTCTCTATTTCTCTCTTTATTGAGCTCTCTTGGTTATCATATTCTAGGGTAAAATTATGCACTAGAGGCAAAGAAAAGTCATAGAACGACTAAAGGTGTGTGTATGTGGGTAAGGTCGAGATGAAAGTAAGAAAGAAATAATTATAAATGTTAAACACACAATTTGACAAGTTAATTCCTCTAATTTTGACAGATAGGTAAAAGCTTCAATATTTCTTAAGTGAGATGATTTGAGGTGCTTTTTCGGATTTTTGTAAGGTATACATGTGTATATACGTACATACAATGCATACATACATACATACATACATGCATAATTCAATTGGCCGTCTCATATGTCATAGATACATACATACATAAATACATACATACAATGCATGCATGCATACATACATACGTACATACGTACATACATACATACATACATACATGCATACATACATGCATGCATACATACATACATACATAATTCAATTGGTCATCTCATGTCATCCGCCATTATGGACTACTACTTCTTTAGGTATGTTTTTCATCCCAATTGAATTATTTACCATTTTCTTTTGATCTATTTTATTTAAAATTTATCAACATAGATAAAAAAAAAATGGAGTGTTTTATCTTTTTATTCATTTACAATAACTAAAATATTTGTAACTATAATGAAATTTATAGTACTACCCACGTTGTTAAAAAGAAAAAATATTTTAGTTATTTCACTTAAAATAGAAATTACTTTTATATTTTATCTTATTACAAATACTTAGAATTTATAGATACTATGTTATATCGAACATTTTATATTAATAGATGCTAATTTTAAGGGCATGTGGTGGGAATTCATAACACTTTTAATTATGGGGTCGCTCGTTTGGCTTCCGTCGCTTCAAGTTTCTCAAGGTCACCCGTTCGGTTCCTGTTGATTCGGCTTCCCGAGACCACTTGCCCGTTCAATGAATGAAAGCTTCTCCTCATTTCCTGCGATCGTCCCCGTCTCCCGACAATTGATGGGACGTGCCAGCTGTCATTCTTCACGTCCCAGGATCTCATTGGTCCATGCCACCCACTTTCCTGACCTTACAACTGCCATGCGCGCCGTCGTTTCGGCTACTGGTGTCGTGTGGTGTTTGCTGACGTCATTGCCATCAGTACCACTTCGTTTCTTGTGCTCCCTCCAGCCTTCCTCTCCTATATAAAGTGCTCATCTCCTTCTTCTTCCCCTATTTCTTCCTTCGACTGTTTTGCGTGTTTTAGTCACTCCACTCTGTTTCTTTCTCCAGCCACCATGTTCCTACCATTTCTCATGTCCTCTCTCCAGCCATTGCGATGTTCTCCCCTTTGTTTCTCCAGCCCTTGTGTTCCAAGCCATTGCGCTTTTCCTGTCGCTTCCTACCATTGTCATGGCACCTAAAGTCGATCATGTTCCTCCGTATTTCCTGGGGAAATGCTAGGTTTCCTCCATTTCCGGCGACGACCTCAGGGCATTCTACTCTAAGTACAGGATTCCTCGGAGTGGTGAACATACGGTGAATCCTGACGGCACGGCGGCGAGGGTGGCTCTTTTCCAATTAATGTTCTCCAATGGTCTACGCCTCCTGTTTTGTCGTCCGGTTCGCGAGGTTCTAAATTATCTCGGGCTGGCCCCAGCTCAGCTCCATCCCAATGCGTGGTGGCTCTTGATATCTAGCTGGAAGATGATACTCAACAAGACCCCTGAAGAATACCCGGATCTAACAGCTCAGGACTTCTTGTACGTATACCGCCTTAACTACCGGTCAAGTAGCATCTACAGTTTCCAAGCCCAGTCTTCGGGTCGGAAGATCGCCTCGCTCGAGCCGTGCCACTTAAGCATAAAGGAGTGGTCCCGAAAGTTTTTCTTCGTGTCGAGGCCGGACTGGGAGTACCTCGAGGGGGAGGCTGCCCACAAGAGTATCCCATTCAGGCGTGTTGGGGATTCCCCCCTTCCGCAAAGAGTCTGAAACTTACCCTCAATAGGAGGGAAGAGACTCAGTTTGAGTTGGTAACAGCTTGGGTGCGGGCCCATCTTGACGAGTTGCAGACGTATGTGGTCCTCTAAGATGAGAACATCTGCAATTACTTGTCTACGCCCAATCGCTCGTATGCCATCGAGAGAAATTTCTTGGGTGGTACCCCTTCTCCCCAGACCTGGCCTTCTCCCCGGAAGCGCGCCTCAAGTTCTTCTGTCCTCTGGCAAAGCGACCAAAGGTTCGCCACGCTCCTCCCCCGCAAAGTGGTGAGGTTGGGGGTTCTTCTCTTTCTGGTGGTCGCGTCAGGGAGCCAGGAAGTCAATCCCAAGTGCCTCGCGACCTGGAGTTCCCGCATGCGGAGATTCTAGTTCCTTCATCATGGGGAGCACAACGTCATTTCCTAGTGGTTCAGGCTCTGCTGTTGGGCCCTACTCCTGGGTGCTCTTAGCCAGCTCCCACTGAATCTTTTCTGAACTCGTTGCTTCCTTCTGCAGAAGAATTGGACGCTTGCAACATTTAGGCAGCTTTTTTTGATTCTCTAGCACACCCCTGCCTCACAGGCCTAGCTCGTTCGGGCCCTTCACTTCTTTCGAGGATACACTTTGGGAGGAGATGGTTTGCGAGGTCTCCCAAATAGGCTCGATGGCCGAGCCCAGAGACGTAGAGCAGACTTCTTCCCAAGACACAAGCCATAAAGACGCTGAAGGCGATGAAGACGAGACGGCCCTAGGGCTCAGGTCACAGGAGGCCGAGCCAAGCCCCTACTGTGCCATAAGCCAATAAGAGATGGGGCATAATTCGTCTTCCAAGATGAGGAAGTAGAAGATGAAGAAGAAGGAGAAGGAGTTGGTGGAAAAGGAGAAGGGCTGAGACCCGAAGCTCCTCCTGCTACAACACGGAGCTTGGAGGAGGCCTCCATACCTGCCTCTCCGGTCATGGGGTTTGTTCCCTCGCTTCGTCTACCAGGCCGAGCGGGATCAATCGTGGCCCAGATTTCCAAGAGCCTCCCGTTTTCATAGATCTAAGTGACAATGATGACTCTGAGGCTCTATCTCCCTTTGCGCCCGGGCCATGCATCCAAACTTGAGGATCATTTCTGGATTTTTCTTGTCAGTTAGCGGTCGTTGGCCCCTCATCTTCCTCTGAGGTAGAGGGGATGCAAGCCCTAGCCTCGACCCTGGACCCGAGGCTCGTGCCACTGCCACCAAGCGTGTGGGCCGGATATTGCGACCCCTATAAGCAAAAGGCTGGAGAAGGCTCGACAAAATATGTCAAACGAAGGGGCTCTACCTTCTCCATAGGCCAGTGGGCACGACGATCGATGGGGAACTGGGAAAGTCGGAGGAGGCCAACCGAGAGCTCCATACCTTGTCGCGCTTTGGATATTTCAAGTTAAAGCGACCCGAAGAATAAAGAGCCTTAAGACTGAGCGGAAGGAGTTGATCAGCGAGGTAGTGTATGTGAAGGGAAAATACCAGCACTTGGAGGCAGTTGCAGCGAGGCATAAAGAGAAGAAGAAGGCCCTTAAGGGTTTATTGCACGGTGCCGACTAGGACATTCTTCGGTTGACGTCGGCAAAGAGGCTCTCCTAAGAGGCTCGCCAAACTTCCGAACGGAGTTTGGTCACTCAGGAAGCAGAGTTGGAGGCAGCTCGAGAGTAGTTGGAGTCTACTCAAAAGGAACTATGAGAGTCTAGGGAGGAGACGGAGTCTGCCCGAAGGGAGTTGGAGGAATCTCGATGGGATCGGACTCTAGCCGTCGGACAGCGTTCACGGCTGTTGTTCGGGCATTTTAGGCTTTCTCATGAGGCCTAACACTTAAGAAAACATTGACCTGAGGTCTCACCTGGATGACGTCTCCAAACCTTTCGGGGAGATCCAATCTCAGATCGCAAATGCAAAAGCCATTTGGGACGCAACAAGCTTACATTAAAAGCTTTGGGAAGCCAGGGTATCCCCCGTTCCCCCCCGAGCGCTTCCCTGCCTCCTTCACCCCAGTGATGGGCTCGGAGCCCTTCCCTTTCCCTTTTTTTTGTAGTGCTTCGTATAACACTCCCCGATCTTTTCTTGTAACTGTGAATGTTGAATGAAATGAAAACTTGTTTCTCGCAACTGTTGTGTTCTTTTGTCTCTCTTTCTTGTTTTCCTCCTCTCTTTTTTCTTTTTTCAGTTCTTACGAAGGCTTGGGCGGGGGATCAGGACCTAGTCTAAGGACTTGGGATCTTACCCCGCAGAGAGTCAAGAGACTCGTTTTCGTAAAGACTCGGCTTAGCTCGTCAAGGGACCCATCTTCTTGCAAGTGTAAGGACTCGGCTTTGTTGGACAAGGGTTCTGTACCCAGTCTAGAGACTTGGGACCTTACCCCGCAAGGAGTCAAGGGACCCCGTCTTCTTGCGAGTGTAAGGACTCGGCTTTGTTAGACGGGGGGTCGGGACCTAAACTTGAGACTTGGGACTTTACCGCGCAGCAAGTCAAGAGACTCATCTTCTTGCGAGTTCTTAAGGACTCGACTTTGTTGGACAGGGGCTCAGGACCAAGTCCTGACTTGGTGGGGGGTGGGGGGTCAGGACCCAGTCCAGGGACTTGGGACCTTACCCCGCAGAGAGTCAAGAGACTCGTTTTCGTAAAGACTCGGCTTAGCGAGTTAAGGGACCTGTCTTCTTGCAAGTGTAAGGACTCAGCTTTGTTGGATGAGGGTTCGGTACCCAGTCTAGAGACTTGGGACCTTACCTCGCAGAGAGTCAAGGGACCCTGTCTTCTTACACTTGTAAGGACTCGGCTTTGTTAGACGGGGGGTCGGGACCTAAACTTGAGACTTGGGACTTTACTGCGCAGCAAGTCAAGAGACTCATCTTCTTGCGAGTATAAGGACTCGACTTTGTTGGACAGAGGGTCAGGACCAAGTCCTGAAACTTGTCCTTACTCCGCAACAAGTCAGGGGACTCGTCTTCTTGCAAGTGTAAGGACTCGGCTTGGTTGGAGGGGGGTCGAGACCAAGTCCTGAGACTTGCCCTTACCCCACAGCAAGTCAAAGAACTCATCTTCTTATGAGTATAAGGACTCGAATTTGTTGTACGGGGGGTCGGGACCAAGTTCTGAGACTAGCCTTTACCCCAGAGTGGCTCAAGAGACTCGTCTTCTTACGAATGTAAAGACTCAACTTTGTTGGACGGGTGGTCGGTACCCAGTCCTGAGACTGGGTACCTTACCCGCAGCGAGTCAAGGGACCTGTCTTCTTGTGAATGTAAGGACTCGGCTTTGTTGGACGGGGGTCGGGACCAAGTCCTGAGCTTGCCCTTACTCTGCAGCGAGTCAAGGGACTCGTCTTCTTGCGAGTGTAAAGACTCAGCTTTGTTGGATGGGAATTCGGTATCCAGTCCGGAGACTTGGGACCTTACCTAGCAACAAGTCAATGGACTCGTCTTCTTGCAAGTGTAAGGACTCGTTTTGTTAGACGGGGGGTTGGGACCTAGTCCTGAGACTTGGGACCTTACCCCACAGTGAGTCAAGGGACTCGTCTTCGTAAAGACTCGGTTTAGCGAGTCAAGGGACCCATCTTCTTGCGAGTGTAAGGATTCAGCTTTGTTGGACAGGGGTTCGGTACCAAGTCCTGAGACTCACCCTTACCCTACATCGAGTCAAGAGACTGGTCTTCTTCCGTGTGTAAAGACTCGGCTTATTTTTTTTTAAACGACAAGAGATTTGAGATGAACATCCGGGTGTTCTCATTCATTCATAGTTGTTCGCACAAAGTGTTGCCTTACATTTCTACACATAGTACTTCTTTTAAGTGTTCGACATTCTAGGGGTGTGGTAGCTCATGTCCCTGGTTGTTTTTGAGTCAATAGGAACCGGGTCAATTGCTCGCAGTTAGTACATACGGGCCTTCCCATCGTGGTCCCAGCTTCCCTTCTTCTGAGGTAGTTATCACGGTCTGTCGTAGCATTAAGTCGCCTACCTTGAAGGAGCGCGGCCTGACTCATTCGTTGAAGTATTGCTCCGCCTTTCGCTTGTTATTTTCCATTCGCACAGCTGCTTCTTCCCTTTTGTCCTCCAGGACATCCAACCTCTCGGCTAGCCTTTCACTGTTGGCGTCCGGGTTGAAGTGTTGGACACGAAATGTGGGATTCCAACTTCTACGGGAATTACCACTTTGCTGCGATACTTGAGGATGAAAAGGGTCTTCCCGATGGGGGTTCGAATAGTGGTCTAGTATGCCCATAACACGCTTGGGAGCTCTTCGGCCCATGCCCCTTTGTGCGCCCCGATCTTTTTCTTGAGCGTGGAGAGCATGGTCTTATTGGTTGCTTCAACCTATCTGTTGGCTTGCGAGTGTCCTAGCAAGGAGTACTTCAGCTTAATTCTGAGCTTCATGCACCACTCTCAGTAATGTGTGCAGTCAAACTGTCTTTCGTTGTCTGATATGAAGCTCTAAGGTATGCCAAATCGGCAGACCACTAACTTCCACAAGAATTTTATGATGGTTTTGGAGGTGATGCTCGTAAGAGACTCTGCTTCGACCCATTTTGTGAAGTAGTCGACTGCCATAATGACAAATTTGGCTCCACCTTTGCTACTGGGAATGGGCCAATGAGGTCCACCGTGGCGAAAGGCCACAGTGCCGTGATTGATATTAGCTCCTTCGCCGAACAGTGCGGAATCGACCCGTGCTCCTAACACTTCGAGCATTTCTTGGCAAAGTCTACCACATCCTTGAGGGAATGGGGCTAATAGTATCCAGCTCAGGTTATTCTCATGGCTAAAGCCCTCCCTCCCAAGTGGCTTCCACCAATTCCTTCATGAATCTCGGCTAGCACATATTGAGCTTCGTCCGGTGAGAGGCATCTGAGAAGCGGCTCGGAGAAACCTCTTTTGTACAGAATTCCTTCCAACAGGGTGAACTGGGCCGCCTTGTTCCTAACCTTTTATGCTTCTTCCAAGTCATTGGGCAGCTGCCCCTCTTGCAGGAACTTTTGGATGTTTGTTGCCCACTCGAGAGGTGTCGAGTCGTGACAAACATTTCCTCTCCGATGGAGGGGGGCATCGACTGTTCTGATTACGGTGTGTTTTAGAATGGGGAGTTCTTTCTGCCCCAATGCAGCCCTTGCCAGACGATCTGCCTTTTAGTTTTCTCCTATCGACACTTGTTGGAGGCTGAAGTAGTGGAAGTGGTTGCGCTCATTGCAAATCAGCTAGAGATACTTCTTCAACCTTTCCCCTTTCGTGGCGAACTGCCCTAGTACCTAGCTAACTACCACTTGGGAATCAGTCCTCACTTCTATTTCTTCAGCTCCTAGTAACCGGGCCACTGTCATTTCGAAGAGCGCTTCATACTTGGCTTTGTTGTTGGTCGTTTTGAAAGCAAGCTTGACTGTACAGTTGTGCTCCTCTCCCTGTTTGGTGATAATGTGCACTCCCACTACCCTACCAATTCGGCAGGACAAGCCGTCCACATAGACCTACCTGGGCTTTCCTTGGGGTGTGCTCGGAACTTCTTCCGGGAAGTTGGTGAACTCAACAACGAAATCTACCAACACTTGTCCTTTGATTGTTGTTCAGGGCTGGTACTCCAAATAAAATTCATTGAGTTCGATCGCCCATTTTGCGAGCTGTCCCAAGGTGTCTGGCTTCTGCAACACTTTCTTTGAGGGGAGATCAGTGAGCACCTTCATCGGGTGAGCCTGGAAATACGACCTTAATCTTCTGGTCGTGATGACTAGGGCAAATACTAACATTTCCGTTCGGGAGTACCTTGACTCTGCTCCTGTAACACCCCGTATTTTAGTGTATTTTTACTAAAGGATTATTTTTATTAATTCAAAAATTTATTCTCTTGTTTTAAAATTATCGGATATTTTAAATGGTTTATTTTATGATCTTTAAATTGTGAAAATTAATTTGTTATGTTTTCTTGATATTTATTTATTGTTGTACATTTAAATTGTTATTCTTTTTAAATTAATTGATTGTTGGATTTAATTATTTTATCTAGATTTTATCATTACGTTTAAATTATTTTATTTAACTTGGTGTTTTGAAATCATTTTCGTTGGATCATTTTTGTGACCCAAGAGGTGAAGATTGTACCTCATTTCTTTTCCCCTTACTTTTCTTTTTCTCTTTTTCTTTTCCCTTTCTTTTCTTTCTTCCCCTTTTCTTTTTCTCCCTCTGCTTTTCTCCTTCCCCGCGCAACGCACTCCCCTCCCTCTCTCCCGTGCGCTTCTCTCTTTCCACCCAACCCACCGCCGTCGCGCCGCCTTGCGAGACACCGCCCCTCCCATCAGCTTCCCCACCGGCCGGCGACCACTCCCTGTCAATCCTAGCCCCTATCTCGCCGTCGTTAGCCTCCACGGACCACCCAAAGCTGCGGCCTTCTCTTCATTCCAGCGCCGCCGTCGCACCACCTCCGACCACCATCTCTTCACCACTTCATCATTGACTTCCTAGCAACCCAATGGACCCAACCCTAGCTCCGATCCGTCACCGGTGAAGCCTATTTATCTCCATCTCCGATTTCGACATTTTTAGCCTAAAACCACCCTTTGCGCCGCCACCCACGGCAAACCACCACCACCACTAGCTTCACCGACCTCTCTAAGCCTTACCCTATCAATTTCGGATCTTAGTTTGTCTCCATTCAAAAATGGGTATTTGAGACCCACGGCCACAATGCATTTTGCACTGTTACGTTGCTGTGTCGCCACCTTTTGCACCACCGTGATCCTTCGAAAATTATAATATAGCACTGTAAGTATTTTTCCAAATAACAATCGTGATTTAAATATATTTTTACACTAACTCATATTATTGTGAACTGGTTGGACATGCCGGACTGAGTCCGAGGAGTTCGGGGTCGGATGGATTGTGGACGGAGTTGTGTTTAGTTGGTATTGTGAATTGTTGGTTGTTGGTTTTGGTGCTGTTTATGTACATGGCATATTGCACGCATGATCATGTTTGTAAAGGAAACTGGATTTTCATGTACATGCATTCATGTTCATGTGTTTCATGAAAATTGAGTTTTCGTGTGTTAAAGGATTTTGGGTGCGTGTGTATCACGACCCCAAGTCGAGATGGGGCATTATCTCGGTGGAGCTCATTTGGTCACTCGGGAGCGGAATATACTGAGTGACGTCCCCTGGGTTGTCGCTGGGCGACAACGGGATTGGACGAGATGGTCTCGTGCCGACTACGTGGCCCCTCTGCTGGCGGGGGCTAGAGGATGCTTGGCCACGTAAGCGCTGGGCGCGGAACTGGGCATCGCTCGTTGCGTAGTGGGTGCTTGGCCACAAACGCGCTGGGCGCGGAACTGAGCATCGCTACGAAGCCAGTACGTGCGGATGATCCCTAGGGGAGATCATGGTGCATTGGTTAATGGAATAATGAGCTGTTTTTTGGGAAAATAGCGTGTGTTGAATAAAAGGATTTTATGTGATTAATTTTCTGGAAAAATGATGTTTTATTGACTTGGATCATTTTCTGGAAAAATGACGGATTATTGTTTTTGGGCCAAAATGGGATTTTGGCGTGTGTTGGAAAATATCTATTTTCAGGGAAAATGATATTTTGGATTTGATGCATATTTCATCATATACATGCATGTTGGTTGCATCAATATGTTTTTATCCCGAGAGTTGTTTGGTTTATACTTACCTGTGGTACCATTTTATGGTATCGCAGATTTTGATGCAGATGTGGATGACGAGCCTTTAGTTTGGCTCCGTTGGAGGAGTGATCCGGGATTGCTCCTGTTTATCGAGATTCGCTTTATCAATTATTTATGTATTTGTTTTGTAATATATTTTGGGATGACTGTATAATGTTTTAAAGATGATTTGTTTTGAATATTTGTATTTAAAAATTCTGGTACTTAGTAGACTTATTTATACTATCCGCTGCGTTGTTTATTGTACATTATTGCATGTACACACACTTGGCACTATCGTTGGGATGAGTGACCGTGTTGTCATCATCCTGACGTCACGATTCCCCTGTTTTTTTTGTACGTGGGAGTCGGGGCGTCACAGCTCCGCGGAAGGCCCGACTCATGTAATAGATGGGCCGCTACCCTTCTTCCATTTCTCGGACAAGTACGACTGATACGACATGCGACGACACCGCTAGGTGCACCGTTAGGGTCTCCCTCGGCCTTGTCTGGCTTAGCAGTAGGGGCCAACTCAGGTACAATTTCAAATCGACAAAGGCTTTTTCACAGGTCTTATCCCACTCCTGGGCTTTCCTCATGACTTTGAAGAAGGGTAGGCTCGGTAGGTTGATCAAGCGATGAAGCAGTTCAGGGCTACTACCCGCCCGGCCAGCCTCTGGACTTAATGAAGGATGCGGGAGGAAGGCATTCCTATTACTACTTCCACCTTTTTGGGATTTGCCTCAATGCCTCTCTCGGAGACCATGAACCCCAGAAACATACCTGTCTCCCTCTGAACGCGCACTTCAACAAGTTCAGCTTCATTCGATACTACCAGAGGATGGAAAATGCTTCTCATAGATCTGCAAAATGTTGTCCGGGTTCTTTGCTCTTCACCAACAGGTCATTTATGTACACTTCCATATTTCGGTCGATCTGTTGTTTGAACAATTAGATGACTAGCCCTTGGTAAGTAGCCCCCGCATTTTTTAGACCGAACGACATTGTTTTGTAGCAGTAGAGGCCTCTGTTTGTTACGAACACTATCTTCTCTTCGTCATACGAGTTCATCCTAATTTGGTTATACCCAGAATAGGCGTCCATAAACCTAAGGAGGGGATGCCCCGCCTTCGAATCCACGATTAGGTCGATGCGGGGTAGGGGAAGCTATCTTTCTGGCAAGCTTTATTCAAGTCAATGAAGTTGACACACATCTGCCACTTTCCACTAGCCTTCTTCACCAAAACTAAATTAGATAGCCATTCCGGGTAATGGACCTCCCGGATGAACCCTGCTGCTAGGAAACGGTCTACCTCCTCAGCTATCGCCCCATACTTCTCGGTGTTGAAGCTCTGCCATTTCTGTTTGACTTTCTGAGCTGCTGGATCAACGCAAAGCCGATGCTCCATGATGGAGTTGTTGGTCCTAGGCATATCCTCATGGCTCTAGGCGAACATGTCTCGATGTTCGATAAGGAGAAATATCAGTGCCGTTATCATCCTCGGGTTCAGCTTAGTCCCAACTCGGACCTTTCGTTCCAGTCTCTACTGATCAACTGTAACCAGCTTCAAGGGCTCGTTGGGTTCTGCTTGCCGAAGAGCCTATTCATCACTTATTTCTTCATCCCATTCAGTCAGGGACAGAGGTGAGCCCGGCTTGGGTGCTTCTTCTGTCCTTTCAACGATCATGACTACCTTGACTTTGTGTCTCAGCTCTCAGTCGTAGCATTCTCGAGCCAGGACCAGCTCGCCACGAGCCTCGCCCACCCCCGAGTCAGTGGGGAACTTCATTTTGAGGTGGTAAGTGGACGTCACTGCCCTCAAGTTGTTCAGGGTGGGGAACCCCAGTATGACGTGAGGATGGGGCTTTGATGACTAAGAAGTTGGTCATGGTGGCCGCAATCCTGAGCGCCTTTCTCGCCAGGACTGAAAGAGTGATGGCTCCCATTGGTTGAACAACGTCTCCCGGGAAGTTGTCAGAACCCTATGTTTTGTGGCCCACGGCCAAGCTACCAACCATGCCATGACAAGTCTTGATAGGCCCATGGCTGATGCCCTGACACTGCCACTGACAAGACTGGATAGCCCCACAGCCCATGCCTCGACATTGCTGCTGACATGCCCCGACAGCCCACGGACAAGGCCTTGACACTGTCGCTAACATTCCCTGACAGCCCCTCGACATTGTCGTTGACATGCCTTAACAACACCATAGCAGCCCCACAGGCATGCCATAGCCCCTGCCATGACACGCCCATGAAGGCTAGTGATCAGGCCATCGCGTGTGCAACACGCCCAACGCACACAGCACAACGCCGCCCAGCTGTCAGAACCCCATGTTTTGTGGCCTACGACCAAGTTGCCAACCATGCCATGACAAGCCTTAAAGGCCCATGACTAATGCCTTGACACTGTCATTGATAAGGCTGGACAGCCACACGGCCCATGCCTTGACAATGTTGCTGACATGCCCTGAGTGTGGCTCACGTGTTGGTTTCCTCCCACAACCAGGTTTGTGTGAGGGTGGCTCCCCCTGGAGCCGAGCCGGCGCTTCTCCCCTTCTCTTCACATCTGGTGCTCCCCTTTTTCCCCCTCCGAGGTCGTAGCCTCCTCGTTGCACTGACGCCTACAGATCCGTTTGCTCTACCTAGTATCGTCGTGGAGCAGTCAGGGCCTCAAGGGTCTCTTCAGCGTTGTTGAACCCATCTGCTCGATCCATGAACTCCCTTAGCGTGGTAGGAGTCTTTCGTGCTATCTCAGCCATAAATGGATTCCGAATCAAAATTCCTCCTAGGAAGGCCGCCAACGTGATCCTCTCATATTGGTTGTATGTGGTCATACGCTCCCGATTGAATCGCGAGAGATACGGCTTCAGATTTTCGTCGTCTTGTAGTTTGACAGTAAGAAAGTAAGCTGCTGGGCGCCTTCTCTTACGACTTGTTAGGAACTGTGTCATGAAGAGGCGGGCGAGCTCCTCAAAGCTATCTATCGTCCCTGACGACAGCAACCCAAACCAGGTCCAGGTGGCCCCTTTCAGCGTTAGTGGGAAAGCTTGGCAGATGACTTCTACTAGGAAACCATGCAAGGTCATGTGGGCCTTGAACTTCTCCAGGTGCTCCAGCGAGTTTTTGGACTCGTTGTACGCTTCCATCTGGGGACTTTGAACTTAGGGGGAAGCGGTACTGCCATGACTCCCGCGCTATATGGGAGGTTAGTACTGACGAGTAGCTGGTTTACGGTGGATGGGATGTCTATTTTCTTCTCTATTTTTGCACATTTGTCCCCAAGCTTTTGGATTTTGAGGTGCATCTTGTGTCTCTCTTCTTCTATCTCGGTGTCTGTAAGGGCCCGCAACGAATCCACATGCCCGTTGACGCTCGGTTCTTCGTCCCCTGCTAGTTCCTTGTTGGCAAGCCTGAGGGACGCGTTCTCCTACGGAGCGTCCCAGTTTATTGTCTCCTCCATGCTCGCGAGTCTTGCTTCCATCGTTTCCTCCTCGTAATCCCCCTTTGACGTAGTTTGGGACCGCGTTTCTGCCGACATGCGAAGTACACGCTTTTATGGAAAAATAAATCTCACAGACGGTGCCACTGTTGATGTTGTGTTTCACAACCCGATCAGTACCAAGATAAGCAAGCTCCATGCTACCTGCAATTAAGAAGGAGAAGAGGCTCTAGGGACTTCCGAGGTCACTCCGATGCCAAAGTCAGTAAATAATCCTCTAGGGACGAGTAAAGCTCAAGAGATAAGAAAGAATGATAAAAGGTTATCAGAGAGCCTCCCCTTAGAAGGGATGACTGCTCTTTATACCTGATTCGAGCTCCACTGTCGAGGGAGATCGTGGCGTGTCAGGTCGTACCTGAGTCAAACCTGCTACCACTCATTCTTTGTTGCAACAACGTGCCAGTCCGCAGCTTAGGCGGTCGAGGGAGATCGTGACGTGTCAGGGCTAGGATAGACCTACCGCCACCTTCCTGCCAAGACTGGGTGTTAGGTCGTGGCCGAGCCGTCCTACACGCTCTAGGGGTACGCCGTTGCTTGCCGGACCTTCTGACACATGCATTGAATGCAATGTGCCTTGGGTCTGACGAGACCACGATTGGGCACGTCCAACCGTCCGCGTATAGTAGGGCATCCTTCCTGGTGCCATACAGTAGGGCTCGATAGGTTTCTGAGTCCCAAGACACTCTCCTTGGCATGTCCAAGCTCGGTGCCCGAAGACCTTCCAGTGTTGGTTTATGGTTACGAGCTCGGCACAGGGTTTTCTGGCCCAGGCTCACAACCCACAGCTGGGTTTTGACTTTGGGCCTGGGGTTTCGTAGCCTGACCTCCTTGGGCCTGGGCCCTTCTAGGATAGGCCCCTCCCTCACATGGGGTATGTATTTGTTTGGTTAAATATTGTAATATATATCTACAAGAATCAACTCTCTTAGTATTCTTCATTGGAGGGTTAGTGATTTGCTAAATTTTCTTTTTTTCATTTTTTGCATCTCATATCTTGTGGTACTCTCATTTAATTATCTTTTTAAAGTTGCTAATGATTTTAGGAATGAATTAGAAGAAATTAATGTACAACAAAAGCATGATTGATTTCTACGTAATGGAAGCTTCACGCAAAGTCAATAATTTAATTGAATATCTCTCTCTCTCTCTCTCTCTCTATTTAGAACTATTTGCCTGAACTTTCTTGATTATCGTATTCTAGGATAAAATTGTGCATTAGAGGCGAATAAAATTCGTGGAATTACTAAAGGTATACATGTGGGTGAGGTCGAGATGAAAGTAAGCAAGAAATAACTATAAAGGTTAAACACACAATTTGACAAGTTCATTCCTCTAATTTTTATAGATAGGTAAAAGTCTTAATATTTCTTATACGAGATGATTTGAGGTGCTTGTTTAGATTTTTTTTTAAGGTATACATATGTATATACATATATAAATACATACACACATACATACATATACACATGCATGCATCCATCCATGTACATACATACATACATACATACCTACATGTATACATACATACCTACATAGATCCATCCATGCATGCATGCAAACTAAAATCATACATCCATCCATACATCCATACAAATATGCATACATACATGCAAACTAATAGACACATACACATACATACATGCATACACTCATGCATGCATGCATACATACGTAAATACATACATGGTCGAGGCAAAAAGGCAAGGATTTTTTGTTCTTCTATTTTCTTTATTTTGGTTCGTTGGCTATCTCATTTCATCCTCTGTTATGGACTGCTACTTCTTTAGGTATCTTTTTCATCCAAATCGAATTATTTACCATTTTCTTGTGATCTATTTTATTTTAAAATTTATTAGCGTAGTTAAAAAATGGATTGTTTTATCATTTTATTCATTTACAATAACTAAAATATTTGTAACTATAATGGAATTTATAGTACTACCCACGTTGTTAAAAATAAAAAAAATATTTTAATTATTTAACTTACAATAGAAATCACTTTTATATTTTATCTTATTACAAATATTTGGAGTTTATTGATATTATCTTATACTAAACATTTTATATTAACCGATGCTATCATTTTCAAGGTGTTAGGAAATTCTTTTGCACCAATCTTGAATGGACAGGACAAAAGGGTATGTAGTTGTTTGTTTAAATATTGTAATATATATCTATAAGAATCAACTCTCCTAGTATTCTTCATTGGAGGGTTAGTGATTTGCTATATTTTCTTTTTTGCATTTTTTGCATCTCATATCTTTTGGTACTCATTTAATTATTTTTTAAAACTTATTAACGATTTTAGGGATGAATTAGAAGAAATTAACGTACAACCTATGCATAATTGATTGTTGCGGAATGGAAGCTCCACTCAAGATCAATAATTTAATTGAAGATCTCTCTCTCCCTCTCTCTCTCGCTTGCTCTCTATTTCTTTCTTTACCTGAACTCTCTTAGTTATCGTATTCTATGGTAAAACTGTACACTAGAGGTGAAGAAAAGTCATGGAATGACTAAATGTGTGTTTATAGGTGAGGTCGAGATGAACGTTAGTAAAAAATAATTATAAAGGTTAAATACACAATTTGACAAGTTCATTCCTTTAATTTTGACAGATAGAAAAAAGTTTCAATATTTCTTAGGTGAGATGATTTGAGGTGCTTCTTCAGATTTTTGTAAGGTATACATACGTATATACATACATACAATGCATAAATACATACATACATACATATACACTTCTATGCATGTATACATACATACATACATACATACATACCTACTTACCTTCCTACCTACCTACATACATACATCCATCCATCCATCCATGCATGCATGCAAACTAACATACATACATGCATGCATACATACATGCATACATATGTACATACGTACATACGTACATACAAGCATACATATATACATACATACATACATGCATCTAAACATACATACATAAATACATACATGGTTGAGACAAAAAATCGAGGCTTTTTTGTTTCTCAGGTTTCTTTATTTTGGTTCTTTGGTTGTCTCATGTCATCCTCCGTTATGGACTACTACTTCTTGAGGTATCTTTTTCATCCCAATCAAATTATTTACCATTGTCTTTTGATCTATTTTATTTAAAATTTATCAGCTTAGTGAACGGAGTGTTTTTATCTTTTATCTCGTTTACAATAACTAAAATATCTATAGGTGTAATGAAATCTATAGCACCATCCACGTAGTTAAAAATATAAAATATTTTAGGTATTTTACTTACAACAGAATCACTTTTATATTTTATCTTATTTCAAATATTTGAAGTTAATAGATATTATCTTATACCAAACATTTTATATTAATAGGTACTATCATTTTCAAGTTATTGGGGAATTCTTTTGCAACAACCTTAGATGGCAGGACAAAATGGGATATGTAATTGTTTGGTTAATTATTATAATATATATGTTAGAATCAACTCATTATATTTTGCATTGGAGGGTTAGTGACTTGTTCTTTCTTTTTTTTTTTTTTTTTTTTTTGCTTCCCTTAACTTACGATACTCTCATCTAATTATTGTTTTAAGCTTACTAACAATTTTAAGGATGAATGAGAAGAAATTAACGTACAACAGAATGTATGTTTGTATGTATATATGTATGTATTTAGTTTGATCTTTAATTAAAGCAGTGAAGGTGATGATACTGAAGAAATTGGAGTTGTGATTATATTTCTTCGTTTACTGTTTTGGTGCAATGCTTGCTTTGGTGTTTTTTTGAGCTTGAGGCAAATAGTCGAGGCTTTTTGGTTTCTTAGTCTTCTTCATTTTGGTTCTTTGGTTGTCTCATGCCATTATCCTTTGTGAACTACTACTTCTCAATGTATCTCTTTTATCCCAGTCGAATTATTTACCTTTATTTTTGTATATATCTCATTTGAAATTTATCAACATAGTTAAAAATATGGAGTGCTTTTATCTTTTTACTCGTTTATAATGACTAAAATGTCTGTAGTTTTAATAAAATTTATAGTACTATCCATGCTGTTAAAAATATAAAATATTTTAGTTATTTCACTTACAATAGAATCAATTTTATATTTTATCCTATTCCAAATATTTGAAATTTATAGATACTATCTTATACCAAACATTTATATTAATAGATACTATCATTTTTGAGGTGTTGGAAAATTCTTTTGCAGCAACCTTGGATGGTAGAACAAAAAAGGGTATGTACTTATTTGGTTGATTATTACAATATATCTATAAGAATATTATCCTGCATTGGAAGGTTAGTGACATGCTCTGTTTTCTTTTTTTCTTTTTTTGCCTAGATATGTACGCTCATCTAATTCTTTTTTTAGGCTTGCTAATGACATTTAGGGATGAATGAGAAGCAATTAACATACAACAGAAGCATGATTGATTGTTACAGAAGGGAAATTTCATGCAAGTTCAATCTTTTAATTGAATATCTCTCTCTCTCTCTCTCTCTAAAGTCTCTTAGTTATTGTTTTCTCGGGTAAAATTGTGTACTAAAGGTAAGTAAAAACTATGGGATGACCAAAAGTGTATGTGAATGATGCCCAGGTGAAAGCATGTAAGAAATAGGTGCGTGAGTCATTATGGGTTTAAAGAATGGGAGATTGTTGTGATGGTGATGTTGCTGAAGAGATTGAAGTTGCGGTTATATATCTTCGTTTACTATTTTGGTGCAATGCTTGGCCCGGTGTTTTTTCGAACTTGGGACTAACAGCCAAGGCTTTTTGGTTTCTCACTCTTATTCATTTTAGTTCTTTGGACGTCTCATGCCATCATCCCATGTAGAGTAATACTTCTCAAGGTATCTCTTTCATCTCAGTTGAATTATTTATCATAGTCTATTAATTTATTTTATTTGAAATTTATCAACATAGTTAAAAATATGGGGTATTTTTATCTTTTTAATCGGTTACAATACTAAAATGTTTGTAATTTTAATGAAATTTATAGTATTATTCACATAGATAAAAGTAGAAAATATTTTAGTTATTTCACTTACAGTAGAATCGATTTTATATAATATATTTTTCATATATTTGGAATTAAGATATACTATTTTACACCAAATATTTTATGTAAATATTTTATGTTAATAGACGTTATATTTTTTAAGGTGCTGGGCCAAACATTTGCTGTGGCCTTGGATGGAAAAATAAAATGGGGTATGTATTTTGTTTGGTTAATTATTACAATATATCTTTGAGAATAAACTGCTTATATTTTACATTAGGGGGTTAGTGACTTGGTCTTTTTTCTTAGGGTCTTGCTAGTGTGCTGTCCAGCTTTAATCGTTGGATGTGCCTACTTATACAAATTTCACATTTTATTTTTTTTCTTCTTTTCTTTTTCATATTTTTTAAATATTTTTAAAAAATAAAAAAGGCTAATACGCTAAAAGTAATTTCCTTAATCATTAAGAAACTTTTTTAAAAAGAAATAAATATATGAGCAGTCAAAATAAGGGGATAAACTCATGGGGCATATTAGTATTTTCTTTTTTCTTATATTCCTTTTTATACACCCATATCTTGGTACTTTTATCTAATTCTTTTTTTAAGCTTTAGGCTGATGATATTTAGATGTGAATAAGAAGAAATTAACGTACAACATAAAAAAGATTATTGCAGAAGGGAAGCTTCACGCAAGGTCAATTTTTAATTGAAGATCTCTCTCTCTCTTTCTTTCTCTACCTAAACTCTCTTGGTTATCATATTTTGTGATAAAATTTTGTACTAGAGGCGGGGAAATTTCATGGGGTGACCAATGGTGGATGAGGTCCAGATGAAAGTAGGTAAGAAATAGTTATAACGAGGTTAAACAAACAATTTGACTAGTTTATTCCTCTGATTTTGACAGATAGGTAAAAGTTTCAATATTTCTTATGGGAGAGATGGTTTGAGAAGCTTCCTCTTTTCAATTTTTGTCTTCAATTACTTTTAGAATAATTGATCTCGAAAACTTCAATCATGGTGTTTTAGTTTCAATCATAAACATCCATTTATGTGGTTTTCTCCTTATTCAACTTTGAAATTATTCAAGTACCCCTGTAGTTAGATATCACGCTTCACCACACAATTAATCAAATTGATTAGTCACTTGTTATATGATAATCTGATAAATAATCAAATACATAAAATAATAAAAGTGCTTAAGATCAATTGATTTACTTGAAAATCAATTACAAGTAAATCTCAATTACAAAACTTTTGTAACTTGACCAGACAAACGACCCGTTTGTCTTTTACCGCAGTAGCAGCCGAAACTTCTGGCGATCTTCAAACTCTTAACTTCCCTCCGGAATTCCAGTGGCTGAACTTGATCACTTCCATTCCGACACGGAGTAAGTACGCACTCAAAAAGAGAAAGGGAAAAACATTAGAAAATTTTTCACAAGAATTTTCTCACACTCAAGCTGTTGGATTTCTCGTAGATCTCCAAGCTCTCTGAAAATTAACTGATCAAAAGATCCAACGCTCTACCAAAATCCTCAATTAAATAATATGTCTAGTATTTGATCTGTAGTAGGACTCTGTTGACAGACTGTGTTTGTTAGAAATTTTAGGTGCAGTAGGAATCTGCTGATGTGAGAACTCTGCTGGAAACGAGTTTGCTGACGCGTCTATTGATACCTGGTGCTGAGTCTTCTCATCAGAGACAATTTTCATTCAACTGAATAATTTCAAACTCCTTGAACTTCAGATACATACTCACTTGACTTATCCAAACTATTATCTAACGACTACTTAAATCAAATGTCTTTTAGATAAAGATAAAATATTTATTCATCCATTCTCAACAAACTACCAACTTAACCAAATCTCTGTCGTTCTAGTCATCTAATCCCATCCAACAACTTTTACATTTACAATCTCCCCCTTTGGCAGATTAATGACAAAACTCTATTTTATGAATGAAGTATGTACCTAAAACATAAACAACCAGTAGACCAAGATCTCGTGAAGCATCGTTAACTAATATTAAAAGTTCAGTTTAAAACATTCACTTGAAACCTTACATTGTTTGATTACAAGTTATCCCAAATATAAGAAAACAATGAAATTAGACTTGTCTCTAAATTAAACCAAATTTAACAAAATATGAAAATTAATCATTAGCCACACAAAAAAGAACTTCAGCTGCACTGCTTTACTGGTACTGCTCCCCCTCAGTCTTTTACTGCTGCTACTTCTTTCCCCTTACTTTCTCCCCCCTTTTGTTAGCAATGTGTCAAAGGGCTACTACTCTGCATCAGAATCCATAATGCACCCCATGACCTGCTGCACATCCAATGATAGCAGCACTAATTTGTCACTAATCTGCATCCCATCCATGTGCAGTGTTGTTATCTGCTACTCCATCTTGGTCTGTCGGACTTCCCATTTCTCTACAAATGAATTAATCTTTTAAGAGAGAAGATTGATTTGTTCCAGCACACTAGAGAGAGGTACAGTAGACTCGAGAGGATAAGAGCCTGGCTCAGTATGTGGTCTTTTCTTGTTCTGAATATCTTCTGACTTGATCACAGTGAGAGCCGAAATGGACCCATGCACTTTCATAGTCATTTGGTCTCAATGGGAATTTGGCTAGCCAGCTTGGTAATTAGACCACAAAAGGGAGACTTAACTCTTTTTCCACATGTGAATGATGAATGATATCAATCACATGTCGTGGGAAGTCTATGGATACACCTGTAGCTAAGACAAACATAAATTGGGCCCTCTCTATAGGAAGTTCAGTGTGTCGACTGATTGGTCATAAGTTTGTCAGCACTATCTTGGTCAATACTCTATAGGGTGGGAGCATTACATGCAGGGGCAACCTATGAACCTGGGGATTCCACTTTGGCCTTGAGGCCCAACAAATAGGTTGCGCATGGCAACCTTCGTTGGGGCCCCATTCCCTTGTAGGGATATCTGGGTTCCACTACTTCAGGCAGTTCATACAAGTCTCTTATTATGGCAAGAGTGATATCAATTTTAACTCCCTTTATAGTAGAGGAGGTGCTATGATCATCAATGTTAAAGCAGGCAAGGTTGGAGTAAAACTCATGCACCACCTCAACCCACGGCATGGGTGAGGGAAGTGTGAGTTTTTCTCAATGTCGCTCACTAAACACGCGACTGATGATATCAAAAGATGGATCAAGGAAGTCGTGGATGCTTACCTCTCTCTCACCTAACACAGGTCGGTGAGAAAATATGCTTTTATATGATGCTTCTGCTTCAAGTGAAGCAAAACGCTCGAAAGCACCAGGTGTGGAGGGTTCAGTTTGGGGTTTAACTGGTTTTGTCGTGTGCCCCATGTTTCCTCAGTATGAGAGGTCTCTGGAGGAGATTCCCTCTCACTTGTTGCACTGGCTAGTGAGCTAGGCTTAGCTATCTTTTTTCTTTTGGCTTTTTCTTTGAACCTCATCTGAAACACACAAGCATACAAAACACTTCAGTAGAATCATGCAAATACACCTGTAAGGAGTACAAGTTACTTATTGGGCTCTCATGGAAACCTGTGTACTTGATGAAGATTAAGCACGTAATATAAATAATAAAATGACGTGCTTGATATGTGTTCAATGGAACCGAGAGACCCACAATTCATGTTTGATGTATAAAGAATGCAAGGCAATGAACTTAACATGAACAAAGTAAGAGTGACCGAATGTGGAAATATTGATGAACACAAGGAAGTATGTGGTTGAGGTAAAAACGCAAATACTTGGTGGGCACTACTGAAAAATAGAGATAAGCTATGTTGTAACCCACCAACAACCATCATTGGTACACACAAATCAGAGTATAGTCACTACTAGGGCAAAAGTACACAACCCAACTACCACCAAAACGCAATCCGAAACCTCAGCAACACCAATCCACAATCAAAATCCAAATATCCCCTTTTCATGTGCACTGAACCCTAGGATTAAAAGAAATAGGTAAGAGGAGGAGATGAAGCAATTATTGTAATAGAGAAGTGTCGATTAGGATGAACTGAGCGTGGTCGTTATCACGAGAAAATCGATTGTGATATGAGTGAGGTGAGACGCGGCTAGGGCTCAATGAAACAATGCCATGAGTGAGTGAATACTGGAAAGTATCGAGGAGGGACAATGACTTAAGTCACTTAAGTGGCCAACGTGCTAAGCATGAGCCTCCCATTTTCACGCTAAGTCCCTACTGGGACTTAACCACTTCACCATTAAGGCACAGAGTCTTACTGGGACTCAATACATTTTGAGGGAAAACAAATTATTTATTTTTATTTAGTTAAAAAAAAAAAAAACAAAAACAATCAAAACAAAAAAAAAAAAAAAAAATTGAAACACTAAGTACTGTGTTTGTTCATTTTTTTTATTATTAACTTTTTTTTTATAGATCTTTTTGTTTTTTTATTTTTATTTTTCAAAACAAAGCTTAACATACTAAGCCAAGTTTAGGCTTCAAATGTAGCATAAGACCAAGCATCATTCTACTCACACTATCCAATCATACAGGAGATGCACTTCCTCAGCTATAGCCATCACCATGGTGTCTTATACCTCATTAGTTGAATAGACAAAAGTCATGTGAGTGTGTGAGGGAGGTTTTTATTTCTTCTCCCTATAATATATATATATATATATATATATATATTTATATATTATTTTCTCTTGAGATACTCTTCGGGAATGATCTTTTTCCTTAAAAGTCAAATTTTATACTAAGGCCTAGATACTTGAAAAAGTATCTTCTCCAAGCATAAGGTGTTTTGGGCTCTAGTCATATCCATGGCTAGATTGCTCATCTTAGTATCTCCGGGGATGATCTTTTTACTTAAAAGTCAAATTTTATGTTAAGGCTTAAATATTTGAAAAATTATCTTCTCCAAGTATAAGGTGTTTTGGGCTCTAGTCATGTCCATGGTTGGATTGCTCATCTTTTTTCTCAATGATTAGAGCAATGATTTTTTCTATAAGGACTTCATAGATCAGATCCATTTTTTAGTGTTTGTCTTTTTTCGTAATGATGAAACACTTGACTTTTTCTATATGGATCCACATTTATGCTTGGCAAGAGAAGATCTTTTTCCTTTAGTCCCAAGTTCAACTAGTATTAGTCAACTTAAGGAATAGACTTCTCCCTTCCTATTGAGCATCATAAACAATTTGGAGGTAGGGTTAGGTTCCTCACAATGCTTAGACAAGTGCCTTTGAATGCTCTACCATGAGATTAACACCCCTACAATGAGATGCTGAACAAAGAAAAAATGCTTCACTCCAAACAAAGCTGATTTGGTGAGGTTCAGAATACTCAACCACTTGGCATACACCTTAAGCTTACACCTTACTCAATGTTGATTCCATTAAGGCTACATTTGGTTGCAAGGCTTAGCTGAGTTTAATCTAATTTTAAACTGAGTCTAACATCTAAACACCCAACTCTCAAATTACTAAACTCATCTTAATTCAAAACCTCCTTACACGTGGGAATTCACAACCTTTTTCAACTTTCCATAAAAAGTATTAAACTCATATTAACATCCAAATACACTTTAAACTTAGTTTAGATGAGCCTCACATAACTCCCTCCACTACTCAACTCGCTACTATTTATAAAGAACTGAACTCAGCTTAACTCAGCTCAACATCCAAATGCAGCCTAAATCTGTTGAAACAAAAATATGCTAAAAGAAATTTACTAAAAAATAAAATGTAAAAAAAAGGATAGTAATGCAGAAAATTTAAATGTAAGAAAGTGGTGAAACTTTTAATGCATATCACACACACCAATGACTTTCCTAAAATATTTAAACCTTAACCCATCTAAAGGTTTTGTAAATAAATCAGTCAATTGATGTTCAGTAGCTACATGCTCCAATGACACGATTTTTTACTCAATCAAGTCTCAAATAAAATGATGTCTAATGTCTATATGCTTGGTTCTAGAGTGCTGAATATGATTTTTTGAGATACTAATTGCACTAGAATTATCATAATAGATTGTTATAGTATCTTGAGAGAAACCATAGTCCTTAAGCATCTTTTTCATCCAAAGAAGTTGTGTACAACAACTTCCTGCTGTGATGTACTCGGCTTCAGTGGTAGATAAAGAGATGGAATTTTACTTTTTACTCATCCATGCAACTAAATTTCCACCTATATAAAAGCAACCTCTAGATATACTTTTCCTGTCATCTGCATTTCCAGCCCAATCAGCATCCGAATATCCAACTAGAGTCAAGTTACAATCTTTAGAATATTAAATCTCATAATTTACAGTAGCACTTAGATATTTAAGAATTCTTTTTACTGCAGTGAGATGTGATTCCTTAGGATTAGCTAGAAATTTAGCACATACACCAACATTAAAAGCAATATTGAGTCTACTTGATGTAACATACAACAAACTCCCTATCATATTTCTATAAAATGTAGGATCAATGGTCTTACCTATGGGATCTATGTTGATTTTTACTGAAGTACTCATCAGAGTACGAGTATGAGTCTTTCATTCCATTCTAAACTTCTTAACAAGATGTTTAGCATATTTAGATTGAGAAATGAAAATTCCCTCTCTTGTTTGTTTAACTTGAATGCCCAAGAAGAAATTCAGTTCACCAATCATACTCATTTCAAATTTAGATTTCATTTCATTAGCAAACTCATATGAAAGTGAGTCAAGAGTTGCTCCAAACATAATGTTATCTACATAGATTTGAGTAATAAGAAGTTGTTTACCAGTTTTTCTTAAGAAAAGAGTTCTATCAGCTTGTCCTCTAGTAAAACCATGCTCAAGTAGATAAGCTATCAACCTTTCATACCAAGCTCGTGGTGCCATAGAGTGCCTTCTTCAACCTATACACATGATCAAGATAAAAATGATTAATGAATCATTTAGGTTGCTCGACATATACTTCTTCTTGTAATGGTTCATTTAAAAATGAATTCTAAACATCCATTTGATATAATTTAAACTTTAAATGACAAGCTATATAGCAAGCAATATGCGGATAGATTCCAAACGTGCAATGGGAGAAAAAGTTTCATCAAAATCAATCCCTTGTACTTGTGTGTATCCTTGTGCAACAAGTCTTACTTTATTTCTTACTATGGTGTTTTGCTCATCAGACTTGTTCTTGAAGATCCATTTGGTTCCAATGATATTGTAATTTTCAGGTCTGGGAACTAACTCTCATACTTCATTTCTTGCGAATTGATGAAGTTCTTCATGCATGACATTCACCCAACTTTCTTCACTTAAGGCTTCTTCAACTTTCTTGGGTTCTACCTGAGATAAATAACACAAAAGAAACTTGATTTTGAATTCTTTTTCTAAATCTCATTCATTCATCTAGCTTACCAATAATGTTTTCTTTTGGTTGATTATGACTAATTCTTGATTATGGCTTTTTTTCACGTGAAGGAGTAGAATTTGGATGAGTTTCCTCTACATGACCTGCATCACTTTGTTTTGTAGACTTTTCATCCGTGCCTTGAGTTGACTCACTCATGCTTTCAAGTTCTCTTTTTGTGGTCTCGGTTAAGTCATCATCTATAACCACATTGATTGATTTCATCACAGTTGTTGTATGAAGATTATAAAATCACTTTATTTTATAATTTTATTATTATAAAAATCATGTTTTCTCCAGTTCACCCGCTGGAAAAGCTAAAGGCGGAGTTTGTCGTGTTGCTAATTTGAAAAAAACTCAACGTTTTCTCCTTTTCCGTTGGCATTCTGAAAAGCTGTTAATTTGAAAGTTTGTCGTGTTGCAAAGACATCAGAAACCATTTTGAAAGCTCCGGGTTTGACCGTTTGGATGAGAGTTGGTTTCTCCATAAAGAGTGAGGTGATACTCTTGAATCCAAATTAGGGCTAAGTCAGTGCCTCCCTTTAATTTGATAATGAACAATTTTACCAGATAATAAAAAATTAGCTCCACCTAATGCAAACAGTCAAAGAAAACCCCCGTTATTATTATAAAATAAGAACTCAACTTTTAAACTTGATTATATTACCTTTCTATTTATAAAATGAGTGTGCCAAACCACCAAAAACCTTACTAGGCTAGTACCCTCAGCAGGGCTACAAAGGTCCAATTGCACCAGGGTACTTTATGAGGGCATTAAAAGACCGTGTTGGGCCAGCATCCTACTACAAGATGAAAAACCTCTATCACGCTAGTATCCCACTATGGCAACTAAAAACTCTATTGGGCTAGTACCCCCGCCAACGCACATAAATCTTGATCTGGTAAACTCTTTAATATATTCATGTACAAACATAGCACATTATCTCCATATGTGAGCTTGCTGAAACAAGTTTGGGTGTATCCAAGGGGAGAGTAGTAACCCTTCATCATCATATTCTCGATCGGATACTTGTGATCTCTTCAATTGCTCCAACCAAGCATATGCCTCCCTTCAATTTGATAACGATTAATTTCACATTTTAATAAAACATTTGCTCCACCTCATGCTACCAATCAATGAAACCCTCATTATTATTGTAAAATAAGAACTCAAAATTACTAAAAACAAAGAGCTCAAACTCCACAATACAATTAAATAACTTTTTTACATGTTCTTATAGATTTTCAAATGATCGAGCCAAATTACAAAAGACCCCACTAGGCTAGTACCCCCCCCCCCCCCCCGCCCCCGCCGGGCTCCCGTGAAAATTAGGGTAATAAAGACCCAATTTGGCTAGAACTCTATCAGGGTATAAAAGACCCTTTCGGGCTTGTATCCCTCTAGGACACAGTAGGATTTTATTTTGCTAGTAACCCCACAACAATACCAAAACACCTTATCGAGCTAGTGCCTCGCTAGGGCACAAAATTCTCAAACTTAGTACTAGTGTGGGACTATTTTACAAAATTAGAGAATGATGACTCCAATGACCTACAAGCATAATGTAACTATTGTGGTGTTGTTCATGGCTGTCAATATAAAAGACGTGACACTTTCCAGATGAAAAATCATATTGAAGAACAATGTAATAAGAGTCTTATAAAATGTGCCGTACTTGAGAAAAATCAAAGTTGATTGGAGATTGAACTTAAAAAGGTGGCAGATGAGAATTGTGGGGGTAATACATTGAAAGGGTTATGAAGTTTGACCTAGATAGGTGTAGAAGGTCTTTAGCTCGTATGATTTTATAATTAATGAGCTATCATTTAGATATGTGGAGGTTGAAAGGTTTCAAGCCTACTCTAAGGACTTGAAGCCTAGGTTCAACATTCATTCTCGCCACATAATAGTGAAATATGTTATTAAAATATATAAACTTGAGCAGAATTTGTTAAAGAATTTATTGAAGAGTCAATTAAGGTTTGCTTCACCTCTGATACATGGATATTGTTTTGAGATTTGAATTATATTTGTTTTATTGATCATTTTATAGATAGTGGTTGGAAGTTACGAAAAAACACCATCTTAGTTCTTGTTTAATTGCCAATTACAAAAGTGATATCATTGGAAAAGACAGTAGAGTCTAGAGTAAATGAGTGGGCTTTGGAGTGGGTTGTGACAATTACAATGGATAATGTCTCTTCCAATGATATCACAATGAAGATTTGATGAATAAAGCTAGAGAGGAAAATATGTCCACCTTAAGTGGTGAGTTCTTACATGTGCAATATTGTACAACATGTTCTTTATCTTATTGTGAACAACGACTTAAAATATGTTCATAATTTAGTTGCAAAAGTAAGAAATGCAATGAGATTTGTGAGATCCTCACTTGCTAGACTTGAGAAATTCAAGACTTTTATTCATATTGTGGGTCTTGAATGTAAGAAGATGTTATGCCCTAATGTTCCTACAAGATGGAATTCAACATTTTTTATGCTAGAAATGACCAAACAATATAGAAAGGCATTTGATGCCATGAGAGATGAGGATATGCAATATGTCAATCACTTTGATGTGGAATAAGGGAGTGGGAATCGAGGTAGCCCAAATATGTGAATTTCGTAATTGTCTGAGTCTATATTGAGCTTTTTTAGGCTTTTTTATGATGTCACATGTTCCAATTCTAGTTCTTTATATGTGACATCAAATGAATATTGTCAACAAGTTTGTCAAGTAAATGAGCAATTAGAAGAAATGTGTGACCATGTTAATCCTATTTTTTGTATTATGGCATTAAATATGAATATTAAGTATGAGAAATATTGGAGAGATTTGAAAAGAATCAATATTTTGCTGTATGTTTCTCTTGTTCATGACTCATGTTATAAATTGATGGAATGATGTATGGCTTGGAAAACACTAGTGGGAATGAATGGGCAGATCAACTTGTGTTAGCAATTAAAGACACCTTCAATAGGCCGTATGATGAATTTGCCACATTCAATGGGTTAATACCAAGATTCCACCATCCACTGCATCGCCTCTTACTAAATCTGGTAAGTGGAGAAAACATAAGTGTGGTATGAGGTTTGGCAATATCTATAAGCTAAAGAAGAGTTTAGACGGCCAACTGAACTTGAAAATATATTTGTTGAGGGAGCTACACCCATATGTGGAGGATTTTGATATTTTAGGTTCGTGGAAAATAAATGCCAACAAATATCTTGTCCTCGAAGAGATAGTTCGTAGTATTTTGGCCATTCCTATTGTTGAGTAGACTCAAGGTTCAAATTTAGGCCTCATTTGGTTCTATAGATGAACCACATATGAGATGAAACGCTCTAGTATGGTCAAACCTTCTCAAGCATCCAAACGCACTTGCAAACATCTTCCATCTCATCTAACATTCCTCTCAACTTTTCTCAACACTATTCATTGAGAAGACCCTTCACCTGGCTATATAGTGAACTTTGTCCCAAGTCTGGAATTTCTAAATTTAATTAGGGTGGAGAACTGAATTTAATAAAGTTGGAAAAAAATAATGTAGTAAATTTTCTAATCTATAGTTGCTAATTAGAATAGTGTATTTTACATTGAAAATTGATATTTTTGGAAATTATTGAATTATATAAATTTCAAAAAAATAAAAAATTTTAACATTTTTATGGATTTTTCATTTAATAATTAAATTTAGTTAATGAAAAATATATTCATAAATATTACGCAATCATTAAAAACAATTTTCAATAATTGGTGGGACCCACCACTTTTTAAAATCTCAATAAAAAGTTAAACCCATCTCATCTAGCTTCTGCATCCAAACACACTTTATAATGGGACCCATACACTTTTATAAACCAATTCAAATATCTTAACTCAAACTATTTCGCTATTATTCACATATTTATCATCTCATCTCAACATCTAAACGGGGTTTAATATTACGAGATGCATTGGATCCATTTAGAAGTTCATTATTTTCTAGCACCGTGGAGGCTTTGATTTGCATTTGAGATTGGATTAAAGGTAAGACAATTAAGGTTTGAGAGGTGGTTAGCTTTGTAGAGAGTTATGTGGAGGAAGATAGGGGCGGGCAGTGGGGCAGGCTGGACCCACGCCTGCCTACCTCCACTCTCCATGCTCAGCCCAATATATATACATATATATATATATATATATATATTCGTTATCAAATGACGTCATTTTGGTAATGAGTATTTAAAAAAAAAAACAAGCAAACACCAAAACAACGTCATTTTGGGAGGGGTTAAGTTAACCCAATTCCCTCCCCTCCCCCCTGTCTCTTCTCTCTTCAGTCTTCCTCCTCTCTCTATTTCCTCTCGGGCTTTCTATGCCTCTACCATCTCTCCCTCTCGTAGTCGCCATGGTGGCAAAACCCGCGTCCTTTGCTTCTCATCCTCCTTCTCGGCACAACTCGATGTGTATTGTGTTTAGGTTTTTGTTTTTGCTAATTTAGGTTTTTTTTTTTCTTCTTGTTTATGTCATTCCTATTCTATGTATATTGTTGTGGATTTGATTTGTATTTTGTAACTTTGTTCATTTTTGTGTTATGGTATTTTGTATTTTGTAACTTTATTGGTTTGTTCATTTTTTTCGATTCAATGGTATTTTGTTGTAGTATTTTGTGACTTTGTTCATTTCCACTGTGTGTTTGAATTTATTTTTGTGTTTTTTCAACTGGGACAACCGTGGGTAGGCGGTGAAGGGGGTGTAAATGAAAGATGGGTCCACCCCTATACCCCGATTGACGAACGGGGGCCTTCGGGATGCGGTGGCAAATTCCGTTGGGCAAATCTAGTTACCCATGCGGGGGCGGGATGCAAGAAGGGGGCACCCCTAGAGGAAGATGATAAAATTGGAAGCAATAATTGTTCTTAATTCATTCATTGTTCTAAATTGTTTCATATTTATTAACAAAAAATAATGTTGGTTTCAATTGCTGTAGGGATGGAGATTTGGGAAAAGAGGCTCAATTTCAATCTACTTCGGCCACACATTAATACACTAATGGTTTGTTAATTCATTCTATGTAATCATCTCTTTTTTTTACTAACTGAAGTTCTTTCATTTTTGAGATATCATATTCTAATTTTCATCTTTTTGTTTTTTGTTTTTTAAGTTTTCTTGGACTATTCGAAGGACTAAGTTGGAATTGTTACTTGGATTTCCCTTTTTTGATTAGTAGATTTGTTAATAATCAAAAGTATTTGTATTAGTTTTAGATTAATTTTTAAAATTTTAAAATTTTTACTTATAAACTCTATTAAGCCTATTTAGGGATTGTAAGTAGTTTTAGATTAATTTAAACATAGATATAAGCTTTATATATATACATATATATTTTAGATTGAAAAATTGTATTTATTTTGCTAGATATGGGCGGGAAATTATGTTCTAATCTCACAAGACTATAAAATAGTCAATTCACCTGCTTAACAATCGGGAGGGGCCACCTGGCCATAAGGGATGGGTCCGGAGGGAAGTTCAACAAAGGGCCCCTGCCCAGACAAGTGCAGGGAAAGGGTGGCTGGATGCCCGCCCGCATAGGACAGAGGGCAGACTAAGTCCTGGTATGGATTGAAAACTCGTTTAAACTCATATCATCTTATCATTACAACTTTTTTAAATTTTCACACAAAATATAATAAGCAATTCAACTTTTTCAAATCTCAAAACAACAATAATATTAAAAAATAATATTCTAACAATATTTTATTCAACTCATCTAAAATCATATCAACTCATCTCAACTAATATTCTAATAAAGTAAAATCTGCATGCTTTAAAGCATAATCCCTTCCAATAGAAAGAGACTAACTTTAAGCATACAAATAAAACCAAAATTATTCCAATAAATAAAATGGTTGTGTTAAAATGGTTTATGTAATTTGGATGTTATTTGCCTTTTAATTTGAACTTTTCATTCTTATGCTATTAATTTGAGTCGTTTTAATCCATCTGTTACACATTCATTAGAATCATTAACAAAATAGTCCTGCTAAGTACAATCGGCGGTGGGGAATTGCCGGATAACCGAGTTTGCCCTGTCAACAGAATTAAAAAAAAAAAAATTAAAAACCAAGAAGACGACATAAGAGAGAAATGCCTAAACCCATTTCGATTAAAGGCTACGGGTAACCAATAACCGCAAGGTTTTGGCTAGAAAGGTACTGCTAGACCTTTGGAGCCTTTGGAGTCTGAATGCGTAGGTCAAAATTTTCAATTCCTCTCTTGCATTAATGTTTGGTTAATTTCAACTGTGGTTCAAGTTTTCGAGCCCGACAAAAAGCAAAGATTTAAGAATGAAATGGAAATATATTTTTGGTGGTGTGTTTTGTTTCGTACTCGAAATCCCAATATGGATATGGTGAAGTCTAAATGAATCTCTGTTTTCTTCTCTCTTTTTTTCATTGTTTTTTTTTCAATTTTGGTACATTTCAAGGTTCTTTGCCCTTTGTGTTGGTTCGCATTGCTTGGGCCATAAATATTGGTCTGTGGGAGTCATTTTTCTCGATGGTATAATTGGAATGTGTTCATACTTTTCCCTTTTCTAGGGTGATGGGAGAGGTAGTAATGATTCAGTTTTGCTTAACTAAGAACTTTTAAGCTTTTGTGTTGGTGAAGATCATTTCTGAAGTGGGCCAACCAGTTCAGATATTTTGAACTGGGATGTTATAATACCAATGTTGGGATCCGACGAAGACGCTTGACGCCACTCTTTGGTTTCGTTTTTAGGAAGACAAAGACGCCTTCCATGACGGCTACTCTATTTCGAAAACACAACAACGATAGCAGACTTAGATCAAGAAATAGATTATTTTCTTAGTATTCTTTTGAAAACTTCATATGGACTTAAATTTGAGCAACCTAGATGGTTTACAGAGGTAGAAGGAGAAACATTTATAGATGGTTTACTCAGAATGAGGTAGAAGGATAAGGAAGAGAAAAATAAAAACGGTATGCTTTACCTTTTCATTATATCCCGCTTGCTACCTCAATGGGTTTCATTTAGTGACGTGGAGCCGGTCACTTTACATGGTGCAGTTACCTTTGGCATTTTTCATATTAATAACAAAAATAAAAAATAGGAAAAACCCAAAATATCTAAACAGAGTAGAAAACATAAAAAAATATATAAATTAAAAAAAATCGCAGATCGAGATCCTCACTTCCTGGCTTGGTCGGTAAATAATTTTGTATCTCAAAATTTAAATGGAAGTCACTTTAAAATGTCTAATATCAATAAGTATGACTACAATAGAAAATAAGACAATATTTTTCTTAAGAAATATTAATATTTTAAAATATATCACAGTTGATGTAATTATAACGATAAAATCAATAAAAAGTAACATTTTAATAATAATAATATTCTCTCCCTATTTAAAGATGGAAAATGTATGAGAGTGAGATAAGATGATAAATGTGTAAAGTATTTTGTTATGCATCAATTATTATTTATCCACACACCTCATACTTGATAATTTTTTCTTTATTTTTTCATAAATTGTGCAGTGTGAGTAGTAGATTGTGATTGATGAGAAGAATTTCTTTTTTATAAATAGTAATAAGATAGTTTGTGAATAGTAATGAGATAGTTTAAATTATATTTTATGAGATTTTAGAAAAGTAGAAGAAAAAATTAAATAAAAAATATTATAAAATTAAAATATTATTAGAATATAATTTTTTAATATTATTTTGTTTAAAAATTTGAAAAATTTGATTTTTTTATTATTTATTTAAAAATTTATAAAAATTATAATGATTAATTTATATTTGAAAGGAAGATGCAGAGGTGATATTAGAATTTTGGATCGAAAATTTTTACCGCAAGGCCAAGTAAACTCGCAATTAAAGAAGTAAAACAGACTAAACAGTGTCTACCCCGCTCTAGGGCTTCTTTAACGATACTAGGAATAAAAAAAAAAATTCCATCACGCGATCTCCGAGTTTCGCTTTCTTCGCGGTTCGAATCTATACAGCAAGAAAAAATCTCCGTAGTTAGCCTCTCGGTACTTTCTCTCTCCAGAGTTCTCACTTCTCCCTCTATAATTGGTGGCATAATGTGAGCGTGTTTGTTTAAATTGATGGCTAAATGAGCATATTTTCATTTCAGACAAGTTGGGTTTTTTTTTGCGTATAAACTGGGGTTTTGGGGTTTCCAAAGTTTGTTACTTTTTTATTTTAATCTGCGGTTTTGGGCGTGTGGTGTGTTACTGCATGAACTTGGTGAAATGCTAAAACTTTTGCCCTCTGGAGCTCCGGACTCTATTGAATTTGTAATTGTCTGATTCTAAGAATTGACTGCCTGTGTGCTTTTATCGACATATAGTTTGCTTACCTTTTGGGTTAGGTAAATTCCTTTCTACAGGTCAATAAGTGTAAACAGGAAAATTTAGAAAAACATTTTTTTATAACTAAAAATTAATAAAAATATTAACTTGATTATTAGAAGAGCAAACCCAAAAACTCGTTCTTTCGCCAAATCTATTGATTTCCTCGTAATAATAATGCTTAAGAGACCCACAAATGAATATCGCCTTGGAAGTCTTCTGTTTATCAACTTATTTCAACCCACATTGTGTAATCTATTTGAGATAGTTGCCTTTAGTATTATTTCTTGTACATATACCTGCATCACTATAATTTGATTAGAGTGCATCTATGAAGATGGCGAGCTATTTGGGTAGTCTAAATAATGGGTTTCTTTAAACCTATCCTTGGAGGATTTGCAAGACGGCGTTTCAGTTTATTTCATTTTTGTTTTTATTTTTCTGTACTGCTTATGCAATGCTATAATTTCCATCCTAAATATCTGAGCTCAGCTTTTATATGTAAATCTATTGCAGGAAGGTGCACAAATTGGTACGTTTATTTGGAACTGGTATTGTTTTCTGAGAGTGGACAATTTTTGTGGCTCTGTTGCCCTTTATGTTTCAGCAGTCTCACTCCTTTTGTATCTCAATGATTTGAGCCAAACACCCCGGAGACTTCTTTTAAAATTTGTTGTGTCACCTTATTACAACGAACAATTAATATCATAACCATATTTAAATCTATTATCCATGGTTTAGCTTCACAATTTTTATTTGCTGCTCTGATATTCTTAGATTTTATGGGGTTCCATACACCGTTTGAAATGAAGATGGTGAAATGCTTTGTTTTTTGCTCTGTATGCTTTTTCTTACCGCATTCTTCTTCTGATTCAAGAAATGCAGTATTTGATGTTTTGCACCACCTTCACGATCCTTTTAGCATTCAGAAAATTATTTTACCGGTCTTTGTTAGTACTGCCACTAATATTATCTTCATCCCTTGAGAAAGTCTTTAAAAGTCTTTCACATTGCAACCCCCTCTAGTCTTATCTCATCAGATGGGTTCAGCTGAAATTCATACTTTGTTGACCAAAAACAATAAATTCATACACTACAACTCCTTTTGGCCTTTTATTTTGTTTCCTCCTCTCGATATGTGTATACTTCTTCGATGAATTCTTCTGGCCTCTGTGCCTTCTTCACAGTTGCCTTGCAAACGTGTTTCGTTAGACACATAAGATGCCACAGACAAAGGCAAATGCATTATCTGCTGGTAAGCCAGTTGAACCTCAAAAGTTAAGTGAGCTGGAAAAGGCAGTCGAATCTGAAGAGAAGGTTGATCTTGATGAAGACGATGAGCCTGAGGAGGAGGAGGAGGAGGAGGAGGAGGAGGAGGAGGTTGAGTATGAAGAGGTAGAGGAGGAGGAGGAAGTTGAAGAAATTGAAGAAGAGGTGGAAGAAGAAGAGGAGGAACTGGAAGAAGCCGAAGAGGAGGATACTAATAATGCTATTGGAGCTGATGTACAGAAAAACAATAGCGGTGGTGAGATGAAGGTTGAAGATGGGGACGAGAAGAAAAAACATGCTGAACTTCTTGCCCTTCCTCCACATGGTTCTGAAGTATACATAGGCGGCATTCCCCATGATACTTCGGATGAGGATTTGAGAGTTTTTTGTGAATCTGTCGGAGAAGTGGGAGAGGTTAGATGCATTTCTATTTATAAAGTAACCTCTTATGTGCTTTTTCTAAAGATTTATACAAATACCTTCTTATGTGCTTTTTCTAAAGATTTATACAAATACCTTAGTGTTCTATGGCAACAGGTTCGAATTATGAAAGGCAAAGATTCAGGTGAGAACAAGGGCTTTGCATTTGTGACCTTTAGAAGTACAGAATTAGCATCTAAAGCTATTGATGAGCTGAGTAACAAAGAATTTAAGGTAACATAACCTTTTTTCCCCTCATTTCTTTGTTGTTTTTCCCTGCATAAGCTGAATAACTTGATGAAAAGTTGGATTTTGAACTTAATGTCAAGTATAATTGATTGTTAAAATATTAAGACAAGTCTTTCGTAAACCCTTTTTATTGTTTGTTGTTTTGGTGCAAACATCTTATTATGGCTGTTTGCTATTACTTATGTATGCTGAAATTGTTAAATCTCTCTCTCTCTCTCTCTCAGGGTAAAAAAATAAAATGTTCAACGTCAAAAGCAAAGCACCGTTTATTCATTGGTAATGTTCCTAGAAGCTGGGGAGAGGAGGATCTGAGGAAAGTTGTCACTGAGATAGGACCCGGAGTTACTGCTGTGGAACTGGTTAAGGTCAGTATGTAGTAGTTATGAATAATTATGGTAATTTTCATTAATTGTTGGTGTTATCTGTTTTCTTTTCAATTTATTTTTTATTTTTTTGCTTCTTTTTGTTTGTTTATTATCTGAATTCTCCTTGCTTTGGACAGCATTATGTTAAAAAACAACCAGTGGTATAGAAATTTATTTTTGTTACAAGGGTCGTCGTGTGCTGATGTTATTAAACTCTGTCACAGGATGTAAAGAACACCAGCAATAACAGAGGCTTTGCTTTTGTTGACTATTATAATCATGCATGTGCTGAGTATTCAAGGCAAAAGATGATGAACCCACAATTTAAGCTAGGTGATAATGCCCCAACCGTGAGTTGGGCTGACCCAAAAAATGCTGATTCTTCTGCTTCTTCACAGGTCTCGTTAAGTTGCTTTTGTTATTTTGTTTTCTTCTTTTTATTTATTTACTTATGAGTGCTTATAGCTTCCCGTTTTCTCCAAATTTGAGGAGCAACTATTTCAGTTTATGTTACAAGAATGTAGGGTGCTGTTGTCAACAATTTTTTTTGTGACTGGTGAAGAAAGCTAAATTCTTTTTTAGATAATGCTCTGTAAGTGGTTTATCTCGGTGTGCACCTAGAAAAAGATGTTATAGTTCATAGGACATCTAGGAGTTATCTGACATTGCTGCTTCTGTAAAGCACACTACTTAAAAAAGAAAATTGAGGAGTTACCCATATTGTGTTATAGTGCCCATAATCCATGCCTGGTTCAGGTGGCTATTCCTTTTTTTTTTTTTTTCCCTTAGTGTATCAGGGCATATCCTCTATTAAACTAATTTCGTTTTCAGGATCTGGTGGTTCTCAGATTTCGTTGCTGTTTTCTGTTTGGCCTTGCTCTTTAAAAGCTTTAGCTTGTCTCTTACAGGTGAAGGCAATATACGTGAAGAATTTGCCAAAGAATATAACACAAAACCAGTTAAAGAAGCTTTTTGAACATCATGGTAAAATCACAAAAGTGGTTCTGCCACCTGCCAAATCTGGAAAGGAAAAAAGTAGAATAGGTTTTGTACATTTTGCAGAGAGGTCAATTGCTATGAAGGCACTGAAGAATACAGAAAAATACGAACTAGATGGTGATCATAGCTACAGTTTTGGTTTTTACCAAACCAAAGACAATCGAATTAGTCACTCCTGATGCTTGGGATTGTTTTGATTTCAGGCCAAGTTTTGGAGTGTTCTCTTGCAAAACCACAAGCAGATGAAAAGGCTGGAGGGTCAAATTCACAGAAGTCAGGATTGCTTCCAAATTATCCCCCTCGTGTTGGTTATGGTATGGTCGATGGTGCCTATGGTGGTCTTGGTGCACGATATGGTGCTGCAGGCTTTGCACCGGTGAGCAATGTTCAAATGTGTCACTCTACTCATTTGTCTGTTCATTTTTCATCAAGAGAAATCTGCATAGATTCCTCTGGAGCCTTTTCTTTAACTCTCATGATTTTGCCTCTTGTACGTGAATATGAACTGACCCCTAACCATGGCCTCATCTTTATCATGTTGTCTATATATTTATTTATTTATTTATTTTCTGATAATAGTGTTGTCTGATTTTCTGAACTTTATATTTCTAGGTAATCCTTCTTTTCATGTTTTCCCTTAAACTCGAATCTCTTTGTAGGATGCCTGGAAACTTTTACAAAAAATAATACAGAACTAAAATGCTATCATGCCACCCTAATGTGCTAGTTTGTTGTCATAAATATGAAAATTGCAATCTTGAACTTTGATTTTTTTTTTCATTAATGGAATGGCTATGTGAGAATACACTTGGGGTGTAAATTAGGTGCTTTGGTGCCGCTATCTATGGGCCAGTGCCACGTGTTAGAGGTTTCAAATTGGTGTTAATACATAGTGTATATACCTTACTATAGAAGCCACTGTAGATAATTTCACTTTCCTCAGTTCTTACACTTGCGAGTAATAATCTCTAGATTTTCTCTAATATTTAGACATACATGTCTTTCAGCCAATGATCTATGGAAGGGGACCAACTCCTGGCTTGTCAATGATGCCAATGCTTCTGCCAGATGGACGGATTGGATATGTTTTGTGAGCACATGCATTCATCTTTTTCTTTAAACAGGCTAATTGGAACAGATGTTAGATTTTAATTATGCTTCAGATGTTTCCTTCTTAATTCCTCCTCTCATTTCCACTCTGGATAGCTTTAGTTTCTGTCATGACTATTGGCTTGGCAAGTAATCAGTCTATAGTGACGCAGGACCATCTAACCAAATGAGCCCCTCTGGTTAATTGGATTTAGTTAATAGTTAGTATTAGTTTAATTTTAATTGCTTTTAAACACACCCAAGTACTTCAGTGTATTAAATGCATAGTAAATGCCATCTGATTTATATGAATTTTGGCTTTCATGTTAGGTATGAAGAGAAAATGTAATCTAGTAGTCAAATTTTTTGTTTATAACTAACCATTAAAAAAAAAAACCATAAAAAATAAAGTAATGTCAATTAATGAGTTTTTTTGCAGTAACTTGGAATTTGTTATTATAGACTTGTTAGTAGTTTGATCGTTTAATGTTTAGTTTTATACTTATACCCGTGTTTTTGGTCTATTTAAAAGGCCATATGACTAGCATTTGATTTCTAGTGAGATTAATTGCTAATGTTAAAATGATGTATGCATAATTAAGGACTAGCCCCCAACACCCTGAAATTGATTGGTAAGTTAGTAATGCACCAAATTGATATTGAAGTTATGATAGCGCCTTTCAGCTGATTCTTCTAGGGGAGGAAGTACCATTCGAGGCAGAGCTCATTGGAATCCTTATATGAGAAATATCTTAAGAGGCTTAAATACGGATTTTACCATCATAGTATCAGAAAACTTGACTAAAAGTTTTCTTCAGTCTATTGGATCTGTCAAATCATGCTATTTTGAGTTTTCACTCTGATTCTTTTGCCCTTACTATGATCCTCCCTGATGCACATTACCCATATAATACTGTGGTGAAGACAAACAGAATTTATTGGCCAGTTGGTTCTTTAAGCTATCTACTATATAGGATAAAATGGAGGGCATTTTTCTTGTGGAAGATGGATTCCTATGTGCCATTGCAGGTGTATATGGCCCAGATATTGACATATAAAGAAGGTTATTGTGGGCAGAATTGGCGGGGCTTTATAGTTGGTGGGAAATACCATGGTACATAGGAGGAGACTTTAATGTCACTTGTTCTCGAGTGAAATATTGAGCACGTCTCACGTTAACCTTAAGATGGTGGAATTCTCCAATTTCATTTCTGAGCAAGACCTTATGGATATTCCATTAATTGGGGACACCTTCACATGGTCCAACAGCTGCAAACATCCATCTTGGTCCAAGATTGATAGATTTCCGGTATCTTCAGATTGGGAATTGCATTTTCCTGATGTAATTCAAAAAAGACTTCCTTGGTTATGTTCATTTACCTTAGATTGTTGAGGCATTTGAGGGGGATGGAGGTATATTAAGTTTGAGAACATGTGGCTTAAAGGTACTCCGGCATTATAGACGGAATTAGGCATTCGTGGACTTCTTACTTCTTTCAAGGTACTCCCAGTATCATAATGGCTTGCAAGTAAAAGGCACTGAAGAATGATTTTGATGCAATGGAATGAATAGGCTTTTGGTAATGTGGTGTAGCAGAAGTGCTCTCTCTTATAGATTTTGTATGGTTTGGAGGGTGAGGAGGAGGCGAGTCCTCTTCGAAGTTGAGAGAACTTGTAAGTGTTAGGTGGTCATAGAACTTGATAGGGTTTCTTTAATAGTGGAGATCTCTTGGAGACAGAAATCAAGGGCACTATGGTTGAGGAAGATAAATGCACAAGCTTTTTCCACCGATTGGCTAATTTGCATAAACAATCCAATTGAGATGATGATGGTGGACAGAGCAATTTCCTTTGATCAAGCTGTCATCAAGAATCACATTGTACAATATTATGAGCACCTACCCTTTGAACAGTTTGCATGGAGACTAAAATTGGATGGCTTAATATTCGAGACAGTAGATCAACAGGGTTTTTGAACAAGATGAGGTTTACAAAGTGGTCCAAAGAACGACTAGTGACAAGGCTTGAGGCCTGATATATTCACCATGGCTTTCTTCCAAGTTTGTTGGGAAGTGGTTAAGATGACCTAATGAATGTGTTTCAAGAGTTACATGCAATGAAAGGTTTGGAAAAAGTCTTAAATGCTACTTTCATAGCCCTTATTCCTAAAAAAGGCAGGGACAGTGGATGTTAAAGATTATTGCTTGATTAGTCTTGTGAATGGTTTCTATAGGAGCTTATCTAAGGTTTTGGGAAACATATTGAGTATGATGATGGAGAAGATAGTATTAAAGCCTAAAAGAGGCGTTTACCAAAGGTAGATAGATTCTAGTCTTGGGATTAATTGAGAATGAATGCTTGGATAGCATACTCGGGTCTAGAGGTCGTGGGATACTTTGCAAGTTGGACATGGAGAAAGTGTAACGCCTTGTCATTTGGAATTTCTTGTTTTGTTTGCTTGCAAGAAGTGGCTTTGGGGAGAAATGGTGTTCCTGGATAGCATATTGTATCTCTATTTCTGCTTTTCTATCTTGGTGAATGGTTCTTTGGTTGGGTTTCTTCAACAACTCCCGTGGTCTGAGATGGGGGGACTTGCTTTCTTTGCTGCTTTTTATTATCTCCATGGAAGCTCTTTGTGAGATGATCCTCTTGTGGATGGTGGCTCTCTCGGGCGTCTTGATGGGCAAGAGCAACTATGGCTCTCTTGATGTCTCTCACCTTTTATTTGTCGATGATACCCTCATCTTTTGTTGGGGCACCAAGGTCACATTCAATCTTTGAGGGCAATTCTCTTATGCTTTGAAGTTGTCTCTGGTTTGGAGGTGGAAAATGTTCATAATGTAGTGAATCTGGCCAGCCTTTTGGGATGCATGGTATCTTCCTTACCCATGAAATACCTTGGTCTACCTTAGGGTGCTCCTTTTAAGATGGCCTGCATTTGGGATGTTGTGATTGAAAAGTTGGAGTTTAGATTGGCTAGCTGGAAGAGGTAACCCATCAAATGGGGGTTGGCTTACATTAACAAAAAGAACTTTTTCTAATCTGCCCACATACTTCTTGTCTTTGTTTCCACTTTCCACAAGGTTGCCAACCGTATTGAGGAGCTACAACTGGATTTCTTGTGGAATGGGATGGGATGATTTTAAATTCCATCTTGTGAATTGGACAACAATATGTATACCCATCTTCGAGGGAGGATTGGGTATTCGTAACTTGATGGTGTTCAACCAAGCTCTTTTGGGGAAATGGATGTGGCGATACTAGTAAGAAAAGGAGGTTTTATGGATGGTTGTTATAGATTTGAAGTTTTGTGAAGCATGGGGGTTGCTGGTGCTCAAATGAGGTACATGGACCACATGGGGTGGGTTTGTGGAAGCACATAAGAAGAGTATGGGAGGCCTTCTTTAGACACACTCGTATTAAGGTTGATGATGGCTCGAGTCAAGTTTTGGCATGGCACATGGTGCGGTAGTCGAATCCTCAAGGACACATTCCTAGCAGTATTTGAAATTGCACGGGCTAAAGTAACCTCAACAGTTGAGCTCTTGGAATCTTTCAATGGCTCTCAATGGAATGTTGTTTTTGTCTAGAGTAGCATAGAATTGGGAATAGGATGTCACTACTGAGTTTTTTGATTTATTGTACTCTCTACAAGAGTGACAGTGTGAATGATAGACAAGATCATTTGGAGCCCCTCCAAGAAAAGTAGATTCAATGTTCTCCTTACTAGCAAGGCATGGATGCCTGAGGAATATATGACTAAAGCTCCCCTGAAAGTAGTTTTTTTTTTTTTTTTTGTTTGGACAACTTCCTTAGGAAAGATAAACAACTTAAGGGAAAGTCTGATCATGGTATTAGATTGATGTTACATGTGCAAGAAGGATGATGAAGCAGTGGATCATTTGCTTCTACACAGCGAGGTGGCTAGGACTTTTGTGTAACGGCTTTTTTGCGAGAGTGGGAATATCATGGGTCTTGCCTAGAAGGTTGGTGGACTTGGCAAGTTGGAGAGGCCTCCAAGGCAGCACTAGTAGCGTCAATTTTGAAGATGGCTCCTGTATGTATTTGTTGGTGCATTTGAAGGGAAAGAAATGATAGAATAGAAACTTTGAAGCGGACAATGGATGAGCCGAAAGCTTTCTTTTTTAAAACCTTGTTTCTTTGGGCTGTGGCGATAGGTTTTAATGGGCTAAATGTCCATGAGTTTCTTATTTCAATTGTAAATCCTAGTTAGATATTAATCATGTTATGTCCTGTGTACTTGGGTTATTCCTCTTATTTTATTAATAAAACTTCTCAGTTGCATATCAAAAAATATTGTTCGGGCCATACAATGCTAGGTCAACTGAAATCCATCAAGTTGGGTTCATCTAGATCCATCAAGGTAGAGCTTTTACTTGGTTTCCATCAAGGCAGGTCAACCCATATCCATTAAGTACAGTTGGTTTAGGCATTTTGGCCTGTTCAGACACAGTTTTGTTTGGTTCTGACTTGAGTCAGTTCAGGTCGGTATTTCTAGGTTGGTTTTGAAGGTCTTTTTCGTCAGTTCATTCCCATGATTTCTGGTTCAGATTCCTGTTTTTCCTGTTCCTCCTTTTCAGCCATTTCGGTTATCTTTCCGCTGGTTCTGGATTAATGCTGTCAGTTCAACCAATTTTTGGTTGGTTCAGATCTTATTTCACTTGGTTTTGGCTCTTCTAGGCTGGTTTTGGTTGATTTTTCCTTGCAGCTGCTTTGTCATCTTTTCTGATCTCTTCAAGGTTTAGTAGATCAATCTTATTTATGGAGATTCAGTTGGTTTAACACTGGTTGGTTATCTGATTCTTTAGTGGTTCGGTTGTTTTTGCTGATTTTGTGTAGTTCAACTTTGGTTTACCCTCAATTACTTGCTGGTTGCTCTTGGATTGACCCACTTGTTTTGCATTGGTCTTGTTGCCTGGTTGAGTGGAAGCTTGCATAATTGTTCGTTGGGTTTATTTGTTTTCTGCAACTTATAACTGCTCCAAAACCGAGTTAGCAAGATTTTGGTCTGCATGAAATGCGCCCAATGACTAATGTTAAATTGAAAGGAAAAAAGGAATGTTTAATAGGCTAAATTCATAGAGTTCTAGTAATACCGATATTGAGTATTGGAGGGTAGTGGAAGAGATTCCACATTGCCTAGGAGGGAGTAGTTAAAATTTACAATGACTCCAAGGGACTCTAATTGTGACATCGACTAGCCATTTTGGAGAATAGCTCTGATGTGACTTGAGTTTTTTTAGGCTTTTATAAATGGTATTGGAGTCAATCCAAATAAAAACTCTAGGACTTGGATCGTGTTGCCTGCAACAATTAATGAGGACGTTTGGGATTTGGGTCAGGTATTGTTCATCCTCCTTCCCCAACCAGACCCTTGATGTGGCAGAGCACTAGGCTTTCATTCTCAATCGTCGTGAAGCAACAAAATCTTATTAGCTCAGGTCCTTAAAGGATCTCAAGGTTGCATAAGATCCAATACTTGGGATAATGTTCTTTTATCATCTCACCATCATTAGTGCTGTGGACATCCGAGTTGTTATTGAAACTCGTGGGCCTTCCTTAATGCCTTCTTTGTTCATTGGGCCATCATAAACTCAGAGTCTGACTCATCAGAGTTGGGATTTGAATGAAGTTGGAGTGAGTTTTTACATAGCCCCTATCAGATTTAGAGTGGACACCTAATAGGTATTCTAGAATTGGTTTGTCAGTTGGTACCTACGTTGAGACAACTGAAGAAATATTCCCAAATGATCTAAAAAGCTCATACCATTACATTAAGGCCTTGTTTGGTTATACATATGAGATGAGATGATCAGAAATATGTGAATAATAGTGAGATAGTTTGTGAATAGTAGTACTTATAAAAAAAATAGTTTGTGAAATAGTTCGAGTTAAGATATTTTATGAAGTTTTGGGAAATGAGAGGGAAAAAGTTGAATAAAAATATTATAAAGTTAAATTATTGTTAGAATATAAATTTTTAATATAATTTTTGGGTTGAGATTTGAAACATTTGAATTGCTTTTTGTATTTTGTTTGAAAATTTGAAGAAGTTGTAATTGATTAAATGAAAAAGTTTAAAATTTGAAATTGAAAAGTGTTTGTGTTTGAATGGTGTTTGGATGTTGAGATAAGATGAAATCGGTTGAGACCATATGTGAAACCAAATAGAGCCTAAGATGTATAATGGAGAGAGAAGGCATTGCTTGTATTCTCTTGCTAATTAGAATTTTTTGTGGACTTGAAATGCTCTAGATGAAGATGATGCATGGGACTATGTTCCCTTCATTAGGAAGGGCAGTCTAGACCAGACGGTGGGACAAATATGGATATTTAGAATTGAGATCAAACGTCGCAAATGTAGTGGGATGTTGTTGGAATGGAATTTGTGATACCCTAAATGATAAGGGTAGGTGGTGTAAGGGATCCCACATCGTTTAGGAATGAGAAATTCTTGTTTTTTATAATGGTTTCAATGGGGTTTCAATTGTATAATTGACTTGTCCTTTTGGAATATAAGCTCAAATGTGGCTTGAGCCTCCCTTAGAGCATTACAAATGGTATCAGAGCCCGTCCAAACCAGAAATGTGAGATTTGAGCGATGTCACCTACGACAGACTGACCCGACTAAGACGTTGGGAATTTAAGGGTGGAGATTGTGATACCCCCTATACTTGACTGATAAGGGTAGGGATCTCACATTGCTTGGGAAGAAGTAGTTTTTGCCCCTTATAATGGTTCTAATAGGGGTCCAATTGTATCATTGACTAGTCTTTTTGAAATTGTAGAAACACATGGCTCAATATCGGACTAAATCGGTTGAAACAGGCACGTACCGGCTCGGAACCAGTTTGTATCGGCCTGGAATTGGGCCTGTATCGGTCGGAATCAGGCCTGTATCAGCCGTTATCAACCCGTATTGGGTCTGTATCGGTATCGGCCTGTTGCTGTCCTTAAGAACATGGATTAGGTTAACCTAACCGAGAATAAGGGATTTGGGTATTACCTTATCAGCATTACCAAACAGGTGTTATTCCGGATAGGAATAAACTCTTACTCCAAGTTTTGGTTATTTACACTCGAGGATTGGATAGCTTATACCTGCAACCAAACACTTCGGGGCTTCAACTTCTTTTCGGCGATGAAGACCCTTTCTGGCTGCCTATAAAGACGGAAAACTTCCCGATAATCACAGAAAGCGACGGCGAGTTCACCCCTGGTGCCTAGTACTGAAGACGACACCGGAAACTCGCCAGAAGCAACTTCAAACACCTACGGCCGTCGATGATGAAGAGAGAAGCCGTCGGGATGCGCAAAAGAAGATGGCGAACTCGAATCCTGTAGCTGCAAACATTGGTGAGCTTAGATCCGGCCACAAAAGTTAGATACTACATTGGAAAACACTCCGACGAGTTAAGACAATAGTGAGCATGATTTCGGCGTGAACCACCTTGCACCATTCGACAACAGGGATCTCTGATACCATATAGAAACACTTGGGACAAATACTTACTTTATTCATTGATGTACCATCATATATATACACTACATGCAATTGACATTTATACCCTCACAAGTTTCACTAATTACAACCATGCCCTCTAATAGGGAACATAAGCCTAGATATGGCTTGGGCCTCCCTTGGGGCGTTACAATTTTTTTGTTTTTTTAAGTAGGGCGTTACAAATTTGCCCCACTTAGATCATACAACTCTTATGTAATCTTAAATAATCCACTCTTAAGATAACATGGGGCATAGAAAATTCTTTCCCAGTACTTTCATTATAAATAATAATCACCTTCTTAATAAAGACCATAGATTGCCTTTATATAGACTGACCACTTTAAGACAGAAAAAACCTCTAGGGGTTGGCTTAAGTGCCAGAGCCTTGGTCTTGATGGTATGCTTTCTCTAGGTGTAAGGTTTGAACCTTTAGTTGCAAGGGCCATTGGATTGAGGGTCCCCTTGAATTACTTTTTTTTTTTTTTTTTTTTTTCCGATAATTAATAAGAAATTTTATTACCAAGAATAGGCACAGCCCAAGTTCACATGATGTATACAAAGGAAATACCTACTACACTCTAGAAAGCAGGAAAACTAAAATAGAAACAGATTCAGTATATTATCATCATTCCTTATAAAGATCTTAGCCCACAAGCTCAAAGTAGAAAAGAAAAAATTCTGGAGATTTTCAAAAGAACGCTCTGTCTTCAAAACATCTCTCAATCCTTTCCAGCCATAGACACCACATTAAACATAAATGAATCATTCTCCATTTGGCAGCTACACATTTCCTTGCCTCAAAATCACACCAGCGTGCAGGAAGATCTAGAACATCTTGAGGCGTCACCCAATATAAACTTGTCCGACCAATAACCTCATTTCACAAAGACTTTGCTACCTCACAATGTAAAAAAAGATGATTTACAGATTCACCGTCCTTGCACATGACACATCAATCAGCTATACACAAACCATGTTTTTTAAGCTTATCCATGGTCAATACTTTCCCTTGAGCAACCACCCAACTGAAGAATGCCACCTTTGTAAGAACCTTCACCCTCCAAATGCTTTTCCAGGGGAATACACAGCCAGAATGACAATTAAGCACCTTATAAAAAGAATTGACTGAAAATCTGAAATTTCCAGCATGGTCCCACAGTAGCCTGTCCTCTCTTCCCTGCATCACTTTTGAGTTATAAAATCTTCCCAAAAATTCTGAAACAACATTCACCTCCCAGTCATTTGCATCTCTAATAAAGTCAATATTCCATAGAATATTATTATCTGTACACTGAAGGTAATCTGCCACATCAACATTTTGATCCCTTGCAATTCTATAAAGAGATGGAAAATCTGATTTAAGACCTTATTCCCCACACCAAATGTCATGCCAAAAGAGAATCCTCTTCCCTTCCCCCACCTTAAACTTAATGTGTTTAGAAAACTCCCCCCAACCTTTCCTAATAAACTTCCATAAACTCACCCCTATGCTCCTCTAATTTCATTAGAACACCAATCCCCCCACCCACTCCCATATTTAATAGCAACAACATTCTTCTATAAAGCATCTCTCTCTTCATGACATCTCCAAAACCATTTTCCAAGGAGTGCTTTATTAAACAATCTCAAATTTCTCACTCACAATCCTCCACAAAAAACCGGTTGACAATGTTCCAACTAACCAAATAAAACTTCTTTTCCTCTCCTATTTCTCCCATAAGAAATTACGATAAATTTTCTCAATTCTTCTAGCAACTCCAGCCGGCAAAGGGAAAAGTGAAAGAAAATATGTAGGAAGATTAGACAACATACTCAAATATAACTTTTGCCATCTAGCCAACCTTCTCTCGATTTTCTCAATCACCCCATCTCATATCAAAATAGATTTGTGAGAAGCCCCCAAGGGAAGACCAAGATACTTCAGCGGCATTGAAGAAATCTTACACTCCAAAATATTCGCCAAATCTGAAATATTGCCTACTGCACCCACTGGTACAATTTCAAACTTGTTTAGGTTAATCTTGAGATCCGAGACAGCTTCAAAACATAACAACAAGACTCTCCAAGTACGAATATGTTCTTGGTTGGGCTCATTGAAAATCAAAATGTCATCGGCAAAATGAAGATGAGATAATTTAATGCTATTATTCTGTTCCTCATTTCTCACCTCAAAACCCGATAAGTACCTTCCTTCAACTGCTGCTTCCAACATTCTACTCAACATCCATGACAAGAACAAAAAGAAAAGGAGATAGCAGATCTCCTTGTCTCAAACCACGTGTACTATTAAAAAACCCAACCAGGTTGCCATTCACCAAAATGGAAAATCTCGACATCGAAATGCAATGTTTGATCCACATACACCATTTCTCTCCAAAACCATATCTCCCAAGTAATCCCAACTAACATGGTCATTTTCCATGTCCAATTTAATCAGAATTCCATATTCATTTGATTAAATTCTGCTATCCACGTACTCATTAGCAACTAAGACTGAGTGAAGAATTTGTCGCCCTCTTACAAATGCATTTTGAGATTTCGATATAATATTTCCCAACACCACACTCGTACGATTAGCTAACACTTTAGAGATTATCTTGTAACCCCATTCACCAAACTAATAGGCTGAAAATCCCGCATCTCCACAGTCCCTACCTTTTTGGGAGTAAGTGCGATAAATGTAGCATTGAAACTTTTCTCAAATTTCATAAATGTATAAAATTCAAGAAAAATCTTCATAATATCAACCTGCACTATATTCCAACAAGATTGAAAGAAAGCCAATGAGAAACCATTTGGACCTGGAGCCTTATCCCTTGCCATTCCTTTAACCACATCAAGAACTTCATCATCTTCAAAAGCTCTCTCTAACCATTCTGCACTTGCCTGATCAATGGAGTCAAAAAAAGTCCATGGTCTCCAAGAGTATTCTTTGCTGAACAACATCTCATAGAAATTGACAATGTGATCTTTTATGACCTCTTGATTTGAATTGGTGTTTTCACCATCTTGAAGAACCTCGATAGGATTATTTCTTTGATGAAAGTTCGCCATACAGTGAAAATTTTTTGTGCAATTGTCACATTCCTTCAGCCAAAGGACCCGGGATTTCTACCTCCAAGAGATTTCCTCCATTAAAATGATCTTCTCTAATTCATCCACTTTTTTTTCTCTCCAATTCCTCTCTAGATATAACCCCCAACAGCTTCCTTTCCTCCAAACTCTGCAACTGCTGCATCAAAAGTTTCATTTTATTTTCTGTGTTCCCAAACTCTTCAACATTCCACTTCTTCAAATCTGTCTTTAGTGCCTTAAGTTTACCAGCTAGTACAAAGCTCGGAGTACCAGAAAGAGTACGAAGACCACCACGACCTCACCCTATCCACAAAACCCTCAGCCTCCAACCACATATTTTCAAATTTAAAATACCTTAGCCCTCTAAAAGTGCCCCCAGTCTCAAGCATAATAGGATAATGGTCAGACCACATTCTCGGTAACCTTTTTTGCCTCAAATCAGGAAAAGGAACCTCCCAAGAAGCTGAAACCAGAAATCCGTCCAGCCTAGACCATGCCCTTCCATTGAACCACGTAAAATCCCCACCAACCAGCGGTAGATCGATCAAACCAAACTCAAAAATCAGATTTGAGAAAGCATTCATGGCATGAGAGAAATAATTATCCCCCACTCTCACTAGGGAACTGTGTAATGCTGAAATCCCCTCCAAAACACCAGGGAACATCCCAACAGCAGCAAACACCTGTCATTTCATCCCATAAAATACTCATACTATTATCCATGTTAGGACCATAAATCCCCGCAAAAGCCCATTCAAATCCATCATCCACACTTTGAATCGGCAAGCAACCATAAACTCTCCCACATAATGATCTACCATCTTCACTAACCTCCTATCCCACATAACAATAATACTACCCGAAGCCCTATTCGAAACTAATTCAACCCATCCCACACATGGACTGCTCCATAAACTGTTCACAATTGTTTGATTAACCAACTTCAGCTTGGTTTCTTGGAATCAAATGACATCAGCACTCCACTTTCGAATCATATTTTTTACCCGAAGACGTTTTCTATAGTCGTTCAGCCCCCTCACATTCCAAGAGATGATTGTTGGTTTCATTGATGACTATGAACAACCCTCCCCTTACCTTTATATCTAACGGCACTTCCTCCCTTTGAGTTATAATTAATGGAGCACCATAACCTCTTTAATTCCCTCTCCTCCTTTAGAGCGGATCAAGCCAATGAAGGTTGACTAGCCTCTATAGCTATTAGAAGTTCTCTAAATTGTTCCTCAAATCCGACACGAGAGATTCCCACACAATCCTTGATTTCATCCACTTTCCTCATCACCCAATCAGATGAAGAATTGAGCCAATAAATTTCAAGAAGGATAGAACACAATGGATCAGGGTCCATTTCTTCATCAGACTCCCTCAACTCTCCTGACTCACTTGCCTCTGCTTCCTCCTCCCCTCCAAGAACCATCTGCAACTTAGGCTACGTTTGGGTAGTGAGAATACCTGAGAAGTGTTGAGAATGTTTGTGAATAGTAGTGAAAAAGTAATAATAAAATATTAAAAAGTAAGTGAAAAGTAATGAATAGTAGAAAAGTAGGTAAAAAGTAATAATAAAGTAAAGAAGTAGTGAGAGTACCTCAAGTACTCTCACTTGCCAAACACACCCTTAGAGTTCTGGGTGCAAGGGACCTCAAAGGACCACTCAACTCCACATCTCCCTCCACCACTTCCACCCCTTCTGAAACCCTCTTGGTGCCTTCAAAACATAGCTCAGTAGGAGCCATTAACAGCTGAGAAGAGAACCTCCCAACCTCGAGATGAGAATCTCCCATCAGAACCTTGGCCTCAGAGGAGGGCAACAAAGTCCCCATTGCCGGAGTTGAACTCACCACCTGAGTACCCTTATAGGGATCGACTACCACTGTCATCCCTTTCTGTGAAGAAATCGCAACCTCCTGTGCCGTCGAGGGCTTATTCTGGGACTCCTCAGAGTTCTGATTCCCATATCAGGGTTTATTCTGGTCCTTTTGAATTACTAGAGGTGCACTTGCATAAAAGTTCTTGGCAAGAGCTTGTGCACCCCCGGAGTAGTTGGGACTTTGCTCTCAGATTTCCAGTGACAATAAAAAGACTTTAAAATAAAATATAACTGAAAAATCCTATTATAATTCTAAAATCATAGTTATTCATAAAAAAACAAAATCTAAAATCACTGTTGCACTAAAAGACTCTTGATCTAATAAAACAAAAGTAATTAATCAAGAAACCTGCTCCCTAAAATAAATCCACTACATGTCAGAGACTCCTACAAACTTTACCATTTGCAAATGGTGTGCAAACTCCGTGATCCGTGATATGCCAATTACGTGTCTTCTACTCATACAATTGTATCGTAGTTTTGAGTTACAATCTGCATTATTCTCTCTAACCCATCTTCCTGTTCTTTTGTGATCTCATTTCATGGCCATAATTTTTTTATGAGCATCTCATGGCCATAATAAAGTTGAAATTGCTTGGCCTAGCTTGAAATAGAATAGTATTCAACAAATTTTCACCAAAAATGAACTTTTCTTCCCAAAATCCAAAAGTGATACTTTGTTTAGTTAAATTTGGAAAAACAAAATCCTCAAGTCCAAGAAAATCAGCATAACTTAATTTTCTCAATGCCCAATCGAAATTCCAAATTTCACCATCATCTTTATTTTCACTAGGTCATTGTCGTTTGGATAGGTATCTCTGATTGGTGTGGATGCCCAGCCTATGGAAGAATGTTCCTTCTCAAGGTCATCCAACGAGTCTTTTTCTTCCACCTCTTCAACCCAAATGATAGCTTCTCCTTTGATACTATCAATTTGATCGTCTTCCAAAACTCTCCTTCATGCGCTGTAAAAAGGCCTGTAGTTGCCGCCCTAGTGTTGTTCCAACACATTCACAGGCATTGTTAGTCCGTGCATGTTGTCCACCCCATACTTCTCTACCTACCATGGTAGAAATTGAACCTACAACACTGATGCCAATTCATGCAGTTAGTTGTTTGGATCTGACATCGCAAGTGCGGCAGAATGTTGTAGGAATGAGATTCACCCCACTTAGATCACATCCCTCTGTAATCTTAAACATTTCGCTCTATGATAACAAGGAATAGGGGAAAACTCGATCATAGGGTATTTCAATTATAAATATCAAATACTAATCAGCAACTTCTCAATAATGATCATAGATTGCCTTTATATAGCCTTACTACTTTAAGACTTCAAAAATAAAATAAAACTCTATAACAAATTCTGTTATAATTCTAAAATATTTGTTCCACAAACAGCCTCTTAATCTAATAAAACAAAAGTAAATAATGAAGAAACTTGTTCCATAAATAAATGCACTACGTCTAAGACTCCTACAAGCCTCCAATTTCCAAGCGATGCAAACTCCATGATATGCCGATCTTTTTTTAACTCGTGGCATTTGACAGATTTGGACTTAATTAATCCGTGTCTTCTACGCATACAATTGTATGACAGTTTTGAGTTACAATCTTCATCAGAATCGCTCCCTGAAAAGCTACAACTGGTAAGAATCCCTATGCAGATGCATACCTGTACTAATTCACATCAACGGACCATTGAACTTCTGCCGAAAGCCTTAATAGCATAAACTTCTGATGTTCCTTAAAAGGAACTTAAACTACAGATCAATAATCCGAGACAATGGAGATACTAGTTGTTAAGCGGAGGATCTGGACCCCCACGGCAATGACTGTAACAGATAGAGGTAATGGAGATGTATTATAATCAGAAGGCATGGAGAACCTTTTCCTACATTGTGAATCCTAAGTGAGTGTTGTCTAAGTGTGTTTTAACATTCCTCTTCAGGCTTCTGTACCATTGAAATATAATTATGTACCTTTTAGCCATAATTCTTATTACTACTTATTTTGTGCATGTTATAATGGTTAAGAAAGATTCTTTTAATCTTTTTTATTGGACCCTTTTGGAAGTTCCTGAAGTATAAAGTTTAGGACTATTCTTTGACTTATCAAAAAAAAAGTTTAGGACTATTCTTTGCATTGATTTGATGCTTTTTTGCCTAGGGTCTTTGAATATATGGTTTTGAACAGTGGGAGCATTTGTTAGGTTGCTTTGATATTGAGTACTTTTTGCATTGCTTATTGTTTATTGCCTATATCATTGTATATATGGTTTTGAACAGAACTTGACATATTGGCTGAATCGCTTTGTTCCATGGCTGGTGCACTTCTAAGTTTTTGATGACAGTATATTTGATAAACGGACTTCCAATGGCAGATTCAAGATGGGGGGAATATATGGAAAAATATTTAAATATTTATTGATTGCTTTACATGCCTGGGGAGTGAAGGCCCTTTCTTCTTTTAATCATTGCAGGCAACAGCCAGGAGCACAACCACATATTGCTTCACATCAAAGAAGTGTCATCAGGGGTGGTGGTGGAAATGGCAACAAGAGTAGTGTCAGTTCAAGCAGGGGAAGGCACAACAATGATGGTGGCCATGGGCGCAGGTATCGCCCATATTAGTAGCCCCTCTTAGTGTGAAAAATTATACATCAGGAAGTGTTTGTTTTAATCCCAAAAGCCTAAATATTGTTATATATATATATATCTGAATTTTGCAGTTATCTTAATTATTGAAGGAAGTTATGGTATTCTTATACTTTGGTCAGTCTTAATTACTTTAGGAATTTCAGTTGTTTTGAGAAATTACAATTTGTACCACAAATTCTCACTTCCTATTTTGTAATGTGGAATCAAACTATCGCTTTAGTTACTTGGTACTCTTAAGCTATTAGAAAGTTTCATTTATTATTTAGATGACTGTCTAGAAGGTGCCACGTCATTAGTCTGTCCATAATAATATGACCTGAATTTGATGATGTTATATTAATATCTCCAAAGTGGTAGTTTGGATACAAAATATATTTTCATTAGTTTTTTGGTTAAAATGCCAATATAGTCCAAGTGGCTTGCTTTTTGGATAGATTGATCCTTGTACTAACTTTTTAATCCTTATGTTTTTAATTTTGATCCGTCTATAGTAATCCGCTAATACTTTGCTAAATATGTCATCTTATCACCAATGGTAGTGACACGTGGCAGCAAAGTTAAAAACATATTGTAATACTTTTTTTTTTTTTGTTTTTTTTTTAATAAAATTAACAATTCCACTTGTCCCAAGTCGTATTTAGGTCTCTCCTTGGGTGTGATCCTTACGACCCATGTTGCATGGGTCTCCTTGGTTGGTGACCTATGTATGGCCATGCCTGGGTCTTTATTATTTTCTTTTTAATTCTCGTCTTTTTAATGTTTTTACATGAATGTTTCTGTTTGCCAAAACTCGTCTTATTTACCTTATTTGAAAATCCTTGAGAGCAGAATGCTATATTGCAAATATTAATATTGTTACGTTTGGATGTTTAGGTGATCTCAAATGATTCGTGAACAATAATGAAAATTAGTGAATACATTGAATAGTGGTAAATAAAAGTAGTAAATAGTAGTGAACTTCTTACGTTTAACATGCTCATGTGACGGTCCTACCCATAGTACTATGGATCTGGTATTGGAACTCCTAGTGCTGTTCATATAGAGGATGAGACCTGAGATGAAGAGGGAGATCCATCATTAGGTTATTTGAACTTTCTTCCTCAAAGGTGGGTGAGTGGTTACCATTGTTGTTGATGTCTATATGTGTGTGTTGATTTTATTGGGTACGTTGACCCCATAGACAGACTCGTATTGGTTTTGATACGTCTGATTTGGCCTACAACTTGACTTGCCCAAGCAACTTTTGGGTCCGACCCAACCCGGTTTGCAGGACATGCATGGTGAAAGCGAACTGACCCAATCCGACCCATTCAGGTTGGGTTAAAATTTTCATTTTTTTTAAATGTCTGCATAAAAAGATAATGAGAAATCAAATAAAGCAAAAAACCTGAACTTCCTACTTCTAATTAGAAAGATCATCTCGATTTAATAAGTTTGGTCAATGAAGTTTATAACTTCCTAGAGGATTTAGATATTTGAAAGTTGAACTTTCTTCCACTTTCCCGCCTTCACAGAGCAATCAACTAGAGGGGGGTCAGTTTGCGTTTGCTCCAGAAAAATCTAGGAATAAAATAATATTTCCTACGTCTTTTTTTTCTTGAGAATCAAGCAGAGAGAAGTAGAAAGAAGAGGAAGTGGGTATTGGGAAAACCGGTAAGCAAGACATATAGAAGGGATTGAAGAAATATGAGAAGGTGAAGGCCGGTAATGGGTAGAAGTCTGTGAAGAATCAAAAGAGTGAAGAGCTGAGACTAAGAGTGAGAGGATTGGCCATTGATGAAAAAGCTGGAGAAGAGAATGAATTCTAACCAAGTCCCTACGGTTAAGGCCCATGAAATAAAGATCTCTCTCTGTGTGAAACTGAACGTCTCAAACCTAAGTGCGTGGATCGTGTTTGGTTTTGCAAGAGAGAGAGAGACGCAGACACATACAGATGCAGACACTGTAATGAGTTTTAGGTTCAAATGTATTAGTTGGGTTGGATGGATGTCGAAACTGACATTTACTCAACTTGACTTCAGCGGGTTCGACCCAATCAGATTGTGCGGGTTGTGCGGCTCAATGAGTATTTTGCACAGGCCTACATCTGATGCTAGAAAAGCACCTAACTGCTGGCGTCACAACAGTGAATGTGAAATGGTCCTCACCAAACTAAAAGTTCTTCCTAAGGATGAGTGGAAGACAAGACAAAGGTTGGACTTTTAAGAGTGGTTAATTAGTTATGCACGAAGCATATTCATGTTTGTTTTGGGGAGAGTTCATCTTCCCTTATCCTCATTTTGAACAACACAAACAGCAAGTCCACTTGCTAGTATTGTTTGTTTTGTGATTTGAAAAGCTTACATATATCTAAAGAAATGCTCTTTTGCTGGTCAAAGTGTTTCTCTAGGCATGCTGGTTGGGTGGATGAATCACAATGGTTCACATTTGAAAACAATTTTAGGGCTTGTTTGGACACTCAAAATATCATTCCCAAACATAACTTAAACACAACACTTTTTGATTTCAAATGTTTAATTTTTTCATCTAATCATTACCTAATCATTATTCAAGTACAAAAATCAATACAATTTTTAGAAACTTTAAAATAAAACATAAAAATCAATACAATTTTTACAAACTTCAAAAAAAAAAAATAATATTAAAAGATAATATTTAATTTTTTTTTTAATTTTATAACAATTTTATTCAATTTTTTCTTTTTTCTCATTTTTTAAAATTCAATAAAATATTTTCGTTTAAATCATTTCGTTACTATATCACAAAATTTCATGATCTCTCAAATGTGCTGCCTAGTGTGGAAAATAAAGCTGCTGACATTCTTTCTCAACTGTTGTGAACTTGTGATCGGTGTAGAACTAGAAGTGCTCAAATCTCATTATCAAGGCCGCAAGACTGCTACTCGCAACCTATGGACAAGGATTGGGTTGTACTCGCCCTCGTCTCCATGTCTATCCCATCCTACGGTAGGCACTTGGCCTAGATTTATCTACCATGATCCAAAAAGTAAGTCAAAAAAAAAAAAAAAAAAATCTCGATTCACAAGTCACTAGCACAAGATTCATAGATTCACAACCCAATTAAAGACCACATATTTGTAAATAAAAAATCAAACAAGACAAGCCTCATAATCATATTTCTGGAAAGCTAGATAGGAAAAGTACAGTAGAAAGAAAAATCCCTTTGAAATAGGGGGAGAGAGAAAATATGACTAATATCTCATTCATGATGAGAGGAGAATAGCGAAGCAATAAAATGGACTGAGATAAATAGTGCAAATAGGGCTCTAATTGAGCCTCACTGCGTCAATCTTAGGATTGTTGAGCTCGGATTGACTCAAAAAACTCGAACTTGAACATGAGTCTGAGCTCAAGATTTTTATATAATTTTTGTTCGAGCTCAGCTCAATAAACTATACTTTCAAGTCAAGTTCGAGCTTGAACTTGATCTAAAAACGAGCTCGAGTCGAGCTGGAGCTATTTATTTTTTAGTTTTTGAATAAAAATTAAAAAAATAAATAAAATTAAAAAATATATATTTAATGAAATTTTAACCACTAACGAGTATATCCTTTATTGAATTAGAAAATTGTTAAAATTGATAAATAATTAATATTTAATTAGATAATATTTATCCACTGGAGGGGATATTCTCATCCCCTCCTTTGGGTTGGGCCTGACCAAGATACTAAAGCTCATCCTGGCTCGAGTTGTGCCCCTCCGGTGTGCCTAGAAACTATCAACACAGCCGACCCACGAGCCCCAAGTCAGCAGGCTTGTGTCGAGGTGAATAGACAAGACCCACCCAACTCTAACACCCTTTTACAGGAACACCTTGCATAAGGATCGTATTTGGTAAATGGACGGGGATTGCGGACAACACTCCTGCCTCTGACGGAATGCAAAGAAAGTGACTGCTCTGCATACCTGCCGTCAAAGCACAACCCAAGAGGCCACACCGCATTAAAGACTATGACCTAGCACTTGTGCTCAAGACGCTGACCCCTGACACAGGGTACATGTTCTCCCCCTGATATCTAGTATAAAAGCCAGACACCAAGTCATAATGAGCTTTCTCTGAATTTGGAAGAAAATACTCAAAGGAAGAAAATACTAACTTTGGAATCAAAGTCCTTCATATGTCGGCTACAATGCATTCACAAACAACACATGGACAGGAAGCTACATCGAAGCACATAGAGGGACAATTTGTAAAGATGGAAAAGCATACAAGGGGGATGGCGGAAGAAATGGAGAATCTTGGTCAGGAAAATGAAACCTTGAGGAGGAACAACAGTGAGTTGCAAGATGAGGCGGGGTCGAGTATAAACGAACAAGAAGAATCTGGGAGTGCAGATGGGGTATACGCCAGCGAGGAAGAAAAAAGAAGATGCACACATGGTAAATAGCCTAATGGATAAATATAAGGAGATAGAAAAAAGGATTAAGGCTTCATCGTCTATTGACCAGTTGCTTACCAGCATAGATTCCCTACAGTGCATAAGTTATGGCTGCACTGTTACCACTGAAGTTCAGGGTCCCACAGATGGACATGTACAACTGGTCCAAAGACCCTCTAGAGCACCTGGAAACCTTCAAAGCTCATATGACCCTGAACGGGTTCCCCTAGGAGGTCACCTACAGAGCCTTCCGTTGACCTTAAAGGGAGATGCGAGGAGATGGTTTGGATCACTGGCACCTGGCTCGATTGACAGCTTCTGAGAGCTGACCTGCCTGTTCCTCACACATATTTCATGGTGAGTAGAAGGGCGAGGTGCCCAGTTGCCTACCTCTTAACAATCAAGTAGTAGGAGGACGAGAGCCTGAAGGCATACCTGGCCAGGTTCAACAAAGAACGTAGGCACAGACGACCAGGATGAGAAAATTACGCTGGTGGCACTTCTGTGAAGCATATGGCCCCAAAACCCATACATGGCGGAGCTGGTGAGAAGATCTCCCACCACACTGTGGAAGTTCATAGACCAAGCAGACGACTTCATCAAAACTTAGGACACACTCCAGGCCTTGACTGCCCCAAGGAAATCCGAGTTGGAACAAGCTGACAGGAAGACTAAGACATCGGGACGAACCAAGGCCCTAGAAAAGCATAATAAAAGACAACAGAGTGGGAGGAGAGATGAAACCGCCCCCTCAGGAGGCCTAGGTGCCTGACACACACAAGTCCGTTTGACTGTTCAAGAAGGAGACAGACCAACTACCCAAGATGGAGAGGCTGCTGTTGTTGTAGCTACCACCGGATTTACTGTCATAATACTGAGAACTGCCACACCCTTAAGAGGAGAAGAGAAGAGGCGGAGCACCTTGCCACTCAACATTGTACGAACCAAAGGAGGGAATGAGAATAGAGCCGAGGAAGGCTTGAGAGGCCAAGATGGAGTGAAAGCCCTAGAAGATGGCAGATGGAGCGGAAGCCTGTGCAGAACCGCCCTTGGACGTCTGTCAGTGGAAACAGCCCCTAGCAGAGATTCAAACCATCGTCGGAGGATTTGCTGGCGGTGGTTCAACCTCTTTTGGTAGGAAAGCGCACGCCAAGAAGGCATGATATGAAGAAATCTACACGGCCGACCACCGCCTGTCCAAGCAAGGAAGAAACACCAACACACCAGTCATCTCCTACGGAGAAGATGACGAAGAGGGAGTCATTTACCCTCACGATGACACCATAGTAGTGACCATGCTCGTCACTAGCTTTACAACCAGAAGGATCCTCATCGACAACGGCACCTTTGCAGACATCCTCTTTTGGAATGCCTTTACCCGAATTGGGATCAATCATGGCTGGCTGTGGCCGGTACCCATGCCATTGAAGGGGATCTTAGGGGACATGGTTCAGCTGGTGGGAACCATCACTTTGTCAGTCTTGGCAAGCAAAGCCCCTCACACGACCATGACAATGGCAAACTTCCTAGTGGTGAAGGCCCTTTTGTCATACAATGCCATATTGGGGCGATCAACCCTCAACAGCCTGAAGCCAGTGACTTCGACTTACCATCTAAAGCTGAAGTTCCTGATGTCTATCGACGTGGGGGAAATCCAAGGAGAACAAGTGTTAGCATGACAATCAATGCTATGTGCAAGAGCTGAAATTGGGGGTGGAGGCGGTCAGAACAATTGAAGATCTGAGCAGCAATGAAGAAGAAGTCAGGGGTGAGTAGGCCCTCAGACAGGTAGACACAAACAAGCAGTCGCCCTGAGAATACAATAAAAATTGACAGCAAAATGGAACCCGACATGAGGCGGTAGGCCATGAGGTAGTTTTTTTTATAAGCACCAAGATGTATTTACCTGGGGCCACGAGGACATGCCTGGGATCGATCATGCCATAATCAAGCACCACCTCTGTGTAGACCCTAAGGCTGAGAAAGTTAAGCAGAACCACAAGAGCTTTAGTGTTGAGAAATGCACTACCATCGTTGAAGAGTTCATCTGGAAGGCACACTACCCGACTTGGTTTTCCAACATTGTATTGGTGAAGAAGCCTAGCGGAAAATGGAGGATGTGCATTGACTTCATCAACCTGAACAAAGAGTGCCCAAAGACAGCTTCCCGCTACCCTAGATCGACTTGATAGTTGACTCTACTAAGGGTCATCACATGAGGAGTTTCATGGATGAGTACTTGGGGTACAACCAAATCCTCATGAACTCAGATGATGAGGAGAAGAAATCATTTATTACAGACAAGGGGTTATACTGGTACACGGGTATGCCCTTTGGCCTCTACAACACGGGAACTACCTACCCAAGGTTGGTTAACTGCATGTTTAAGGAGCAAATAGGTGTAATATAGAGGTCTACGTGGATGACTTGCTCATCAAGAGTAGAACCCCTGAACAGCATTTAGCCGACTTACGCGAAGCCTTTACTGTGCTTCAGCATTACCAGATGAACATCAATTCGACCAAATGTGGTTTCAATGTTGAGGTTGGAAAGTTTATGAGTTTCATGGTCTTAGAGCGAGGAATAGGTGGAGGCCTTACTGAACACCTTGGAAAATAAATGAAATATAGAGGTTGTCTGGGTGAGTGGTGGCGCTTAACTAGTTCGTTTCCCTATCAACGAACAAATGCCTGTCGTTCTTCAACGTGTTGCGGAAGGCTCAGACCTTGGACAAGGAGTGCGATCGGGAATTCAAGAATCTTAAACATTATCTCGCTAGCCCTCTTCTGAACCAAGCCGAACCAAGATAAGCCTTAAGCTTTCATTTTTCTGTCTCTCCACGCGTAGTCTTTACGGCCTTGAAACGGGACCTGAAGGGTTCCCAAAAACTGGTGTACTACACCAACTGGGCCTTTTAGAGAGCAGTGGCAAGATACCCCTAAATGGACCAGTTAGCCTTTACGATGGTGATGTCGGAGAGACGGTTGAGATCGTACTTCCAAGCCAACCTGATCTGGGTCCTTACATAGGCCCACCTGAAGAAGATCTTACAACACCCCAATGTCTCAGGTTGACTGATGAATTGGGTGATAGAGCTAAGTGAGTTCGACATCGACTACCTCCCCAGAAACATCGTGAAGGGGCAGGTACTAGCGGTTTTTGTTGCGGACTTCACCAACTTCTCGGAAGAGATCCAAGATGCACCTTCGATGAAGCTCTGGCAGGTTTTCATGGATGGCTCGTCCTGCTAAGATGGTGAGTGAGTGAGGGTGCATATTGTCACGAACACTGAAGAAGAACATAACTACTCAATCAGGCTGGCGTTTAAGACCACTAATAATGAGGCAGAGTATGAAGCATTGTTAGTTGGGTTAGTAATCGCGGACTCACTGGGCACTAAGGAAGTAACAGTGAGTGCTAACTCCCAAGTGGTCGTCAGCCAGGTCCGAGGGAAGTTCACCTCAAAAAGTGAGCAATTAAAGAAATATTTACTGATGGTGTGGGGGAAAACGCGAGCACTTCCGGTACTTCCAGATTCGGCAGGAGCCAATGGGTGAGAACCAAAAGGTCGACAGGTTAACGCGAGCCGCTTCAGGACAAGAAGACGTCCCTTTGCCTAAACAGACAGTAATTAGAACGGTCGACATGCCAACAGTAGGGGTCGAAATCTCAGAAGTCAGATCGGGGGCTCCAAAATGGGCGATAATGATAATCAAGTACCTATACATAAATGAGCTCCCTAATAAGAAATGAGAGGCACGGAAGGTCAAAAATTGGGCAGCACGTTTCACCTTGGTAGATGGAGTCTTATATAGACGGGGTTACTCCATGCCTTTCCTAAGGTTTGTATCATTTGAAGAAGCACAATACATACTGGCGGAGATACATGAAGGGGCTATGTGGGAACCATTCAGGTGGTAAGGCGCTGATAGGAAAAGTGATGAGGGCAGGATACTACTGGCTGACATCACTCATGTCTCCTTAGCCGTTTGCACAGTAGGGAATCAATCTGGTCAGACCCTTCCCTCCTAGTAAGGGAGGCATAAGATTTGTGGTTGTCGTCGTGTACTACTTCACTAAATGGGCAGAGGTGGAAGCCCTAACAACAATAACGCCCAACAACATCACTCGATTCTTGTGACAGTGGCATGTAGGTTCAGAATCCCTCATTGCATCATCTCAAACAACGGGCGACAGTTCGACTAAAAAACCACTATCGCAACTGGTGTAGAGACTTGGGGATCAAGTTCAAGTACTCATCCCCAGGACACCCCCAGGCTAACGGATAGGTCGAAGCAACTAATAAGATGCTACTAGGGATACTCAAGAAGAAGCTCACTGAAAAGAAAGGGCTTGGGCAAAAGAGCTTCTTGGAGTTCTGTGAACTTTTTAGACCACGATCAGTATGTTGATAGAGGAGACCCATTCCCCTTTACTTACGGGGCCGAAGCAATAGTTCCTATAGAAGTAGGGATGTCAACTTACAGGGTTCAGTACTTCAACCAAGGCTTGAATGTTGAAAAGCTGGAGGACCAGCTCGACCTGCTGGAGGAAAATAGGCAAGAGGTTGAGATGAGGACGACGATCAACAAGAGAGAGGCAGAGCATTACTTCAACATGAGAGTTCGACCGAGATCCTCAAGTTGGGCGATCTGGTAGTGAGACAAACAGGGACAACTACCCAGGAAGAGAGAAAACTAGGCCACGATGGGAAGGCCCGTATGTTGTCACGGCCAAGTACCGGCCGGGATCTTACCGACTCCTGGACTCACAAGGAAATAACTCCCTCACTCGTGGAATGCTATGGAGATATTCATTTGAATGTATTTGAGGAATGTATGTACAAGACTCTAAAGATTATGAATAAAATTGTATTCTCTTCAGAAATACGTGTTTAACTTTGTAGAAAACACTTGGCAAAACCAAACTAGCACAAACTCACAGGGGGGAAAGGTCAAGGATCGTCCGACCTTACTCATCTCTCGTGGAGGATTAAGAGGCAGGACAAGTTATCAGATTGTCCGACCTCCCTTGCGAAGGACTCACAAGTAGGAAAGGTCAAGGACTGCTCGACTTTATTCCTTCTCATCGAGGATCAATAGGCATGTGACAAGTCATCATATTGCTCAACCTTCCTTGCCACGGACTTCTAGGCTGGAAAGGTCAAGGACCCGCCCGACCTTACTCCTTTATTGCTGAGGATCAATAGGCAAGACAACTCATCAGACTATCTGACCTCCCTCGCGATGGACTCACAGGTGGGAAAGGTCAAGGACCACCCAACTTTACTCCTTTCTCACGGTGGAGAAGAGGCAGGATAAGTCGATAGACTGTCCAACCTCCCTCGTGGTGAACTAATAGGCTCAGGTGGCATGGATGGGAAAGGTCAAGAACCAAAAAAAAAAAAAAAGTAGATTAGGCCAAAGGCCGCATGCATGTACGAGAAGGGAAAAAATGGGGGGAAGGACAACTCAAAAGCACGAAACAATCATCAATTTGTATATATGCACAACGAATGTATACACGTATAGTGGAAGAATGTCTTTACACATGTCCTTTACAAAAAAAGAGGAGGGAAGAAGAGAGAGGAGAAATAAAAATACAACATTAAGGAGATGGCTCATTTGGGAAGGTGGCCAACATCAAATCCTTGCCTATGAAGTTGCCGTATCGCAGTGCTGCCCGATCTGGATGTAGAGAGATTAAATCAAGGGACCTCAAGTCTTCTTCAGGGTTCTCTGGTAAATGGTCCCACAGCCTTTACAGACCCTCCTTGTAGCTACAGGATCATGCCTGATTATGGACACCCTTTGCCTTTGAGAGCTCATTTGAAAGGCGTGAGACTATATCTTGGACGTCAACTAAGTTGGACCTTAGGTCCTCCACGACCAAGTCGCGGGAGGCCAACTCGTGTGCTGAGGTGGCCAATTCAGCCTCCAACTTCTCCACTTGCATATGCATGTTGGCATTGGTGACAATCACCTTGACTACCAGATCTCTCACCTGCTTGGTCCAAGATTCAAGGAGGGATGGCTTGTTCTTCCAAGACTTAGAAAGATTCGTGTAAGTATCGTGAAGCCAGTTATACAACCATGCATCGGAATCGTGTTGTTTCATCTGCCTTGAATTCTTGTCCAGGAGCTCGCGGCACGACTTCTACAGCTCGTCTAGCTTTTCTGTTTGATGGTCCAATTGGCCGTGCAAGTTGTCCAGCCCCTCCTCGTAGAACTTAGCCTCAAGGCGGTATTGGCCGGCCTCCTCCCTCAACTTAATAAGGTCCGCCTGAAGATTGACCCTCTCCTGGCAAAGCCGAGCAACCTTGTTGTTCTTCTTCTTCTGGCGGCTTGAGTCCAACTTAATGAAGACCTCCTTCAGATCCTCCTTCTCCTTGTTTGCCTATCATGCGTACCACCGAGTTAGGTTGGCCAGGGCACGAAGTGCCCTCTTCCAAGGCCCCCTGGTCGTCCATGATGAGAGTTGCCAACTGGTCCACCCCTAGCAAGGAAAACAAGTTGAGTTTAAAAAAAAAAAAAAAGCCTTGAGAAAGATAAGTGAAAGAAGGGAAAGAGAAAAGAGAAGAGGGACACAACAAGCCCTACCCTGGAGAAGAAAGCCTTGAGCTTGTCGGCTTCCTTCCGAATAGACTCGGCGCGAACTCTATCAAAATCCCAACTCAGCTTGTGGAGCGTCACTCCTGCCAGCCTCATTGGATGATCCTGCACATCCCAACTACTAGGAGGGTGAGAAGCCTTCCCGAGATGGGGAGCTGCTAGGTCTCTAGAGTGGAGGCCCAAGAGAGGCCCAGCGCTGCCTGCGGCATCATCTCCCCATGGCCCTAAGGTATCCTAATAGCCTCCGCTTGGCCTTCCTCTATAGCTGCACCATCCCCAAGGTTCAACCTGGGTGCAAGTTCCGGGAGGACTATGACACACTTCGCGTACCTTCTTGTCCTCAACCCTAAAAGAGCCTCCTGCTCGCCTACGATGCTATTTGTTGGCACTCGCCCAAACAAGCACCCCAAGTCCTCACCGCCAGATAGCTCAACATTTGATCAAGTGCTAACCACGGACTCCGGTCCATCCCTAACTTGGCCTTTGGCCTCCGTCTCGGGAGAAACCAAAGGCACCTCATTGACTTTTGGGGCTGTCGCCTTGGCCTCAGTCTCAGGTGAGGCCATGGGCACCTTGCTGACTTCTGGGACCATCGCCTCGGCCGATGATTCCAATGCCGAGCTCACTCTAACTCCCATCTGCAGGCTAGTCGGAATCCCAACCTCGGCTATGGGAGCCACCTCAAAGAGCACTTTCGATGAACAACTTCATGCACGGGGGACTCATAGAAGGGAGCCTCTGGGATAGAAACCCTATCCTCACTGAGATCGAAGATGAGGGGATGGCCAACAGACTCACCTAAGTGAGGAGAGACAACACTCTCACCTTCACCCGTGGGCACTTACTCCCCGATGATAGGAGACTCCACGCCCTCATCGACGCGTTCACCGACCTCAAGGGAGGGGATCATCTCTAGCGGGACCCTGGGTAACGGCTCAAACACGCGAGACTCCCATCTAGGAAGGCTAGGAAGAATGCATTCTCCTGCTTTTCTTCCCCCTGGGTGAGGATCTCGGTTCTCCTCGCATTGCCCGACGGGTAGGAGACAACACTGGCTAAGATGCAAGAGAGGGAGCAATGGCTCGAAAGACTTCAGTTGAACCTAAAGTAAGTTGAGCCCCTTGGGATGCCCTCGTGATGCCTGCATTGCCAAGCGGGGTGGGAGGACGCACGGTCCGAGGAACAGAAGGTGGTGGGGTGAACAGAAGGCCGAGGAGTGACAGACGACATACAAGAGGGGCCCTTTGACGGGATTGAAGAGTGTTGCCCACTTCGGGAGGACTGTCCTGTGGTGGTAATGGAGCCAAGTTGGAGCTTCTATTGCCAAACTTCTCAGCCCGAGGCTTCTTCCCCTTTCCCTCCAACAGTGGGATGGGGGACCCTTGAAGAGAGTACGGGCCGAGGGAGCCAAGTATTGACCTATGTTAGCATTAATCAACAGGGCGTCTTATGGATGAGACTTCACCTAAGTCCGAATGGTCGCCAATTGAGCCTCCTCCTCCTTAGTCGAGGTCGACTAGACCTCTTTATCCACTGGCACGACCCCCCAAATGGCATGAACAAGAAACTTCTGTAGGCCAGCCTCCGGGGCAGGGAACTCACATCCCTTGTTGGACACGAAGAAGAACGCCGAGTCCAGTCCTTCATGCGGGAAAACCGCAACTCTAGGCGGACCACCATTTGCCCCTAACGAGAGCAGAAACCACACAGGTTCCCCTCAAGCCTTAGTAGGCTATGAGTGAGGAGGAACTCCCTAGCAGTATGTTCTGGGTAGTCTGTCTCTATGTCCTCCAAGACTTTGTGCCAGACAGCGCAACAGCACACGAGAATCCTCCATGCATTAGGGTGGAGTTGTGAAGGAGCCAATCGGAGACAGTCGAGTACATCTCAGATCAGCTGGTAGAAGGGAAGTCGTAGGCTGTTCGAGAACATCATCGGGAATAACGCCACCCATGTAGCATAACCCTCTGAATCCACAGCCCCTTAACGGACTGTCAGTATCTCCAACGCGACAAAGTCTGGAACCTCGTACAAGGACCTCAATGACCTCAGGTCGGTGGGAGTAACGGCAGAATCCCAATGGTACCCCTCAAAGTACTATGAAGCGCCACACACCTCTAGAGGATCCAACCCCTCGGGATCCTGGAAGAGTTTGCCGGATGGGAATAGCGTGCACCTTGACAAGAAGAGTGAGAGGCATTCTTGGGTGCCATGGAAAGAAAGATGGGGGACAAGTTAGACGGGAGCAGGGAAAGAAAGGAGAGCAAGAAAACAAGTGGCCTGCAAGGAATTCAATAAATCTAGAGGGAACGAAAGCAAATGAACTGAGAGTGGAAGGTGTTTGGGAGTGGGAGCCAGATTCTAACTCGGAGTGGGAGTGTGAGCCACATTAGGGTTAGGTTAGGACGAGAACGAGATGAGATAACAAAAAACTTTGGGATCCATATTAGTAAATTTATTATTTCTTTTAAACTTAGTTTAAATTACTTTTAGTGAAGCCACATCCTTGAAAATAGATAACCTACAGAAATTATACAAAATTTTGTGACTATAGGAAAAAAAATTAGAGAAAGATATTCATAATTATATTGAAATTTTAGAGAGCATATGGGGTTTATATTTATTTTTTTTAGGGGGGGTAATTATAGAATTATAAATAAAATTGGGGGGGGGGGGGGACCTTCTCAATAATTATAGAATTATAAATAAAATTTAAAGGACATTGTGATATTTTAAAAAAAATTGGGAGGACCATGGCCCTAAGGCCAACGTGGGTCCACCACTGTTTGGACCAATTATGTGTGTTGGTGCATTTACGAGAGGTAGTGTATTTAAAATTATTAGATATTTTCGAAATATGGCTATATTGTAGTTTTATCAGAGTATATCACTACTCAAGTGTATTTTAACTTTTTTTTATTTTAAGTATTTTTTTAATATTTTTAATTATTAAGAAAAAATTAAAAAAAAATATAAATTTATTAATATTCACTTACTTAATCATTAAGTAAAATTAAAAAAATTAAAAAAAAATCAAATATAAAAGAGCAGTTGATGGATAGTAATAAAGTAGTAGCCCTATCATTATTCTCTATCAAATCACATTATGTTATTAGTTATATTACCAAAAACCAATAGTTATATAGACATCTTTAACAATATGAATTTTTATAATTGGGTAAATATATGATCTCATTTGCACTCGAAGACAAATAAAATTGGCTCCATTTCTACTGCGTTACCATTACTATTCACCACCATCCCTTATAGTTACTCTTTTTAATTATTATCTTTTTTTTCCTTTTGTTTCTATAAATATTTTACTTTTTCAGGAATTTTGAGCATAAATATGCACTAGCCCACTACCAAACACTACCCATGCACCCCGTCAAAGGAACCAATGGCACCCGACTCCATAACGGATAACCACTGCTCCTCAAAACTCTTATTTTGACCAGCGGGGACTTCCGAGAGTTTTTAAGTAAAAAATGTACTTGTGTATTTTTTTTGTATTTTTCAAATCACTTTTAAGTTTAAAATAAAATTCACAAACTCATTTTTCACTTCGATTTAAAAATGAGTTGAAATGGTTTTAAATTAATTAAATAAAATATTATTAAAATATTATTAAATTTAAAAAAATTAAATTATTTATTATATTTTATATAAAAAATTTAAAAAATTTATAATTATAAAATGAGATGAATTAAGATAAATTTTGAATCCAAATAAAAGCTTAAAAATACTTTCTTAATAATTAAGAAAAAGAGAATTTGTAGTTTTTATCCGAATACATCCTCGGTGGATGGATTATTTCCCTTTAACCAGCACGTGTGTTCCCCATGCATGCGATATTATGCTCCTTCCGTCCTTCGCAACACAATTGCCTGTCTTGCTGCTTTTAAGTAGGGCCGTAAGACTATGTCTGGACTGGAAAAATCAACTGATCCGTCTCAAATCATTTCTTAACTTTACACCCATACTTTAAAGTAACTTCCTGCTTCTCAACGTTCTCATCCTTTATGCTATCCTTTTAACTTAACATAATTATTATCTCAAAAAGGAGAATTTGAATATTATTTGGCCTAAACTATCATCTTTGTAGAATATGATTTTATTGACCCAATCTAAAACGTGACGCGGAGAGCTATTGAACTGTGCCGTGTTTGTCAAATATTGAACGTTGCAGAGTTGAAATACTATTTATAAGCAGAGCCACCACGCGAGACCATCGCGCTTGAGCGGTGCTTTGTGTCACCAATATAAATATTAATAAAGAGTCCCCGGATTCTAAATCACTCCCCTCCCCGTTTACGTTACGTTTTATCGGAAGCTTTCTCAAAATCCAGAACCTTTGAGAATTTTTGTAGATACAACACCGCCCCCCACTTCAGGTGTTTCTTTTTCTTCACCAAGTTTCTAGCTCTCGCTTGACAGCCTTTTTCTGCAACCAAAAACAGGCATTTTGGGAGTAATTGTTCGTATCAATGGCTTACTTTAATAGAATATTCAAAACTCAGCCTTCTGCTCCTCATGGGTACGGTGAGTCATATGAGCACTGGGGTTTCCCACCTGGTACGCATGTGGATGTTATAAGAAGCTTTCAGATGGTGGATAGGGATAGGAGTGGTTTTATTGATGGTGCTGAGTTGCAGCAAGCTCTTTCTTCTGCTTACCAGAGGTTTAGTCTCAGGACCATCCGGCTACTCATTTTTCTCTTCAAGAACCCCAATGACCCACTAAGAATTGGTGAGTTTTTTTCTTCTATTTCACTGGTGTCTGAATGGCCTTAGGCAGGATTTGAAAACGTTAGAAGATGAAAGCCGAAAGGAAAGTTTTGATTAATATCTCAAATTTCTTTGCTGGGTTTGATTTTCAGCCTAGGAAATTCAGGGGTCATTGAGCTTTGTATGAGCACGATATATTTGCGTTTGTTTCAATTTCTTTTTCGGTTTTTTTTTTTGGGTGTTAATTGGATTTCGAAATGAGTTTGTGTAATTCCAAATACAGATGTGAAGTTCTTCTGAAATTGAATGTAATCTTACACTTTCCACCTGTAAACGTTTGTTTTGCATCTGTATTTTGCTTGGGAAATGCTTTTCCAACATAAAGTGGTCATCGATGGTGGCACCGAAATTAAAAATTTTTTTTTTTTTTACTTATTGATTAATTAGTGTTTTTAAATAAATATGTGATTTTTTTTTTAATTTTTAAAAATATCTAAATAGTTAAAAAAATGGTGAAAGTAAAGGTAAAAAAATAAAAAAATAAAAAAATTTGAAGTGTTCGGTAGAGAAATTTCTGTGCAACGTCCATTTTGCTTTATCAAAATGGCTTTCCACCAATATTTTTCTTTTCCTTTTGGACAGTTTGACGGCGGCTTGCTGCTTTTCCATTCTTTCCTATTTTTCATTAATGATTGTGCTTATTTGACGTGGGGCACTGTGACAGGACCTCAAGAGTTTGCTGCACTGTGGAGTTGTCTTGGTCAATGGCGCGTAAGTATTCTTATCCCATTTATTTCAATTTATGCTGCAGTTTAGCATATTTTATTTTTAAAGATAAAGATGAGATAAATTGAGATTAAAATTAAAAATTATATAAAATATTATTATAATATATTTTTTAATATTATTTTTATTTTAAAATTTGAAAAAATTGAATTGTTTATTTTATTTTATTTTATGTGAGAATTTAAAAAAATTGTAATGATTAGATGAATTGAGATAAGATGAGTTGAGATCAGTGAAAACAAACGAGGCCGCCCTAGCTTGGATTGGAAACTCACCTTAACTCATCTCATCATTACAATTTTTCCAAATGTCTACATAAAATATACTAAACAATTCAAATTTTTTCAAATTTTAAAACAGTAATAATATTAAAAAATAATATTCTAATAATATTTTATTCAATTTATCTTAATTAATCTCTGAATTCAAACGAGACTAAGAGAGATTAGAGCATTAGTATTGGATTGATCATCATATTCTTCAAATTTTAATTAATATGTAGCCTTTTCACTTTTAGCTAATCATTCAAAACTTTAATACATTAGATTAGTCATCACACTATCTATAATAATAAAATATTATTATTTTTTATTATTTATATTTTTTTAATTAATTTATATTTTATTTTTATAATCTTCATTAACCTCCAACAATCATATTCATTTTCATTTTCACAATCTAACAATTTATAATATAATAATCTCATATTTATATAGATGATAAAATCTCACATGAATAAAAATCTCATATCTATAATATAATAATCTCAAAAAATATTTTTAGACTTGCTATAGTTCTTTTCATATTTGAAAAGAAGAATAGATTTACTGTAACTTATAATTTGGATGAAAACAATTTAGCTAATTTAATGTGGAGCAAATATGGATGATATTTGCTAAATTTGAAGATAAAAAGAGATTTGACTAATTCAATACCAATGCTATTAGTATAGGTCTTTTACGAATCATCTATAATTTCCGTTTTGGTTCGTGGGAATAGTGGGGAAAAGATGGGGAAAGTTGAAACACCTCAGCTGATCTCTTTAGCCCTTTTAGCCGCTTGTTTTCCTCTCTTTTCCATCCTCCTTTTTCAACAATCTAAAAGATGTGGCAGGTAAGTAAATCAATTTCTTCACGTTTATGGAGAAATTGATTCATTAACGTGAAGGAAATGATTTGCTTCCTTCACGCTATCCCCCCCATTATTTGTACTGTTCTTTATTTTAATGTAATTAATATATTTGCCCATAAAAAAATTCTAATTGTTCACGTTTATGGCATGTGATACGGAGTCACTGATTGGCTAGATTCCTCATCCAGCTCATGTAATGCATCACCACATTATTATATCATATTACTTGGTGCTCTCCTTGTAATATGACTGCTCATCCAATGATCATAATGCTTATTAACTAGTTATAATAATTCCCCGATCACAAGCCAGTGGATGCTAGATATCAATAAAAGTTGACAATATAAAAGATCTGACAGAGAAGCAAATCAATTTCTTTTCCTTAATGGGAAACATCCCCATTAGAAATTGATCCTGTGTCTAATTTCATTGACACCGACCTCTCTGCTTTTACAATACAATTGTAAGAAACATCCCCATTAGAAATTGAATACTGCAATGCTGATTATAGTTTTGAAAGCTGCAATTTTTTCTTATCTTACAAAATGCAAAAGATATAATTTCTGTGTGATTGTCTAATTGAAGTATTCTACTCCCACTTGCAGGGCATATTTGAGAGATATGATAAAGATAGGAGTGGCAAAATCGACTTATTTGAACTGAGGGATGCTCTCTATGGTATTGGCTACGCTATCCCGGCTTCTATTCTCCAACTTCTGATTTCCAAGTATGAAAATGGAAGTGGCAGGAGGGTGGAACTTAATTTTGACAGTTTTGTCGAGTAAGGCTTCTAACTATTGTAATGTATAACATACATCATCATCATCATCATCATTTACATTTTTATTGTTTTGTGTGGAAATATGAATGGGATTGCATTTCTGATCATATGCTTTTGTTCGATATTCAGGTGCGGAATGATTCTGAAGGTGAGTCTGGAAGTTCCTTTTGAGGCAAAGGGAGAAAAACTTTCTTCCTCTTGTTATATGTCATTCTCGTCATGGTGGTGATGTCTGATATTTGTGCTTCCTCAATATTTCATATGTTCTTTTATCTAATGTCTGTCTATGTTATTGTGATTTCAGGGTTTGACAGACAAGTTTAAAGAGAAGGATCCCAAGCATAGCGGTTCAGCGACATTTTCTTATGACGCATTCATGTCCACAGTCATTCCTTTTCTTGTATCCTATGATTGAGTCTATGTGATGCTGTTCATTTTGTAGTCTTGATCTCTATGACTATTTGGTTTATTCATTTATTTGATTCAGGCAAGAGCTTATAAATTATAAACAAGTTGTGTTACACAGTTCCCTTGTGCATTGATACAAGTTGCTGTTTCTTGTTTCCTTCTTTTGCCCTCATGTGTAATGTAAACAGTCAGAATACAATTTCAAAAGTATAATTCAGAGGTGTAATGACATAGCTCCATACAGTCCATTTCCCCCACCTTTGATTTGATTGTAAGAGCCCCTGTATCAAGGTCCAAGTCCTAAAATTAAGAGCTTAATAGAGAAGAAAAGAAAAGAAAAGTCCTACAATTAAGGTTAACTACTACCAACTCCATTAATACAAAAGTTTGGAGTTTAAATGCAATGCTACCTTTGCTTGGTATTGCAGGAAGTTTTAGGACATCATGGCTGTATAGATGGATTTAGGGTACACTTGCAACTATGGGGAAGGAGTAAAGAGAATTTGTAGATCTAAATAGAGATTTTTACAAAAGAAAACTTATACAACAATATGGTTTGATGTAATATGTTAGATATAATTTACAGTGTTTTACAATCAGATGCAATATATCAGTTTGTAAGTTTACTTTTAAGATTCCTGTATAGACAAACATTTCTCTAGAGTAAATAGTACTAAAAGTGATGGTATGGTACAATACAAATAATTCTTGACCATTAATTCTTACCACTTTGTGTTATATATATCTTCAAATTCGAGACATTGGGCATTGATTTGTACCCCAACTGTTAGACCCAAGATTTTTCTTGAATTTCAAGTAAATTACCACATATATTGTATGTCATGTATGTTATTCTAGTTTTTCCTACATGGGGAAATTAAAATGTTGATTTTTTTTTTGTGATAAACTATTTATTGGTATCATAAATATACATTTAAGTTCAACCTATGGCACATTCGCTTATCACATGCGAAACAATAATTAATTCAGGATAATTTCCATCGACTCAGTACAATTAACCTAAATTAAACCTTATATTTTTCAAAGGGCACTTACAATTTTTTTTACTACTTTTTTACAACTATGTGTTAAATTGAGGGTATTTATGTAAAGAGATGTTACTTTTATATATATATATATATATATATATTACAAAAATATCCCTTATTTAACACATAGTTGTATAAAAATTATAAAAAAGAGTTGTCGTTGTATCATTTTCCATAGTTGATATGTGCGACAATTTATTATCACTAAGGTTTTTTGGCTTGAAATTGGATAAAAAAAATCCAATAAAAATTAAGTTAACTAGACTTCTGTGAGAATTAGTTAGGTCAATCGAATCTAGTAAAAAGAGTTTGTTTGACATTCGCTCAATATTCGCTCCAATAAAACTTGTATACAGAGCTTGTTAGATTTGCAATAAAACATTCCGTCAAGCAAGAACTATATTTGGTGTCTTGCTAGATACACGTAGGACTCTCACGTCACTACAACAAAGTTGGTTTATTGCAAAGGAAAAAAATTGTTGCAAGTCAAATTTTCGTTCCAAATGACTATTTCCAACGATGAAGTTTCATTGCTCAACTCTCGCAAATACCACATCAGGAAAAGTTAATCCCAACGAAAATTTTCCGTTGCAAACAATAACTTTTAACCACAAGATTTTATCGTTGCAAGTTACATATATTGTCGTTGCTATTGTGCATATAGGTGATGAGTATAATTGTTGCAAACTAGTTGGTCTCTACTAACGAAAAATAGTTTTTGTTGCAATTACCTTTATTTGCAACCATAGGCCTTAAACATTTTAGTTTCAAGTATGTATCAGTCTCTACCATGGCTTTACATTTATTGAATGTTTCAAACACATTAGATTTATTTTTTATGAAATAGACCTATACCTTTCTACTATAATCATTGATGAAGATGACATAGTATCGAAAGCCTCCAAGAGATGAAACTAGGGAAGGCCCCCTCAAGTCCTTGTGTACAAGTTCTAGCTTTCTTGACCTTAGTGTTTTGCCACCCTTCAAGAAACTAACCGTTTTCTACTTCATCAGATTGCAACTCTCATACATATTAGATCAACCAATTTCAGTTCTGGTAGCTTTCCCTTTAACAGAATTACCTTCATCCTTTTTTGACTCATATAACCAAGCTTGTGGTGCCATAGTTCTGCATTATTCTTAGCTTCAGTGATAGCAATTATATTGTTTGATCCTGATATCATATATAAAGTACTAGTTTTCTAACCACGAGAAAGGATCATTGCTCCTTTTGTAACCTTCTATATACCACCTGAAAAACTATCGAATGATCATCATCATCAAGCTATCTCACAAATATCAGATTTTTTTTTTCAACTCATGAACATGTTTGGAAGTATAATGCACACATCTCCCAATCCCATGACATCTAGCGCTTCTCCATCAACTAAATACACATTACCAAAGTCATTAGTAACATAGTTTTGCATGATTTCTCAGTGTAAAGTGGTCTGAAATGAAGCTCCCAACTCCAACACCTAATCATCAATTGGACTATGAGCCCCAAGAACTAGAGCATCCTGTACTTCCTAAGTCACCACATTTGCAGCATCATTCTCAGTTTTCTTTAAATTTTTACAATTTCTTTTAAAAGTGACCCATCTTGCCACAATTCTAGCAAGTTCTTTGTTGCTTAGACTTTGAACTGCTCTTGCCTTTTTTCTCGATTTTGACCAATCCTTATTTGAGTTATTTTCATGTCCTCTGCCATAAGTATCAATATTAAGGGCATAACTCGATCCCAAAGTCTCACCAAAATCTCTTATGCACACTTCCTCAACAATAATCAAATATTGGATATTATCATATTTCAACTTCATTTTTTCCGTAGAATTACTCGGTCATTCTCAGGCCTCCAACTATTCGGCAATGAGGCCTACAAAATCAATGTACGAACTTCATCATCAAACTGAATCTCAACATATGACAATTGATTTGTGATAGTGTTAAACTCGTTTAGATCTGGTGCAACAAACATATGTTCTGCCTTTTTCAGATTAAGCATCATTTTCATCAAATGAACCTTGTTATTAACCGACAACTTCTTTTACATACCCTAGAAGTCTGCTATAAGATTCTCAATGTTCTTTTCCTTGATAATATTATGCGCAACTGACCTTGACAAAGTCAATCAAATGACACCCATAACTTATTGATCTAATAGGTGCCAATCACATATTCTATGTTTCCTGGCTTCTCCCCAATAGAGGAAAATAAAGTCTCTTCTCATAAAGATTATCATTGATCTACACCCTCCAATACCCAAAATATGTGCCATCAAACATCTACTCCTACGTCCATGGAGCTTCGAATGATTTTATTTCAGATGATAATCAAAGGTACAATACGGTAGCCATTCTGGGGATTAATACAATATATATTAAACCCTAATAAGTGTGTCATATCAAATCGATTCAAGAGTCAAAACGGGTCAAATGGACGAAGCCCCTAGTTCCTCACGAGACTTGTCCACAATCGCTCCCCCACTTTATAGCCCAAGCCCCATTAAAACACAATGGATCCTTGTGGGATTGGGTCATTAACTTGACCACTACAAACAGAATCAAGCTCCACACAAAGGAGCTTGATAATCATAAGCTCCACCTAACATGAGGTATAAAAAATATTAGGTGTCCGAAAGAGTAACTCTACCAATTGAGTTATAACCATCATGCTTGTTATATATTATTATTATATATTGGAATTGAAATTTGCTAATCGGGTTTGTATCTCCATTGGAGATACAAATTATATAGACACAAGTTGTATCCAACACCCAAAAGCGATACAAATTATATATTGCTTGTCAATCATAAGATTTGCTTGCACAAGTAATCAAAATTCTATCATGGGAGGAAAAAGAAATGGAAAATGCTTCTCCCACCAAGACACCTTTTTTTTTTTTTTAACTTAATGGTTAAGGATATATTTTTTAATGTGTTTGTGATTTTTTTTTCTCAAAGTATTTAAAGGGGTTTAAAAAATATTTGAAAAAAAAATGAAAGTACAATTTACACTATCGATATAATGCAAAGGTCACCTTTCTCCGTGACCTAGCATTGTCCAAAAGAAATACCTTCTTCTAATATAAGTATTATGGATGAGTCATTGCACGTGGAGAAGTCTTGGTCCAATGGTCAAGAGTCTACATGACGTCTTTAGCTAGGTTTCTTAAAACTATTGTATTTGATATCCTTTCACGTTTGTTTTTTGTTTCTAAAATGTTTTATCTTTTGGTTTCTTTTAGAGTCAGATTTCGTGTCCTTCTTATGAGTTCATACCTCTTAGCCCAATAGGAATAAGTTGCTTTGTTGTGCAGCTTATATATATATATAGCTCTAATTCACATGGTTTTGTTGTCTTCCTTTCTGAGTAAGTATATATCATTTTATTTGGATCAGGTCATCATGTTTTAGCAAAAGTTTTTGTTAGTGAATCCTCTAATTTGGTTTAACATCCAATTACTAGATCACATTCTTTAGTTCTAACATCAAGCATTTATTGGAATGTGAGAAGAATTCGAGCAAACGAGAGCAAGTAATATAATAGCAAAATGGATGCAAATTGAAAGAAAAATGGTGGGGGTGCAGCTCATATGAAATTAGAATGCCCATTTGTTTTCGCAGATGAGATGAGATGAGTTGAGATGAAAGTTGAAAATTAAATAAAATATTGTTATTATTTTTTTAATATTGTTTCCGCTCTACAGCTTACACAGTAGTTGATCGAATCATATAACCTTTATAGTCAACCAACCAAACTTGACATATCAAAATCATATATCATAAAAGTATGCTTGCATAAAGAAGGAAACGGTTGCTCACAATTTATTAAAATCAGTAAAGTCTTTTCTAACATTCTGCTTATGGTGGAAAAATAAATCAAAATTCTATAATCCTAAACTACAATTTCACCATGCAAGTTCTCACAGCTTACCCTTAAAGTTTTGCTAAAAAACGCGTATATATATATATACATTTAAGTTCAACCTATGGCACATTCTCTTATCACATGTGGAACAATAATTAATTTAGGATAATTTCCATCGACTTAGTACAACTAAGAATACCCAAAACCTTATATTTTTCAAAGGGCACTTACAAGTTTTTTTACAACTTTTTTACAACTGTGTTAAATTGAGGTTATTTATGTAAAGTGATGTTACTTTTATAAGTTTTTTTTTTTTTAACAAAATTATCCCTTATTTAACACATGGTTGTATAAAAATTATAAAAACGAGTTGTAATTATTTCATTTTCCATAGTTGATATGTGCGACAATTTATTATCACTAAGGTTTTTTGGCTTGAAATTGGATAAAAAAAATCCAATACAAATTAAGTTAACTAGACTTCTGTGAGAATTAGTTAGGTCAATCGAATCTTAGTAAAAAGAGTTTGTTTGACATTCACTCAATATTCGCTCCAATAAAACTTGTATACGGAGCTTGTTAGATTTGCAGTAAAACATTCCGTCAAGCAAGAACTATATTCGGTGTCTTGCTAGATACACATAGGACTCTCATGTCACTACAACAGAGTTGGTTTATCGCAAGTCAAATTTTCGTTGCAAATGACTATTTCCAACGATGAAGTTTCATTGCTCAACTCTCGCAAATACCACATCAAGAAAAGTTAATCCCAACGAAAATTTTCCGTTGCAAACAATAACTTTTAACCACAAGATTTTATCGTTGCAAGTTACATATATTGTCGTTGCTATTGTGCATATAGGTGATGTGTATAATTGTTGCAACTAATTGGTCATTTACTAATGAAAAATAGTTTTTGTTGCAATTACAGACCTTTATTTGCGGCCAAATTGTTGTTGTGCAAATATGCTTATTTGCAAGCAAGCTATGGTTGTTGCAAATATTTATATTAGTAAGGATATAACTTCCGTTGCAAATAACTATTTCCAATGGAAAAAAAGATTATTTGCTCTCATCAATGTACTCTCCATCATTGTCAGACCTTAAACATTTTAGTTTCAAGTATGTATCAGTCTCTACCATGGCTTTACATTTCTTGAATGTTTCAAACACATAAGATTTATTTTTCAGGAAATAGACCTATACCTTTCTACTATAATCATCAATGAAGATGACATAGTATCGAAAGCCTCCAAGAGATGAAACTAGGGAAGGCCCCCTCAAGTCCTTGTGTACAAGTTTATGCTTTCTTGACCTTAGTGTTCTGCCACCCTTCAAGAAACTGACAATTTTCTACTTCCTCATATTGCAACTCTTACACATATCCAGATCAACCGATTTCAGTTCTAGTAGCTTTCCCTTTAAGAGAATTACCTTCATTCTTTTCTGACTCATATAACCAAGCTTGTGGTGCCATAGCTCTATATTATTCTTAGCTTCAGTGATAGCAATTATATTGTTTGATCCTAATGTCATATACAGAGTACCAGTTTTCTAACCACGAGGCAGGATCATTGCTCCTTTTGTGACCTTCTATATACTACCCAAAAAAACTATTGAATGACGTCATCATCAAGCTATCTCACAGAGTTTATATTTTTTTTTTCAACTCGTGAACATGTTTGACTTTATACAAAGTCTACACATTTATGTTTGGAAATATAATGCATACATCTCCCAATCCCACGACATCTAGAGCTTCTCCATTAGCTAAATACACATTACTAAAGTCATCAGCAACATAGTTTTGCATGATTTCTCGGTGTAAAGTGGTCTGAAATGAAGCTCCCAACTCCAACACCTAATCATCAACTGGACTATGAACTGCAAGAAATAGAGCATCCTATACTTCCTAAGTCACCACATTTGTAGCATCATTCTCAGTTTTCTTCAAATTTATACAAGTTCTTTTAAAGTGACCCATCTTGCCACAATTCCAGTAAGTTCTTTGTTGCCTAGACCTTGAATTGCTCCTGCCCTTTTTCTCGATTTTGACCAATTCTTATTTGAGTTATTTTCATGTCCTCTGCCCTGAGTATCAATATTTAGGGTAGAACTCAATCCCAAAGTCTCACCAAAATCTTTTGTACGCACTTCCTCAACAATAATCAAATATGATATTATCATATTTCAGGTTTGTACGAGCTTCATCATCAAACTTAATCTCAACAAAAATATCTTCTGCCTTTTTCATATTGAGCATCCTTTTCATCAGATGAACCTTGTTATTAGCTGACGACTTCTTTTACATACCCTACAAGGCCGCTATAAGATTCCCACTGGTCTTTTCTAGGGATGTTAAATCGTGTTAACGGGTTATGTTCGTGTCGTGTCAAGGCATGTATAGTATACTATATGCGTCAACTCGTTATCCTTATCGTGTCAAAATCTCAAACCCTAACACGACCCATTAACATAACTGGTCGTGTCGTGTCAACCTATTTTGACCCCTTAGTGAATGCTACGAAATAAGTTAATACGACACGACATGACCCATTTCAATCCATTTATGTAAATGAGTTGAATAGACCAAAAATTAGCCTGTTTGACCTGATTATGTTGAGCATTATTTTATAAAAATGTTAAGATCACAATATCTATAAAAAATATAAAACTAACTACAAGTCCAAAATTACAATTCAAACAATAAAAATATCGAAATTAAATCCCAACAATTTTACTTTTAGGTATAAGAGTATAATTGTAATTTAAACTTTTTTAACGAGTCATAATGAGTCAAAACGGGTTGACTCGTTATCAACCTGTTAAGCAATCGTGTCTTAACCGATCAACCCGTTTTTACCCGACCCGTTAAAACTAAACCCAAATCCGTTATTATCATGTTGTGTTCGTGTTGGGTTAATAGGTCGTATCACATATTGCCACCCCTAGTCTTTTCCTTGATAACATTATGTGCAACTGACCTTGACAAAGTCAATCAAATGACACACATAACTTATTGATCTAATAGGTTCCAATCCACATCTTCTATGTTTCTCGGCTTCTTCCCCAATAGAATTAAATAAAGTCTCTTCTCATAGAGATAATCCTCGATCTACACCCTCCAATACTCGAAATATGTGCTATCAAACATCTACATCCTACGTCCATGGAGCTACAATGGATTTTATATCAAATGATAATCAAAGGTACAATATGACAACCATTTAGGGGAATAATTCAATATATAGTAAATCCTAATAAGCGTGTCAGATCAAATCGATTCAAGAGCCAAAACGGGTCAAACGAACGAAGCCCCTAGACCCTCACGAGACTTGTCCATAATCGCTCACCCACTTTATGGCCCAAGCCCCATTAAACATCTACCGAAAAAAAAAAAAATACAATGGATCCTTGTCGGGTTGGGCCATTAACTGGGCCACCACAAACAGAATCAGGCTCCACACAAAGGAGCCTAACATGAGGTATCAAAAATATTAGGTGTCCGAAGGAGTAACTCTACCAATTGAGTTATAACTCTTATGCTTGTTATATATTATTATGAGAAATGATATTTACAATCATGGAGTGAATGAGCGTTGCACACTCATTTTGAAAAAAGTGAATAAATATGAGATCTACATGAAAAAAATAATTTTTTAATGGTAGATCTCACACTTTTTTAAAAGAAGTGCACGACACTTGCACAACTCATGACCGTATCTAATATTACTCTATTATTATATATTGGAATTGAAATTTGCTAATCGGGTTTGTATCTCCATTTGATAGATCTATCAAATGGAGATACAAATTATATAGACACAAGTTGTATCCAACACCCAAAAGCCCAAAAGCGAAACAAATTATATATTGCTTGTTAATAGTAAGACTTGCTTGCACAAGTAATCAAATTTCTATCATGGGAGGAGTAAGAAATGGAAAATGCTTCTCCCCCGAGAGAACTCTTTTTTTTTACTTAATGATTAAGAATATGTTTTTTAATGTGTTTGTAATTTTTTTTTTCAAAATATTTAAAGAGGTTTAAAAAAGTTTGGAAAAAACCAAAAAAAATGAAAGTACAATTTACAATGGGTATAATGCAGGGGTCACCCTTTTGGGTGACCCTAGCATTGTCCAAAAGAAATACCTTCTTCTAATATATGTATTATGGACGAGTCATTGCATGGGGAGAAGTCTTGGTCCAATGGTCAAACTAGTTTTCACGTCTTTAGCTAGGTTTCTTAAAACTATTGTATTTGATATCTGGCCTTTCACGTTTGTTTTTCGTTTCTAAAATGTTGTCTTTTGGTTGCTTTTAGAGTCAGATTTCGCGTCCCTTTATATATGAGTTGATACCTCTTAGCCCAATAGGAATAAGTTGCTTTGTTGTGCAGCTTATAAATATATATATATATATATATATATATATAGCTCTAATTCACATGGTTGGTTTGGTCAGACAAAATCAAACTATCTCATCTCATATAATTATTACAGTTTTTTCAAACTCTCATACAAGATATAATAAATAATTCAATTTTTTCAAATTTCAAAACAAAATTTATATTATAACAATATTTTATTCAACTTTTAACAAAATATCTCATCTAAACTGCGTAACCAAACGAGACCTAAGAATATATCATTTTATTTGGATCATGAGGTGTTTTAGCAAAGTTTTTGTCAGTGAATCCTCTAATTTGGTTTAACATCCAATTACTAGATCATCACATTCTTAAGTTCTAACATCAAGCATTTTTTGGAATGCATGTGAGAAGAATTCGAGCAAACCAGAGCAAGTAATATAAAAGCAAGATGGATGCAAATTGAAAGAAAAATGGTGGGGTGCAGCTGATCATACGAAATTAGAATGAGTCGCGCGCGCAGCAAGTGATCCATGTTGATGAAACCTCGCACTTAGATAGAGGAACAGTAAGCGGTAGCGCTCTAGTACGGCTTACGCGGTTGATCGAATCAGATAACCTTTTGGTCAACCAACCAAACTTGACATATCAAAATCATATATCATTAAAGTATGTTTGCATAAAGAAGGAAAGGGTTGCTCACAATTTATAAAATCAGTAAATTCTTTTCTAACATTGATCTGCTAGTTATGGTGGAAAAATATATCAAAATTCTATGCTCCATACAAAGGAAAACGCTGTGATCTATGCCTGTAATTTCACCATGCAAGCTGTTCTCCCAGCGTTTTGCTAAACAAACTCGTATATCATACAACAGCTCTACTAGCCTTGCTAATCTGATCACTTAATTCCTAATGTGTAATTGCATGACTAAAACCATTATATATATTTCTACATATGGGTCCCATCCATTGATGCTGGAATAACTTCGATGTTAGAAATGAAAGCTCCCCCCACTGGTACTGTTTCCCAGTCCCTGCACAGATGCAACAAAATGTCAATCACATGAACAAGAATAAAACCGCACACCTATATACGTACATTACTTTGAACACTTGTATCATTAAATTCTTGAATTCTAATTCAGTGATCATGGCCTACCATCATGACTATCTGCCTGGCTGCCTGCATATATTCAATATTGGCTGGTAATTACACATGATTCAATGCACGAAGTCGGCATTTGTTTCTTATTTTTTCTTCTTTGGAGAGCGATGCAAGGAAGGTTTATTTGATATTAAGAAAGGTATATAAGTTTGATGTTTATACGACACCAGCCAGTCAAGATTCCTTAATATCAAACTAGTCGAAAAACAAAATTATAGTTATAAGTTGGTGTGAAAAACGTTTTAAAACTGAAACCGCCTTTGATGGATGCAGGATTAGTGACAAATGAACTACTTTGAATTGAGGGTCAGATTTGGTAGCTGCTAGCTAGATAGTTGCAAAAAATTATGTTGAATTCCCAGCAGGATCTGTCTATTTGCATGAGAATCTTATCCTGTTTAAGCCATTCCCGATTTAAAAAGTCTTCGATCAGGTGCATTAGAATGGTCCAAGACGGTGACGTCTACCCGCCTGTCTTATAGCTCAAGCATCCATCCTTTGTGGACAATACATTTACATTAGAATTTTCAACAAGAATCCAAGATAGAAACAGCAGGAACTATCTGGCCAATGTTCGACAAAAGTTGCGGCCAACTGTCTGAGCATAATTTGGTGTGCTTTAGGCCAAACGATGCCCGCTAAATGCTGGCGGCATGCTGCCAAGAGCCATCTAAAATTAAAGATATGGACGGTGAGACAGCCATCTTTGAGATAGTGCATGTTCAAAATGAAAGACAAAACCGATGAGGTTTCAGTTTTGGCGACTTGGGATAAAAATAAGATAAACAGTCGGCAGCCGAAAGATGGACTTCGACGGCTTCTTTCATGATAGAAGTTTATTTCGAATTTTGTCTAGGTGAAGGCATGGAGAATCTTTTTCACACCAGGTTTTACATGCATCATTGCAAGTGGGAGATAAGGACAATGGAGTCGACCCAGTACCTTATCTGCATTAAACACCACTAACAAGAAGTTTTATTCATGAATTTGGAGTTTTATCTGAACTTTGTTTATCATATAAAATATATAATATCAAGGATCTATGGACAGAGAACAACTTCTTCCTTATAGGTTCCGTGGCGTAATACCTTTATGCAAGAAAGAAAAAAGGGATTCCAAATTCCCATCATATGATGCCAAAGTTTTTTCTATTTGGTTAGTGTATGAAAGTCTATGAGGAATCTGAAAACAATATATGAGAATAGAAAGGCAAAGAAAATGAAAATTTTGTGCTTGGACCGACGTCACCGACCTATCTCCACTTGCTATCCCCACTGCATGTATGGCAGGCGATAGATGCAAGAAAATGGGTCATTTCATAAAAGAGAACAAGAAAGTTATGGACCACTTCAGTCAGGTTTAGGGAATGGGACGGACATTAGAGTAAAAGTAACTGAAATTCCCACCTGCAGGCTGCAGTAATTCCTCCTTGCATTTGAATCATCTCCAGAAATTCCTCTTCTTCCCTCCCTTTGACAAATTCACAAGTTGAAGCATGCAATGAGAAAGAGCAGAAAGCTGAAGACAGAAAAAGCCTGCGAAATATGGGGAAAATGAGTAAGAAAACTCGGCATTAGATGCATCATTTTAGTAAACCAAGTTAACAACTGAATCTCACGCTAACAACTGCTCCATCAAAGTTTGTACTACTTTATAAAAAACGAGAGACCATAAGCATGTCACTTTAATATATTAGATGCTGATTTGCAAGATTTTGAAACTTCTTTTGTAAATCAGCACCTAACATGCCAGTGATAGAGAGTATGTGTCCTCCACAAAAGCTCACAAGTATAAGGAGACTAGATGCAAATTATAGAGATTGCATGTCTTACAGTTTTGTTGGAAGCCGAAACGTCAGAAGTCCCTGCAGGGAGATTGCCCTGTAATCCGATGTTGTAAACTGGGTTCCCATCAGGATAGTAAAGGCCATAATTCCTCTCTGATGCCGGACCAGGCTTTAAATTCTCATTGAAAAGCGCAAACACGTATATGTCAATTGGAGTTGACGGTTTTGCAGGAGTACCTTGCTTCTGGGTTATTCTCTTCAACAAATTAGCATGATATAACTTTGCATTCTCTACCGTAGCTCCTGCCTCATCTTCATCCCCCTTAGATGGCCAACCGGTCTCTGAAATTCTAACCTCAATATCTGTATGCCCCATTACTTTAATTGCCGAATAGACAGCATCAATTTGAGCATACAACATGTTATCATAGTGCAGATTCGTGTTAGGATCAGTCATCCCTTGGTTAGGCTGAAACAGCACATACTCTAATGGCACCTCAGCTGGGCTATCCTTGTATGCAAAATACGGATACGCATTTATTAAGAAGGGAGATTTGATCAGTGAATGAAAGTTTATAAGGGGTTGGAGATATTCAGTAAGATCTTCCTTAAAAGTTCCTGCTGACGGAGGGTAGGAGTTGCCTAAAATGCTAAGAGAATGTGCAGTTGTGACAATTACTTGTTTATCTAATCCAAGATTAACAAGAACACGATATACGGATTGCATCGCCGGGAGGAGACTAGACCTTAATTGAGTGTCATTGCTGTAGAATATCTCATTTCCAACAAGGATACAAGTAATCTTGGTTTGAGGAAGGTGGGATAGAACATTCTGTTCAACCCAAGCTTGAGCTTTGATGGGGTCTCTCATATTTTGAAGATTGTCATTTCCTAGCCCAACAATGAAATCAACACTCGAGTTGGAAAAGGCAAGAAGAACATTCGGGTCTGCATCATAGAGTTTTACTCTACTGACGCTGAGAGATTCAAGAAGGACGGCAACACGAGAGGGAGAGGGGAGGTTGTCGGCGATCTGTCCATAGTTTATTCCAATTCCAGCGCTGAAAATTTGGACAAATGAGCCTGAAACAGAGAGAGAAACAGAGTTAGAAAGGTATGAACTAATATATATATACAGATACAAAACCATTACACTTTTCGTCCATAGTTTTGCTTTCACATCTCAAGTTTCAAGATGCACATTCTACTTTGATATCTGAGTCCAAAATAGAATTTAAGATGGTGAAGATGCCAATAATTAACTTTATCAAGAAACGTGACAAGCTCTTATTTACTCATACCAGATTAAATGTGCATTAAAAGGAGAGATTTCAAGTAACCGTGACAAGAAGCAATCCGTTATCAGATCAGAAACTCATCATATTCAAAAGTTGCAGGCGAGAACATAAATGAAAATGAAAGAAACTCAATAAAAGCACATATCCAATTATACAATGAACTCAGTATGGTTGCTGATAAAACAGAGGCAAAGGTACATAGAGAGAGAGAGAGAGAGAGAGAGAGAGAGAGCTAAAGCTAGTAAGAACAGTTGTATTGCACCCTGTTGGACAGAGCTTTTAGCAAAGAAACATCCTAGACTTGGAACTTAAAACTATCTTAGTGTTTTTTTTGTTTTTGTTTTTGTTCTCGATCATTCTTTTCCATGCACTTTCTTAGGAACCAAAAGGTAGTTAAAAAAAAAAAACTAGTCAAGAAACAAAGCACCAACAAACCTGAAAGAGTGAGAAACAACAAGAGCACTCGAAAGAGGGAGCAGCTTGCCATTCCGGATCAGATCAAGGCCACCACCAATACCCACGCGCTTGCAGAATGTGTTATCTTTGCGGCGACGTATCGTTTAATTCACTGACAACGTGCACCCGTTTATATAGGGATCGTCCGGCACTGTTTGCTTACCGTTGTCGTATTCCAAATACTTAATACATTTTTAAAAAATAAAAAATAAATGAATGAATTTTAAAACGAAATTATACTTTTCTACAAATTATTGGTATTTAAAATTTATAAAAATTCTACTCAGCAGTCTTACATCATACATATATTTTTATTTTTTATCTTTTTATCTTTTTTTTTTCCTTAATAGATATGTAGTGTATAATTGTTGAGTAGAATAATTAATAGATTTAGATAGTGAGATGAGACGTGATGATTTTAGATAAAAATTAAAAGTTAAATAAAATATTGTTGAAATATTATTTTTTAATATTATTATTATTTTAAGATTTAAAATAGTTAAATTATGTATTATATTTTATATAAAAATTAAAAAAAATTATAATGATAATATGAAATTAAATGAAATACTCCCCGAATTCAAACGTACAAAGGCCCCAAATACTTATACTGTAAGACCTTTGAAACAAACAAAGTAAAACAAAGTAATACTTATACTGTAAGACCTTTGAAACAAACAAAGCAAATACTCTAGCCTTTTGATTTAGGAAAAATTAAGCTACACATCAGTTGCCCCCACTTTCCAGCTATTGTCTGCCCCCCCTAATGCAATGGGAAGAGGAGGGGGGGCTTTAGGGAGCTTCCATGTGGTGTACGAGAGCCCCCAGATCAAGGGGCCTCCCATTTCTACGCTAGAGCTGGGAAAAGGTTTCGATTTTAGAGAAAGTCTATTATGTTATCTCATTATGATAACTTAATTTGATCGTTAGTCAAAATTATTATTTTTTTCTTATTTAATAGTTAAGAAAGTGATTTTAAATATATTTATATATTTTTTTATTTTTTAAAAATATTTAAATGTATTAAAAAAATATATAAAAAAAAACCACTGGACGGTTTGCCTAGCGGTAAAAGTGGAGTGGCATAGTAACCCCATTCTTCTATTTTATGGAGTCTCTGATAAGGGACCCCACTGTCGAAAGGGGCCTCCCACATCTCCACTATAGCTGGGAAAAGGTTTCTATATTGTTTAAGAAAAAAAATTTTGATCAGTTATTATTCATCATTCCACACCTTACATTGTATAAAAAACTTCACCACACTTTATGAAAAACACTCTCATATCTTATAAAAAAACTATAGGCGTAGGATGTGTGATGTAAATAGTTATTGATTTGTAACAAGAGAACTGCTATGGCTATCGAAAAAGTAGTCCAAAAATGTATCCCGAACGTGTATTTTATTTTTTATTTTTCTTTTCTTTTTTTTCATGTATTTTTTTAATCATCATAAATATTTTTTAAAAAATTAAAAAATTCACAACATCATTAAAAAATACTTCTTTAATTACTAAGTAAAAAAAAAATCGGGACAACTTCAGGATCCAAATTCGGGACCCAAAGCATTTCTCTTGTAACAAATCTCATTCTTTTAATTATAAATTTTTACACAAAATTTAGATAAATTTATTTGTTGTTTTATGCACTCATCTTGAATTGTCATTTTCTACCATATCAGCGGATGTAATTCATTTAAATATAAGTATGTATTTAAATAATTGGCAAAACCAACTAATTAAAATGATCCATATAAAGGGGTGGCAGTGACATGACTTATAAATTCAATACAAATACGATACTAAATAGGAGAGTTTAAATTTGATATAAATGAATTCGGGTCAAAATATATTGATATGATAAGACATGATTAATAAATAAGTCATTTACACATCAGTCGTGAAACTTGCAATCAATCTTGTTAAGAATATGATACAAATAATAAAATCTATCTATTCCCATTAGTTTAAGCTTTTGAGACAAGTAGTAATTTCATATGGTATCAAAGCAGAGGTTCTGAGTTCGAATCCTGACTCTACACTACCTATTTAATTAAATATTTTACATGTTAGGCCTACTCATTGAAAAAGAGACTGATCCACAAGTGAAAGAGACTGTTAAGAATATAATATAAATAATAAAATCTATTTCTTTCCATCAGTTTAACCTTTTGGGACAAATGGTAATTTGACAAACCTGAACAAATATCATTTTCAACAAGATCAAGGATAAGTATAACACTCCATTCCATCTTCAAATTGTATAAATGTATAGATTTTATGCTTATGTTTTTATTGGAATTTAATGAATGTTAGAATTATTTGACTACTTAATATCTAAACAATATTAATCTTTTTTTGTCCGCATGTAATCTTATCTTTGGAGATGAACTATAAACTAAACAGGTAGTACTCAAATTGCCCACATAGTTAAATTTTCATAGCTTCACTCAATTCATAAACGATTTGCCGACTTTAAGATTCAATGGATGTAAAATGAAAATGACAAACCAAAAAATAAGTATCGCCCACGTTTTAAGATGTGTCAATGTGAAAGTCCCAAAACAGAGACGCGTTGTTTGGTACAATAATGCTTTCATAAATCTAATGGTGAGCTGCATATGCACGGTGATATGGGAAATTGATAAATCTACAATTAGTCTATAATTATTTTATAGAAAAATGAGTAATAATTATCAAAAATTGAAGTTATTTTAAATGAAATCACGCAATTATATTGATTGATTTAAAATAACTTATAAAAGAAAATGTTGTTTATACTCATGTAACAATATGTGCGGACATGTCAGCTATTAATATGCTGAATTAAAAAAAGAAAAAAAATTGATAAAATTTAATTTTACTCCGGACATATAATGTTGTGTGTAAAATTATAAATATATATAATTATAAAATAGATGTTAAAAAAAGGTGACAGATATATCCAAGTGGTCTTTGATCTATATCCAAATGATCAAGCGCGTTAGATGAATGGTCTTTTGTGGGTCCGGATAGACTATTTGGATATTAAAAACATGCCAAGTTTTTTTGTAACTTATTATATAATATTTTGTAAAGCTGCAGACCAATAAGCTCCCCCAAGAGCCATAGACATCTACATTTATTATACATAAAAAATAATAATTAAATAAATTCTTTATAATGTTTAGGAGCACAATGAATTTAATATTTCTTTTAAAATTAGATTTTTTTTTTCTTCATCATCACGTTCCCTCAGTTTCACACCACATCATTTATTTCTCTTTTTAGGCTGTTTTGTATGGATGAAAATTAACACAGTATTATGTACACTGTATAAACAGAAATAGAAAGTTTGGGCCTCATGATTAGGGAAATTCAGTCAAAGCACGGAGAGTCATTCTTCCTTTCTTTGATGAGTAATGATAGTTACGCATATTTTACAATTCATTTCACAATATATATATATATATTTTAAAATGAAGATATTTTTATAAAATGATGTTACCTTTATAAGATATTTTTATAAAAATATTCCACTTTAAAATATAGTTATGTAAAGTATCAGTTTTCTATATACAACCGTCAGCGCGAAACCGTCTGCCACGTCAGTTAATATTATATTAAAAAGAAAGAGAGAGAGAGAGATAAGAAGAAGAAGGAGGGAGGAGGACTACACCGTATGGAAGAAGAACACTCCGTGCCTTTACGATCTGGTCATCTCTCACCCTCTTGAATGGCCGTCTCTCACTGTCCACTGGGTTCCACTTCCAGCCCCACTGTCGTACCCTTCCGACCCAACTCTTGCCATCCACAAACTCGTTCTCAAGACCCATACATCCGAAGGTTTCCCCAATTTCCTCATGGTTGTCGACGCTCTCCTCCCCAACAACAAGTGTCAAGCGTGTATTGACCGCACAACGGCAAGCATAGCATTTTCTAAGTAATGGGTACTGCACTGAATATTCTTCATCTACTTTTTAGATCCTCCTCATAGTTGTCTTTAGAGAAACAGAGATCTCACCAAACAGTAGTTGCGTTTGGCCCAATTTACAACAAGCACCAGCTTTACTGACATGCTATCATTTTTCTTTTTAAATAATGCCTGACTTACATAAAAATTTTATAAATTTTTTTTATAAAATTGACATGGTTTTAGAATTTGACATATCAGGTAAAGCAAAGTCATCTAATAAACTTCTTTATACAAGACTTATGGATAGACAAGCTTTCAAAATCACATCTTTTCCTTTTGGGTCAGCTTTCACTCCTAAACATCTGTCAAAGAGCATTATTTTTTCCAGCATGAATATCGTCGGTAGCAAAATTATGTGAATTTGAAATAGAAAAGGAAGTTGGATGAGGATGCAAGGTGGCAAGTGGTTGTGAAGCTTTAAATTCTGCTAAAGACAACACCTTTATGTTCTATAGGATGACTTAAGATGAAGGGTATAGCGGTATGGCCAACTATAAATAAAATTTCAGCAGAAACATAGAGGAGGAGGGAAGGTTGTGAAATAAAACCAAGTTGTCTAGACTGGACATCTGAAGCAGAGCATGGAGGTTGGGTTATTGTCCAAGTTTTGGACAGGAAATCGACAAGAATTGTACAATTCTACTGGGTGGCAAAGGAAATTTCCCACATATGTTCAAAATAACAGAGAATTACCAATAGGAGTTGCTCTGTTGCTTTGTTTTGAAATTGGCAATTTGCATTTGCTCAGAGAACAAAACGACGTATTTTCATTTTGCCACGTGGGCACGGGTCCCCAAGTTGGTTGTATCTAGATTTTTTCTGTAAAGTATTGTGAAAAAGTGACATGCGTTTATAATTAACAAGCACAAGTATGCCAAAAGAGTCATGCTACACCTAACGAGGGTGTAGCCCCACAAATTATCTTGAAAAGGCTAAATATCTTTTTTTATTTATTTTTTATATTCTTAAACATTTTAAAAATAATTCACAATATCATTCAAAAATATTGTTTTAATCAATAAGTAAAAAAAAGAAAAAACTATCGAGAGTCGAGACCCATATTTAGACTCATCATAGGGGAAAAGTAGCATTATCCATGCCAAAAATACAAAGAAATTCACCACTTCCCGTCCGATATCCCGTTACGTCAAATAAATTCTGAAATATTAATAAATAAATATTACAAAGATAATAAAATAATCCATATTTTGTGCGACCAATAATAATGAATGAATGAACGATCGAGAATAATTAAAAATGACTAATCTCACTGTGGTATAGGTAAAGTTGTCAAGTAGTTTGGGTATTGAGGTATTCTTAAGTATTTTATTCATTATTTTATTATCGAAAACACTATAGATACAAATAGATCCCATTTGTGGGATCTCACATATTGATATGACACACTGTGAGTATGTCACGTCTCCTTTTTGTTTTTTGCCTTTCTTTTTTTCCTCCTCCTGTGCGTCTCCCCTCCCCTCTTCCCCCTTTCCCTCTCTACCTTCGCCTGCCTCAGACCTCCCCGTGGCTACCATGGTGGTCGGGGACCACCTCAGGGCCTGCAGAATCTGCCGACGGACTAAGCGGCATCGTCCGGCAGGGGAATGGGAGCTCCCGTGCAGGGCGGTTGCGGATTCTGTCGGCCCTGAGGTGGTCCCCAACCACCATGGCGGCCACAGGGATGGCTGAGGCAGGCGGAGGTCGAGAGGAAAAGGGGGAGGAGGGGAGGGGAGACGCATGGGAGTGAATGGGGGACGGTGTTGCTTGGACTGACGGCGGCTTTTGCCGGTCCTGAGGTGGTCCCCAACCACTATGACTGCCACGGAGAGGGCATAGATAGGCGGAGACACACGGGAAGGGGCAGACACACAGGAAGGGAGAAAAAATAAAGAAAAAAGAAGGAAAGAAAAAAGAGTGGGATACGTGGCACACTGTAAGTGTGCCACATCAGTGTGTGAGATCCTTTTATATTTGTAGTAGCCCTATTTTATTATTACTTTTCATTACTATTCATTATTATTTAATATTTTATCATTACTTTTTTATTACTTTTTCACTACTATTCACAGAATACCTTAGAATGCCCCACTCTTCAAACGCAACCCTTCCATCTTCTTATTCTTCTCATTTATCTCTCTCGTGATCACCTCTTACGGAGTCAGGAGTACAATCCCCTCCATGCTTCCACATTCTTAAAACCAAACTTGTATAAAACTCGCTCAAATTGGACATTGTTCACGATTAAACTTGTATAAAGCTGGGTTTGACTTCTTAAGTTGTTCATGTATATTACTTTATACGCGTGTGTGTATATATATTTGTATACCTGCCAATCTGCACAATTAATTATTTTAAAAATTGGCAACAGAGCCGGCTCAATAGGATTAGGGCCTAAGGCTAAGATTTTAATTGAGGATTTTTTTTTTTAAAAGTAAAATTAAATAAAATTTTTTTAATTTTAATTTTTACATTCCATTTTTAGTTAAAAAGAATTCCAATCGTTTGTGAAGTAAAATTACTGATTAAGATTTTACACTACCTTTTTTTTTCTTTTTTTTTAAGAGCGGGAAGTCACATGTCCAATAGTGACTTATTTCTGAATTTATTAATAAAGCTTTCACTTATGGCAGATGAATACTGTGGTAACAATTAAGGCCCATGGGAAAACTCAACATGACCGCAACCAAGAAAACATTCTATGACAATCCTATGGAATGAAAAAGAAAACAAAACCACAAAAACCAAACAAACTAGCATCTTAAAGAAGGGAGGGTTAAGAAATCCAAACGGAGCAATCCTCTAAGAATCCGAGGCATATCGCAATTATTAGAAAAAACCAACTTGGCGCCTGAGGCTCATTCCTTGGCTAGCCAATCAGCCACCATATTACCTTCACGAAACACATGTTGAACACGACAATGAATAGTGTAAGACAATCCAACAAGTTCCTCTCAAAAATCCTTTAGGTACCACACCCCACATCGCCCTCTATTCCACCAAGAAATAACCACCATCGAATCCATTTCTACTGTCACATTAGAAATATATAATAATTTACAAATTCTCAAACCTTGAAGGAGCACTAGAAGTTCCGCTTTGTTGTTAGAACCGAAACCAATATGGGAGGCATAAGCCTGGACAAGTCGACCTGAGTCATTTCGAATAACCCCACCAATGCCACAAGTGCCCGGGTTTCCTAGAATAGTATCATCCGTATTCAATTTGTACCATCCCGAAGGCAGTTTCAACCACTTAACCACTTTGCAACAATGAGCTTTAGGCACAACTGGCTTAATCCACAAGGCCTCTAGAATCATGCCATCCCGGCGAGACAATTTTATGGGATTCTTTGCTGCATGACAAAGGGAACCTAGCCACACACAAATAGAATGAACAACAACTTCATGAGTTTCCAGAATACCTTCCATATGAGCAAGGCATCTTCTCCTCCACAGGCGCCAAGTAACAATGATGGGAATGATGCCAACTATAGAACCCACTTGAGAAGAAGAGTTAGCACGCCTAAACCAAGTCCCTTAGAAAATTTTATACTACCTTTTCAACTAATAACTGACTTAATATTTATTAGAAAATTGTCGATTTAGAGGATTTTATCGAATCTAGTTTGATAAGATGTGCTTTAAACTCTTAGGAGCCGTTTGGGAACACAACTGTTCTTAGATATTCTCAAATATTTTCAAATTCAACTTTTTTTTCTCTCATTTCTCAAATTCAATAAAATATCTTAATTCAAACTATTTCACTACTATTCACAAATATTTTGAGATATTCTTAGTGTGAAATCACCACTTGTCCCAAAAGTTTAAACTGATAGGAAGAGGTATATTTTATTATTTTTATATCTTAACACTCCCCCTCACTTGTAAGCCAGACTTCCCTTCAATGAGTAGGCTCAACAAGTAGAATATTTAATTAAATGGGGTAGAGTGTAGAGTCAGGATTCGAACTTAGGACCCCTGTTATGATACCATGTGAAATCACCACTTGTCCCAAAAGCTTAAGTTGATGGGAAGAAGTAGATTTTATTATTGTTATATCTTAACACTTAGTATATAAAAGAGCCATGCAAACAATTATAATCATTATTGTCAATAAAGTTCTATAAATAACCTACACATTTAGGAAAAAGTAAGCCCTTGCCTTTTCAAAGGATCATACAAAAATATTTTATGAACACTCAAAAATTAGATTTTGATATTTATAATTTTTACATTATATATTAAACTAATAATGACAAAAAAGAAGTGTATTCTTAGAAGGAGAATACTTGAAATAATTATTATATGGGATAATTTTAAAATTAATAATGAAATAATATCTATTTAATACTTTTGAGGTTATTTTATTGGGTTAATTATTTTTTTTAATTAGACATATTTTTTCTTTGAAAAAAATTATACTTTTAGACTTTTTTTGGGGGGCCTTCTTCCAGTAGGGGCCTTAGGAAATTGCTCGCCTAATGGAAGAGCCGGCCTTGATTGGCAGGCATGTAAGATCAGTGTTTTAAAAGAATATTTGCAGTGGGGGTTTGACTAGGATGGATTGCCCCTGTCCTGCCCTAGTCTGAATGCCAAGAAGTGGATTGGCCCTCACAACTGTTTGCCCCATCCCACCCACAGCACCCACAGTGAAAAACAACCGAAAAATATTTAAAAAATTCAAAACAATTGAAAAATAACAACAAATACACATAATCACAGATCTATCAACAACAAATCCACATCCATCCACAAAGAAAACAATACAAAAAAAATCCAAAACGACCAAAATAACAACAGATCTGAGCAAAGAACCACGGTCACGAACAGTCGTGGGTCTCTTATTCTTTAAGCAGGAGAATGAGAGGAAATGAGACTTAAGAGAGAACAGGGGTGCCATCATGCCGACAAGAGAGAGAGAGAGAGAGAGAGAGAGAGAGAGAGAGAGAGAGAGAGAGAGAGAGTGAGTGAGTGAGTGAGCAGAAAGAAAGAGATAGGGGGAGGAGGGAGGGTTTCGTTTTCCGTTAAATCTAATCTTGAAACAACGGCGTTTACATTGTTTTATTAAATAGAAAAAATTAAAACTTTAGATAAAACAATGTCGTCTTATGAAAGAAAATATTATTTTTAATATATATGCATATTATATATATATATATATATATATAAAAAAATATGGGCTGAGCCAGGAGGACAGGGTAAACCCTGGGGCGGGCTTGGTCCCTACCCCGGCCAGGCGGATGCTGGACGAGGTGGGGCGGGGTGGAGGGTCGTTGTGCCGCTTAGCCCTAGGTTTGAACCACCGCTCGCTCAGTGTTATATATACATCTAAGAGATAGGCCTTGACCATTTCTTCTACTTTATTCTCCTTCTTCCATGTAGGCTCATTTGAGGAGTGAGATGAGATGAGAATTTTATGAAAAGTAGTAAGATAGTTTGTGAATAGTAATAAGATAGTTTGAGTTTTGGGAAAAGAGAGAAAAAAAGTTGAATAAAAAATATTATAAAGTTAAAATATTGTTAGAATATAGTTTTATAATATTATTTTTGTTTGGTGATTTGAAAAAGCTGAATTGTTTTCTATTTTTTGCTTGAAAGTTTGGAAAAGTTGTAATGATTAGTATAAGGGTATTTTCCCCCACTTAGCCCAAGAGACTTGTGAATGGAAAGGAAGCAAGATCAAAAGCCCGGCCCAAAGTAGAAAGTCCCTAACCCAGCCCACAGGAAAGTTCCTCTGTACATGACTTGCAGGAGAGATGGTGCTGCAGGGGAATGAAACTCTTCTATCTGGGGACCCCTCAAGTAGTATTTAGTCCTCAATGGAGTTGAGAGTGAGAGTGAGAGTCTGAGGGAAGGAGGGAATTGGGGGGGGGGGGGGGGGGGGGGGGGAGGGGGTTGTTTTAGTTAATACACAAAACGACACCGTTTCGTATACCCCAAACTGACTCGTATATATGTGTGTGTGTGAGGGCGGAGAGGGGGAAATGCGGGCCAAGGTTGGGCCGAGCCACCCCCCCCCCCCCCCCACCTGCTTGTAGGGCCAGATTCGAGCGGGTGGCCCCACATCTAGTAGATGGGGATCTGCTTTGCGCATACAGGAGGGAGACGGACAGGGTTGGGGTAACGGGGTGTTGGGTCCCACTACCCACCCCTAGGTGAGATGACTGAGAAATATATGATGGTAGGTGAAAGTCCGTCATGAGGGACAAATTTAAGGGGGGGACAGGTAGGCTATGGCCTCTCCAAAATTCTAACATTGTTCATTAATTTAAGTTAAAGTTATATAAAAATAAAAAATAGAAGAATATTAGATGCGATTTTTTTTTCTAAATATGTTTTATTCTCCGTAAATTATATATATGCACATTGGTTCATCATGTGAACCCAATTTTTTTAATTTCATTTATTACGTTTTATGTACGTTTAATTAATTTGTTTTGAATATCATAATATGACTTTTTATGGGCCATTTTCTTTGCTTTTCATTTTGAAAACTTAAGTGTTTTGATAGATAATTCATATGAGATGAGATAAGATGAGATGTTTTGAATAATAGTTGAATTAAATCTTATTAGATATAATGTTTTAGTATCATTTTTATTTTGGGATTTGTAAAAGTTGAATTATTTATTATATTTTTGTATGGAAATTTGAAAAAGTTGTAATGATGAGATGAGATGAATTAAGATGAGATAATGAGGTTTGTGTATCGAAACCCAACGGCCTGAATCTTTATTTGTTGAAAGAACATTGAGATCAATTGGCATGTTAAATATTTTTATTTTTTATTTTACATTCAAACTTGAAACTTCCTATAGACTCATTAGGGTGTAACCGATCCAGTTCGGTTTGGTTTTGGACATTTTATAGAACTGAACTGGTATCCATCAGTTTTGAAAATTTAAGAACCAATACAGGACTGATTAACTATTGAAACCAAAAACTTCTAGTTTTGCTCCGGTCCAGTCTTGTCCAGTCCGATTTTTTCAATTTTACGGATAAACAAAATTATGCTCGAACAACAACTGATTGACTCATATCACTCATTTTATAATTTTTGGCTAAAAAGTTCTCAAATTAAAATTTATATGTTACTATCAAAATTCAATGTTATATTAAAAATATAAGATTAATTTATGTTATACCATAAATCAAATGTAATATTAAATTTTTTTAAGATTAATTTTATATTATATCGAATGTTATACTAGTTTTATGTTATAAGAGTAATAGATATGAATAATAAGATTAAAATTCTATGTTATATTAATTAGTAATTTAACTTAAAATATGTATCATATAATATAAAGAATTATATAAACAATATTTTATGTATAAGATAAAAATTTGAAATTAAAAGTATATATATATATATATATCTGTCCGGTTCGGTTTAAACTGATTTTTAAATTCAATACCGAAAACGGTTTAGAGCTAACTTCGGTTCTTAAGAACCAATTTCGGTTATGGACCGGATCAACCGATTTACCCATTTTTTAACATCCTAATACTCATGCACGCTTTTAAGTAATCTTTTAATATTTGTTATACACAAACTGCATGCCATCCTCTTCATGAATCCCGACTTCGTCCATGGCCATCACCCTCCACGATGACACAAAATTGGGAGACTCGAAGGATGCATTAATATAAATTGTAAAGGTGGACACCGTTTAGGTAATAAAATGAACAAGACATTAAATGTAAAAGACAAGTCCGAATAACTAATGAAGAACCGACGGAAATCCAGGCTGGCACAGCAAGGGGGGTGAGGACGACGAGCATAATAAGTGGAACTGCATTAAATTCCCTTCAAGCCTAGTTAGGGCACTTTCACTCTTTTCCTTCTATTTATCATCTTCCAAGATTTTTAGATATGAAAAATCACACAAGTTTATGTTCATACTATTTGCAAATTAAATATTAACCTGACTATTTGCATACCATTACGTATACGTACCTAGCTATTAATTCTGCCATTCACAACACACTACAAGAAATCAGGCCTTTTCAGCGCTCGAAATCGTCGCAAATACATATAATAATCGCTGCATTTGATCCTTTTCGGCGATTTTAAAATCGCCACAGGTTCGCCGAATTCCTAAAGCCATTTTTGATCAATTTCGGCGATTTTAAAAAATCGTCAAAAAAAGCTACTATTTCCGGCGATTTTAGTCTGTCGCAAATGTTAAAAAATCGACAGAAATGGCCTTTTCGTTTACCATTAAAATTGCTGGAAAAAGTTATTTGTGGCGATATCAACAGTCACAAAAAGTTCATTAATCGCCGCAAATAATCATTATTTTTCCCATCGATTTTAAATTATCGTCATTATGAAGTATTTGCAGCGGGTAGGTTTCACCGCAAAAAAATAATTGCGGCGATTTAATCTCGCTAGAAATAAATTTATGCTATGGAAAAAATATTTCCGGCGAATTTTACTCGCCGGAAAAAGTGTTTCAAAAAATTAAAAAAAAAATTCACAATGATAGGGAGAAACCTTTTTAAGTTATAAGATGAAACATCCAACAAATTGAACTTCTTAAAGGACCAACACTCAAAAGTTAACCAAATCAAACAGCTGACATTCCTAAAAGTACTAGTCAAATATGATGCATGTAGCAAAGATATGTACACTGCTATAGAAATGATAGCCAAGAAAATTCATTAACTTTTTAATGATGGGAAGTGAGTTCCGTTTCATCTTCCTTATAAAATGTGACATAATTATAAAATGTGACAAACTATTAAGTCAAACGTATACATGGGTTTAGAAATAGCATTTTACATTTGATATAGTTTATGTACAGGGTTTCCAACTTCCATTTTTTTTAAAGCTCAACTTCCATTGGGAAGAACCAAACCAATTCTCTTCCCAACCCTTCCATTCCCAACTCCTACCTAACTCAAAAACCAAACATCTTATTATTACAAAGTAATGATTATATAGATACAACCTTGAGCTCTCTCTCATATATATAGATATGTTGGCATATATACATATATGATCCAGAGGGTAGGCAGAGCAAGAAAGTAAGACAGCAAAGCTTGGATCTGTCCTTGATCATGTTCTGGGTGACACCAAGAAAACCAAAACAAATTTAGCAACAAAGTACTAACATTACTGCAAAAGACAACTTTGTAAAATTGTAAACTATTGGCATAGTTAGTTTTGCTGATCCAGCATCATATGATCAAGAAGAGGATTTATACACAAAGTAATAAAGACTGCACTACAAGGTTCTAATTACACAAAGTAACTTATCAAAAAAAATTACACAAAGACGTAGCTTCAGAACAGAAAAAGAAATTACAGCAAATTACAGAGTGGAAGTTCCTCTCCCTCGGGAAATTCCCTTTTGAAGGTAATGCCACTAGGGTGCAAGAGAAAGAAATGTGTTAAGATGGAATTTAAACCAATACTGGGATGAGAATGTGTAATTTAAACATTCAGATGCTACTGAAGAGGATGGATCCTGAAAGTTTCATAAAAATTAAGGTGAATTAGAAAAACAATCAGTTATCAAAAATAAAAGGCATGTTCCGTTAACACACGTGTTTGATGCTTAACACGCATGCTTATATATATATATATATATATATATATATATATATATATATATATATATATATATATATATATATATATATATATATATATGGAGTAACACATGAAAATTATGAGCTTAGTACGTGACAACTAGCTGAAATGCATTAAAGTCAAGGCTTTTGGGTTAAGCATTTTGCTAAAATTTCTAAAGCTAACCATGCTTTGTTCCAGATTAAAAACAATGGAATATTCACCAAGGTGTGACGCCCAAACCACACGTGTTTGATGCTTAAGAAAACCAGATGTATTGCCTACATCTATCAACTTCTTGCGTCTCTAATTTCCACTGTAATCCAACCATTATTCACACTCTTAAAACCTCAAAATCACTAATATGAAGATAAATAAATAAATTATAACAAAGTCAAACTACTATAAATCTAGGAACCAAAATAATTAAAAAGCAGCCTGCTTAAGTGATCTGGAACTGGTCATGGTGCCCTAAAAATATTATTCTGCTACTGCACCAAGTCGATTTGGTGACAGAGCCCTTTGCCCTATGTTATTATTCACTTTATTTATGGCAGATAATAAGTCCTCAGTTTCGAAGAAGCCATTACAAGAAGAAAACAATAGGTACTTCTTCATTAAAAAGTAAAACTCATAATCAGAGACTAAAACCAAAAACCTTATATATGAATCAGAGTGGCGCATAATGGGAGTAGCAGATAATAAAGAAAACCTTTTTTTTTTTTTTTTCTTTTGTAACATGCAGTATTCATGATCCAGAATGATCTTCCAAATATTAAATTGAGATCCCAAGATCAGTGTACCATATGAAAACATAAGAGGGAAATGCAATAAGACAAAGTCGAGAAACTCACAGTTGAAGAACTGAATAATAAAGTTGCAGGCATCCAAAGGAGAGACCAATTTACTTTCAAGCTTGGATAGCATCTCATCAGCTTTCATATGCAATTCCTAGCTAGCTACTTTACACTTGTCTCTATAAATTATTAGTGGGAAAAGGAATTAATTATTTTGCAACAAATTATGCAGAGTACTTGTCATTTGATCATGAGCTACCTAATCTTCTTGGTTTGCCCTCCCATTAACGTGTATTAATTATATCATATATATACACACACACACTCGTGGTCGTCAGAACTTCCCCACCAACAGTTTTATAATCTAAAACAATTTGAGAAAGCAAAATGCATGCCTCATTTGATATCTTAGTCTCTCAAACGGTCATGAATTTAGAAGATTATCATATATATATATATATATATATATAACACCTAACTTAATTAATTAATCGTTTGCCAGCATGCATGCTGTGCATTCTCTCATGATCTCTACCCACCTTTCTCCACTATTTCCATCTCCCAAATAACCAAAACCCCCCAGCATGCACCTATCTCCTTCAATTCTCCAGCTTTGAAAAACACTCTAGGCCCTTGAAAATAGCAATCTATTTCCTTCTAGAGGGCAATAAAATTAAGTAACCTCCAAATTACTAAGAAAATGATCAATTCAGTACTGAATTGATATCTTTTCTCCTGTTTCTATCTAATAGGCATGGTACTCACAAAACACCAGACTATGAACAAGCACAATGATATATTTTCTCCTTTTTTTGGGTACACACGTTCTAGGCTATGCTTCAAATTTTCACGCAATGATCCAGGCTCGTTGAATATTGTAAAGTACCAAAAGCTAAAACTTGACAAGCTCACGTTTAGTGTGGAGAAATGAAACCAAGATAGGTTTAAGAAAGCATACCTATCTCCCTGCTCACTGTGCTCAGCAAAATCAAGATTCCATTCGCTAATCCTCTGCATTGCAGCATATCCTCCAGTGGCGAAGGCCCTAAGAAGGTTCAGAGTCGCCGCGGATTGGCAATAAGCCCTTATCAATCTCTGGGGGTCCGGAATCCTTGATTTCTCATTAAAAGCATCTCCATTTATGTTGTCTCCTTTGTAACTCGGCAGTTTCACACCATCCCTCTCCTCAAATGGAGCCGATCTGGGTTTCGCAAACTGACCCGCCATTCTCCCAACCTAAAACAGATCAACCCACCACGATTCTCAATCATAATTCAAAAATCCAAATATTGAAATCATCAAATCTAAATATGTTCATGTGGTTAGCACCGAGAGAAAAAACAAATATAGATCATTTCAACATCTATTACACAAACAACCCAAGAGAAGCAATACAGACCCTAATGATAGGCATTTGACCACCAAACATAAGAACAGCACCCATCTGAAGAAGCACCCTGAAGGTGTCCCTTATGTTATTCGCACTGAACTCCTTGAAACTCTCGGCGCAGTCCCTTCCTTGCAAGAGAAAGGCATTGCCCACGGCCGCCTCGGCCAGCTTCTCCTCCAGGTGCCTCGCCTCGCCAGCGAAAACGATGGGAGGGAAGGCCTCGATGGTCTGGAGCACCGAGTCCAGCTCCTTCTGGTCCGGGTACTCCGGGAGCTGCAGTGCAGTCTTGGACTTCCAGGTCTCCACCGTCCATTTCAAATTCGATGCCGCGACGGGCAGCGTAGACTGCTTGGTCGAGGGCTCGGCAGCATGGACAGCCGAGATGCGAGTGATCAGGGGCTTGGCGTCGTACGCTTTGGCGGAAGTGGGAACCAGAGAGTAAGTGGGTTGGTGATGGGGGTGAGAAGGAGGGGGTGGCCGTCGAGGTGAGGTCGCGGTGGCCTGCTGGGGCCGTTGGCGGCGGAGGGTTGAGGGAGAAGAGGGACTGCGGAGAGAAAGGGGGAAGGGGGAGAGATGGCTGGAGGGAACGAAATGAGAAAACCTAACGCGGGGGGATATAACTTAATGAGCTTTTCCGGCGCTTTTGAATCGCCGCTAATAAGTTAAAATGGGAGCATGTGTTTTTACAGCGACAATTTTCGCCGCAAATAGTAAATACTGCGGCGATTTTCTTTAATCGACAGAAAATTAATGCCGCTACAGTTAATAATTTTATTACGACGACAAAAATCGCCGCAAAAGTTATAAATGTCGCCGCAAAAGTGAATTATACATTTTTCCTCGGTGATTTCCCAACTTTGCAACGAAAATTAAGCGGCGACTTGAAAATCGCTGGAAATAACCTCTATTTGCAGCGAATTTTTTTGTGACGATTTTAAAATCGCTGAAAAAGGCTTGATTTCTTGTAGTGACATTATCTTTATAATTATCAACTCCACGACCTTATGCATAAGTCTTCGTCATCACCATAAATGCGACCATCAGGAGTATTTCCGCCGACTTGTTTTCGTCATCATCCCCACCATCAATATATATATATCTATATATATATATATATATATTATATCGCTCAATTATCATTGCCATCATTATTGACATCATCAACACCATATATATATATATATATATATGTTAATGGTGGTTATATGACAACGACCCTTATGACCATGTTATTGGGTACTCACACCATATATGACACTCCCATTATCATCGGAATTTAGCTTCATTTTTTAAGCATAATTACCCACAGTCATTCTCATAGCCTACGAACTATTTGGTAATGAGGCCAACAAAATCAATGTACAAACTTCCTCATTAAACTCAATTTTAACAGATGACGATTGATTTGTGATAGTGTTAAACTCATACAGATGTTGTGTAACAGATGTACCTATTGCCTTTTTCAGATTGAACGTCTTCTTCATTAAATGTACCTTGTTATTAGTCGATAGCATCTCATACATGCCAAAAAAGGCAATCAAAAGATTCACAGTGGTTGTCTAGCTCATATATATGTGTGTGTGTGTATAATGGTGTCGTTTATCTTAGATTTTATTTTTAAAAAAACTAAACGATGTAAATGATATTGTTTCAAGGTTATGTTTAACTTGAAACCTAGCCCTCCTCCTATTAGGTGTATGGAGCCTGGTTTATTTTTGTAGCGGCCCACTTTGATAACTTGACCAAACAAGGCTTCATTATGATTTTTTGGTGGATTTTCAATGAGGCTTAGGCCTAGCGCTCAGGGAGAATCCCTAGACAGAATGTTCGCTCAACGTTCGTGCGACATATAGCTCAAGTGAATATTAGGTAGTGTTTGCTTAAAAGGTTGGTTGAGCGAACATCAGACAGAGGGTTCGCTTGAGCCTCGCTCGACACTTCGTTCGAGCAAATAATGTAGTAATTGGGAAATTAGGGTTTCCGTCGTACAACCTTATAAATATGTAATGAATGGACAGTATGGCCATCTGGACCAATGTATTTTTGCCCTAAGGTATATTTTGTCATTTCTCAAGATAATAAAATCCTCTACAGCGTCATGGATCTAGTCATATTGTTGAACTGCATAAAGTTTTGTGTCGTGTGATTGATTTTTTGTTTTACTATGCTTTTCTTGCATCATTTTCACAACAACTGGTATCAAGCCTGTTCGGGTCTAAAGGGAGAATGATGGTAGGAGACAAAGTTAAGGTTGGAATCGAGAAATTAGATGGCAAAGACTTCGGGGATTGGAGTATGCAGATAGAGGATTATCTTTACAAGAAGAGGCTCAATCTTCCTCTGTTATGGAAGAAGCCGGACAACATGGAGGATGTTGATTGGAGTTTGTTAGATAGATAGGTCTTGGGGGTTATACGGCTCACCCTATCAAGATCCATTGCATACAACGTTATCAATGAAAAGACCACAACGGATCTCATGGCAGCTTTGTTTGGTATATATGACAAGTTGTCAATGAATAACAATGTGCATCTGAAGAAGAAATTGTTCAGCCTCAAGATGGTAGAAGGTATGCCTGTTGCCTAATCTAAATGAGTTTAAAACCATTACAAACCGATTGTCGTCTGTCGAAATTGAGTTTGATGATGATATTTGGGCATTAATCATGTTGACGTCATTGCTAAATAGTTGGGAGGCCATGAGAATGGTTGTGAGTAATTTTACCGGTAAGATGAAGTTGAAATATGAAACATTCGAGATTTGATTCTTGCTGAGGACGTGCCCAAAAGAGATTCTAGTGAGATCTTGGGTTCGAGTTTTGCCCTGAATGTTGACACTCAAGGCATGGAACATAATAGGTCAAAGTCTAGGAACAGATCATTTACTAGAATTGTGGTAAGATGGGAGGCCACATCAAAAGAGACTACCGGAATTTGAAAAAGACTAAGGAGGATGTTGTGAACGTGGTGACTGAAGAGATACAAGACACCATTTTTTGCAATGCACAATCCAGTTGACAATTGGGTGTTGGATTCAGGGGTTTCACTCCATAACACTTCACACTGAGAGATAATGCATAACTATGCTACTGATTATTTTTAGTAAGGTGCACATGGCTAATGGAGAAGCACTGGATGTAGTAAGAGTGAGAGATGTGTGCATCATACTCCCAAATAGAAATGTGTGAACTTTGCAGAAAGTCAAACACATTCCCGATTTGAAAAATCTGATCTCTATGAGATAACTTGACGATAGCGGTCATTTGGTAGTCTTTTATGGATGTGCGTGGAAGGTCATGAAAGGTCCGATAGTCTTGGCTCGTGGTCAAAGAATAAAAATTTTGTATTTGACATCCGGATCCAGTGATGTAATTGCTGACATGAAAGTAATGGACAATATAGAGTTGCGGTACAACAGTCTTGATCACATGAATCAGGAGGGGAAGACACTTCTAGATGTGAGGTTGGGGAAGTAAATGAAGGTCAGTTTTGGAGTTCCTCATGAGTCAAAATCTATAAGCCTAGGTAAATTTCATGAGACCACAGTGTAGAGCAAAGGTGTGAGAAACGAGAAAAACACATCTAATGATCTAGGGTCATCTACACCTATAGTTGCTACTTGTAGGGCTTCCGGGATGACCAGATCTTCACAGCAATATTCACCCACCTTAAACTATATCCTGCTAATTGAAGGTGGTGAACCGCAAACTACAATGAAATCTTGGGAGATAGGAAGTGAGAGTCAGTTGTGAAGAAGCTGATTCGACTTCCAAGGAGGAAGTAGGCACTGCACATAAGGTTGGCATGTTGATTAAAGACTAAACAGGATGGCAGCAGGAGGTGGGATCAATCACCCAAATCAGAAAGGGGTTTCAGCACAGGTTCTCTGATGTCTGCCTAGGACATTATGAGACTAGGTATTTCCAAAGCAGTTGGAGTTGTGAGTTGCCCTGCTAATGTGTTGACTGAGGGCACTGCATGTGAGGAATTAAAGTCGAGTACGACTTCAATTGGTCCTCTGGCTAAAAGGCAGGAGGTTGTGAGCTGCATAGGTAGAGCATTTCAGTTTTGAGGGCAGATGGTGATGTGTTGGCTATATCATTCTTTAAGTGGGAGACTGTTAGGTTTATGGAGCCCGGTTTATTTTTATGCTAGCTCGATTTGATGACTCAAGGCGACAATGATTCATTATAGTTTTTTTCAATAAGGCTTGGTGGGTTTTTTTGGTGGATTTGATGATTCAACTAAATAGAAAGTTCACTCAACATTTGCGTGACAGATCACTTGTGCGAACCTCAAACAGAGAGTTCGCTCGACAAGTCGCTCAAGCGAGCATTAGATAGAGAGCTCACTCGACACCTCGCTCTAGCAAATTAGGGTTTTCTTAGTGTATTTTCTTCCCAAAGTGTATTTTGTCATTCCTTAAGATAATGAAATCCTCTACAACTTTGTAGACGTAGACACATTGGCAAACTATGTAAATCTTTGTGTCGTGCGATTAATTTCTTGTTTTATTTTACTTTTCTTGCATCTTTTTCACACCTCTCATTCCCTCGTCTCTTTCTCTTCTCTTCCTCTTCTTCTTCTCCTCCTCCTCCTCCTCCACTTTTTCTTCTCGTCCTTGAAGTCTGGCCGTGGAACCACAACTACAAATGGTTGTGGGTTTGCGAAGAGACCCACGACCATTCATGGTTGTGGTTCTTTACTTAGTTTTGTTATTATTTTGGATTTTTTTTTTTTTTGTTTTCTGATTTATTTTGAATTGATCTATAGATTTGTTTTGGATGGATCTATGATCTTGCATATTCATTGTTATTTTTCTGTTGTTTTGGATTCTTTGGTGTTTTTCAATTATTATTATTATTTTTTTTTACTGTGGGTGTGTGGTGGACAAGATGAGGCGGACGATCGTAGGGCCAATCCTCCCCGACGTCCATACGAGGGTAGTGCTAGAGTTCGGGGGCTCAAAATATCCTTCTCGCCTATGCGGGGCGGGACAGGAGCACTCTCTTTCGGACCCCTACACCATATCTTGTAATTATAATTTTATATATAAGTATAGTTTTAATTGACACGCAAATAGGAGCGAAGTACCACTTATCCTTATCTCGAGAGTACGTAATAATCACTCCTTTCTTTATTATATATATTACTTCACAAGTCATATATATATATATATATATATATATATATTACCGACAGGCACCACTTCTTTTGTACTTTTGAGCGTAAATTTAATGATTTTGATAGGTTATGGTGTAAAGTTTTTTTAAAAAAAAAAAATAATAACTGTAGTTTGTTGAAAACTGAGGCTCCCTTCTTTTTCAAAATATTTATTTTGCTTTTTACTTTTTTTGCTAATTAGTGCCCCAAGTTTCTGAATAAAATACCGAAACTGCAGCTGTTTTAAAATTTCCACAAGTCCTTATTAATGGCTATTTAAAAACTAATTATTATATATAAATGTAGGCAATAATTTGCTGAAATTATTGGCCGGACCGAGTTTGACGTAAAATAGCATCATCTTGATCCAACCGCAGACAAGACAAAATTCTTTTGATCAAATCAACATTGTTGGAGTGATATATATCAATAATTACTTCATTAATAATTAAAATCTAACATGAATTTTCATGTAGAAACTCCGGCGTCACCCCTCTTTTCACACGTACGATCATGCTATATTTGACCAATTGCGCAAAATTCTATCCATTCATGAACTAAGTTCACTGTCTTTGATTATTATTTCTTACCTTTACTTATTATAATAATGGTCTATCGTCTTACTTATTATCCCCTTTGAATTTTGATGTACCAAAATATAAAAATAGAATAATGCTAGATTCAGTTGTAAGGTGGATAAGTTCCGCACACTCCCCTTAAAACATAGTAGCCTGATCTCACAATTAAAATGTAGAAGTTTAGAGCAGTAGTAGCATTGGTGTAGGCAAATATAAATGCAAACTAAGATTTAGCTAACAATCCCACTAAATTGTCTACAATATCGGAAGAGGCAAATACTTTTTTTTTTTTTTCCCTTACAACTTACAGTAAATCTACATATTTGGAGAATTACTGTTCTCCATCTATTGAATATTTTATGGGTTGTTTCTCTCTCTTCCAAAATATTATTTGGTTGGCAAAAAAAAATAGTTGGAAAACAAAAATATGATTATAAATTAAATTATTAATTAACATATGGTCAGTATAATTGTAAAATATAAAAAAATTAAGAAAAAAATTATTGTTATTATTAAATTAATAATATTTTATTATTATTTTGACTAATAGATAGATAATCTAATGTGAGAATCTCTCTTACATTGAATAGACAAAAAGGCAAAATTTGTGATTTTAGCCAAATTTTGCATTTGTCTAATTTGCCTATAGTACCAATGCTAATACTGATCTTATATGTGGATTTCTAACTTATCCATTTTTTCAAAAGAGGTATGGTGTATTTGCATATCTTAATACTGTACAAATCATTTCTCATGAAAATATATAGGAGCTCCAATTTCTACACTCTATAAAACAATAATACTTTGGACGCCTTTTATTAGGTGAAACTCTTCTTCTATTAAAAAAAAAAAAATGCTAAACCAATATTTCCCATATGAAGTTATGATTTGAAGTTAAAAATTAATTGAAGCTTGAATTTCAAGTTAATTGACTATTGATGAGGCCTTTAATTTGGTTGATGAGCTTTTAGGCTTTTCAATCTTGTCTACATCTTTTCTCCTTTAGAAGATAGACTAATAGGAAATGTAGTTGGATTTATATGGAAATTTGGTAGAATAATCCGATCTTACAAGACACGAAATCCCAGGCATTAATTTGGATTAGGCACGGAACCTACGAGGCATCTAGTCATATACATGGACCTTGGTGAAGCATCCATTCATCATGCATCATATGTCCCACTTAAAAAAGGTTTGTCCCACTTGCTGATGAAGAAGCTACATGATGATGGATTTTAAAGAAAAATGAAAAGATCAAAGAATATAATGTTCAGAAAGTGATTCGATTGCTTTCATGATAATGTTTTTCAGGTTGGAATCAAATGAGCTCTAGTTTTTATTTGATCAACACAGAACAATCTTAATTAATAGTACTATTCAATCTTGATTTCATTATTTTTAATCATATGATCGGTTTATATGACATATTTTAAATGGGTTAATGTATAAGTCAATAAAAACTCACTTAAGATATGATTAATCTTAAGTATAATTAAAACATGATTATCATAATAACAAAATTGACGATAATTAAAACATTATTTCTCATAGCATAATTAATAGGATCGCCGAATAATATTTGTCATACAAATTAAACATGATATTTTTGAGAAATATTAATCTCATGTCGAAATTCATTTGCATAAAAGAAGATGATCAATATCATGGGTAGTCTTAAAGTTAATTATATATTTTTGCCCATTAACACCTATGATCAGTAGTACTATTATCTGATATGGAACTCAACTAATTCTCACACTCATGACACTAGTAATGAAAGAAACTGATCATCTACGCAGTAATGTGACTAGAAATTAATAATTACCTATCTAGGTATTTTCAATAATAATTAAGATAAATACATGTAGACATGATAATTGATTAACAAGAAATTAATATCACTACGTGAAAATTGATTATTAATTTGTAGTCAATTATTTATTGTAAAACTAATTATTTTATATTAAAATAATTTATTTTTATCATAAATAATTTTATTTCCGTTTATTTTTCTAGTAATGTACGGAAATAAAGCTACGTACGTGCATGCACACGAAATCTGTAGGAGTGTCATTAACTACTTTATTTATGCTCGAGAATGGCCAAAATTAATGGTGGGGAAAGCTTTTCTCGAAAATGCCACGTAAACTTTTGAGACCAAAATGAACCAATTATATTAATTGTCTAATAACGAACACGACCATGGACCCTCGTTTTGAGGTCCAGATATTTGGTCTGTTCGATGTGGATTCGGCTCAAGAGACAGGAAACTTGTCGATTTTAGTAAAGAGAAAGTTAATTTGAATGTTATGTTGAATTGAATTGAGATAATAAAATATTATTATAATATTATTTTTTAATATTATTATTATTTTAAAATTAAAAAAAATTTGAATTATTTATTATATTTTATATTGAAATTTAAAAAAATTATAATGATAAGTTGAGAGTAGTTTATGTTTCAAATGAAGCCTAGTTTCCGAGTTAAATTACTCTCCAGGTATTCTCAATTAACTTCTTCTGTCCTCAAAGCTTGAAGCATGCAGTATATTTTAGTACTTATTGATCATCTTTTTTTAATTAAAGTGCATGCAATTAAAGGTACTTTTATGATCGATCCATCTCCTGAATATTATAACGCGCGTACGTCTTCCCGACGTGTCCTGAGGAAAAGTACGTTTGCCGATTCTCATCCACATCAGCCATTTTGCTTGCATGCATGATCATGTCATGGCAATTATAAATTATTGTTGAAGTGGGCCATGACAGTTGTGATCATGAACGTACGTTTTCATTTACATCATGAATTAAGAATATTAATTATGCAGCACGCATGCTGCTTGCACCATTAATATCTACAACCATCTAGCTAGCTAGTTGCTCTAAAATAAATGAACAATGTCATGATGATGTATCTATCTAGCATACATGCATTACTTTAACAATCTTTTGTTTGGAGGTTTGCTAACATCTATACTAATTATTTTACAGAGAATATTTATAATACTCTTTGCATTCGATCGCAATAAATAAATAAATTATATAGGTAAACTTTGGAAGATAAAGCGACAAAAAAAAAAAAAAAAAGTGCATTAATGTGACAATTGATTCATTTTTAGATTTTGGTTTTTCCATATATATTATGAAAAGCTAAGATTACTTAGATAATACAATAATGAAATCAAGCTACGTACGTACTTTATCAAAAAATAAATAAAAAATGAACAGGCGTGCATGTAACACTTTTATAACCTAGATATATATCTTTATTTAAGAGCATCATGCACTTGCATTTATTCAATCGTTTATTGTCATTTTCATATGCACAATGCTAGCTAGCTAGGGTGCATCCCGAATAATTATAAATTAAAATAAGTTCTTAGTCGGGCATAAAATTGGGCATTTTATCTAATAAGACTGTAACAGGCGAATTATGATGATGATTTTATATCTTAATTATGGGAGTGGTCTTGACTTTTAATTTATATGTTGATATACTCGAAGTAGTATATTGAACTGGACCATAGTATATATATTTATGATTTTGAGAAATGTTGTCCCTATAGCTTGAATAATAAACTGATCACTACTACTAATAGTATTATTTTGACTCTTAATTAAACTTTAGAAGCTCGTGATGATCAACTCATATGTGACACGAATTAATAATAATGTTGCTTCAATGAATTCAATGAATTGTAATTATCTTCAAGAGATTGCCTCGTTTGTTTTCGAAGATGAGATGAGTTAATTGAGATAAAAGTTAAAAATCGAATAAATTAAATATTATTAGAATATATAATTTTTTTAAATATTATTATTGTTTTGGTATTTGAAAAAGTTGAATTATTTATTTTATTTAGTATGAAAAATTGAAAAAACTGTAATAATTAAATGAGATGTGTTGTGAAAAATAAAGGTAACCTTGAGTTAATTATATGATAACTAGAAACCTAAGATCCTTTGGATCGGAGTTAATTAATTTTGTTTTTCACATGTATGTATTGATCCGTCTTCAACCCTGAAATGGCTAGATAGATAGATCAGTTGAAATGAAGAAAAGAAAAATATATTTCTTTTGTGAAGCATTGCCTTCATATGTGTGTTATATACATTAAACCAAAGAAAAGATTAAAAAAAGAAATATATATACATATATATATATATATATATATATATATATATATATATATATATATATACTAGTAAGGGCAAACACGTGCAATGCACGTGTGCCTAGTTGCAAAAACATGAAAAATATTCTTAAAAATAGAAATTTCTTGTAAAAACATGTAATAAGAAATTGAGAGAAAATAACCTAATAATAAAATAATATACATGCCAAAATAAAGTAACATACACATCAATCGTAGTAATATACATGCCAAAATAAAATTAGCTAATCATATATCTCAACTATACATCTCAAAATAAAGTAATATATGCATCAACCATAGTAATATATATATATATATACACATCCAAAAAAAGTTCACGTTCAAGAGGAAGAAAGCTGTGTTTATGAATTTGAAGGTCTTTTGCTATGCAAGTAGCAGTAATACTTCAAAGGGTCTATTCCAATTGTTGCATCAATGACTTTGCCACCTTTGGCAGTTGCAGCACTAACGGCAGTTGCAGAAAGGTGGATTTTGAGCTATGGCGTCAATTCTGGTGAAAAATGTGGTGTTTTGCCACCTTTGTCAACAGAAAATCTATATTGTTAAAGTTCTAGATTTAAAAGGAAAAAAAGCATTATAAAATGTTCTAACAAGAAAGTAAACGGTTCATACATAAAAACAGCAACAGAAATGTAAAAAAATGCAATCTTATGGTCAGTTTCTTACCAAGTCGGGCGAGTCTGTTGACCCACCTAGGAATGGGTTTTGCTGTCAATCTCGTACACACGTCATTGCAGAAATGGTTGCGGTTTTTCGTGATAAGATGGTAAGTGTTTCCACAGTACCCTTCAGCTAATTTCTGCATAAAGGCATGGACCTCCTTGGGACCTATATTATTTCTTCCTATCAATATCGATTTCCTAAATGTGAAACCCGGACAACGCTTTGGTTCCACTTCAAAAACCCCTGAAGTTCCATGATCGTGTGCTCCAAATGCGCATTCAACATCATGAACTGTACCAAAATAGGCATATCTACTGCAGAATTTAATTCCCTCATTTACCATTTATTTGGCTGCCGAAAATTAAGGGTCACAAAATAGTTTCGTCCATAATTTTCTTGTTTGCTGGAATATTAAGAAACTCGAGCCAACCCAAATAAAGCCACATAGTTAGATATATTTAGTTAATTAAAGTTTTTCTTTTCCTCACTTTCCAAACAAAGAAATAATCATTCATACAACACAATTATTTTTCTTTGGAATATATCACTCCTTACCCGATCCCACAAAAAAAAAAAAAAAAAAAACTAAAGACGCATATTAATAAAAATCTGCATGGTAAATTCATCAATTTCTAAGCATCCAAAAGAAAAAAAACCTGGGTTTCCATCACTCAGCTCCTAAACAAATAGACTACATATCTGAACTTGAACCCAAGAAGAAAAATGCAACGAAACATGGAATAATAGGCATCTTATGATAGCCCCAAGTTCAATTAGCCGTTAAAAACCCAGCTTTTCGTTTCTCTCATTCATCTTCCTTTACTATCTTAGCACCGAAAACCCTCAAAAACGTTTAAAATAAATAAAGGACCCATGATTTCAAAAAGGAAAATAAACAGATAAATATAATATAGCCCATGCTATAAAAAAAATCTCACCTTGCATGTCGGAATGGTAGACCCCAAGGCCGAGCCAGTACGCGTAGCCTTTAATTGGCGTCAGATCGTAAACATTGACATAAACTGGCACAATTCCTTTCATTTTCTTCTTCGCCAGTGATACCATTCTACACAACATTCTTCGCCCTCGGTGGGTTCAATTTTTGCCAGTACTCAACACACTGACACAAATAAATCCATTAGCCGATTTCTTTTCCCAAGCGGCAAGCGGTGGAAAATAGGGGAAAAAAAAATCTGATAAGAACAAAACAGTAGGAAATAAAGAAGATGAAGATCAATCTTATTAGCAAGCGGTGGGAAACAGTATAACAAAAAAAAAGAATCTGATAGAGCAAAACAATAGAAATTAAAGAAGAAAATTATCCTTATACCGCAGAAGCGGTGGAAAAGGGTAAAAAAAAAAATTTAGAATCTTGTAAGATGAAGACACGAGAATTCAACAAAATCGTAAACAAATGTTGGACGGAAACACTTAGGGAGAGAAAGGAGAAACCAATACAACTCGAGGGAGCGATCTGTAATATTTTTATATAGCATCCAAACGGAGCGAGCATCGATTCCTTTACCAATCATTTCACTTTTGAGTTTTATGTAATTTCCATACTTAAACTGGGACGAGCTGAATTTCGAGAACCTGAAAGATCAAAGGCTATCGGTAAAAAGAGAAGAAAAAGCTCTAGGTAAGAAGACAAATAAAAACTCTCGAAAGCTGAAGGATGGAAAGCTTTGGAGAAGAAGACAAGAAGACGAATTGAAAATGGAGAGTGGGAAAACAAGAAGACAAGAAATTAGGAAGACACAGCCAACAGATAAAACGGACATAGTGGGAAGACGAATTAAAAAATAGGGACAAAATCAAAAAAAATAATGGACGACACCTGCTTATTGGCGCTTATTACATATAAGATATATCAATTCTATATATAAAAGTCTTGATCCAAAAAGCAATATCGTTTTTTGGTTTGACATTATCTTTCCCATTTTGCCCCTATGTACTTCTAATTGACGCTCTCTTCCCTGCTTGTTTCACCGCCTTACTCACTCTCTGGAAGTTCAAAGACTTCCACCGCCTTAGTGGCTTTCTGTAAATCACATTCCTTCTTTCTAATCTTCTCCCTCTACGCTATGAAACCACCGTCTGTTCCTCTGCTGCTAAGGTTTTGGTAAGTGCCTCTTTTTCTCGTTTGGATGATTTATGGACTATGTAACTAGGCCGATAGAAAATCATCCCAACTAAACTGAGGCCACAATCAAATTCTAAGTTTTCGGATTACTTGAAAAGCATACATCCATAGAATGAAAACATCAACGCCAGACCGTATTAACTTGTGCATATTGCCAAAGAACATGGTGGTACATGAGTTTCATTCAAGTTCGTTGCCAATAAAAAACCAGATAAAAAAAACCCAAAAATCCATCAGATCACAAAAATCACAAAAAGGACACAGAAAAAATAAGTATCATCAAACACCCAAAAACCAGATAAAAAAAAATCCAAAAATCCAAAAACCCACAAAAACATAAAAGAGAAGAGGGAGTGCTTCAGTATGCATATGCAGGAAACCAACACAGATCCAAAGAAAAACCTTTTCAAATTTGTAGAGATTCACTAAATCAATCATACCCATTTACACTAAACGAAATAAAATTTAAAAACCCATTCATAAGCTCATGAACAACAACTAAACCCGTCTAATCACACCCAAAAACCCCCCAACCATCATCTATCTACAAACAAAACTATCCTACCATTCCAAGTCAACAAAATCTCCAAACCAAGCCCTTAGCTAAGACCAACCCACTAATTTTTCCCACCTTAAGAATAATGGGTCGAATAGATCCTAATCGATATTATCGTCAACCACAGGACTCGACGACGGAGTTGGAGCTCCGGAAGAGTCTATGGACTCGTTGGTTGGTGTTGAGGCTCGGTTTGAAAGATGAAGTCTTGGAGTCGAAAGGAAGAGAAGACGACGAGCTGGAATGAAGAGGCTGACTTAATGGGCTGGGCCGTAGCCATGGGGTCAATAAGGTTGTGTTGGGTCTTGAATTAATAGTTTGTAGTTTATTTATTTTCCATTAAAGCCCATGTCATCAGGGGGTGTAGGGCAAGATAGTCATTTCCTTTAAATTCTGTTTTGTTGAATGCTTTTTGTTATAATGTAAGGACTACGTGGAAAAGGGTACGGAAAATGAATTAAGGCTTTTCTGAATTGGAGGTGCTAATTTCCTCGAAAAATTAGATTTTTCTCTTCATCCTTTACAATCTTTTTTCAACCATTACATTTGCAAGTCTTAATCAATTGGGCCCATAACAAATTATTGGCATCAGAGCCAACTTTTTTGGGAGCAGAAGCATTCTTCAATGGCGGAGGGAACCGGGTTCAAGGAATTGGAGAAGTTGGAGTTGGGGTTGAAGCAGCACCAGGACCTGCAAGATCAAAAGGTTGAGCATCATTAGAGGTCTTTGGATAATTTATCTACGAATATGGATCTACTGCTGGAAACACTTAACAGGGGACACACGCACTCCAGATCTAAAAACCAAACTCATCATGAAGAAGAAGCACATACAGAGGAGTCTAAAACAGTAAGGGGAATGCAATTTCGATCCATTAAGCTGGACTTTCCTAGATTTGAAGGGGAAATCCAGCAGGTTGGATTTATAAAGTGAACCATTATTTTGCTCTGCATCCCATGACAGGCTATTAGAAGATTAGGATAACCTCATTCCACATGGAAGGGGATGCTCTAGTCTGGTTTCAAGTTACAAAGGAGACGAGGTGTTTTAGCACCTGGGCAGCTTTCACTCAAGCATTGTAGACTCAGTTTGGAAGCACTTCCTATGGTGACCCCATGGAGGCCATCACCAAGTTGAGGCAAATTTCAACTATCTCAGCTTACATGACTCAATTTGAGGTACTTTCTAATTGATTTAGAGGGCTGTCTGAGAGTTATAAATTCAATTGTTTCCTTAGTGGGCTTAAGGATGAGATTAGACTCCCTATTAAAATGTTGCAACCTAATAGCTTGAACTCTCTTTTTGGGCTGGCTAAGATTCAAGAAGAATTTATGAACTATACAGGGACAAGTAATAGACCTGAGAAATTTTTCAGCAGCCCCTCACAGGGATCTTATGGTGGTAGTGTGAATCAAAATCACCAAAGGTCTCAACAGGTTACACCTAAGGGGGAGTTCGGCACTTCAAGGGGGTTTTCTCCCAAGGGAACACTCCCTATCCAAAGGGTGAGCCCTACTGAAATGAAGGAGGGAAGGGGGAAGGGGTTATGCTATTTTTGTAATGAAAAATAGAATCCTACTCACAAATGTAAGAAGGCTAGATTGTATGTGATAGAGGGTGTGGATTTTTCATTAGATGATGAGGTGATGGAAAATGAGGAGGTAGAGGTTAAGCAGGAACAAAAAGAAGCCATTGTGCAGAATGTGGGAGGGGAAACACCTGAAATTTCCATCCATGCCATAGCTAGGTCCATTAACCCTAGAACCACGAGTGTGCTTGGGAAGATGAAATGGCAATCTGTGATGATCTTGGTAGACACAATCTTGGTAGACACAGGAAGTACTCAACTTCCTTGACCCTACCATTGTTACTAAGACTCAGTTGATTGTGAATCCTAGGAACAAATTGAAATAAGGGTGACCAATGGGGAGATGGTTAGAAGTGGGGGAAAACTAGTAGGAGCAGAATTTATGGTACAAAAAGAAAACTTCACTACTGGTTTTTTTCTGCTACCTCTAGGGGGTTGTGATATAGTGCTGGGAATGCACTGGTTGAGGACATTGGGGCCAGTACTTTGGGATTTTTCCTCCCTGACCATGACCTTTTCAGTGGGAAAAAATTCAGTAACTCTCAAGGGCTTGGATCCTAGCCCATCTGAATGGATTGAAGTAGTGGAGCTGTCACAGCTCACTAAAGTGGAAAGAAGAGGGTATTTTTATAGATTATGGAGGTTGGTCCTGAAACCATGGAAACATTAGTGCCCTCGGACCTAAAGGGGGTGCTGGACCAATTTAGCTCAGTTTTTGGGGAGCCCAAAGGGCTATCCCCTAAAAGAAGCCATGATCATCCCATTAATCTTTAGGAGGGAACTGCTCCAATATTTGTGAGGCCCTACAGGTATCCCTTCTACAAAAAGGAAGAAATTGAAAAATAGTGTAGGAATTGTTAACTGCTAGAGCCATTAGACACAACCAATCACCTTTTTCCTTTCCTGTAATGTTGGTTAGGAAGGTAGATGAGAGTTGGCATATGGTATAGACTACCGTACGTTGAACAAGAAAACCATCAAGGATAAGTTTCCCATTCCAGTGATAGATGAGCTACTGGATGAATTACAAGGGGCTATTATATTTTCTAAGCTGGACCTGAGGTCCAGGTATCACCAGATAAGGGTAAGGGAGGGGGATATACCAAAAACAGTATTTAGAACCCACCAAGGCCACTATGAATTTCTAGTGATGACATTTGGGTTAACTAATGCACCTACTACATTTCAGGGCTTAATGAATGCAGTTTTCCAGCCCTACTTAAGGAATTTTGTGATTGTATTTTTCAATGATATTCTGGTTTACAGCAAAACCAGAGAGGAACATTTCTCACACTCGGCTTTGGTACTAAAAACCTTAGCTGAACACACTTTCTTTGCTAAGAGAAGTAAGTGTAGATTTGGGTGTCATGAAATGGAGTACTTGGGCCACCTAGTGTCAGCAGAGGGGGTTAAAGCTGATCCCTCCAAAATAAAGTCTATAGTGGAGTGGCCACAACCCAATATATTGAAGGCGTTAAGGGGATTTTTAGGCCTCACATGGTACTACAGGAAATTCATTCAATATTATGGTATATTGGCTGCCCCCCTCAAACTCTCCTTAAAAAGAACTCTTTTCACTGGAGTGAGACAGTTCTAAGGCTTTTGAGAGGTTGAAGACAGCAATGACCAACCCACCTGTGTTGGCCTTGCCAAACTTTTCTAAACCCTTCCTTATAGAATGCAATGCCTCTGGAGTGGGCATAAGAGTTGTTCTAATGCATGAGGGTCGACCCTTAGCCTACTTTAGTCATGCTCTTAAGGAAAAGGCTTTGGATTTATCCACCTATGAGAAGGAGTTATTGGCTTTGGTATATGCTATGAAAAGATGGAGACCTTATTTGGTAGGGAGATCCTTTATTATCAAGATTGACCAGCAAAGCTTGAAGTTCCTATTAGAGCAAAAAATTGAGACTCCTTCCCAATATAAATGGTATGACTTTCTCATCGAGTACAAAAGGGGAGGGAAAATAATGCTGTTGATGCCTTGTCCAGACAACCTGAGTCTAGGGCAGAAGGGTCTCTAGCTAGTTTGACAGTCTTGGACCCTATGTGGTTACAAGACTTAAAGGTCTCTTACAAGTCAAATTTGCAGCTTGCAAAGCTGTGCCAAAGGTTGCAGAAGGGACTACTATCAGACAAGGGGTTCACAGTAGTGCATGGGTTGTTGTTAAAAAAATGGAGAATTTACGTAACCAAAAATTTTACCTTTAAGGCTCAAGTGTTACATTATGTACATGACAGCCCTTATGGAGGCCACGTAGGGTACCACAAGTCTCTACACAAGGCTAAGGTTGATTTCATCTGGCCAGGTATGAAGAAGGACATTAAGAATTACATCCGAGAGTGTGCTACATGCTAGAAATGCAAATCTGAAAATTTGCACCCAGCAAGCTTACTCTAGCCCCTGCCCATTCCCATTAGGAGCTGGACTGATATTTCAATGGAATTTATTGAGGCTCTACCTATGTCCAAAGGATTCTCTGTGATCTTAGAAGTGGTGGATAGATTTACCAAGTACGGCCACTTCCTCCCTCTCTCCCATCCCTACAATACTTCCACAATTACTAGGTTGTTCTTCTCCCAGATCTTTAAGGTACATGGTATGCCCTCTACCATTGTCTTGGATCGTGATGTTATTTTCACTAGTGGTTTTTGGAAGGAAATGTTTAAGCTGCAAGGAACTAAATTGGCTTACAACTCAGCTTACCACCCTCAATCTGATGGCCAAACAGAGGTGGTAAACCACTGTATCCAACAGTATCTCAGATGCTTTGTGCATCATAGGCCAAAGGAATGGTCTACCTGGCTACCTTGGGGGGAATTGTGGTACAACACTAACCACCCTTCCTCCACCAAACTCACCCCCTTTGAGGCTTTGTACAGGGTTCCACCTCCTACACAACTACAATACATCTCGGGTATCACTAAGAACCAGGAAGTTGATTCTCAACTCAAAACCAGGGAGCAGATCCTAGAACTATTAAAGAGGAATTTACAAGCAGTCCAAGAAAGCATGAAAAAACATTATGAAAAGCATCATACAAAGAGGGAGTTTCAGATTAGTGATCTTGTATACCTCAAACTCCAAAAGCACTGCCAGTATAACGTCGCTAGAGGGCAAAGTTTAGTTTGGTCCTTTTCGAGTTTTGCAAAGGATCGAGGAAGTAGCCTTATAAGCTCGACTTACCCGTGGGCTTGTTGGTTCATCCGGTTTTCCTTGTCTCCCTCCTCAAGAAGCACATCGGACCAACTATAACCCCTTCACCAGAGCTACTGCCCTTAGATCTGCACGGTGCCTTGCACATCGAACCAGAGAAAGTCCTGGATCGGCGCATGACCAAACGACAGAACCAACCCTTCATTGAACTTCTGATCAAGTGGAGTGGCGCCTCCGAAGAAGACTCATCTTGGGTTCCTGTAGAGCAGCTACGCCACCAGTTCCCTGACCTTGTGGGCAAGGTCTTCTGTGGTGGAGAGTAATTGTTGAGGCTCGGTTTGTAAGATGAAGTCTTGAAGTCGAAAGGGAGAGAAGACGACGAGCTGGAATGAAAAGGCTGACTTAATGGGCTAGGCCGTAGCCTTGGGGTCAATAAGGTTGTGTTGGGTCTTGAATTAATAGTTTGTAGTTTATTTGTTTTCCATTAAAGCCCGTACTATCAGGGGGTCTAGGGTAGGATAGTTATTTCCTTTAAATTCTGTTTTGCTAAATACTTTCTATTATAATGTAAGGACTACGTAGAAAATGGGTACGGAAAATGAATTAAGGCTTTTACCGAATTGGAGGTGCTGATTTCCTCGAAAAATCAGATTGTTCTCTTCATCCTTTACAATCATTCTTCAACCATTACATTTCCAAGTCTTAATCAATTGGGCCCGTAACAGTTGGGATCTCAGGCACCAGGGTCATCTTCCCGAAGAGCTTGATCGCAGGGTCTTTTGCTTGTAACATTTCTACTTGTCTCTGCTTCCTATGTTTCTGTAGCCATTGTGTTCTGTCGCCAAGCTCTTTCTTCACATCGATCTTTCATCTAATCTACAGTGACTATGAGGTTTTCTGCTACACAATACAGAGAAGGGAGGGGAGAGAAGAAAAGATGAAGAAAAGAAATTAGGATTTTAATCCTAGGGAAAAAACGGTGTCGTTTAACCAAGGGGGCTGGGCTTTGTTTCTTTGAGTTGGGCCTCCACGGGTTGGGCCTGAGTTTTTAAGTTTCAGGTCAATAATATTTTTTTACCCAGATGGTTTTCCAATTTGAATTCGAAGGGTGAACAATAATGCATTGAAAATTGGATTAACTTAAAACCACGCAAAATAAGTTATGAAAAATATAAACAGAAACCTTTCACAAAATTTCTCTAATGCATTTATACGTGAATATGCATAATATCCTTTAAAAAAAAAAAAAAAAACTATTATTAGAATGCAGAACATGTCTGCTAATGAAACAAAATTCAGTTTTTGGCCATGCTAGAGCCACGGACGAAATCATCGAACACTTTTACCAACTGTATAAAATTGTAATTTTCTTCAAACATGTATTTGAATTTCATAAACATTTTAAAAAAAAATCACAAATTCATTAAAAAAACACTTCATTCACCATTAGGTAAAAAAAAAAAAATTATTTTATATTTTTTCATCTCTTCAAAAAAATATATATATATTTCATTCTAAAAATTAGTATATCACACGGAATTAAGAATCCAAAAATAAAAACTATTTTTAGGAATAGAAAATTTAGTATAATTGACTTGTAACGTAGGAATTATAAAGGCTTCGTCTTCAGAATAAATAGAACAAATAATGATGTCGGCATCCTTGCTGACCCATCCATTTGAATACTTACAGACTTGTATCCACCGAAACTGAAGTTGATCAAAATTTATCCAAAAAAGAGTATTCTATATAAAATCGTGGTCAAAAAGGAAAACAAAGAATGGTTGATTGTGAGATCTAGTATGTATGTATGCGTGTGTGGGAGCTTTTACTCCGTAATGCAACTATATATAATATATTGTACCTTTTGTTTTTATAAAAGTGCTCTTGAAGGATTTCTTTTTAATATAAAATTCTTATGAGCCACGTAACCATATATATTAAATCAAAAGATCTTTTAGTGAAAAATAAACAAAACAAAAAATGAACGGGAAGCATCCATCCCTATGACGGTTTTTTGAGACTTGCTAGATACAAGTACTTTAGCGCATCAAATCGCATACCAACAGTCATATAGTTTTTTTATTAAAAAATAAATAAAAGAAAAATTTTTTTTAAAGAAGAATAAGGTCATCTGTCTCACAAAAATAATTTTTATCTTCAATCCGCATTGTTTTATTAAACAAATGCCTTACATTGAATATTGATGTACAGTTTGGTGTACAAAATCGCTTGCAATAAGACTTTTCCTTTTTTTTAGGTGATGGCTAAATAGCAACCATCACAAAATATATTTCATGACGCTTTTGTTGTGTGAGTATGTTGACAGTTTCAAACCGTCACAAAAAACCTTCTATGATGGTTTATATCTTTTGTGACAGTGTGCCAAACCGCTTGTACCTAGCAAATTCCTAAAAAAAATTATGACCGTTGATAGTCTACTATTTGTTGTTTCATGCAAACATGATGATAATTTGTGACAATCAATTTCTATCACAAAAATTACTTTCGAACATAAAATAATAAGTTCAAACATCACCCTGGCCAACTACATTCGAACATTAATTTTTTTTATTGTTCGATTATATTACTTCGAACAGATAATAAATACATTCGCATGTAGTCTTTGTTCGAATGTTTGAAGTCTGACTTTAGAATTTTACATTCGAACGTCGGTTACCAATAGTTAGAGCGTAAATAGATATACGTTCGGATGGTTAGAATGATACGTTTGCACGTCTTGTTCATTCAACGTCTTAAATTTGACGTGAGAATTTTATATTCAAACATTCGTTATCAGTAGTTCAAACGTGAAGAGATATACGTTCGGACGGCTATAAGGATACATTCACACGTGTGCTTTGTTCAAATATTTTAAATATAACGTTCAAATGATACAGTAATTTCAGTTCAAATGTGCGTTTATCATTAGTTCAGACGTGAAGGGATATACGTTCGAATGTCCATTGATACGTTTGCACGTTCATAATTTACATGTTCAAATGCGATATTGGATGTGCGAACGATTGCTTCGCATATATCCCTATTTATATCCGGACGTTGTTTCGAACGTGAAGACACGTTCGAACATTTGAGATTTATGTTCGAACGTCAGTGCTTCTAACCCAACACAACACCTAGAGGGTGGTGAATGGGTGTAATTCAATTTTACTACACTAAAAAAAGTTGTCAAACAAACAGTCAATCAATGAAACAATTCACATAAAAATAATCAACACAACAATTTAGTCATGAAGTGGAAACTCATTTGAAAAACGTCTTCAAAATCTAAAATCACTCTGGGTGTAAGTCACCACCTAAAATCTACTATAGAAATTTAGTTAGTTACTACCAATTTAAAAACACTCACAAGACCTTATAGTAGCTAAATCTGGCTTGCAACATCATGAGTGACCCACTCAATCTCTGTATGCATGCATCCCCAAAACTCCGGTCTTTCTATACCTTCACCACGTGAACCTCTCAATCTCTACTTCAACGGCAGCTCTGGAATCATTCTGACCAATGAACATGTCTACACCAATGGACTCAATAGTGTTTGCTCTTAAGTGCAGTAAGATGGGATATATTTTCTTAGAGAAAATGAGCTTTGGATATGGAATGGTATTTCTCTCAAGTTTTCTTAAAAGGCCCTATGTTTATGCTATGCATCTCCACATGTTTGAACTGAGCTAAAGTTTCCTTTTGTAGCCACAATGGAACACGACGTTGAAAACCTAGTCAAAGTAATATTTTGAACACTAGCTCAAGCGGTGTGTTGAGTGATTCAAGTGCACGTTATATCCAAGAGTCACTCCAGCCATGAGTCGAGTGGGTATCAAGCGAACTTTCTACTTAGGTTACCGCTCGAGCGCCATGTCGAGCGAATGTTGAGCGAACTCTCTATCTGGGTTCTGCTCAAGCGTTATGTTGAGCGGGTGTTGAGCAAACTCTTTGTATGAACGTTCACTGGAGTGCCATGTCGAGCAAGTGTTGAGCGAACTCTCTGTATGAGCTTCGCTCGAGCGCCATGTCAATCGTGTGTCAATCAAACTTTCTGTATGAGTTTCGCTCGAGCCATGTTGAGCTAACTTCAATCCCTTTTCACTTTATTCCACTTTACATTGTTACAACACAATTTAACACAAGTTGTCACATGAATATGCTAACACACTTATCTTACACTAACAAAATTTAAATTATCACATACAAATAAAAGACAATGTTTAAAAATGTTTGAGACTAAAAATACAGAATCAAATCAAATTTACTATATAGCATCTTCAGTTTCAAACATAGATTAAAGTTCATGTATTATTTTTTTTTTTTACAATAATGTACATTGACCGTAAGAAAGAGGCACCCATAGTGGAAACCACTTCCCCTTCTCTTAGGGGTTATGAAGTGGCTCTTAAGCCACTTCATGAGACTTGATGGTTGGTCCTTAATGGACAGCTAGGGGTTACGATAAAAAACGATCTCTCTTTTAACTGGTTCTCTCAAGTCACGACATCTAGACTATGGAACGTATGAGTGTTTGCTCTGGTATTACCACATAACCCACTCCATCATCGATGTGAAGATCATGGACGAATAACGACGCTAGAGAATCTATGAAACAACCGCATTAAATCTACGATTTACCAACGAGATAATATCGCTTCCGCCGTGTACTTTGATCTAGTATTTCTAACATTAGTATCAGGGCAAGAATTGGTTGTTACCGATTTGTTTTAATATGCATATCGTGATTTCATTGGCTGAAATTTTGCTGCATGATGAAAATTTTTGTTTTTTCTCTCCTTAACACCATGGCCATCTGAGAGGTGGTGGTGAACATCGGTGTTAGGCGACACAAGACAGCAGCACTGCCATTACAGAGGAGATACACTGATCCAGAGTGTCGTATGAAGCAGCGCAAGGTGGCCTGCGGTGCTGCGGCAGCAGGTGTCGTAGCCGAACCTGACTGCGTGCACCGAACGGGTGCATCGCAACTTCGAGCACTGCTGCTCTCAGAGTCGCAAGGCGCACCTGCACCGTGGTGCGACGAAAGAGTGATCTCGCACCCATGAGAGTGCAGCGTGCAGTGCAGCTTGGGCACACCATCTGGTGCAGCGTCGCCCATGCTGTTGCGCGCACCAGCCATGGCGCAGCCCTCCATGATCTGCGCTGCACCATGGCTTACCAGGCCAGGTAGCGCAGTGCAGCGGCACTGGGTGGAGCTTAGCAGTGCGGTCCAGTGAGCCAGCGACGGCTCTAAGGCAGTGGGATGGCTGCTTCGTGCGGCTGTTTGAAAAACAAAAAAAAAAAAAAAAAACAAAAACTCAGACACGGTGACAGCGAGGACCGTGACCCTGGTGCAGCGCTGCCCACTGCGGAAGGTAAAGGACCTCGGGGTGGCGAGCACAGAAGCGTCGGGGCGCCAGCCGAATTTTGCTGCACTGCCCATGGTGCTGCGCGCACCATCTGGTCGTCGCCCATGGCGCTGCGCGCACCAGCTGGTTGCTGGCGATGGAGCATGCTACGCCGAGTAAGGCAGAACCGCCATGGTCTTTTGGTTCCTCTAGGTGCTGCGGCAGTAGCGTTGAAAGGGTGTCTGATCAGTGGCACGCAGAGCCATATAACAGGTCGCGGCAAGCACCACTGCCAGGGTGCAGCTACCGCTGACACGGTGCAGGGTGGGGCGGCGCTGCCACGGCTCGTCGTCTCTGCCAGGAGCTATGGCATTGGGACGGCTGTTTCGTAACTGTCTAAGAATTGCCGTAGCTATTTCGTAACTGTCTAAGAAAAGGGTTTCTTCTTTCGTTACAGCACTGTAACGGTTGGCCAGTGAAGAAGAACAGTGCAATTTTTTTGTTAATTTGTGTTTCAGAATTTGGGCTAGAGGCTACAAAACTAAAGGGCTTATTTTAATATAACATTTGGGCTGAGAACAATTTTTTTGTGTTAAAAAAGGGTTCAAAACAAGCTGAGGCCAGTTTTGCATTTTTTTTTAAAAATTCGGCCCTAATCATATCCTGTTAAGGGTGCTTGTGGACTGGGTTTTTGAGCCCAGCAGGCACAGGCCTGCTCTGCAGCTGGGCGCCCAAGAGGGTGCGGCCCAGTGGCTGTATCCAAGATCAGTGGCACAAATGTTTTTTTTTTTTTTTTTTTTGACAAAATGCATGAGTGGTGTTTTGATTCTTGAACCCAAGACCTCACACACAAGAATTATAAGCTCAACCATTGGGCTAGAGCTTATTATTAACGTTTTTTTTTATTTTATTTAGTAATTCAGCATGTAATTGTAGCATAAAATACCTATTTTTCTGAAATATATTTTTTGCATGTCCTTATTGAATACATGCATGCTATGATATTATGATGTCATATTTTTTCGTATTTATTAGGCATTTTATTTTATGTTATAAATTGCTTAGGTTATTATTTTTTGGTGAATAATAATTGTACGGGTGAAATGTGATGAATTTTTTGTACATGTATTATGTTTACATGTCAAAGTATGAGTTTATTTTATCACCTGTATTGTTAAACTATTTTTAAGAATTAGTCTTCAGTTTTTTTTAGAATGTGATAAATTAGTAGCTCGAGTTTGATTAGCCCATACTTATGATTGGCTCAAATTAATTTCTTCAATTTAGGAAGAAATTATTTTTGCGTGTGACTGACTCATTTGATTACTTATCCTGGTAGAAGTATAGTCAAGATTAATTTAGAATTAATCTTCTATATAATATTAATTTGCGCGATAATTAAGTTAGAAATTAATAATTACACATTGTGGCGCAAGAGAAAATTAGGAAGCATCGCCAATTTTCGATCTTGCATAATGTTTTAATTATTTTTTTTCTGACTTAGATTAACGCGACAAATTTCTTAGATGTGTGTGCAATTAGATGTGCATAGATTAGTAACTTTGAGATAATCGAGAAAAAAGCTTAGAGATTATTTATGCAACTTAATCGTCGCATTAATCTCCTCCATGAGCAATAGTTGGAAACAGATTAAGATTATTATAAGTGTCAAATAGTCTTAGACCATCATTATTGTAAAAACCTCTGAAAGGTCTAGAACAAAATTGAAAATACACGTAGGACGCATGTACTATAATTTTTCATAGAAGTATATAGGATTAACTACCAAATAAAGCTAAACCACTAATTTACCTTTGAGAAACTTGTGGGTAATAACAAAGCTTTTGACTTCTTAAGCTACAAAAAGTTCGTATTATTTTCTATGTTTTTGTATTTTTTTTTTTAATATAAAAAGTTAGTACTACTAAATCATACAAACACATGAAGTGGTGGGTTTAAATTAATCAAGAATTTTAATCACATGAATGGACATGGACGTACTCCACCGCATATATAGATGGAATGCTCACTCGGCAAGAATTTAAACTAAATGTAATGGAAACTGGATAGAAGCTTAATTACTTAATTAATTAAGACCCATTCTGCACACTACAATAATCCTTCATTTGAATTCAAAGCTATCGTTTTATGATCTGTTAGGATTTTTATTTGCCTCAGCATGACGATCCAAGTTGCTCTTTTGCATGAAAAATTTCACGCAATTAGTTATGTCATTTATCATGCATGAAGGTTTTCATTTACATGAACTCAGAAAATGAATGCATCATGAACATGATTTGTCATACTATTTTCATGTTTTTGTTTAATAAATACAAACCAGACGTTTCATATATAATGTTAGACGTTATTCAAACTTGACACTATTAGCAAATCGTTTTATATATAAGATATTGGAGAAAATCAAATAATTCGAGTGAAATTGGTGACTGTAGAGTTTGGCCATAAGAAGGTTTGCTAGATTTGGATAAGGCAAATTTGACAAGAAGATGGTTTCAAATGAAGTTCACAATACTGCTTTGTAGCGCAACTGAGACACAATTCTTGCAAATTGTAAGTAATCATGCAAGAATATTACAACAAGATGGACCTATTGGGACGCAATCGAAAGATTCCATTGATGCCATTTATCTCCCCACAAATGAGCTTCTGGACTATATGGATTTGCTAGACACCTTCCAAGCTTGTCAGGCTCAGGTGACCCCAAGCATTTTTTACATAAATGGGGAATAGCTAGCAAAAACTTAAGTAGAAAATTGAGAATAACATCGAGCCTGTATTCTTATGAAGAGTGATGGAAACAAATGATCAAGAGCAAAATAGCTAGTTGCCAATATATTTTTATCATTTTTTCACAGAGCTTTTATTATCATGATCGCCAAGAGAAGCATATATAAATGTAATCATGAGTACTGATCAATGCAATTATACAAATTATTAATATGTTGATTTATTAGATCTTTTTGTTTTCATTACTCAAATTTGAAGTTTCTCGGTTAAATTTTAATTAAAAAGTTGTTATCAAAGATGACACTTTTGGAGGCCCACTACAAGAAAATTGTTATTTGTGGCCAACTATTTCCTACAAAAATAATTATTTCCTATTAGAAATAAGTCTGTTTTTGTTATAAATAGTCATTATCGTCGCAAATAATCCGTCACAAATCCTCGTTTTTCTCGTACACTACGTATCTAGTTATTCAAAAATAAAATTATCATCAAATGAACCATGTCATGTATGTAGCTAGCATCAATTCGGATCGCACTTAAGCCATTATTACTAAAGCAGCTTGACCTTGGCAAGAAATTAATAAAACTTGGAGCGTCTGAATATTAATGTAGTATGCATGGAAGAATACCACAATCAAAATTGCTACAACCAAAAGAAAACACATCCTTTTCGTTTGCTTATGAAACTAAAGTCTTTTAGTTTTCATAACTTATGACATTAGCGCAGTACCTATATATATATATATATATATATCCTTATACATGCATAATTATAATTAATTAGACATCATTAATTCATCTTTGTTTAACATCATGAGTGCTCTTAAAGATTTTTTTTTTCTAATTCGATTATAATAATCCAAATCCAAGATTGGTTTTCATACTTTTTTTCTATTTCTAATGCTGCTAGAACTTCAAAAGAATGCAATAGCAAAATTCCTGAGTGGATTCAATCGTTGGCACACGAATTGTGTCTAATAAATTTGTATTCTCAATCAATTATATACACTACAAGAGATTGGATTTTTTGAGACAAATCATTTTGCCTCAAAAGACCCAATTTTCGTTCCAAAATGTTTTTGGAGATGAAAATTTCATCCCTATTTTGTCCCAAAAGCTTGTCTCAAATGGTTTTTGGAGAAAAACTGATTTTTAGGGACGAAATTGGGCGGATCCAATCGAAATTGTTCGAACGGGCTTTTTTTTTTTAGACGAACTAATTTTTTCTCAAAAAACAGTTCAAATGGAATCCTTTCAGTTCGAATTGACATGTATTATTCGAATAATAAGAAATTTTGATTCGAATTAATAACCATATTTCATCCAATTCAAACAGACGGAGTGTTTGAACCGATTTTATGCATTTGAACTAATAAATTTTTCAAATGACTTGTGTTCGAACATAAATTTTGTCCACTCGAACATATATTTTATTTTTGGAGATTCTGTCCATTCAAATGGAGTTTTGCATACTAATGTTGTTCGAACAAATATTTTATTGTTTGAATGGCCGTACGGATTGTATTTCTCGATTGTCGTTCGTATGGGTTAGTCTTTGTTCGAATGAGTCTTTTTTTATTCGAATGGATTTATAGATGGTAATTTACCGTTCGAACGATATTAATAGTACATAACAGAATTTAATTAAAAATATCATTTTAATATTACACAAATTGTAATTCAAACATCACAATTGTTCAAATGTTTTGAAATATCATAATAGAAAGACAATTAAAGAAAAAATAAATTTTAAGATTGTGGAAGTGGCATAGAGTTTTGAGATATCATTGACTACCACTGTTCAAACAATTTTTAGTTATTCAACTCTAACCTCTTCTGCGTGTTCTCTTCTAATTTCGCCTCTAAATCCGATATTTGATCTAATCGGATCAGTAACTCTTTCTCTTTAGACCTTAGTCGTTCTATCGCAAATGCTGATTTCTCCAATTCCTACTTTTGTCGTCGTTCGATTTGGCTCGAGAAGAAGATGTTGATGTTGAGGATGGTTTCACGCAGCATCCTAAACCCCCAAAATATCCATAACGTGATCCAAGAACTTGTGAAAGGATCTGAGCATCGTTGATAGATGATTCATCAGATGGATCCGCAGCAGTTTCCGTAAGAAATATCATCTTGGCCTACAAAAACAAAAACATTATAGTTATAAGTAACAAGATGATATCTGATTCATCTTGTCTCTGCTTTGGGACTGATCCAAACACCATCACAATTTTTATGTGCTTTAACATACAATTGGATCAAAAGAAAAATCTATATTAGAACTTAAATCAGAAAAGTATATTATATGTTAATATTTAACGGAGACTATAATAACTTACCAATTTTTTTTAGACAAACGATGAAAATATCGAGAACTCGTATGATGATGTATCGTTAAATTTGATCTATTTGCTTGTTCATAGTACTTCGTTGCTAAAAACAATATTATGTCTATATGTTTAATACATCTATAATATATTATTAAAAGAATATAGCAGCGAAATTACTTGATAAGCAGGATCTTTAAACATATCACAAACCATCTCTCATTCATTTGGTGACATTGCTTGAAATGGATTTTGGCGCGTTTCTGCTGTCGTATTGAACTTTTGATAGTGTGCATGACATCGACCGTTGTACCTCTGTAATACATTTGACATCAGTTCTTTAACTGTTAGTCGATCCTCTCGTTGGCCAAAATTTAGTTCGAACTCGTCCTTTCAAAAATTATAAACAATTAGTATACATACAAAGTAACTTTAAATTAACATGTTATACGTAGTTTCTTGGGATGTAGCTTATTATCAAGCAACACTTTTTGATGTGATCTTTCACATCTTAAGAAACTTTAGCCTAGGACGACATAGTCATCGGTGCATACGTGCGAGTAAGCGTAACAACATAAGAAGCAAGCCATGCTACTGAATCTTAGGAGCCACCAGTGTGATAATTAGGAATATCAACTTTAATTTTACTCACTTTCCTTATTTTTTCTATGCAGACACCCCTCGTAGTGCCTCGACCTCGGCGCTGGCTTACAACAGTTATATATACAGTAATTAAAACATATATTTTAATTAAATTAAATTATTTTCTAGATATATATTACTTCAATTATTTTATTTTATAGATGTATATTACTTCAATTATTTTATTTTATAGATATATATTACTTAAATTGAGCATTAAATGTGATATTTAATTCAATCAAATACATTATTCTAGGTTTGGTGATATTGGCCCACTATTGATGGTAGGTGAACTACACAGGGAGTCGGTAATGGATGGGAATGTCGTTACTTTGAGTCTGGGAGGTATATCTATTTGAAATTGTAATAAATTATTATTCGAACAAACGTTATGGATATTTATAAGAATGATACTTATACAAATACCTGTTTGAAATTCATTCATTATCAGTTTTGCTGGACCAGTTGCCATCATCCTCACTAGACACTTTAGTTGGTTCATCTTGATCCTCCGACATTTCACCCTCAATTACTTTGGGTTGAACATTTTCTCTACGCAATGAGACCATGTCATATTGGCTTAGATCAACAAATAGATTGATGCCTGATTCTTTTTCTTAATATGCTTCTTTATTTGCTGGACTATCAACTTTTTCATGTGGTTTGTCTGCCTTTGGAATGTAATCATATACATTTCTTGGTGCAAACTTCTCCACTGCCCGCCATGGGTTCCCGTACTTCGGATCACCTAAATAAAAAGCTTGATTTGCTTGGCAAGTGAAAACGAAAGGATCGTCCTCATACCATGTACAAGATGTATTGACACATACAAAATATTCATCGTTACACACTCCCAACCTAGGATTTAAGACATCCCACCAATTATATTTAAACAATCAGACCATATATCCCTCCACATACTTTAACACTATGATATATTCCACAATTTCATAGAAGTCAATGTTATCATCCTTATGGCTTCATTCGACTACGATCCCACAATTTTGAGTTTTCCTATATCGTTCTCTGTCAGCTGTGTGAAACATATATCCATGCATCAAACATCCTGAGTATTGGATGGCCCGTCTGGACGGATCACGTGCCAGAGCATACAACTTTGGTGAGATTTCTTCTAAATTTTCACTATATGTTTATACAACCTTCATCAATAAATATTATTATAGTTATATCAATGTTAGATAAAAAAAAATGAAGTTTATTGGTACGAAGTTCGTATTATAAGATGAGGTTTTACAATATTACCGTATGCTCAAACCACGAGGTGAATTCCTCTTTGTGCGTCTTTTCTACTTCAGTTACACTATTCGTGCAAAGTAGTTGTATATGTTCGCTATGCATGTTCATGTGAGTTATTAATTTGTATCAAGTTATACTATATTATTATACATGAACTTAAAAATACTATTGATTTAGAGGATCATCACTAACCTCAAGTAGTGATCAATCTCTGCGTAGTTATTCAAGACATACTATCGAGCTCTTTCGAACTCTCGCTCACATAGGTCATAGCCCTCTTGTGCGCCTATGGGACATACGGTCTGGGGAAACATGAAAAAGGACGATGAGACTCCCATTTGTCCACCTTCATAATTTCGATCTAATCTCGTAATTCTAGTATCAACCCTACGAAAATACATTGAACAAAAGATATGTCATTCATTATCAATGTATGACTCTGCAACAGAACCTTCCGGACATGGTTTATTCCCCACAGATCGCTTAAGTTTTTCCAAAAATCGTTCAATAGGATACATCCCTCTATACTGAACTAGGGCAGGATTAAAGCCTCATGAGATAGGTGCATGACCAAATGAACCATTACATCAAATAATGAAAGCGGGTACAAACTCTCCTAGGCGGGTCAAGCATGTCGAGCGAGTACTGAGCAAACTCTCTGTATGAACGTCCGCTGGAGCACCATGTCGAGCGAGTGTCAAGCATACTCTCTGTATGAGTTTTGTTCAAGTGCCATGCCAATCGTGTGTCAAGCAAACTTTCTGTATGAGTTTCGCTCGAGCCATGTTGAGTTAACTTCAATCCCTTTTTACTTTATTCTACTTAACACTGTTACAACACAATTTAACACAGGTTGTCACATGAATATGCCAACACACTTATTTTACATTAAAAAAATTTAAATTATATCACACACAAATAAAAGAAAATGACTGAAAATGTTTGAGACAAAAAGTACAAAAATAAAATAAAATTTACTATATAGCATCTTGCAGTTTCAAACATAGATTAAAGATCATGTCTTATTTTTTTTTACAATCAATGTACATTGACAATGAGCTAGGTTGTATCATAATATCATTGACTAGAGTCACATGGTCAGTATGCATTTTGTGTTTGGATTGGGCTATATATGTTGTTTTGCTTACTGTGCATATTTATGAACCATCATGGTATGTACCGAATCATATAATGTTGTCTTTCCATGATGTTGACGACTGATCTTATACACATCTCACATTTAATCCATCTCCACTACAAGAATCTAATCAAGGATAAATCGAATAGCTAGCTGGTTTCTACATTCTGGGCTTTTAATTTATTTTCTGTTTATTTATAAAATTAGGACTTATAAATCTTACAAAACTACTTGTGAGGTACCAATTATATCTCTCAATTAAATTAGGAGGAGGCACATAAGATACTTGCATATATAATAATGAATTAATGCGCAAACGTGCACGCACGCATTAATTTCATATATAGTTTTCCTTTTTAAGAGTTATGATTATAATATTAGATGGTTTAAGCTAGGTATAAATTATAAGATTTTAATCAAATCACGATCAATGTCCACTACGTAGATGTAAATTAATCATGAATCATTAATCATGAACACTGATCACAATAATCAAATTCCAAGCAAAAGTTAAACGGAAATTAAGAAAAATGATAGGCCAGGAAGCATCGATCCATTCCTAAGGATGTAAGAGCATTGGTTTTGGCTTTAGAAGAGGTTAATCCATAGAGTTCCTCTTCAGAACAACCCAACTGATTATAGGCGAAAAACAGCCCACCAATAACAATTAGACACGTAGAAAAATGGAGAAATATACACTACACAAACACACACACGATTAAAACCCAAACAAATGAAAACAGAAAGAGAGAGAGAAAGAGAACACTTGTGGAAGCCTCTCGCCCATATCAGGTCCCTCACCCCTCCCTCCCTCTCGACTAGATGAAACTTCATGATTTACAGTAAATAACAATCACCACAAAAGAGAGAGAGGGAGAGAGAGAGTTCGTGAAAACTTTGAATGGAGGAAAAGAAAAACCAAAAACTCTAGAAGATTGGTGTTGCTGTGAAATTTGAGGCTACTGGTTCCGAGCGTCCGTACTAGCACTGTTTTTCTTTTTTAACAAAGAATAAATAGGCAGAGCGGTTTGTCAAACTATAATAGAAATGGATCAACTTTTCCAGAACGGTGAGCTAAGGGTTTTAACCCAAGGTTCTAGCAGTTAGGAGTCAAGTATCTGTTATAGCACCTTTATGGGTAGCTCTCTCTAAAAGAAGGGAGACTATTTCCTACGAACCCTTTCTCCTGCAGCTAAGGTTAGTAGATAAGCAAAGGCCTCTGGCTCTGTCTCGCTTGCAGCTCTTGCAGGGGGAGGGGTTTCAAATGCGCATGAAGTTTTTTCGTTTGTTATGGGTTTTAGTTAAATGTTTGCTTCTATAGTGTGCTGTAAAGTGAACGACCTACGTGGAAGACTATTATTGGAGGGCTGTTTATTGAATTAGAGCAGTCGGACTGGTTTAAAAGTTTTCTCTAATTCATATTAGACTAGCCATTCTAAAGTCAAAATAATAATATAATATTATACATTTTAATAAATTTTTTTAATAATTTTTTTATATTTTACAAATACACTTCACATATTAATTAATAATTTAATTTTTACTGTCTAAATAAATTATTTAACATGAAGACGAAGGAAGAGAAAGAGAATGCTTTTTAATAAAATATTCTTTTAGCTGATGAATAGTAACTCATTAAATATAGTTTTTGTTTTCCATTTACTGTAGCTCACAACTTGAATTGAAATGATTGGACTAGTCCAATGCAATTGATTTTGGAAAAATTTAGTCAAAATTTAGATTTGGCTTACATTTGGCTAGTCCAATATCAGTATTTAAGTGAGTAGTATAACTACATCATGATCTCATCTCATATTATCATTAAAATTATCTCATCTTATCTCACTATTCAAATGAGCTCTAAATTGGAGATGATTGATGTAGTTATCTTCAAATATTTTATCCATTAATAATGAGGCTGTATCGTTGATTAGAATACATACGTACATATAATATATGGACCATAAAAAATGCTAGGCTCATGGAATGTTGGTCCCGAAAAATATTATTTAATATTTCTATAGTTTTTTAATTTCAATTCTCAATTTTCTTTAATGTTATATTTTCTATCTTTAATTCTAAATCACTGTACTTTAAATATATATATAAACATAAATATATATTTATATATTAAAAATTGTGTATATATAAATATATACAAGTCAATTATATAGATTTGTTCACAAATTATGCACTATAAAAATCACATAATTTTTAAATTAGAGTCATATTTAATTTAAATTTACAATTAACGTTCGAACGTTAGTAATTGACGTTCGAATGTTGGCGCAAAATATTTTACGTTTGAACGTTAATTACTAACGTTCGAACGTTGACTTCAAAACATTTCACATTCGCACGTAAGTAGCCACAATGTTCGAACGTATATATGACGTTCGAACGTAAATTTCCCATACGTTGGAACGTAAAAAAAAATATCATCTGTCTTTAGTGACGGTTTCCAGAAACCGTCATAGAAAATACTTTTTAGTGACGGTTTGAAAACTATCACAATTTTCCAACCGTTACTAAAAGGTAATTGTATTGTAGTGTATATATATAAACACACACAGTATGTACTATGGGTTGGCTTTTATACGTGTTTGTGGACCAATTAATACATGATATAATGTTGTCTCGTTAGCCATGGCCCATGGTGTTATATTGCCTTTAGTTTCACGTATGGGATTAATTAGAACCCATCTTCACATTTCACATATAATTAATTGAGGATAAGATTATAGATCCATGCTTTTGACTTGTTAAGCTACAAAAAGTACGTACCATTTTCTTACACGTTTTTGTCTTTGCTTTTTTTTACTATAGAAGGAGTACTAATTAATTATACAAACACATGAAGTGGTAGGTTTAAATTAATTTAGAATTTTAATCACGTCAATGGACATCATCATGTACTCCACCACCACATATATAAATGGAATGCTTACTCCGGCAAGAATTTAAACTAAATCATGTGATGGAAACTAGCCGATAGAAGCTTAATTACTTAATTAAGACCCATTCTGCACACTAAAATAATCCTTCATTTGAATTTGAAGCTATAGTTTTATGGTCTGTTGGGATTTTATGCATGAGCATGACGATCCAAGCTGCCCTTTTGCATGAAAAAAATTCATGCATTTAGTTATGTCATTTCTCATGCATGAAGGTTTTCATTTACATGAACTCAGAAAATGAATGCATCATGAACTTTTATTTGTCATACTATTTTCATGTTTTTGTTCAATAAATACAAACTAGACGTTTCATAATATTAGATGGCATTCAAGCTTGACACTATTAGCAATTAATTTTTTTATAAGATATTGGAGAAAATCAAAAAATTCGAGTGAAATTGGTGATTGCGGACTTTGGCCGTAAGGAGGTGATGTAAATAATATTGTGGCGCATCTGAGACACAGTCACACTTTCCTTGCAAGTTGTAGGGATGCCATCGAAAGACTGCATTGATGCCATTTATTGCCCCCACACATGAGCTTCTAGACTATATGGATTTGCTAGTCACCTATCAAGCTTGTTAGGCTCATGTCATGACCCCAAGTAGTTTCTACATAAATGGGGAACAGCTAGCTAGCAAAACCTTAAGTGGAACGTTGAGAATAATAACGAACCTGTATTCATATGAAGAGTGTGAGAAACAAATGATCAAGAGCAAAATAGCTAGTTGCCATTATATATTTTTATCATTTTTTCGTAGAGCTTTTATTATCATGATCTCTAAGAGAAGCATATATAAATGTAATCATGAGTATTGATCAATGCAATTATATGCAATAGCATTAAGGATTAATTATTAATATATTGATTTATTAGATCTTTTTGTTTTCATCACTCAAATTTGATGTTTCTATGTTAAATTTGAATTAAAAAGTTGTTTTAGTTGCTTGTAGTAAGTTGGAAAGGGAAGTGGTCTCTTCTGAGTTTATAGAGTCTATTGCTATGTTAAGGGGGTTGCAAATGTGTGTTCAATGAGTTGCTCCGAAAATATTGCTTGAAACTGGTTGTTTAATTCTTGTTGATGCTTTGAATAAGCATGTTGAGTATTACACTGATTTTGATTTTCTTCTTCAAGATATTTGGAGAATGATGAATTTTTTTCAAGAGGTTAAAGTTTTGCATGTCAACAAGATAGGTAACTCGGCAACGCATCAACTAGCAAGACATGCATGGAGTATTAGCTAGAGATATTGAGATGTAGTGGGAATGTCCTTTTGTAACTCAAGCCGTTTGGTTTGATAAAAGCAATCTCTTGTAAGGACTTGTTTATTGATTCAATGAATGAATTGTTGATTATTAAAAAAAAAAAATGTTGTTATCCAATTAGATGACACTTTTGGAGGGCAGGATTTAGGATGGACACACCATCTACGTACATACAGTACTCATCCAGTTATTCAAAAATAATATTATCATAAAATGAAGTACCATGTCATGTATGTATCAGCTAGCATCACACTTAAGACATTATTATTAAAGAAGCTTGACATTGGCAAGAAATTAATAAAAATCGGAGAGTCTGAATAATGCAATATGCATGGAAGAATACCACAATCAAAATTGCTACAACCAAAAGAAAACACATCCTTTTAGTTTACTTCTGAAACTAAAGTCTTTTAGTTTAACGTCATGAGTGCTCTTAAAGATTTTTTTTTTTTTTCTAATTCTATTATAATGATCCAAATCCAAGATTGGTTTTCATACTGTTTTCTATTTCTTGTGCTGCTTGCTAGAACTTTAAAAGAATGCAATATATAGCAATATTCACGAATGGACTCAATCGTTGGCACGCGAATTGTATCTAATAAATTTGTATTCTAATATGTTTTTCTTAAACTTAGAAATTGTTTTTTTTAAATGGTTAAGAAAAATAATTACATTTAAACAAAAAATAATCAAATACGTCGTCAATTAATGGTTAGGTGAATTCAAACAAAAAAAAAATGGATAAGAAATATATCTGCTCAATATAATTGATTGTTGAAGTCACACATAGTACTATAATCCAATTTATCTTCGAAGAATCACTTAAACAATAGAGTTAGATAAACGCCCATTGCAATTTTGAACTTTTCAGCAGAAATATACATCCACATTGTTGAGGATGTGTTTCGAACACCTTTCGTATATATGCTCTGTTTAACTTGCAACCAGATAAAGGAAATTGGTTTTGATTTCGGCGAGGGATGCTTCTGATGTTTAAGTAATAGAGTTTTACTATGCTCCAATGGTATATCAGCTTAAGTTCTTTGGATGCATACCTTGGTCAATATTTGTACAAGGTTTGCTGACTTAGCTTGGTAATTCCTTTTTATAGGTTTGATCTTCCCTCCTTTCCTGAAGTGTGGGCTATCAGCGTTTAATCCTACCGTGAATGGTTCCCCCATGGGGCGGATACCTTTCAACATCCGTTACTACCCCCACAATATTTGTTTCCATTGTTGATGTCGTATCAATTTGGAAGGCCTTAATAACGCCTACATGTGTGCCCTAGATTGTCTCAACTCGCAAATCCTTTTTATCTTCAACTCTTATTTTTCAAATGAGCCCATGGGCTTAGCCGAAGCCGCTCCTTTCTGTGTATGGCTCATTTTCCAGGTTAAGGAGGGAAACTGGAAAGGCCTAATAATTATCAAGCAAATTCCTGTTGCGTGTGGGTAGCGGGAATTTCATGCTCATCATTTCATTTTTTTACGCGACGTTTCGATAGTCCCCGGTTCATCTCATCTTCTTTTGCGATTGGATTCCAAGTGAAGAGTGACATCTGTCGATTTGCATCCCCATGTTTAGTAATGTATGTTGGTTCGTATCCCACATCCTTCGTGCAACACGAATGGCTGGATTTGTCCATTTTGTCTTCATTGCCAGTGACACCTATCACTTTCCTGTTGGGAGTTGTTTAACTGTCAACGTTTATTTTTTAACCCTTTGTTCTTTTTCCCACGTTTTGCTTTTTGTTCCTTGCCGCTGCATCCTCCTAAAATCCTGGTTTTCTTTCTTTTCAACCCATGCTCTGTTCTCTGTTTTCTCCCAGTATGACTTCTCTTCTTTCTGACTTCTCCTTCCTTCCTTATCGTTTCGTCGCCAATGGCTCCTCATTATACGTCTTGTTTTGGTTCCTGAGGGTCTCTAAACATTCTCTCAAGTGTCCAAACAAACCAAGTGATGATGGTCTGCTCGACCAGAGATATTCGAGGGACATTATTGGTCCGCCAGTACCACCCAAATGGATTTGTCGACGAGGAACTTGTATAGGGCTCTTGACTCCTTTGATTTGGATTTCCCTGGTGCTCGGCGTGGTGTTGTTGATTCAGAAGAATTTGCCAAACAGGTGACCTTATACATCATCATGTTTCTAATAGGGGCTCCAATTACTAAACAATCGATGGTGTTGCATATGGTTACTTGCATTGAGTATGGAAATCGTTGGAATATGTATAATATTATCGTCGACTTTTTTCGCCACAAAAAGTCTCACATTGCCGCAAAAAGCTTGTTCTCATTTGCAACATTTAATAATTTTGTTGCAATAAGCATATTTCCAACGACGATAATTTAAACCAGTAAGCGCCACATCAAACCATCCAACATTTGCAGTATTGTGTAATTTCTCTGCATTAGGCATTTTTTGCAACGCTTCATCCATCATCGATATAATATCTTCATCCATTAGAAATGATTCATTCCTAGCGAATGATTGAAATCGCTGCAAATAAAAATAATCAAAGAGCATATATGGAGATGTCATACTGTGACAATTGGTTGATCCTTTGCAAGGTACAAACTACCTGATTCCAAAATGCACTGCTAATTAATCATTGGATCTTTACTCCTTCTGTGAATTGTAGGTTTATGCATTGGCCATGTTCCCTTTAATTCAAAACCAAATATTGAATCAAAATCTTGCATATAATCAGTATGTTATTAGAACCGAACATTAAGAAGCAGTGTATTGAAGCAAATCCACAATATTTGAATTTTGTGCACATCAACACTCATTCATCAACTGTTAAAAATCATTGATCAGTTTAACCTTCATCCACAACATACCCTCACACAAACTTAATAGCCCACCGTTGCATCAACCAAGGCAGCATCCAATATATGTTCAACCTGTATAAACAACCACCTAGTAGGAACTTGGCTCAGTTAGTGCAATAAACCTTACAACATACTCAATTCTAAAAAATAAAATATTGACCAACCAATTTCATACCTAATTAAACTATATAGATATAACGTGATTTAGGTTATTAAATGCAAGTTACAACACATAACTCAAAAGGAAGTTAGTAGACTAAATTTAATGCTCTTTCTGGTATATGTTATGATTCTGAAGGTTTAAATGGCTTATCCATATACGAATACAAGTAGAAATAAGATAAAGAGCAACTATATGCAATTTTAATCAACTGATTCCTAAAAATCCCTGTTCAGAAATACAATACATTTAATTCAAATTGTGCCAATAGCCGTCATTCAAGATTGAGATGGAAATCAATGGCAAAATACCCTAGTCATCAACGCTTGTTCATACAAATTCCCAATCTAGAGCCCTTCCTCCAAGTCTTGCACAAATCACATAACTTCAAATAAATGGCCATACAACTAGATTAAGGGTACAAGGGTACCAGACGTAAAACCATAAACAGATTTCATATGTTAATTGCAAAAATCCTAACCTACGAAACTTAAAACTGAAAATTACCTACAACCGTTGTTGTTTCCACGAGAGAGAGGAATGTGGTGGCCTTGGGAGGGCGAGATTCATCGGAGAATGTCGAAGACGAAAATCCTATTCACCAATATACGCACTGCTCCTTTCGAGAATGGGAAATGGAAACTACTCTATCAATTAGGGGTGAAGATGGTGGGAATGAAGAGGGAAATGTGTTCGTCAGAAAGGATATAACTGGTTTTTTACGGCGGTGTGACATAATCTTGTCATAAAAAAATATATTACCGAAGCTACTGGAGCGTCGCAAAACATATATATTTTATGACAATGGAAATCGTTGCAATATGTTGAAAATCACCACAATAGACTGTTCCAACTGTTGACTAGTGCCTTTAGTCCAAAACCACGTGAAAGTTCCATGGTGACACGAAAGTCGTCGTAATTACCTGCCATTCCTGCCGATTTCTGATGCGGCAAAACCAAAATGTTGTAAAAGGTGTTATTCCTTGTAGTGCATGGTGTTATATTGTCTTTAGTTTCATGCATGGGATTAATTAGAACTCATCTTCACATTTCACATGTTATTTATTTTGCATGTCCACTATAATCTATATAATTAAGGATAAAATTATAGATCCATGCTTTTGACTTCTTAAGCTACAAAAAGTTCCTACCATTTTATACGTTTTTGTCTCTTTTCTTAGTATAAAAAGTTAGTACTACTAAATTATACAAACAAATGAAGTGGTAGGTTTAAATTAATCTAGAATTTTAATCACGTTAATGGACATGTACGTACTCCACCACATATATAGATGGAATGCTCACTCGGCTAGAATTTAAACTAAATGTAAGGGAAACTGGATAGAAGCTTAATTACTTAATTAATTAAGACTCATTCTACACACTACAATAATCCTTCATTTGAATTCAAAAATATCGTTTTATGATCTGTTGGGATGTTTATTTGCATGAGCGTGACGATCCAAGCTGCTCTTTGCATGAAAAAATTCACGCAGTTAGTTATGTCATTTGTCATGCATGAAGGTTTTCATTTACATGAACATAGAAAATGAATACATCATGAACGTTGATTTGTCATACTATTTTCATGTTTTTGTTCAATAAATACAAACTAGACGTTTCATAATATTAGACGGCATTCAAGCTTGACACTATTAGCAAATCGTTTTATATATAAGATATTGGAGAAAATCAAATAATTCGAGTGAAATTGGTGACTGTAGAGTTTGGCCGTAAGGAGGTGATGGTGACTTTGCTAGATTTGGATAAGACAAATTTGACAAGAAGATGGTTTCAAATGAAGTTCACAATACTGCTTTGTAGCGCATCTGAGACAATTCTTGCAAATTGTAGGTAATCATGCAAGAATATTACAACAAGATGGACCTATTGGGACGCCATCGAAAGACTGCATTGATGCCATTTATCTCCCCACAAATGAGCTTCTGGACTATATGGATTTGCTAAACACCTTCCAAGCTTGTCAAGCTCAGGTCATGACCCCAAGCATTTTCGACATAAATGGGAAACGGCTAGCAAAACCTTAAGTAGAAAGTTAAGAATAACAACGAGCCTGTATTCTTATGAAGAGTGTGGGAAACAAATGATCAAGAGCAAAATAGCTAGTTGCCATTATATTTTTACCATTTTTTTGCAGAGCATTTATTATCATGATCGCCAAGAGAAGCATATATAAATGTAATCATGAGTACTGATCAATGCAATTATATTGATTATTAATATGTTGATTTATTAGATCTTTTTGTTTTCATCACTCAAATTTGATGTTTCTCGATTAAATTTCAATTAAAAAATTGTTATCCAAGATGAAACTTTTGGAGGAGCTAGGGCACGATTTAGGATGGACACACTATCTACATACTTACAGTACTTATCCAGTTGTTCAAAAATAAAATTATCATAAAATGAACCATGTCATGTATGTAGCTAACATTAATTCGGATCGCACTTAAGCCATTATTACTAAAGCAGCTTGACCTTGGCAAGAAATTAATGAAAATTGGAGCATCTGAATATTAATGCAGTATGCATGGAAAAATACCACAATCAAAATTGCTACAACCAAAAGAAAACACATCCTTTCCGTTTACTTATGAAACTAAAGTCTTTTAGTTTTCAAAACTCATGACATTAGCACAATACCTATATATATATATATATATATATATATATATCCTTATACACCCGTAATTATAATTAATTATACATCATTAATTCACCTTTGTTTAACGTCATGAGTGCTCTTAAAGATTTCTTCTTCTTTTTTCTAATTCGATTATAATAATCCAAATCCAAGATTGGTTTTCATACTTTTTTTCTATTTCTAGTGCTGCTAGAACTTCAAAAGAATGCAATAGCAAAATTCCCAGGTGGATTCAATCGTTGGCACGCGAATTGTGTCTAATAAATTTGTAATCTCAGTCAATTATATACACTACAAGAGATTGGATTTTTTGAGACAAATCATTTTGTCTCAAAAGACCCAATTTTCATTCCAAAATATTTTTAGAGATGAAAATTTCATTTCTATTTTGTCTCGAAAAGCTTGTCTCAAAAGGTTTTTGGAGAAAAACTGATTTTTAGGGACGAAATCGGGCGGAACCAGTCGAAATTGTTCGAATGGGCTTTTTCTTTAGATGAATTAATTTTGTCTCAAAAAACGGTTCAAATGGAACCCTTTCAGTTCGAACCGACACATACTATTCGAACAATAAGAAATTTTGATTCAAACTAATAACCATATTTCATCCTATTTAAATGAACGGAGTGTTCGAACCGATTTTATGCATTCAAACTAATAAATTTTTCAAATGACTTGTGTTCGAACATAAATTCTGTTCATTCGAACATGTATTTTATTTTTGGAGATTCTGTCCATTCAAATGGAGTTTTGCATATTAATGTTGTTCAAACAAATATTTTATTATTTGAAAGGCCGTACGGACTCTATTTCTCGATTGTTGTTTGAATAGGTTAGTTTTTGTTCGAATGAGTCTTTTTTTGTTCAAATGGATTTATAAATGGTAATTTACCGTTCGAACTAGTTATTACCGTTCGAACAATATTAACAATACATAACAGAATTTAATTAAAAATATCATTTTAATATTACACAAATTGTAATTCAAACATCACAATTGTTCAAATGTTTTGAAACATCATAATAGAAAGACCATTAGAGAAAAAATAAATGTTAAGATTGTGGTAGTGGCATAGAGTTTTGGGATATCATTGACTGCCACTGTTCAAACAATTTTTAGTTATTCAACTCCAACATCTTCTACATGTTCTCTTCTAATTTCGCCTCTAAATCCGATACTTGATCTAATTGGGTCAGCAACTCTTTCTCTTTAGACCTTAATCGTTCTATCGCAAATGTTACTTTCTTCAATTCCTACTCTTGTCGTCATTCGATTTGACTTGAGAAGATGATGATGATGTTGAGGATGGTTTCATGCAGCATCCTAAACCCCCAAAATATCCAGAACGTGATCCAAGAACTTTAGAAAGGATCTGAGCATCGTTGACAGATGATTCATCAGATGGATCTGCAACAGTGTCCGAAAGAGATATCATCTTGGCCTACAAAAACAAAAACATTATGGTTATAAGTAACAAGATGATATCTGATTCATCTTGTCTCTGCTTCGGGACTGGTCCAAACACCATCACAATTTTTATGTGCTTTAGCATACAATTAGATAAAAAAAAAATCTATATTAGAACTTAAATCAGAAAAATGTATTATATGTTAATATTTAATGGAGACTATAATAACTTACCAATTTTTTTAGACAAACGATGAAAAGATCGAGAGCCCGTATAATGGTGTATCGTTAAATTTGATCTATTTGCTTTGTTCATAGTACTCCGTTGCTAAAATCAATATTATGTCTATATGTTTAATACATTTATAATATATTATTAAAAGAATATAGCAGCGAAATTACCTGATAAGCAGGATCTTCAAATATATCACAAACCATCTCTCATTCATTTAGTGGCATTGCTTGGAATGGATTTTGGCGCGCTTCTGTTGTCGTACTGAACTTTTGATAGTGTGCATGACATCGACTTTTGTACTTCTGTAATACATTTGACATCAATTCCTTAACTGTCAGTCGCCTCTCGTTGGCCAAAATTAAGTTCAAACTCATCCTTTCAAAAATTATAAACAATTAGTATACATACAAAATAACTTTAAATTAACATGTTATACGTAGTTTCTTGGGATGTAGCTTATTATCAAGCAACAATTTTTGATGTGGTCTTTCACATCTTGGGAAACTTTAGCCTAGGAGGACATAGTCATCGGTGCATATGTGCGAGTAAGCGTAGCAACATAAGAAGCAAGCCATGCTACTGAATCTTAGGAGCCACCAGTGTAATCATTAGGAATATCAACTTTAATTTTACTCACTTTCCTTACTTTCTCTATGCAGACATCCCTCGTAGTGCCTCGACCTCGACGCTGGCTTACAACAGCTATATATACAGTAATTAAAGCATATATTTTAATTAAATTAAATTATTTTATAGATATATATTACTCCAATTATTTTATTTTATAGATATATATTACTTAAATTGAGCATTAAATGTGATATTTAATTTGATAAAATACATTATTCTAGGTCTGGTGATATTGGCCTACTATTGGTGGCAGGTGAACCACACGGGGAGTCGGTAATGGATGGGAATGTGGTTACTTTGCATCTGGGAGGCATATCTATTTGAAATTGTAATAAATTATTATTCGAACAAACGTTATGGATATTTATAAGAATGTTCATTATCTGTTTTGCTGGACTAGTTGCCCTCATCCTCACTAGACACTTCAGTTGATTCATCTTAATCCTCCGACATTTCACCCTCAATTACTTTGGGTTGAACATTTTCTCTACGCAATGAGACCATGTCATATTGGCTTAGATCAACAAATAGATTGATGTCTGATTCTTTTTCTTAATATGCTTCTTTATTTGCTAGACTATCAATTTTTTCATGTGGTTCGTCTACCTTTTGAATATAATCATATATATTTCTTGGTGCAAACTTCTCCACTACCCGCCATGGATTCCCGTACTTCGGATCATCTAAATAAAAAACTTGATTCGCTTGGCAAGTGAAAATGAAAGGATCGTTCTCATACCATGTGCAAGATGTATTGACACACACAAAATATTCATCGTTACACACTCTTAATCTAAGATTTAAGACATCCCACCAATTACATTTAAACAACCAAATCATATATCCCCCCACGTACTTTAACGCTATGATATCTTCCACAATTCCGTAGAAGTCAATGTTATCATCCCTATGGTTTCATTCAACTACGACCCCACAATTTTGAGTTTTCCTATGTCGTTCTTTGTCAGCTGTGTGAAACCTATATCCATGCATCAAATATCCTGAGTATTGGATGGCCCGTCTGGACGGATCACGTGCCAGAGCATACAGCTCTGGTGAGATTTCTTCTAAATTTTCTCTATATTTAGATACAACTTACATCCATAAATATTATTATAGTTATATATCAATGTTAGATTAAAAAAAATGGAGTTTATTGGTACGAAGTTCATATTATAAGATGAGGTTTTATAATATTACCGTATGCTCAAACCATGAGGTGAATTCCTCTTTGTGCGCCTTTTCTACTTCAGTTATACCATTCTTAATTGTTCACAATCTTTCTCATAAGTATGGGAAGTTAGGCCCTAAAGGGAAGAAATGTATCTTTATAAGGTACTCATAACACTTTAAAGGGTATGTGTTAATAGGTAAACAATCTGATGGAAGTATGACTGAGATTGAGTCACGAGATGTGGATTTCATTGAATATGAGTTTCCAAGTAGAGGTGAGGTTGATAGGAGTTTAGAACTTCATAAGATTGTGGAACAAGAGGAAAGTACTCCAAGGAATTTAGTTGAGAATGAAAAAGAAATTCTTCAAACTCCTATAAATTATAAAAATGACTTGAATCCGAGTGGGATCACACTACTTGTCAATCAATCACGAAAACCTCAACCACGTAGAAGCACATGTGAAAATATTTCCCGTTGTCGTTTTGAAATTGAAGGGGAAGCTTTTATGGTAGCTCCACATGATGATGACGAGCCTAGGATAATTCATAAGGCTCTCTCATCTTCTACTAAAGATGAGTGGATGAAAGCACTTAATGATGAGATTGAGTCTATGAAGACTAACCAAGTCTGGGATCTGGTTGATCTGCCGACAGGGCGTAATGCTATTGGGAACAAATGAGTTATTAAGGTCAAATGCAAGTCGGATGGATCAATAGATAAATACAAAGCTTGCTTAGTAGCGAAAGGATATACCCAACAAGAGGGTATAGATTGTGAGGAAACGTTTTCACTAGTGGTGATGTTTGTCTCAATTCGCCTGATTCTAATTATAGTAGCAAATATGGATTTGAAACTTTACTAGATGAATGTTAAGAAAGCATTTCTCAATGGAGAACTAGATGAAGAGATCTATATGGATCAACCAACAGGTTTTGTGGTCAAAGGTCAAGAGTGCAAAATGTGCAAGCTCAAATGATCTATATATGACCTAAAGCAATCATATAGACAATGGTACCTCAAATTCCATCAAACCATTCCCTCAAATGAGTTTACGATGATCAAAGAGGACCATTATATCTATGTCAAAAGGTCCAAGAAGAGTTTCATTATGTTGTCATTATATGTTGACGACATACTACTAGCTGGAAATGATAAAGGGTTGATAGTTGCTACAAAAAAATGGTTATCCTTCAATTTTGAGAGGAATGATATGGATGAGGCAAAATATATTCTGGAAGTTAAGATCTACAGAGATCGCTCAAAAATATTTTTGAGTTTGTCCCAACAGACTTGCATAAAGAAAGTTCTCAAGCGCTTCCTAATGAGTGGATGTAAACTCATTGACACCTCTGTTGCAAGAAGCGAGAACTTGTCCAAAGACTTATGTTCTAAAACTCAAAAAGAAAAGGAAAAGATGGCTCGTGTCCCTTATGCTAATGTTGTGGGTAGTCTGATGTACACAATGATGTGTACTCAGCCTAATATATGCTATGCAGTTGGCTTAGTGAGTAGATTTCAATCTAACCCCGAACTGGCTCACTGGAAAGCAGTCAAAAAGATTATGCGATATCTCAAGGGAATTGAAGACTATGTGCTGTGCTATCAGGGTTCGGATTTGTAGCTAAGAGGTTACAGTGATGTCGATTGGGGCAGTGACCTAGATGAGCGCAAATCAATCACTAGGTATGTCTTTCTGCTCAACAAATGCGTCATTACATGGAGCGGTAAGAAACAACCCTTTATTGCTTTATCCACCATGGAGACAGAATACATAGCTTGTTCTGCAGCAGTTGAAGAAGTTGTTTGGTTACAGAAGTTCCTCAAGCATTTAGACATTGGCACGGATACTTCAGATCCGGTGACGATATTCTGTGATAGCATGGCAGCTCTCGCATATGTTAAGGACTCAAAGTATCATGGAAGAACTAAACACATAGATATCAAATATCACTACATTAGAGACATGGTAGTGCAAAAAGAAGTGGTTCTGAAACATTTTTCTACGAATCACATGGTTGCTGATCCCTTAACGAAGCTTATAACAAGAGATATCTTTGAGGCTCATGTTAGGAATCTAGAACTGCGTAGACTGTAAATGTAATTTGTGTTTCAAATGACATTGAGATGTAACCTTTCTTTTGGGATATTAATACAATATGATTCAGTTCTTGTCCTTATCGTATTGTTTTTCTAATACACACACAAAAGATATGTCAACAGGCATAGATTGGCTTACTCACACGAGCGATCGCCTCTAGCGCTTGAGTAGCAAGTAGAGACGAGACATTGTATCCCTAGGTACTTGTCCAAAGGGATACGTTGGTAGATATAAAGATATGTCGCCTTAGTGGGAGCTAAGATGAGGTCTATTGAGAGGATTATGCCTGGGTTACCCCACCATCCATGTAGCCTATAATTAGCCAGATGTGAGATCCTCTTTGATGTCTTGGAGGCGAGCAAATGGAGGAATTCAGATTAGACGCTTAAAGAACGGCTAGACTAATATATGTACGGTGTTGATATAGACATATGCTCTTTGAGAAAGAGAAATTCACCGTAGAATGTGTTTCATACTACATGTGCTTATTCGACCTTATGAGTAAGTGAGTAAAAGGTTCTCCTATTTCTCACTATGTGAGTCTCATTTTTTAAAATATCCTTTACTTTTGACTATGTCACGAGATGGAGGTTGTAATGTCTACTACTTTGGCATGCTGTCTATGGTCATGATTGATACGGTCTAAAGAGACATTATTGGGAAAACTATTCAACCAAAATTTATAAACTAATACTAGACCGATTCACTATCGAAATTGAAACTTCCGGCTTCTTACATGAATATATATATATAATCAAATGCATAAAATTATATTTACAAAAAGAATATATATTATAATTTATTATACCAAATATATATATATATATATATCATTGATATATATTTATACTAATAACTTAATATTAATGTTTATGTTTAAGATTAAAACTTTATATTATATTAATTTTATTTTATAAGATTAGAATTTATATATTATTTCAAATATGGCAGAGGAGAGATAATTGGGAAATGTGATGGATAATAGTCTTGAATAATAAGATTAGAATTTCATATTATATAAATTAAAAATTTAATGTATAATATAAATATATTATAAATATATATACAGGTCCGATCCGATTCAACTGGTTATTTATTTATTTTTATTTTTTTATATCTCTAAATGATTCAAGAAATGGGTACTAGAAACTTTAGGTGAGGTTTAGATAATGAGTTGAGATGAAAGTTTAATAAAATATTGTTAAAATATTATTTTTTAATATTATTATTATTTTAGAATTTAAAAATTTAAATTATTTATTATATTTTGTATATAAATTTAAAAAATATTGTAATGATTAAATGAGATGAAAAGATTATGAGAATTGAAATGATTTACTCTGCAAAAAAAATCAAAAAAATGATGGTCCAGCTTTAGACAAATCCATCGGGCCTTTTATCGGGTCATAGAGACACTGACCCGTTATCCCTCCACTGCCAGGAGTGGGGGGGGGGGGGGGGGGGGTAGTCGCTGCTCTGTGAAACCAGCCTGATGCTTTGCCCCCCATCCCTTAGGGAACACATGACCAACGGCCTATGCCCAAGCCACATGCTGGCTTATTACTGGCGAGCCGCCGAAGGCCCAAGTCGGAAGGAATATGCCAGCGTCCCAACAAATTGATGCCCCCACGTGAATTGAATTAAAAGGCTCGCGCAACCCAGCCCGGCTAACAACCCAATCTCATTGTAGTATTATAAATGCCAAATTTTCTTGCTTCAAATCGATGTGGGATTCAGTTTTGGACAGAGAAATTACAAGTAGAAAGGCTGGGATGAGTGCAACTGCTCGCAACAAAATATGGGGACCTTTTTTTCTCATCTATCTTCCACTAATTGTGTCGCATAAACCTGTTAGGTCAATTGAACAATCAGAATCTCGTTCAATTTCAGTTTCAACTCTGCACAAAGAATCAAGATAAGATAGCAAACCTGTGTTTAAAAAGGAGCAACAAGCAACAAGAGAAAAATGGAGTCCAACTTTTACCAGAATTTCAACATCCAAAACTTACTCAAAGTTTCCCTTTAAAATTTAACAGAAATTAGACAATAAAAGAAAGGAAAACTTGGGGCATATACAAGAATCTGACAAGATATCAAACTCACCTTCTTTAGTTATACATATGAGATGAAATAAAAGTTGAAAATTAAATAAAATATTATTTGAATATTATTTTTTAATATTATTTTTGTTTTAAAATTTAAAAAAGTTAAATTGTTTATTATATTTTATGTGAAAGTTTGGAAAAGTTATAATGATTATATGAGATAAGATGATTTGAACTATGTAACCAAACCGGACCGATGATTTCACCAATCAATAATGTAAAACTACTAGTTAAAAAGGCAACCTTTTTTTTTAATTACATATATGTGTGTATATATATATATATATATTAAGAGTTATGGTACTCATCATCCCACACCACACAGTACAATGAATACATTATTTTTATTTTTATTTTATTCTCGCCAAACTAATTAAGTTGTTCTACTTATCATCCATACACTACATACTTATTCTGAAAAAAATGAAAAAAAAAATATGGTGTGTGAAATGCTAAGTATAATTATTCATATATTAATGACCGGAACTTTATCCAAATTCAAATTCTCAATGAAGTGTACAAGAAATTAGGCTTATTTCGGCGGGCAATTTTGCTGCAAATAATACCTTTTATCGCTGCGGATATGTTTTCCCAGTGTTTTATGTTTTGCCACAAGCTGGATGCAATAGTTGCTACACGACAGTTTTTTCCCAGTGCTTCTTTAAAATTGCTGCAAATAGATTTAATTCTGGCGGACTTTAAAGCGCCGTAATTTGAATGCAACAGCGTCGGAAACAGTGGCTCTACCTGCATACTTGTCGAAAATGTTAAAGAAAATCGCAGGGAAAGAGAAAAGCGGAACATTTAGCAGCGGCAAATAACTCCATGGTGCGCCGTAATTCCTCAAAGGTTAAGTGGCGAAATCAGTCACTATAGTTAACGTGATGCAATTAGTGACGATTTAGTTAGTTGCCACAAAAAAGCATAGTTAATTTCCAGCGCACGGTTATTGCCGCAAATAGACACACTTTCAATCCAGAATGCAAAGTTAATCACTTGCATGTGTCACCCACGTATCATCGCTAGTGAGGCGCTTAGATCACACACATAGTCCCAACTAATGAGTTTTTGGCATGTTTTCCTTCCTTTCTAAGGAACAGTCCCCTATTTCTCCTTCACCAAAGACCTGGAGGAAAATAGGAAGTCTCTCTACCAGTACATTACATTGAATGTGCCTAGCAATATACCAGTGCACCCCCTTTTTAGTCGGGCTCAAGTTCTAGTTCCTGCCTTTCCAATAAAGATCTATTATTTTGAGTTTTGTTTAACTTTGGTGGGTTTAACTTGGAATGGTTTGGATTTAGAGATGAATTGAGATGAGTTGAAATTGTTTTGTAAATAATAGAATAAAAATTAAATTATTTATTATATTTTATATGGAAATTTGAGAAAGTTATTTTGAGATTTGAAAAAGTTAAATTGTTTATTATATTTTGTGTGAAAATTTAAAAAAATTGTAATGATAAAATAAAATAAAATAAGATAAGATAAGTTGAGGTAGATTTTAAATGCAAACTAGACCTGCTAAATCTGAAGGGAGCTCGATAAATCAAGTTGAAGAAGATCCTGGAAAGTCACATCTGGGAGTTGTACTAAAAAAAGAATGTAATCTAATTTGTAGCCACTCTTGAATGATAGATTGATGGGTCATTCTTCAATTGAGCAATGTCTGCACATAAGGCCTGTACACATGAAAAGATCGTTTTGCAGTGGTGGGAAGTTTTTGCCCTCCAAATGTAACCGTTTCTTGATTTAAATTCTATCATTGTACGGTTTTCATCATTTTTTTGCATACAGCTTTAAGTTTGAAAGTTGAGACACTGAAATGTCGCAAATTAATGTACTATCAATAGGTTAGGGGTGTACCATTGCTGCTTCTGTCGCCATGTATAAACAAAGCCATAAGGAAAATAGATGAGTTCTTGCAAGAAGCTTTGTTTCTGCAAAGCAGTATATATCAGAAATGATAGTTACAGTTGTGAGTACGCAAGCACCATGCAATAATTTTAAAAAAAGTGAATAAATACGAGACCTACGTGAAAAAGAAAATTAATTCTTTAATAATAAACTCTACGTTTTTTCAAAGCGATTGCACGGTGCTTGCACACTCCACAACCGTATGCAGCATTACTCTATCCTTATTCCAAGTCCCTACTTTCAAGATGACCTTGTCAAACATAGAATTCACTGAAACAGAGAGGATACATCATCTCTCAGACCAAACAAGAAACGCAACACCTACATGGCGGCCAGGCTCAAGTGGATGTGATTAATGGGAAGGATATGCAGTCAAAACTATTCTAGGCGACTACGTTTTGAAACCCTACTCAAACCCCAACAAAATAATCACTCAGAAAAGATCGCCTTCCTTGTGTGTGTGAATCACACAGTCAGAAGTCGGGTATGAGACACAAGTCAGCACATAACCTTCCTCCATTTGTTTGTCATCAAGGAATGAGCCATCAGACTGGTCCACTGAGCCTGACACCTTCTTCCCAGCACAGGTACAGCAAGCCCCAGCCCTGCATGAATAAGGCAACTCAACTCCTGCAGTTTCAGCTGAATCTAGGATGTAAGCATCATCAGGGGCATCGAACTCGTTCTCTTCACCATTTGGTCCTATAAGCTTAACCTTGTATACTGCCATCGCAGATGCTCTGAAAGAGGGGGATGCTTTCATGCCAAAAGCTTTGGAGATGTTCTTCACAGATCCAACAGATGATGGGCACTTGATAATGGCACTGGTGAAACCATTCCGAGGTGCAGTTCTAAGCATGCAATGGGAGGGAAGTCTCACAGTTGAGATGGTTGTCATAGTCGACATGGTTGCCCCTGAGTTTATAGCAAATTTCAGCTCGTCTACTAAATAATTTGCCTACCAAGTAGAGGAATTGAAAATAATGCCAAAAGCGATATTAAGGTAATAACATTAGCATTATCAGTAAAAACATATTTACTGATGATTAATATATAATGTTAATGAATATGAATTGAATTGCTCAAGGAATATGTGTATTCATGGAATTGTCGCACAAAAACATCCCCCCTAGATGCATATATGACAACGATGAATGAATGAATGCCCTCCTTAGACATTTTTATTTCTTCATCTGGCTTTGTTCTTGTTATGACCCTCAATGGTATACAAAGATTTACCACTAGAGCCCAGGAGAAATTTAGAACAGAAATTCTAAAATCAGGATATAAGAATATCTTTGTTATGGATATATTTTCCTTTTCAGAATGTTCAGTTCAAAGTGGCTCCTAATCACATCATCATTTCATCTGTACAAGTATTGGATCCGTTAGGTATGACTATAAAGAGAACAAGCCAGAGATACAGGCACATTCTGTTTGCTAACACAGCAGCCGCACATATAAGAGCTAAAACGGGACTAGGACCTTCCACTGCATCAGGTAGCTGAAAATTAAGAGAGAACATCTGGACCACAATCCCCCATCCTTCCCACACCACCCGCTCATCCACATACACACATATGAAATAAGAATATATTAGAACAGTTTTGAAGTATCAATTTCTCTGACCAGTGAGGCAATTACTGCTAAGAATTCCACGAGGATGGAGAGGTGCCGATCACTTTTAATCTTGAAATCTATTTCCACACAATACACTAAGGCAGATGGGTGAACATCCCTTGTGGCCAAGGGGGTATTTTGTATGCCCCTTAGAACTTCACAGAAAAATGGAACCAGGATTTCCATTCTGTAAGAAAAGGGCAATTGTTATATGGAGCACTATGAGAAGATGCAAGCTAAAAGGCTCTCTGCTCTTCACTCGAGGCTCCAATTTCATAACCACTTGATAGAAATAGTCTCTCTCTAGAATTTAACCAATGCCTACGTGTAGTTTGAAACTTGACTCTGTTAGGTCAAGGTCCTCCCACAGCATTGTCTCAATCCATATTGGCCCAGCACAGAATTGCAACAGATAAAGAGTTTCCAACTCTAGAAAGGTCACTTGTAAAATGATTTAGATGAATCGCCTAAACCTGCAGCAAGCATATATGTTCACGTCTTGATAGTTGATAACATAGTTACCACTTGGTTGCAGTATGGTGCACCATACAGAATCCCAACAGCTTTCCAAATGTCAGGGTTTGACTCAATGATGATGGCCCAGTGAAAGTGTGGTTCCCATTAGAATTAGCATAGTATGTTGATCAATGTAAACTGGTTCTATTTGCAACATTTTACTCTCAAATAAACACCCCCCGCCCCCCTCTACTTATCAAATAAATAAATAAATATCCCCTCTTAAGAGTTTATAGGGGCCAGACTTTCCATTCTGTAAGAATGGGACCATTATTGTCCAGAAAACTATGAGAAGACGCATGGTAAAGGTTCTCTGCTCTTCACTTGAGGCACTAATTTCATAACCACTCAAGGCTCCAATTCATAACCACCTAAGAGAAAATAGTCTCTGTCTAAATTATAGAGAAATAGTCTCTCTATAATTTAAGTATTTTGAAACTTGACTGTCTGTTAGATCAGGACTCAATCCATGTTGGTCCAGCATAGAATTGCGCCATACACGAGTATGAATTGCCTACAATTGCATCAAGCATATATGTTCGCCTCTTGATAGCATGACTCCCAATGTTTATCTAGCAGTATGCTGCACCATACAGAACACCAACAGCTTTTCATGTGCTAGGTTTTGACTCTATTACGACCCAGTGAGAGTGCGGTTCCCATTAGAATTAACATCAGCAAGTTGGCCAGTGCACACTGGTTCTATTTTCTATGTTTTTTACTCTTACATAAATAACCTCCTCTAATTCTATCTGACAGGCATCTCACACTCCTATGCTTCATATTTGATAACTAAGCATATATAGGGACCACATAGGCCTAAACTGCAAGTCACAAAGGCTGTGTTTGGATTTCAGAATTTACAATCAATGGATTTGAAGAATGATGAAAGTATAAAATGCTTGAGATGAAGTTGAACAACCCATAATGGATTTATCTGAGTATTTTGGTCCAACAAAAACAATTGTATGGTAAACTCGAAATTACATATACACCAAAGCGGTTTTTGATAAGCAACATTTTACACCAACTCATTTCAGATACACACAGTAATGAGATTGAAAGCATCCATGAGCTTCATCAAAAGAAAAAAATGGAGTTCTCCATACTTTACTCAATACTTCAAAAATTAGAACTACACTACAATTGCTTCTTTGGTATAGTTGGCCTGGCTTGGATTATGCCTAGAAGGATGCTAGACCTCTTGGAAACTGAAGAGGGTTATATGGCATCCCACTTGCAAGGTGTGTAAGATCACTCCTACTCCTATTGGTCATGTAGTGTATTTGGAGGGGAAGGAATGATACAAATTTAAGGACCATGAGAAGACCTTGTATGAGCTTAAGATATTCTTCAATACTCTGTTTCTTCAGGCAGTTGCTATAGATTTTAATGGGCTAAGAACCGAGATTTCATGATTTTCTTGTATCCTTGTCTATTCCTAATTATTCGTTTTCTTGGTGTACGCATTTTCCATTATTCTATCAAATTTACTATTACTCAACAAAAAGCAAAGAAATCCAGTTATCCAAATCCTTTTCATTAAGTACTTCCATCGTAATGCACTATGTAATTGAAGCAAAACTCAAATGTAAAGGGGAACTAAGAGTGCCTGGCTCAAGGAAGAGCGAGGATATTGGAAGACCTAAGGCCTTAAAAATCAAGAAGCATAATACTTCAAAAGTTCTAAAATAAATAATAGAATTTTGAATTTTTCAAAGGAAAATTACGATCAGTGCCTTACTCAAAAAAGATTCAATGGCATTTATTGTAGACAGAGTTTACCTCCAAACCGCAAGGCGAAATTTTGTAGAGACTATTGATGTGGGCTCTAAAATCTAATTATACAAATATAAACGATATGGTTTAATATAATACTTTAGATTGTAAAATTATTTTTATTATAAAGTAGACGGATTCTACGAACAGTTTGTGGGTTGTATTTGGGGGGTTGGTTTCTTCCGGGAAACCAGAACGGAGAGAGTAAAGTCCCCGATCTCTCATCATATATTAATTCCAGTAAAGAAAATTAAAAACATGAACTTGTAAACAAGACCATGCAACAAACGGACATGAACAACATCCACAAAATGCTAACATACCAACAGAAAGAGAGAGAGAGAGAGAGCGCTTACTGAGAGACAGACCGTGACTTGAGTGTACTCAAAAAAGAGCTTTCAGCGGAGAGAACGAGGCGTACAAAGTTACTAGTGGGTTGTAACAGGTAGATATATAGAGTCTAGACGCACGCATACTCCGAACATGTGTTGCGTGGTGCGTTTTGAGAAAGCGACGGCCTTTGGCATCTGTTGAAAGCCGGTTTTACCCAAAAGACGCACCGACTTGTAGATACCTAATTGCCAAAAGCCATTTGATAAAGCCCCCTACCAACCCACGGACTCACCAATCACCGCTCTCTCATTCTTGTTTATTTATTTCCTTATACTTAATTCATATGTAATTTAACTATGTATAATTAATTAGAAAAATTTTATTTATTATTCTATACACTACGCATCAATATATAATTTTTTTATTTTTTCTTCTATTTAAATATACATATTGATGTATAAATATATATATTTAAATAAAATAATAAAAATGACAAATCACATCTAATATATGAGATATAGATAAGAAATAACATTTCTCGATTAATTAACCAAAGTGTAATGCTAAATCAAGGAGACAACCCACAAAATATAAAAACTTATGACAATGTTGTGAACAATACATAAACAGTACCATTAATTTTGCCCTCCATTTTTTTATTTTGTGAATTCTCCCCTTATTTAAATCACTTCTCTTCTAAAATAAAATTATATCAATAATATCATGGATTTTACTTGCAAAATAAATAGATATAAGCATATCAAAACTAAAACATTTCATCTTGAAATTAATTTTTCAAATGATTTTCTAAGAAAATGTCCAAGTGAGTACATTATGAACAATTGTTTTTTGACCTGACCTAATGGTACCACCTAATTATATATTGTTAACTTATTGGCAATTTCTTGTTACTTTTACAAGGATTAAGGTACATGAAATCATTCTTTAAACATTGAATATAAGTTCTTACTCAAAAGTAAAAATCTGAAATGAAAAGGGGTAGACACATTAAAATGTTGTAAGATCTACTTTATTGCTCTTAAATTCGGATAAAAAATTGAAAAATTTGTCTAGAATGATATAAAGTTAAGGATCATTAACAACTATGAATGGATCCCAGAGAAGGTAACAACCCGTTCTATTGTATTGTATTGTTAGCGGTCGTCGCCATGTAAGAATGATAGATAGCTCAGCTAACATTCGCAGAATAGTAATACCAACCTATGTACCATATGCTAAAAAAGCACAACACCGCGGCCTTAACTTTCGGCATCGTTATGCCTGCTTGTAACTAGCAAGCTTCTTTTTTTTTTTAGAAAATCTACTTTGCCTCCTTAATTTGACACCTCTAGTTGATACCTAATCAAAATTTATTTTTTTATTTTATTTTTTTTTTACTTAATGATTAAAGAAGTGATTTTAAGTGTATTAGTGTATTTTTTTATTTTTTAAATATATTTAAATATGTTAAAAAAATGTAAAAAGAAAAAAAAAAAAAAAATTTACACTAGACGGTATACCCAGCGGTCAAAATGGATCGGCATAATAACCGCCCCCTTTTTTTTTTACGTTCCAACAACCTCCACATTTAGTAATGCATTAAATAGCTTACAATTTATATGTTTAATGCATTAACTTTCATATCAATTAATTCCAGTGAAAAAAATAGTTTATAAATTTTGAACTTATTATTTACAACTTAAATAATAAATTTTATTATTAAAAAATTATTTACAATTTAATAATTTTTAAAATATTTTCAAACATGTTACATCTATTTAAAAACTAATTAAAAATTATTTTTTTAAAAAATAAAAATAACGATCATTTAAATTTTTAAAAATTATAATCCTTAAAAAATTTGAAAATTATAATTATTTTAAAATTGGATAAGATACTTTCGTCTGACATTCTTTTTAAAATTTGAAATGCATTCGAAATAGCCGTTTTGAGAAAAAGTATCAATTTTCCTCAAACATTCCTTCTAGCTTATTTGAAATTAAAAAATACTTTCATATGTCACACCCAAATATCCAAATTTTTCTATTAAAGATCATTTTAGACTTTTTAAACACTTCATAAAACTCCTAATGTAACCCAAACCAAATGTAGGCTTCCAGATAGGTTTTTTTGTAGGTGCAACAATAAACATTTTGGATCATTTCTTTTCCTGGCCGATGTTGGAAGGCTGGAGCGTCGTTTTTCCGTCTACCCATTGTCCTATAAAGAGTGGGTTTGTATGTTGGGGGCAAGGGTAGGGAGAAGCTAAGCAAAACAATAGAGGGAATGAAACTGCCAAAACGTTCAGACTTGATATTCAACAACGCATCATGGCGCAAGTGAAAACGAAAAAATAGGCCTCACTTCTCCAGCGAAGGAAGTGTGACATCATGGCATCTACGCATTTAACCAACAAAAGGTAAAACAGCCTCTAAACAGCAAGAAAATGTGACAATTGGAAGGGAAAAAAAATAAGCTTGAAAGTATTGCAGAACTCCCTTGGCCAATAACTCCTCAGTATATGCGCACTGGTCTCCCCATGGTAGTCTTGAGAGACAAGCTCCTCACCTGATTCAAAGATTTGGTTAAAAAAAAAAAAAAAGGTCAAAAGACAATCAGGCTTGCAAACGTCAAAGGACTAAGACTTGAACTATCAACTTCGTAGAAAAGGTTGAACTAGTTTAAAGTTAATAGTAGATTCAGTTGCCTATACAAAGCAAGAGGGAGAGAGATCTTACATTTTGCCAGTTCTTCTTCAACAAGGAAACAAGGAAATTAACACTCATTTGAACATTTTGGAAGACCTGCTTCTCCTCCATGGCAACATTCCCAACAGCCACTCCCATGCAAAGCACCTTCTTCAATTGAAACTTAACCATAGCCTTTGTCTCATTAACTTTAGACTCGATCGTTTCTTGATGTGTAACAAGAGTTGGGAACTTCCCTACATTAGCGTTATTAAATCAGTCATAATAAACATTTACGAAATATACAACCACCCCACAGGTCCAATTAAAAAGGCTGCCTAACAATGAACAGAACCTTCAATTTTATTTTTATTATTTTTATAAGTACCGATATACAGAATCTTCAACTCCCAGGAAGATCTTTTAACAAGTAAGAAAGACACAAAAAGATATGTACAAGACCTTTCTTATTGTTTGCAAGAGAATAGATTTATCTCCGTGCAGAGAATATGTATATGAAAGAAAGGAACTGAAATTTTCTATATGCCCGCAACGGTACACGAGTGTTATCAAACTCTTTAGGTGGCTGCCCAGTTCTCTCTAGAGGCAGAATGTAAAAAATTCAATACACCTCACATTGTGGAAGAAAAATTTTAAAATCTTCAAATCAAATGCAAGCAACTAAAAACAAGCATCAAGGCCAAAATGGCAGAATGAATCAATTTCCACCTCTTATTGTTTACAAAAAATCAACAAAGGGATGCAATAGTAAATACACAAGAAATATACAACACCCCATAGGTTCAAACGAAAAAAGATATGTACAAGACCTTCCTCAGATTTATCTACATGCAGAGAATATAAACAATAAACAGAACCTTCAACTCTCAGGAACTTTTTTTTAAAAAGTGATCAAATGAGAAAAGATATGTACAAGACCTTTCCTAGACTTATCTACAAGCAGAGAATATAAACATGGAAGAAAGGAATTGGAATTTTCTATATGCCCGCAACGGAACACAAGTGCCATCACACTTTTCAAGGGCCACCCGGTTCTCTCAAAGGCAGTGAAGATCTTCATTCTCAGAAAATTATTCATAAAATAGCCAACAAAGATCCAAGGCAGAAGGTAAAAAAATACATTACACGTCTACCACTGCTCAAGAACATTGTATAATCTCAAATCAAACACAAGCAACTCAATGAAAAAAACAACAATGCAAAGATGGGAAAATGAATGAATTTCAATTCCACATTTCTTCTTGTTTACAAAAAATCACACATCAATCGTTAAAGGGATTATACAACAAATATACAACACACCATATGTCCAATGAAAAAGGCTACTCAACAATAATCAGAACCTTTAAATCTAAGGAACTTTTTTTCCCAAAAGTGATCAAATGAGAAAAGATATGTACAAGACCTTTCTCAGACTTATCTACATGCAGAGAATATAAACATGGAAGAAAGGAATTGGAATTTTCTATATGCCCGCAACGGAACACAAGTGCCATCACATTTTCAAGGCCCACCCGGTTCTCTCAAAAGGCAGTGAAGATCTTCATTCTCAGAAAATTATTCATAAAATAGCCAACAAAGATCCAAGGCAGAAGGTAAAAAAATACATTACACGTCTACCACTGCTCAAGAACATTGTATAATCTCAAATCAAACACAAGCAACTCAATGAAAAAGCGACAATGCAAAGATGGCAGAACGAATGAATTTCCATTCCCCATTTCTTCTTGTTTACAAAAAATCACACAACATAAATCGTGAAAGGGATTATACAACAAATATACAACACACCATATGTCCAATGAAAAAGGCTGCTCAACAATAATCAGGACCTTAAAATCTCAGGAACCTTTTTTTTAAAAAGTGATCAAATGAGAAAAGATATGTACAAGACCTTTCTCAGACTTATCTACATGCAGAGAATATAAACATGGAAGAAAGGAATTGGAATTTTCTATATGCCCGCAACGGAACACAAGTGCCATCACACTTTCAAGGGCCACCCGGTTCTCTCAAAAGGCAGTGAAGATCTTCATTCTCAGAAAATTATTCATAAAATAGCCAACAAAGATCCAAGGCAGAAGGTAAAAAAATACATTACACGTCTACCACTGCTCAAGAACATTGTATGATCTCAAATCAAACACAAGCAACTCAATGAAAAAGCGACAATGCAAAGATGGCAGATCGAATGAATTTCCATTCCACATTTCTTCTTGTTTACAAAAAATCACAAAACATAAATCGTGAAAGGGATTATACAACAAATATACAACACACCATATGTCCAATGAAAAACGCTACTCAACAATAATCAGGACCTTAAAATCTCAGGAACTTTTTTTTTAAAAAGTGATCAAATGATAAAAGATATGTACAAGACCTTTCTCAGACTTATCTACATGTAGAGAATATAAGCATGTAAGAAAGGAATTGGAATTTTCTATATGCCCGCAACGGAACACAAGTGCCATCACACTTTCAAGGGCCACCCGGTTCTCTCAAAAGGCAGTGAAGATCTTCATTCTCAGAAAATTATTCATAAAATAGCCAACAAAGATCCAAGGCAGAAGGTAAAAAAATACATTACAGGTCTATCACTGCTCAAGAACATTGTATAATCTCAAAGCGAACACAAGCAACTCAATGAAAAAGCGACAATGCAAAGATGGCAGATAAAAAATACATTACACGTCTATCACTGCTCAAGAACATTGTATAATCTCAAAGCGAACACAAGCAACTCAATGAAAAAGCGACAATGCAAAGATGGCAGATTGAATGAATTTCCATTCCACATTTCTTCTTGTTTACAAAAAATCACACAACATAAATCGTGAAAGGGATTATAAAACAAATATACAACACACCATATGTCCAATGAAAAAGGCTACTCAACAATAAACAGAAACTTTAAATCTCAGGAACTTTTTTTTTCAAAAAGTGATCAAATGAGAAAAGATATGTACAAGACCTTTCTTAGACTTATCTACATGTAGAGAATATAAACATGGAAGAAAGGAATTCGAATTTTCTATATGCCCGCAACGGAACACAAATGCCATCACACTTTCAAGGGCCACCCGGTTCTCTCAAAAGGCAGTGAAGATCTTCATTCTCAGAAAATTATTCATAAAATAGCCAACAAAGATCCAAGGCAGAAGGTAAAAAAAATACATTACACGTCGACCACTGCTCAAGAACATTGTATAATCTCAAATCAAACACAAGCAACTCAATGAAAAAGCGACAATGCAAAGATGGCAGAACGAATGAATTTCCATTCCACATTTCTTCTTGTTTACAAAAAATCACAAAACATAAATCGTGAAAGGGATTATACAACAAATATACAACACACCATATGTCCAATGAAAAAGGCTACTCAACAATAAACAGAAACTTTAAATCTCAGTCACTTTTTTTTTAAAAAGTGATCAAATGTGAAAAGATATGTACAAGACCTTTCTTAGACTTATCTACATGTAGAGAATATAAACATGGAAGAAAGGAATTGGAATTTTCTATATGCCCGCAACGGAACACAAGTGCCATCACACTTTCAAGGCCCACCCGGTTCTCTCAAAAGGCAGTGAAGATCTTCATTCTCAGAAAATTATTCATAAAATAGCCAACAAAGAACCAAGGCAGAAGGTAAAAAAAATACATTACACGTCTACCACAGCTCAAGAACATTGTATAATCTCAAATCAAACACAAGCAACTCAACGAAAAAGCAACAATGCAAAGATGGCAGAATGAATGAATTTCCATTCCACATTTCTTCTTGTTTAAAAAAAGTCACACAACATAAATCGTGAAAGGGATTATACAACAAATATACAACACACCATATGATCAATGGAAAAGGCTACTCAACAATAATCAGAACCTTTAAATCTCAGGAACATTTTTTTTAAAAAAAAGTGATCAAATGAGAAAAGGCTACTCAACAATAAACAGAACCTTTAAATCTCAGGAGCTTTTTTTTTTAAAAAAGTGATCAAATGAGAAAAGATATGTACAAGACCTTTCTTAGACTTATCTACATGCAGAGAATATAAACATGGAAGAAAGGAATTGGAATTTTCTATATGCCCGCAACGGAACACAAGTGCCATCACACTTTCAAGGGCCACCCGGTTCTCTCAAAAGGCAGTGAAGATCTTCATTCTCAGAAAATTATTCATAAAATAGCCAACAAAGAACCAAGGCAGAAGGTAAAAAAAATACATTACATGTCTACCACTGCTCAAGAACATTGTATAATCTCAAATCAAACACAAGCAACTCAATGAAAAAGCAACAATGCAAAGATGGCAGAATGAATGAATTTCCATTCCACATTTCTTCTTGTTTAAAAAAAGTCACACAACATAAATCGTGAAAGGGATTATACAACAAATATACAACACACCATATGACCAATGGAAAAGGCTACTCAACAATAATCAGAACCTTTAAATCTCAGGAACATTTTTTTAAAAAAAAAGTGATCAAATGAGAAAAGGCTACTCAACAATAAACAGAACTTTTAAATCTCAGGAGCTTTTATTTTAAAAAAAGTGATCAAATGAGAAAAGATATGTACAAGACCTTTCTTAGACTTATCTACATGCAGAGAATATAAACATGGAAGAAAGGAATTGGAATTTTCTATATGCCCGCAACGGAGCACAAGTGCCATCACACTTTCAAGTGCCACCCGGTTCTCTCAAAAGGCAGTGAAGATCTTCATTCTCAGAAAATTATTCATAAAATAGCCAACAAAGATCCAAGGCACAGGGTGAAAAAATACATTACACATCTATCATTGCTCAAGAACATTTTAAAGTACAATTTCAAATCAAACACAAGTAAATGAAAAGGTAACAAGGCAAAAATGGCAGAACGAATGAATTTCCACATTTCTTACTTTTTACAAAAAATATACCCAACAAACCATCAAATGAATGCAAATGACAAAAAAGCATGCCACGTAACAACCTCAAAACAAAAACATTCTAAAAGATGTGCTGCATATAAAACAACTATAAGAACAGCAAATGCAATAAATTAATATAGTACACTTGCCTGCCTTATTGAGGCCAGGGCCCAAAAGTCTGGGAATCTGCTTAATGACAGCTTCAGATGCTAAAAAGGCATGGTATTTCTTGGCAAGCTTCTTAACCAATTTCTTGTTTTTGTTAAGCTTTTTCAATGCTTCAACATCCATATAATCTAAGCCAATCTTCTCCGCCTGCATGACATTGCAAAATTTCGATCACTGAACAAAATTCCAATCATAAATGATCAACCTCATCAAAAGAAATGAAAAAGAAAAGCAACTTACTCTGAAGCAGATACGAGTTAAAAAAACACAGGAAAAGAAAAGTATGATGGTAATAAATAGGACACGTTCAAACACACAAATACAACTTGCCATCACAAACTAAATACAATTACAAAAAATTTATAAGTTCATGCCAATTAGAAAGCTTGAATGTAGACGAATCATATCAGTGCACTCAAACCCAATAATCAATAAAAACTCATAAATCTCTATACTAAAAGCAACCAACTAATAATGCTAGTACAGGGAGTTAAACTAGGGACGTGGCAGGGACAATACCCGTATTATGTGGTTTCCTAAAGAGTAGCACATCCAAACATGTGAACAGACCACCACAGATTTATAAAATAATTTCTCACCTTCACCCTCTAAGAAATTGATATCTGTATGTCACGTACAATCTCCACAAATATATCTTCCCTTCTCACTTCTAATAGAAAGTGAAACTTTCATTTGACCACAGCAAATTTCGGATTGCATAACCAGAGAAATTAGAAAGTACAGTATTTAACCATATATAATATACCCATTCACAAATCTCAAATTGTAAAAATCGTTTTCTGCATAAGTACAAAATCGAACTGAAAAAATAGGTGCAGAAAATAAAAGTAAAAGTCTTTAAGATTTCTGAACAATTTATTCACAAAACATTTGACATTACTCTTACGTTTCTTGTAAATCATGGAGCTAAGAGTTGTAACAGGTCATAATAAACCTCAGAGAACTTCATCAGTACTGCCTTCAAAGAAATTAAAAGAATATAGGCATTTAAATCTACGAGACATCAGGAAACATAAAGGTTCAATCAATATAAATAGATACCTAGACACTCATTTGAGATGGAAACTACAACAAACTCTCAGCCAAGTGTAACAGCATCACTACCTCTTCAACATGTTGAGCATCTCCAAGCATGCAAACTTTCATCTTTGGACGAGGAATATGTGGCAACTTAACAGAACCACTGAATCGCTTATCCTTTTGGGGATCATAATTTTTTAGCCCAATCTGGAGCTCAATGGTCTCAGTGAAATTACGCTTCTTCTCTCTGGATCCAGTAAAGAGAGTAGAGATGGCCTCTCGTACGGCATCGCTCTGAAGCTTACTGTTGAAAGAAGGATCAAAGAAGTGAGATCACAGAAACTGAAGTGCATCAACCTGATGATTTCATCTTTCATCGTCGTATAGGAAATATTCTACATATTCAGGGCAAAATAATGAAACAATCTGAGACACCGAGTAAAATGGCACTGGTTTTCAATGTTCAGTTTATAAGCAACACTATCAGACATCAATCCTAATCAAATGCATTATCCAACATCACAATCATGATTCTGCCTACACACATTCAACAGATCACATTCTTGAGAAACAAAACAGTTGAGTTACACGTATAAACAACCACCACCTATAGCTTTACTGATAAGGAACGAAAAAATGTTGATATAATGAGAAATAGTCTACAGTCATTCATGGGTAATCAATGGGGAAATCGATCCTTGAAAAGCACACCAACCTTATACATCATGTGAAATAGTAACATTTAAAGTTTAGCTATGGTGAGAAATGGACAAGACATGCTCCCCATATAAGCTAAAGTTTAAACTTTCTACCAATATTTGCAACAAAAATAAGAATGCCACAAGGTTCTTTGACAACAACCATAAAATGAAAAGAGTCGACCAAAGATGATATAGCATGTCACCAATCTTAAAAAATCACAGATTCTTCCGAATTACAAAAATAAATTAACTTCGCATTGCGAGCATTAGAACTTCAATCATACAATTGGCACTGCTAATCATCACGGAATTTCAACATATAATACTTCCTAAAACCCTAAAAGCGAAAGCATCATAACATGACAAGGCCTATAGAAAAGTAAACACAAGTTGATATTTCGAATACCTCATGTTCGAATTTCGAAGGCCTACTTTCACAGACCCACTAACAGCTTTTCCTACTGCAAACCAAACCAAAGCACGTCAAAAAAAAAAAAAAAAAAAAAAAGAAGCCACTCATATACTTACGTAAATGAAGTATTAGAAACGAACAGAAAGAAAAGCTTGTAACCAGTATAAAATCTCAAATTTTAATACATTACCCGACTTTCTCGGGAAACAAACAAGGATTACAGATCTAGAAATAAAGTAACAAGGCAGTTTTCAAAAAGACAAGATAGGATTCAGATTCTCAAAGTCAACGAGAAAAACCTGTTGCGGTTGCAGAGGGAGGTGGTACCAGAAGAAAGAGGAACTCTACCTAGGGTTTCTAGCGGCTTAGCATTCAGAATATATAGCAGTTAGCAACGGGAAGAACTGGCATTATCTGCTAAACCCTAATAGAAATGTACACGTGTCGGAACAATTGTGGCCCAATTTGTAAAAATATTTTATTATGGGTTTGAGCCTTCATCAGGCCCACCAGGCCACCACAAACGCTACCTAATAAAAGATAAAATAAATAATAATAATAATAATAAAAGAACTAATACATATAAAAATAAATACATAAAAATAAATTTATAAATTGACATGATTTAACGTGATTTGTTAAATCTATTATATATTAAAAATAATTTTATAATTTGATGTACAATATTAAATCACATCAATTTATAGATTTATTTTTGTATAATTTCTTAATAATTAAAACATTTCTCAAAAATTAAATAAATAAATAAAATAATCATATATTTAAAATTACTTTCCAACAAGTTATTTTCGTTTGAAACAATATAAAGATAGTATCATTCCTATAAAATAATCATATATTTAAAATTAATTTCCAACAAGTTATATTTGTTTGAAACAATATAAAAATAGTATCATTCCTATCCTCGATTTTATTTTTCAAAAAAGTAACTACATCATTATTCGAACTTGTATTATCAAGTATTTTTTGTCGCCTCCAATTAATCAGGTATATCTCTATAGTCCTACCAAGTGTATCACCCTTATAATTTTCAATTAAACAAAAAGAGAAGATCTTCTTTTATAGTTTTAAATCATTATCAATAAAATGTACAATGAGACACATGTATCTATATATTTGAGATTTTGCATGGATATCCATGTATCCATGATAAAGGAAATTTGTTGCCCTTGAAAAAAACTTTTCAACTTATGTTTTTATCTCAAATATACACTATAACAATCATTGGCAACCATAACATGAGATTGGATTCCTAATCACTTAAGTTGAACAACAAGCATAAATCATTTAAAACACTCCTCTTTGATAAAGCTAAATGACAACTCATCAAGAATAATTATTTCTGTTAGGGCTTGCCTACAAGTTTCAACACTAAAGGTTATAGGAACAAGTCTTCCCCTACTACTTCCCCCATCCTTGGCTTTCTAGCCTAAGGTAGTTTGAGATTATCAATCTCATTAAATGGGCATTTCTTACTGTAACGTCCATCTTTGTGGTGTAACTTTTTATAAAATGATTTTAGAAAGGACGACCGGAATTACTGTTCGATTTAAAAAAAAAAAATTTACTTCCATACCCAGGGTGCAAGACTCTACGTTATAAAATAAAATGTGTTTCGAGAATAAAAGAGATTTACAGCGAAAAACATTAATCTTAAGATAAAAATGCCTCTCATACAATTAAAACTCCCATGCCTAGACTTCCGTGCTCTTCCCCTTAGGCCGTATCCGTCTTGACGCGTACTGCTCATTCAGTTCCTATGAGAGAAGGGGCATACATAAAAACTAAAATGAGTCGATGACTCGTAAGCATTACTTCATATAATAACATAGGCTTTCATTCATGCATTCATCATTCCATACATACTATACGTACATGCATACATGCGTTTGTTTGAAAACATCATTGGACGAGATTTTTCTTTAAAAATGGTTTTCTCTTCTTTAAACATTTCTCCTGTTAGTACCTTCATTTCTTAAAAAATACGTGCATTCATACATTTATATATTTTTTCTTATCATTTTCATTGGTCGGTACACACTGTTACGCCCTGTGTGTTGGGGTTAGCGGTCTTCATTTGGACTTGGACTCCGCCCATGGCCACGGGTTGGGAATCTCTTTTCAGTCAGGGGTCGCACTGGGTGCACTACCAGTACTACTTACCCGACATTTCAATCTGCTCATTCTTTTGGTACCATTTTCATTCATTTATGTGGTCGTTACGTATTTTCATACATTAAACGTTTAGTCCTTTCTTTCAGTTCAGTCCTTTCATTTTCAATTATTTTCATTTAACAGTTCATTCATGGAAAAACATCATTTAAAAGCATGGGCTTAAACATCATCTTTCATGGCATCATTTAAAGCATCAGTTCATGGCATCCTTAAAACATCAGTTCATAGAGACATTTTAAAACACTTTATTCGCATCATTTAAAGTAAAGTACGAGGCAGAAGCCTCAACATTTCTTTTCGTGGAAAATACATACAATAAATACTACGTATAGTCATCCATTCACATGCGTATAATTAAAACTTTGGATGCATAAAAAGGGGCTGCCAAGGAGGGCCATTACATACGTATACCTTTGAACACTGAGCATGCTTCGTAAAACATCTTTAGTGGAAAAGCATTTCATTTTTATTTTTATATTCTTTTCGAAAACTCTAGAAGAGTATGAACGTAATACTTACCTAGACTCCATGCTACTTTCATATTATGCAGTTCATTCATATGCGTGTCAGATGGCAACCTACATATATATACATAAAATTGACGTCATTATTTATCTAATGCATAAGCAACTAAACTTAGAAGACATAAACTACAATTCATTTGGAACACTCTTCTTCTATCCCGTGCTCTTACGTGCCTTTTACTATGTTACAACTTTTGGGATCCATTTACTGTCACTACATCTTCCAAATTCAAAGTCTTACCTCGAGTGCCCATTCACTAAAGTGAATTCATGATTCACCTTAGGATTAAGACACTAAAACATTTATCTTACTCTTCCTATTGACCACATTCTGACGCATGATTCCGACCGACGGAATCATGCATCCCAATCCTAGACAATACACCCGTCCCTACCTCCATGCACCTTAGCTCACACTAATCCTTATTCCCATTCATACATGCCACACGACTCTAAGCCAACTCCGAGACTTAAGCACCGTTTAACCATGCTTAGGACAGATTACTCATTACATATGGTGAATCAGTCTGGCACATGTGTCTCACCAGATTACACAAGTACCTGACCCATTTATCACCTAAGACCAACATATAACACGTTGATCACATGCTCATAGGGACAGGCACCATACTCCGATACCAACATTCTCTTAATCTGGCTAGCATGACTCTTCACACTACCCGTCCCTTTTAACAGTTCATCCCAACACTTAACACGACAAGACTCCATTCACAACTACGCCTTACGTCACTTCATAGCTCGAAACTACTCCCAAGCTACACTGTGACTTTGTCACATCACCTGACATCCTATTACGTCATTTTTATGCCAACTCCTAACTCATCGTGAGTACGGTCCCTCACGTACTCCTGTCACATCGTGACATCTCGTCACGTTCTTGTTACGCCATTCCTACACTAACTCCTCACCCATCACAAGCATGACTGCCAGTAACCATGTCACTTCATGACATTCCCCAATCATGCTTCTGTTGCCCACTCTTACACTTGTTTTGTTATTTCACACATACTCTCAGTCATAAGTCAATTACGGTAACACCTGTCATCTCAGACTACAGGCCACGTCTTAACTACCTTGGGACACTGCTCCACAATTCTCGACACTACTCACCACACTCTACACCCATCAACCACAACCATCCTTATCTCTACGACACACCACACGGTGTATTGCTTCACCTTATTCCACGTGTACTCCCTCCATACACACTACGACCCATCACCACTACTACATACACGCCATATGGTGCATCACTCCACCACATGGTGTACACTCAACGTGTACTCCCTTCGCACATGTTATGCCACACAGCGTATACTCCACGTGTACCCTTCCCAATCCACACAACGTCACGTCACCATTACAGCACATACTCCACAACCACACTTCACAGCACAGTCCACAACACTTTACAGCACAGTTCCCAACTACGCCCAACACTTCACATACACAACACATCACATCACCACACTACACAACAAACCCCACAATACTAACAGCACAGTCCACAACCTAACCAACCAACCAACTAACATATAACATAAATAATAAGGGAGAGAAGGTTATACCATCGACGGGATAACCCGTGCGTTGTTCACTGACCGTCACAGTTGATGACATTAGAAGGGTCGTACATGGCGGCTAAGGCTGTGCACATTGACGGTTAGCCGCGTACAGTGGCTGTTTTGGCCATTGGAGGTGGCTAGAGTTGCGGGTCTAAGCGTAGGAGGGTGGGGTTGTGATCCTGGAGTGGTGGTCTCGTGGTGGTGCCGAGGTGGCACACGTCGAAGGCACGGTGGCTCGTGAAAGAGTTTAGGCCATGGGTCTCAAGGCATGGAAAATATAGGGGGAGCTTGGCTGGTCGTGGCAAGCCATGGAGGAGCTCAGAAGATTGTTGGTGGAGCTATGGTGGCGAGGTGGAGGCGGCACGGCAGGCTACAGCGGCAAATCTAAGCCGTGAGGTGGAGAGGAGCCGTGGGAGAGAGAGAGGGCTTGAGAGGAGTAGAGGGCTTGGCTGGCTTGAAGGAGCTCGGGAAGGAGTCATGGTGGTCAAGGAAGGTGCTCAGTGGGGCTAGGACTGACGCACGGCGGCACTAAGGCCGTCGGTAGTAGTGAAACCCATGTGAAACCCATTTATGGGTTGTGCGTGTGTGGGACAAAGAGGGAGATGGAGGTTCGTGGTGGCTGGGCCAGCAAGAGTGGTAGCCGATGTGAGGTGGTGGAGGTGCGGTGGCTTTGGTAACCGTGTACGGCGGTGATAGGGGCTACACACGGTGAAGCCGTGCGTGAGGAGCTACGGGCGTGCGTGGGAGAGAGTGGCTGCGAGGCAGAGGATGGGTTCGATGGTGGGAGCTTGCCAGAGTGAGAGGACGCCGGTGGTGGTGGCGGTGACGCCAGCCAGCGTGCTGCGGCGTTGGGCTGGAAGAAAAGAGAATCGGGTGAGAGGGAGAGAGGAGTGCGGCGTACGCTGGGGGAGAGGGAGGAGAGAGAGAGAGAAGGGAAAAGTGAGGGAGAAAGAGAGAGGGTTTGAGTATTTAATCCAAACCTTTCATCTTGGGATCCTCAAAACTATCTAATGGTGGGCTTTAAATACTGATTTAGAAATACGTAAACATTAATTTAACTAAAAGCACTGAGAGGAATTAAGATAGAATATTATTTAAACTAAAATTTCGTTTATAATATAATATTTTTTCATCATTAATAAAATGATAAAGTCTTATTTAATATCTTTAAAAGAATAAAACCATTTAATTAATCAGAGTTTTCAACATAATTTAAATCTCATAATATTTTAAATTGTTGAAATCATTTTAATAAATGATATTAAAATGATTTCCGACAATTATAATATTTTTGGAGCTCTTCAAAAATATTATAATTGTATTATTTAAAATCAAGCTTAGTTCAATAAAACTGAAAATACCCTATAAATATTTCCAGTGCATTTAAAACATTGGGCGTATTTTAGAAATCACATAATATCTTTAGAAACAAGCTATCGAGGTTTGACACGCATAACGAGGCTTGCAGTTGAATTTGCTTACGTTGAAAAGAATGAGCGGGGTGTTACACTTACATTGATGTTCAATGTAATACTTCATAGATTTTGTACCTTTTGCTTTCATATCACATACATAATTGGACCACAATAATTATATGCAGGTCTAGGTTTACTTGAATCATATTTTGGTATTCTTGTGAAGTGATCACAAACCATTGATCTAGTTTTAGCCCACCACTGGTCCATTACCACTCGATCTAATACTTACATTGGATGGGAGTGGGGGAATGACTTGCCCTTATGTTGAATTAGCATTATCTATGGTAGAGTCTCCCAGAAGTGTTTCTTTTGAAGTGTCTATTTAGAAAACAATCAAACAAAAATCAATTAACAAGTAAGCACTATAAACTGAAACTGAAAAAAAAAAAAAAAAAAAAAAAGAAGAAGAAAAACTGAAAATAAGCAAATAATCACACTAGAAATAAAGCATTCAGTTTTCTAGTTCTACAATAGCTAGCACACATAGAAGTGCTAATATTAAAAAGAAATAAACCAAGAGGGTTTTTCAAAACTCATGAACATAAAGTGAGACAGAGGCCTCGTTTGGTTTCACAAACCATCTCATCTCATCCCATTTTATGTCATCTTATCTCTACATCCAAACATCATTCAAATACAAACACTTTTCAATTTCAAATTTTGAACTTTTAACATTTTCATCTAATTATTACATAATCATTACAACTTTTCTAAATTTTTAAACAAAACATAAAAAGCAATTCAACTTTTTCAAATTTCAAAATAAAAATTATATTATAACAATATTTTAACTTTATTATAATATTTTTATTCAACTTTTTTCTCTTTCATTTTTAAAAATTTCATAAAACATCTTAAGTCAAACTATATCACTATTATTCACAAGCTATCTCACTACTTTTCATATATTTTTTTTTATCTCATCTTATCTCATTTATGTAACCAAACAAGGCCAGAGTATTTTAACCCATTAAATCACAAATAACAACGGATATACATGCTAAAAAATTGAAAAACTTTTGGTCATCTCTACCATGAAGCTTGATCTATTTTCACTTCTAAAGACCTTAACCTAGTCTAATAATATATACACCAATTAAAGACCCAATTGCACCAGCCACATATATTTTACCGACCCAGTTGCATACGGGGACAAAGTGAGAGAAAGGGTGCATTTTATTTTCTAATTTGCATTCGACACCCAAAAATTATGAATAAAAATTGAAAATACAGGCTATAGCATTTGCTGCATTCCCTTTTCTAATTTGAATTCAACACCCAAAACATCTTTCTTTTTCTTTCTTTTTTTCTTTTTATTTTTATCACTTTCGTTATACATGCTAACCTTAGAAGGCTAACTCCCATTTCGATAAAAACATTCCTCATCTCTCTATATCTTTCAGTGTATGTGTTATTGTTTTTGAACTTGAAAATTGAAAACTAAATCTGGATTCCGTACCTTAGATGCAGTGGCAACGTGTGGCAGAGGAGCTGGGAGTTACGACGGGGGCAAAGTAAAGAGACCGAGAGATTGAGTAGGGGGAGGGGAGAAAGAAGGGCAGATTCATCATTCGACTGTGTTGAAACGGCGTCGTTTAGATTGAATTTGTAATTGGATCTAAACAGCACCGTTTAGATCTAATCTCACTCTAAACAACATTGTTTCATATAATATATTACAAAAAATTTACCTAATTATTTTAATTAGGTTTAGATACTAGGTATGTATCATTGTATATAATATTATGATTTATCATGATTCATATAATATATTAGTCAATTGATAACATATTAATAATTGTATATTTAACATTTTATATTGTCAATGGTGTTAGGTTAGATAAAAATTATATAATTAACTTAAACGACTACTATATAAAATAATATATATGTATAAATATATAATTATATTCGGTCACTCGGGTGAAAAAACCCCACCCTGGGACCGAACCAAAAACTGAAATTTCCCATATATTACAATTGAAACCGATTGGTTTCACTATCGGTCCGGTCCGAACTAATCGAAACCGTTCAATACGATCGAGTTTTCTGGTCCAGATCAAAAATTTTACACCCCTAATAAAAGGTCATTTGAAAATTGTACTACCATGCATGTGATCATAAGATTAAAGAGCAAACCTGTAAATATCTGAAAGTTGTATGGATATTTTTTTTCATTGACAATCTTTCTTAAAATTGGAATTGCGTTCCATATTATTTGGAAAAACACGTTTAAGAAAAAACAAAAATACTTTAATATATAACACCCAAACAACCTAATTTTATTATTAAATTTTTTTAAAGCTATTTAAATATTTATTAAGACTCCTAATGTAACTCCAAACAGACCTTAAGTAATTAATTATCAATTTAAAAAATGTTGTATGTGTGTGTGCATGCGGTGCTCATGTAAAAACTTATAGAACTTAGGGACAAAATCCCAAAGAAGTTTTTGAAAATTTTCCAAATTAGAGTTGTAAATATATCTGCATCAAAATACTTGATTATAATGACAAATAAAAATCATAAAAGTTTTTACAAAACTAAAATATACCCCTCACAGAAATGAATTTCTTGCCAAGCATATTTTTATTGGGCTTGTTGCTTTTCAAAACTTAATAAATATATGGTAAAAGAGTTTCCTAATCCAAACATCTTTCAATTGGATCCATCCCTAGCCATGAGGCCTTATGTTATTATTTTATAAGTAATATTAGATACAATAATAAGTTGTGTAAACACATGCTGCGCACTCATTTTGAAAAGAGTAGGATCTACCTTTAAAAAATTAAATTTTCTCTTGTAAATTCCTTATGTACTTTTTTTTAAAAAAAAATAAGTGCATGAATTTGCAATCCATGACTGTAAATATTATTTTTTATTAAAAAAAAAAGAGAAAAAAGTGCCGCATAAGAAAAACTCATTATATATTTTTATTTATTTTTTATTTTTCTAATTTTTAATAAAAGGCATTTGGGGTGATTGAAAAAAAGATAATAGCTACTTTTTATCTTTCCATATTTGCATTATGTAGGAAAGGCTCTTTTTTTTTTTTTTTTTTTTTAAAGGAATAGGAAAGGCTCTTTATTGACAAATACATAATATATTACCTCAAATTACATTAATTTATAATTATGTTTTTTAATTTTCTTTATACACGTATAAATTTTATTTTTATATCTACTTTATCCCTTAATTCTAAACAATCAACATATCTTTTTTTTTTCCCCTTTTCTCCCCCTCTTCCAAAATTGTTCAAAAAAAAAAAAAAAAATTTCTCTGTGCTCCTCAATTTTCCCTTCTTTCAAACGAACTTATAAATATATATATAATTATATATGCATCTGTTTTACTATAAACAAACTTTTATATATATGTATCTGTATGCTCCTCAATTTTCCCTCCTTTCAAACGAGTTTTCCCTCCTCAATCAGTTACTTGAATCATTCTTGATCTAGTAGTGCACACAATGAGACGCCACAAATATATTCATTACTCCATGATCACCATTGTATTCTCTTTTGGGTGCTATTCGTATTATTGAATTAAATTCTGAATCCAAGATCAGTTTTAGATTTTGCGGTGTGATGGGAGAGATCCACCATAGCCAACGCCTGCGATCAAGATCTTCTTGACTCACTCGTAGTCTATTGTTGGAGTTCTTTTATTTCGATCCAAACCATATTCTTTTATTTCAGGTAATCACTGTGATTCTGGGTTTTATTTTTCTTTTTTCGGTTTTCATATTTTAATTCTTTAACTTTTTTCGTTTTACTGAAATTTTTAATTTTTTATTTCCTGGGATGAGTACGATTTTGGTACAATTTCTTGAATTCTTGTTGATATCCAGATGCTTAATCTTGTTTTTTGTATGTGCTTTGTGCATATATTTTGGGCTACATTTGACTTGAATTTGTTACAGTGTATACCAGTTGAATATTTCATGCTTATAATTTTCCCTTTTGTTTATAGATTTTCTGTTTGTGGAGTGGGCCAACCTTCTGTTATTACCTGCACAAGGAAGATATATGCAGTGGTTTCAAAGATTTATCAAAAGTTGTGAATTATATTTTGGAGCTCTTATTAAAAAAAAAAAAAAGATTTGGAGATATGGAGCATCTTCCTGTTGAAGTTGTTGGAAACATATTGTCTAGGCTCGGAGCTGCCCGAGATGTGGTAATGGCTTCTGCAACTTGTTCAAAATGGCGAGAAGTTTACTGCAAACATCTTCAAACATTTTCATTCAATTCCAGTGATTGGCCTGTTTATCGTGATTTGCCAAGTCAAGTTCTAGAAATCTTAATAACTCAAACCATATTTCAAACAACGGGATTAGAAGCACTATATATTCTGTTAGATGCTAAGTTCTTGGCTTCCACCGTCATTTCTTGGCTCATGTATACTAGGAAAAAATTGCGGCGATTGTTCTGTAATGTTCAAACTACTCCAAGTGTAAAGATACTTGAAATATTTGGCTGGCATAAGTTGGAAACTTTGGCCTTGGCACATAATTCCATTAGTGGGGTCTTTAAAAGATTTCCTTGTTTGAAATCCCTATCTTTAAGATTTGTTAGTATTTCAGCACTAGATTTAAGTCTTCTTCTCATTGTCTGCTCGAAAATTGAAACCTTGGAACTTATCGATCTAGAAATTGCAATGTCAGATGAAGATGAGGAATTGACAGTTGAGCTGATCAATCCCACATTGAAGACTCTTTATGTTGAAGCAATCAGTTTGGATAAGCTTATATTGCAGGTAGATAGCATTGAGCGTTTGAACTTGAAATTTTGTGCCTTTGAGGATTTCAAAATTGTCAGAAAGGGGACTTTAAAGCAGCTCAAGACTGATGATGTTAGTTTATTCCATCTTGATACTGTTGAGACTGTAGATATCAGAAAATTCTCAATAAGGTGGCCAAAGCTCTACAAGATGATCTTAAGATCATCAAAATTAAGAAGATTTCAGCTTTGGGATATGGTGGTTTTTAAAGAAGATGAGATTGTGGATTTGGAAACAATTGCTGTTAGTTTCCCACAGCTGACCCACCTTTCATTGTATTATGATTTTAGCGTTGGAGTGGTTCACTATGGTCTGCAAGAAAGGTCTTCTCAGTTGGTGAATTTGACATTTTTGGAGCTTGGTTGGACTGTAATTAATGATTTCTTCCCAGGTTGGGTTGAGGTGATGCTGAAACGATGCACAAATCTAAAGAAGTTGGTCATTCATGGGGTTATTCCGGAGGTCAAAACCCATAAGGAATGCCAGATGCTGGCTGATTTCACGTCTGCCATTGTCGAGCTCATAAGAAAATACATTCATTTGGAGGTGAAATTTTATTTCGAGTAGAACTCTGCAAAATTCCATAGCTGGAAATCCATTTTTGGCTCAATTCTGTTGTGTACTAGGTCTATAGGCACATGTTTAGGTACATTTTACATCATATAGAGACTGAGCATGTTAACGAAAAATGATGATAATTACAATCTCTTGCATTTGACTAATTTTGTAGTTTTTCAGCAAAATATTTTTTTCTTGATTGCTACAAAGACCTCGGTTTGCTCTCTCTCTCTCTCACGCACGCACACAGGTGTTTGTGCATGTGGCCTGTGAGTGTCCGCACACACACGCAACCACTCGTCTTGGATATGCCCTTTCTTCACTTTCTCAACAATTTCCACGCTATATTTTGCTCTGAGTCACTCGTATGAAGTTGTGCTCAACATTTTGATGGCCAATCTCTGCATTTCTAGACACCAAACCCAACATTTTTGCTCCAACTCTAGCAGTTTCATTTTTTGTTTGAGACCCTCATTCGACCAAGTATGAAATTTAAATGGAAGAAATGACTGGAAAATCACCCAAAATCATCAACAAGAAAGAAGCCAATTGGTGGAAAAGCCATAGACGCTCAAAAGAGGCAAGCTAAAAGGGTTAGAGAGAGATATTGTAAGTTAGTGAATAAAGGTATAATATAGCTATTGAGCATGACTAGCACTAGCCATATCAACTTTGCAATAATGAGAGAGAGAGAGAGAGAGAGAGAGAGAGGCAAAATGGAAGAGAAGTGTTAGAAGAAGAAACTGGCTTACACGGTTGAATGTATCTTTTATCATCATCAAACAATTTTTTATATAATTTTTTTTAAGGAAAATGCTAAATTTAGTTAAGAAAAGCTTACAAAAAATTTACTTCGCATGTTAGTTATTGATATGCTGAAAATCATGAAATTTGAAATTCAAAATTTGAATCTCAAAATAAAACTAACAAAATGAGTGGTGTAAGGAAAATTGTAAATAAAAAATGTAAGTACATATACCACTACTCATTTTTTTAAAGAATAATGTTACATACAGTCATAGAGTGCGTAAACGTTGCGCAATCGTTTTCCCACAAATACCTAAATAACTGACAAATTAAAGTGTTGCACAAATCATTAACTGATTTATCATTGCCATAATCTTGACTAAAAACCAGGTTCGATTGTTTGAGTTAAAACCTAAGTAACAACAGAATACATTTGGCTATTAATGTAAATTGTGGCCACTTACTAATCATTATAGATATAAGCCTAGTACTTACACTTGTAAAATTGAAACATATCCTATTTCAACTAAAAATAGTCTAGTATCATTTAGAAGCCAACCATAGATACATGCACAGAAAGTTGTTGGACAGAAGTGTATTTCTTCATCCATGCGAGTGATGTACCAATGACTCTATACATATAATAGTAGTACCAAAACAACATCAAGTTAAATAACTTCTTAATGTTCTTCACTAAAGCAATATTGTTTGGACATTTAATAGAAGGCAACTATAATATGTGCTATTCACACTATGTCATATGGCATACAACATTGAGTCATTTCTGTGATGGAAGCATGGTGGGAATTTGCCCCAGAACCAATCGAGCCCATCTCTTTAGCATTCACCTATTAGCTTTCATGTGATCTACATTTCTCTGCATCGATCCAGCTATTCTTATAGTTAAATAAACCAAAGTAATATAAAAGGGAAAGAAAGACTAGTAATCTAACATCAAAGAAGTTGTTTAACTAATAAAATATATACAACAACAGCATAATCACCTCGTCAGGTTGTTAAATAAATTACCAATGGCTCATTTAATAACATGTATATGTTAAAACCTACGTATATACCTTGTTAATGTACATGTAATGGACATAGCCGTTTTCTTGTAACATACAAGGGGTTCTTACATGCATAATTGAATTTTACATTACCACACAAATCAAGAAGGTTAAAATACTTGTAGTTATGAAATTATGGAACCCAAAGCACTACTCAGAAGAATGTCTAAGTTGGTTTTCCAACTTTGTGATTGATGTAAATCAATTTCATTCATCAATTTTAATCCCAACATGATACTTATCATATACATGAAATATACACCATTTCATTACTAACTCCCAGAAAGTTCTTTCCATCAATCTGAGAAACACATAAATTATATGGGGAAACTAAATCATCACAACAACAATTACCTAAACATAATAGAAAGCACTGTACAAGTGCTATACTAACTCCCCCCAAGTTGCATCCTATATTTATATATATCATTGAACCACTAATAATCTTCCAACATATTAACTAAAATAAACATTAACTAATAAATATTTTCATGCCTACCCATTATGATTAGAAGCCAATATATTAACTAAAATATATTCATGCCTACCCAGTCTTAAAAAGATCAAATAATACTAGAGTCTACAGACCATATAAAAACGTTTTTAGAATGAAGTAGCCAAAAATGTTAAACTAAATTGCAAACTAACACTATCATACTCGACTGTGGAGTTTTTGAAAGGTACTTGTTCATCGGGCTGTCACCCACACAACAATTTATATGCTCGTATCTAACCACAAGTAGTATGCCAATGGCTATCCCTCTTTACTGGTCCATTGCTACATCAGCATTTCATAATAGCCCATTACAAGAGTAATGTCTATGATCTTTTCATTGACAAGCACTACTTACTCCAAGTCCCTTTCGTCTATGGTTTGGTTAGTGCTAATAAAGCCAAGCCACTGCAGTACTAGTAACCAGAATAATGTATCCTTATCTTTGAACAGGGTAACCACCCATCTATAATAACTCTAGAAAGCCACTCACAAAATACATATCGTCAGCCAACACTAATACTTTACCCCGTTGCCTCTCAAAAGTAAAAAAGTCCCAAAAAGTCATGCATAGCAACCTTAGACAGCTTCCAGAATCTCCTTCAGAGACTCTCCCTAGGGCAGCTACTGTGACATTATGTATGTCATAAATTTATCAAATTCCGCTTGTTTTACCAAAATCTCCTGAAAAGTTTCCTTTAGTGCCTCAAACTGGGCCTTGTAAAACTATGCATCCTCTGACAATACACTTCCATTGTTGCCATTTTGAGCTCTTCCTGATGTTACGGGCATCAGCTTCTCGCCCAAACCCCTTTCATATCCTGATCTTCTCCCTAGGACCTCCCCGAACACTGCAACTATTGCCTCCTTAGTTTACTCTTCCGGTTCCATTTCATTAAGCTTCTCTACCATTTTTTCCTTTCAAAATAATAAGTTTTTAGTATGTTCAGTTTTAATCATGAAACTATAACAAAACTTAGGAGGCATAGATCGGTGATATTAAGTTAATTACAACAGAAAAAATTATGTACTTCCCCTAAGTAGTCATGTAACTCACATACATCTATTTAGTCATGTTGGTCACAAACCCATTTTTATTCTTTGACCATCGAGTCTCTTTAAAAATTTCCACCAAATTAGTAACACCCTCACACTGAAACATCTAATTAAAATATCAACAAGTGTACCACCTAATATGGGTGCCATATTTGAGAGACAACTTCTGATATTGTATTGAAATTAATTTTTATAGAAATAAGCACATAATTATTACCTGCTATTTGAGTATTCGAACAAAGGACTTCCTATCATCGGTATGGTTGGTTCACTGTTTTGTCCCATTCGTCTTGTTTTGCAGTGACAAGGCATGGTCCTGAAAATTCATACAACACGGTTAAATCAAAAATTAATGTCCACATATTATTGACAAACATCACACATATGAAACATAACTTTGTTGTTTTCTGCTAAGCAACCAACATTAAAAAATTCATAAGCAGTATGAGGAGCACATGTTTTACCTTGAACTCCTTGCTACCCCAGTGCATGCATAATTTTCTCCACAACGCTTCATCCATCAAATCGGTCTCTCTTACTAGAGCAACTTTATGACTTCCATACCCGATGTAGAGTTTATCTAAGTTGTAGTGAGAAGAATTGAACCTCCTACATAATTGCTCGATAACCGTCTTCTGATGGTTTTGTTTTTCCCATTGTATGATAAAGTCAACCTAAACTCTCATAGAAAAACATTAATATATATGAGATAAGTATACAAAAAGACCCACATTACAGCCCACACTACGTGATACTCAATCTTCCTTACCCAGACGGCACTACACAACTCCTCATGTTCAGCTTCTGGCACTTCATTCCAATATTGGTAACCCATGTCAGCATAATACTCGATGATCCATGTCACCCTTTCACCGAATATGCTTGCATTCTGGCTCGACACCTTAGTGTCTTCATCCTTGAAGAGTTACAGAATCAGTCCCATCTTTTGAAGCATGTCAAATTTGGTCATCTTTGCTCATCCACGGCTTTGTTTCTTACTCACAGATACTAAATTGACCGAAATCAACTTAAAAATATCAATACTATATATGTATCCCAAAAACATATATAGCACACCATATTACTGCAGTTTTGTATGTAGGGAAATTATGATGTGTTGCGTTATAAGATTTAGTAAAATGCTACATTATTAAATAGCAATATATGTACATGTACAATCCAGCTGTTTTGGAAACTCAGTTTCAAATACCACATTGGGTGGTTGGGTTGAGTCGTTTGATGAGGAGTTAGTATCATCTCTTAGTGTTAGTCCATTTCTTGGTGGTGATTGCGCATCTTGTATAATTTGGCTTATGCACTAAAATCTCCCTAAATCCTTCCCCTCGTCCACGTACTCCTCTTCTTATACTTTGCACCATATCTATCATGGCTGAGAAACTAGCTACCCCTGATACTGCAGTTTGCTACATTCATAAAGTCATTATATCTATAAGGAGACAGAGAATTATGCGCTTCAAAATTAAGTTAAAAAAAAATATATATTTGATGCTTATGACATGCTTGAACAAGTGGACCGGCAGTTCTCAACTTGTAACCTCTCGAAGCTATATTAATAGTGGGCTGAAAGAAATAAGTAACATGTATACCTCGCTCTCAAACGAGTATGAACCCCACACAATGTTAGAACATGCACAATGGAATAGTCTTGGAATTTCCTTAAGAGTTTACAGAGTTTAGATATCTTACATGCTTTGCTCAATATTATGATTGGTTTTTCTAGTTTATTTTATATGATGTTGATGTGTTAAATGGATTTAACTATAGTCTAAGTGAAAATGTAGTTTAAACATATTGTTAGATTCGGCTAAAAAACCATATTTAGAAGTCAGCTAAGATGGTAATGCCCCAACTCCAATGTTTGAACTGTAAACCTTGAAGAGGTCCGTGCAAATTTATGTTTCTAATCATGGGTTTCCTATACTCAAGCAACCCGCACATGGCTGCATCTGCTATCATATAAATATAGCACAATAATGCCTCCTCCACAACTCAACACCAAAACATCTAACCTTGCACAACGTTGGTTGTAAAACCCACAAGCTTATTTAAAATCTTTTCCAGGTACTAGGATTATCTTTCAAAAATCAGTGGTCAAAATCTTTGTATTTTGCATCAACCATGGACTAAAGTTGGGGGGGGGGGGTGAAGAATCTAAGGACACCATAGTAATAAAATAAAAAATCAGATGACTTTAACATAAGAGTCAGAAAGGAGATTTACCGAGCGTGAGGTCCGAAGGCGCAGGTTGCACCACAATTTTCTTTATCCTCGTGTCCTTACTCAACTGGAAGGTCCTTGCTCAATGGGGTTACTCCACCGCTTGAGATAGATATGCGCTGGATAGTATGTGTGGGTTCCCTACAATAAAAAAGCAGAGGGTAACGACTTCTGTTGTTTTAGAATGATAATTATAAACACTGGAGAGATGAGATTACACATTTACCCTTGAACAAACTTCCCACCCCGCCAAACTCATTTCAGCTTCCCGCCTATGAATTGTTGGAGCCCATTATATAAATATCAGGCGTGAGAGTTTATTGAACTCAATTAGATTGCATGTGCCTTTTAACCCACAAACTTTTATTCTCTTGATGCTAGTACTTATTCTAATTTCGAAAACCATTTCCATATTAAAGCTTAATTAAAATACATCTACCATTTTAATTCCGTGAGTTTAACTGAAGTATGCATTTTTAAATTTATGAAAATTAAGCTGAATATCATAAGAGTGAGAAGTTCAAGTCACTGATAATGTTTCGAATAAAAATAATTCAAGGTTTATTCCAATTTTAACATTTAGTTACACTTGTTGGTTGAATACTTTGTTAATTATTAAATGTTAGATACATTTAAACACACAAGTCTGTGTATACAACATATATATGTATGTATATATTTTATATATGCTGCATATTTCTTTCAATAAGTTTGGTGGAAACACGTACATTAGGAAATTTAGTGCAACAACTAGTGACATTATAAAATGAACCTCCCTTGGAGTAGCACCCAGAATATCAATGTCAAGTCTTTAGAAACCTTAACATGAAATAGAATTACTCATTCAAAGTATATGAGAATTCAATGTGGGTGATAGTGAAGAGTGATATCAATCTCATTTTACTATAGTAAAGAATGTTTTTAAATAATATTAATTCCTAACTCTTTAAGAGTTGAATAATTTCATATATTAGAGTCACAACTAATAATAAAAATCTTTCCTCTTATAACATATAAGTTATCTAACTCAACAGAATAATAGACCAGTTATATAAATTACTTAATGGAAAATTTCTAGGAAATTTCTAAGCTGGGGCAGGATAATATATATGTAAGTTATCTAATTTCCCTAAAACAATCTCCAAGCTTGCCCCAACGATGAGTATCCTTAGACAAATTGACTTCTCGTACGAGAACAGAACAACACACGATAGTTTTCGGCAAAAGATGGCCAGCTTTGAGTAAATTTCTTCAAGCCATGGCTGCAAATTGTGTGCGATCTTCTGTCCACTATCAGATTCTTCAACTGCTGCTGACCCAAACTCATGTCATTATAAGGTTAATGTAGCAAATAAAAGAAATATAATGTCAAAAAACCTAATAAAACTTGATAATGATCATTTATTGAGAAGTGGTTGTTGGATGATCTAATAAGATCAATGCAAGAGTGATGTCTAACTCATGACAAACAACAATTCAAAGTTAGTGAGATTTATACATCACTAGCAAAAAGTATGCCATTCAGAATTGGCTTGACATTTCTAAGCAACAAAAGAAAAACCACGTCTTCCAGAACATAAGTAACATGTTGTATGCAGGGCACACTATAGCAACAGTTGTGATAAATTAAAGAAAATTTTGATGTGTCTTTCAAAATTTCTTCTAGTACTAACAAACCACAATTGCTCACAAGCTTCCATTATAAAATGCCATACTTAATAGAACAAGCTTATTGTAAAAGTTAAATAACACACCACAAAAAATAGTTGATGCACACTTGTAGTATAACTTATAACATTTAGATCATCCAAATACTAAACTGGAAATACAAAGTGATGTCATATTAATAACTTGTAAAACTTAAAGATAGAAAAAATGAATCCTCGGTTGATTCCCTATACAACATATAACAATATCCCAACAAACACAACCAATATACTTGGTATGAAACATAACTAAAACTCATCATATCAGTCATATTATCATAGATACATTGTAATCGAACAAGCGGCCCGATGAAAAGCTTTTATATTTCAACAAATAGTTACTGAAAATATTGTCACTAATAATATTCAGAAAGGAATGGCCAATCCAAGTTCGAGAATTTGATATAAAGAGTCACAATTCAGGAAAAAATCATAATGGGCACATGCATATTTCTTTAACATATATATGAGAATCGTACTGTAGATATTACAAAGTAGGTACAGTACGATGCATACTCAACTAGAAGCTCTATGATTAAGGCTGCGTTTAGATATTGAGCTGAGTTCTTTATGAATCGTAGTGAGTTGAGATGGTTAAGTGAGTTTTATGGGTCTCATTTAAGATGAGTTTTAAGTGTGTTTGGATGTTAAGGTGAATTTAGATATATTTATGGGAAAATGTAAAAATATTGTGTCCCACCATTTTGTTACTGTTCATATGTCAGACATGTCCCCCACAAAACTAGTGCCAAACCTACAACAAAAAAGAGAAAAATTGCAAAATGTTCAGAACGGAGTGCTTGTAGTCCAAAATCCCAATCTGGTGTCAGCCTTCAGGTAGGGCCCAGCCATCAATGCAGGAATTGCATCAGCATAGTGGAAGAAAGTAACACATGTGTGGGGCCCACACTGAGTTCACATTTGAAATCTACTAAAAAATGGCTTGAACCGTGCGTTTGGACGTTGAACTCATTCTAAAAGTAAAGGCAACTCAGCTGAGTTTGGGAACCAAATGCAGCCTAAGAATGTGGTAAGTGGAATTAGGACCTTAGTTTGAATCCCATCCTTGACCAGTATCATCCATAGAACTGGTGTCACCATCGGTCTCTGCATTAGTGTCACCAAGTAGGTCCTCATCATTGGATCCGTTGGATATGGTATCACTGGAATAAGATTCTGACTCCTCTAATATGTCGTTCATATTACTCTGGTCATTCAGAATGTCAGTACTTCCCCCAGCTAGTGTAGCAATGGATACGGTGTTAGGCTGAACATCTGGCCTTAGCCATGGGACTAATGGCCATTGTGCTCGATGCCCACATCTCTATAAACATCAGAAGATTGTTCTTTCTAGAAGACATTGGCCTCGCTAGAGTCATCTCCATCATCATCTAAATGCAATTGTGGAATGTCATAGACATTTTTATATGTGATCTTCTACACGAAGTGCCAAGAACCAGAAAATTTTGTGTCTTTGAGGTAAAATACTTGTGAAGCTTGACAAGTCAATACGAACGACTCATCCCTATACCAAGTTCTGGACATATTGACACTTGTAACATACTCACCAATCCTGATCCCTCGAATTTCATTGCCAACATCAAACCAATCGCCACTAAATAACCATACACGTCACCAGCCCATGTACCTCACCTCCATGATGTCATTCAGAACACCATAGAAATCAACCATAGTCGATTGGCGTTCACTTGTAACTAGCACACCAATATTTTGTGTACTACGGTTCATTTTCTGATATTTTGTATGAAATCGTATACCATTCATTATACACCTAGAATATGTCAATCCAAGGGTCAGGCTCACAAACTATTGCATAAAGATCATCAAATACATTGTCAGGATCCCTAGCACGCAGCGCTTGAATTTAAAATGATGACCACAAGACAAGAAAGACAATGCCAACGAATAAGTACCAATGATTAATGGAAATAAGGTCGGGTAGATATAATGATCAATTGAACTTACACGTTCCTTGAACCACAATGGAAATTCAGCTTCATGCCTCATTTCAATGTTAGATATGCTCTGCTCCTTAAAGATGTTGTAATGCTCCTTACAAGAAGTAATAAAATGTTTTAGTTTCAATTCATGAAAAAAAGATGATGCATAATGGTAACCCTCACTGTTAAGTTCATGTCAATTATTTAATGGGTTCTTACTCCAAGTATTGGACAATCTCGGTGCAGTTGTTGAAGGCATACCATCTGGCATTTTTAAATACTTCATTCTCTAACTAGATAGGTATTGATTTAATGAATGGGCACACTTTTTAAGAAAAATATTGAGAAAACATATATCTTAGATTTTTGTACACCAACATCAATGTTTCGATCTTCTCAAGTGAACCTAGTTGGTACATCATGCAAGTATAGTGATGAGAATGTCAAGCATTCTACATGAATATATATGTTTTCGCAATGGATCCTTCTGGGCGGGCTTTGTTTTTCACGTACTGCTTAATTATCCCAAATACCTCTCAAACAGATACATTCCCTTGTATTGAACTAGTCTTGCAAACAACAACTCTTGGGGCAAATGGACAGCCAGGTGGACCATTACGTCAAAGAAGTTTGGTGAAAATATTGTTTCCATCTTGCAAAGAATGAGGACAATATTAGTCTTAAGACGTTTCACTACTTCTTTCTTACACGTTCGTGCACATAATTCCAGGAAAAATGTGCTAAGTTCGATTAATGTCAAATGTATATAATGTCTTAAGTACTTTGTGATTGATACTGGTAGTAGCATTTGCATGAATATGTGGGCATCATGACTTTTCATACCAGATATTTTATAGTCGGTAACATTAACACATCTCAAAATTTTAGATGCAAAACCATCATGAAATTTTATAGTTTTTAGCCATGCATAAAACTCTTTCCTCTCATCTCCATGTAACAAGAAATAGGTACGAGGGATAATAACTCGATCACCATCTTCTGTCAAATGTAACACTTTTCTTATATTGAAAAGTCCCATCGGGCATTGATACAATTTTTTGTTTTACCTGAAATATTCATCAATGTACCCAACACATTGTCACAAATGTTCTTCTTGATGTGCATCACATCGAGATTATGTCTAAGTTTTAGAGATGACCAATATGGTAGATCAAAGAAGATACTCCGTTTTGTCCAATCTAACTCTTCATGGGTGTGGGTTCTCCTTTTACTAGCTTTGCCAAAATCTACATAACCAATGCTATTTATTCGGTGCATTATATCTTCTCCCAAAAACTGAGTAGGTGGCATCCGGTGATCTTGTTTGCCACTAAAAATATTCTTCTTGATTCTCCAGATGTGACCTGCTGGTAGGAAGCGAGAATGACCCATGTAACAATGTTTTCGCCCACGTCTCAACAACAAAGATTCTATATCCAAATTACAACAAGGGTATACCAACTTCCCTTTAGTGCTCCAACTAGAAAGGTTACCGTACGTAGGAAAATCATTAATAGTCCACAATAAAGCTGCATGCAATCAAAATTGTTGGCCAACCATAGAATCATAGGTATCAACCCCATTTTCCCACAAATCAAGTATTTTATCAACTAAAGGGCGTAAGTAAAAATCAATTTCATTCCCAGGTGATTTAGGCCCAGGAATTAGCATAGACGACATGAAGAACAAATCTTTTATTCATAACCATGAAGGCAAGTTATATGGAACTAGAATCACTGGCCATATGCTGTATGGTTTGATCATATTATTGGATGGATTGAATCCTTCACTAGCAAGACTGAGCCTTACATTTTGAGCATCTTCAGCAAACGAATGATGCTCTCTGTCAAATGTGGTCCACACCTCAGAGTTCGCAGGATGCTGTAAAGTGCTTTCATTCTGTACCTTTTCTGATTGATGTCATCTCATGGATATTGTAGTTTTCTTGGACATAAATAGTCTCTACAACCTTGACTTCAGTGAAAAATACCGCATTAACTTTTGGGGCACTGGCCATTGAGAATGTGTGGAGGATAACCACTTGGAGGCTTTGCATTTAAGGTACTCTTGCTTGTTGCTATTTTCCTTCCAAAATAGTATGGAATTGTTTGGGCATGCATAAACTTTAATGTATCTAAACCCTGACGCTCTAATGATCGTGCCTCATGGAAAGATTAGGGCAAGAGTGATTCGGAAAAAAAATATTTTCAATAGGTTAAGCAGTATGGTAAAGAACTTTACAATCCACTCGCCAACTATTTTGATGTGGAGCAACATTACAATTAGAGGTGTAAAAATTAATCGAAAAACTAGCCTAGATCGGCCCAAACCGGTAGAATCGATTCGGTTTTGGACCGGTTTGGTCCGGGACCCATTCCCTTAGTTTCAAAATCGGCCAGTACCGGTCCGATTCCGGTTCTATGCTTTTTAGGACCGAACCGGACCGGTTCACCATATTATATATTTTAAATTAGTTTTTTTAATATTATATATAATTTTTTTAATATTATATATAATATATATAATAATATAAATTATAATTATATATAAAATAATATTATTATAATTTATAACATAAAATTTTAATCTTAAATATGAAAATTTATTTGATCATATGCTTTAAACATAAAATATATATATTAATAACATTTTATGGCCTAATAAATTCTCAACATATTCCTTTTGATAAATATATAATACATTAGTAATACTAATATATATTAGTATATTAATTACATTTCGCTTTAATTAATTAGTATACTAATACATATTAGTATACTAATTACATTTTACGCTCGAATACTAATACTATTAAAACTGGAACATCGGAACGAACCGAATCGGAACCGGTAAAACCGAATGTATCGATTTAGAAGGATAACCGGTGCGTAATCTATTTTCAAAAATGCAAAACCGATGCATACCGATTCGGTCCTAAATTTTGTCTAAAACTGGACTAAACCAGACTAGTTACATCGCTATTTACAATGAATGATAGTTTAGAAAATGTTGTGCAACCATCGTAAAATGAATGCAGAGCTTCTTCCAACAGCTTCTCAAAAGTGGTTGGTTCAGGTTCAACCGTGCTAGTTTCCACTAAATGTGTAGCCATGTCTTCTTCAAGGTCAACAGTGGTTGCCGCATGAATATCACCCAACTTATCGTCGATGTCATCAATATAACTATCATCACCATTATCATTATCATCTTCGTTCTTGTCCATGAAATTTATGGGTTCTTACTCCCTTGAAATATCTCATCAGTGTAATTTGGATCTACACATGTAATAAATAAATGTCGTTCTACCTCGTTTATAGGCAGGAAGAAATTATTACGACATCTATGACATGGACACTTCACACTGTTCTTTCCTTAGGCATGCACTCGATCCATTGTGAGGAGCTGTCTAACCCCATCGCCATATTCCCTTGACCTAAACCTATTGGTAATGTGTATTCAAGTTTTGTCCATTTGAAAAAATTAATATTTGAACACTAGGTTTTATTATCATAGACATCTGATCTAATAAACATGGATTGGTTCAAATAACAAAAATACACATTGCGAGAACATAATGTCAAAACCTTCCCTTAATCATTATAGACTCCGAGTCTCTTTTTTATTGATTAGAATAAACTCTGTACGCTTTGTATACGATGTGAATACTGTATAGAAGTTGAATAGGGGATGAAGTAATAACAAAAATATGAAATGGTCATTTTTGCTGAAAAAAGGCAATACCCACTGGAAATATACCAATGGCTCAAGAATGCTAACTCCCATTGTTTGAAGCATTAACAATTGAAGCATGACTTCTATAATTGGACCAAAATGCCTCTAAATTGGGCACATCAATCGGCTCCTAGTTTCTCATGATAACTCCCAATGTTTAAAGTATGTAAGGGTTACAATGTATAATTGGTAAAGTGAACTACTTTCCAGCTAACTAGTTGGTATCCATGATTCCTCCATATGTATGTATGTTTTCTTTGTGTGACAATGGGTGAATTTGTTCAGAGGGCATAAGGTTATAAAAAATGTTGGAGACAATTGTGAATGAACCATAAAGAAATACAGTGCTTCAACGAAATAATTTCCTCAACATTGGTTTAGGTCACAACCTAAGTTGACAAAGCTAAATGTTTGCGAGCATATTTACCTTGTTCAATGAAAGACAATTTTAAGGGTGCAATTTGATATAACACACTAGTACTATAGCCAACACTAACATCACAGAGAGAGAGAGAGAGAGAGAGAGAGAGAGAGAGAGAGTTATTGGCTAGGTGAGGCAGTGACGACGCAGTGTGGGAAGGGGCGGCATGGGGCACTTTGTGTGATGGACACATATGTTAGATTGTAGGGTATCAGGCTGGGCAAGAAGAAAAATAGGGGATTATATAATTCCCCTCTTTTTACGGTGACAAAAATTGCTGCAACTAAATGAGTTGTAGCATATTTTATTGCGTCGGATCAACATCGTTGTGAAAAAAAGAGAAATCGCTGCAAAATTATTTCTCGGTCAAGATTCTATGCGATGACTTAATTTTAGTTGCAAAAGCCAGGGTGGGCAACGGGTGCGTGCCCCTCGCTACCCCGCCCCGCCCCCCACATGGGCGGGTGGGCTACGCTGCACTATAATGCCATGATTGTGGTTGCCGTAAATAAATAGACTTCAATTTATTTTTGCGTCAAACGCATACAACGACGGAAATAATTTAGTCACAAAAACTGGGTTATGTTGTAGTGCAAAAACTATCAAAAAATTGCAATATACCCCATTTCCTCTCTAAAAAGTGCAAATTACTCCAAACAATTTTATAAAGACAAAATCATCCTACAAAATTGAAAAATTTTAAACAAAGGAGAAAAAAGTGAACCATAAGAAAAACTTATCATATATTTATATTTATTTTTTTCATTTTTCTAATTTTTGATAAGAGGTATTTGTGTCAACTTCTTTACATAGAAGGTGCATATAATTTATTTAGTAGTTTGGGGTGATTGAAAAAAAAAATTAATAATAGTAATTTTCTGGGAAGAGTATGATTTTGGTAGAATTTATTGAATTCTTGTGGATATCCAGATGCTTAATCTTGGTTTTTTATGGCCTTTGTGGATATATTTTGGGCTACATTTGACTTGAATTTGTTATAGCGTATGCCATTTGAATCTTTCATGCTTATAATTTTCCATTTTGTTTATAGATTTTGATTACAAGGTCCCATTAAATTTGGTAGATCAATTGATCGGTCTCTCTGTTGGGTAGTTTTTCTGTTTGTGGATTGGGCCAACCTTCTGTTATTGCTTGTGCAAGGAAGATATATCAGTGGTTCAAAGGTTTATCGAAAGTTGTGAATAATTTGACAGTTTACTTCTTGCAAATTAAGCAATTCCCTTTTGTGGGAAGCCCAAGGGTGGATTATTTTGGAGCTCTTATATAAAAAAAAGATCTATATGTTTTGGAGATATGGAGCATTTTCCTGTTGAAGTTGTTGGAAACATACTATCTAGTCTCGGAGATGCCCGAGATGTGGTAATAGCTTCTGCAACTTGTTCAAAATGGCGAGAAGCTTACTGCAAACATCTTCACACACTTTCATTCAATTCCAATGATTGGCCTGTTTATCGTGATTTGCCAACTAGTGATCTAGAAATCTTGATAACTAAAACGATATTTCAAACAACGGGATTAGAAGTACTATATATTCTGATGGATGCTATTGAGTTCTTGGCTTCCACCGTCATTTCTTGGCTCATGTATACTAGGGAAAAATTGCAGCGATTGTTCTATAATGTTCGAACTGCTCCAAGTGTTAACATGCTTGAAATATTTGGAAGGCTCAAGTTGAAAAAGTTGGTCATAGCACATAATTCCATTAGTGGGGTTTTTAAAATATTTCCTTGTTTGAAATGCCTATCTTTAAGCTTTGTCAGTATTTCAGCATTGGATTTAAGTCTTCTGATCGTTGGCTGCCGGAAAATTGAAACCTTGGAGCTTGTCGTCTAGAGAGTGCAATGTCAGATGCACAAGTGACAGTTGAGCTAACCAGTCCCAAATTGAAGAGTCTTTATGTTGAAGCAATCAATTTGTATAAGTTTATGTTGGAGGCAGATCGAATTGAGTGTTTGCACTTCAAAGATTGTGCCCTTGAGGATTTTGAATTTTTTGGAATGGGGAAGTTGAAGCAGTTGAAAACTGATGATGTTAATGTGCAACTCCTTCGTATTGCTGAGAGTGCAGAAAATCTTGAGACTGTAGATATCAGAAACTTCACAATAATGTGGCCAATGTTCTACAAGATGATCTCAAGATCATCAAAATTAAGAAGACTTTGCCTTTGGGATATGGTGCTTTTCGGGGAAGATAAGGTTGTGGATTTGGAAACAATTGCTATTTTTTTTCCACAGCTGACCCACCTTTCACTATGCTATGATTTAAAAGATGGAGTGGTTCATTATAGTCTGCAAGGGTCTTCTTAGTTGGTGAATGTGACTGTGTTGGAGCTTGGTTAATTGGACTGTAATTAATGGTTTCTTCTCATGTTTGGTTGAGGGGATGCTAAGACGATGCCCAAATCTTAAGAAGCTGGTCATTCATGGGGTTATTCCAGAGGTCAAAATCCATGAGGATTGCCAGATGCTGGCTAATTTCACGTCATCCATTGTTGAGCTCATGAGAAAATATATTCATTTAGAGGTGCAATTTGTTTATGAGTAGAACTCTGCAAAACTCCACGGTTGGAAATCTAGTTTTGGCTCAATTCTTTCATGTACAGGGTCTATAGGCATGTGTATAGGTACATTTTACATCATGTAGAGACGGAACATGTTAACGAAAAATGACGATAATTACAATCTCTTGCGTTTGATTAATTTTTTAGTTTCTCAGCAAACAGACACCACTGTTTCCCCTCTTTCTCTCTCTCAAGCATGCATGCACCGTGTGTGTGCACGTGCATGTCAGCACACTCACACGCAGCCCCTCGTCTTCTTTACTGGTTTTCCTGCTGTTTGATCCTTTTCACATGAGATGTTGCTCCATGTATGTTCAAATGATGTTGATTGTATTTCTCAGGTGTCTCTCTTACTTGATAATGAGTTTTTCTAATCTTTGCATGAAAATGCAGATTTAAGCATTAAAACTACTTATAATTAAAAGGGGAGTGTAAAATGCATGTACATGCATTTTGTTTTATGGAAATTGTTTTTGTCAAGTGTTTTGAGGAAAAGAGATTGAAAACATATCATAGTTTTAAGTGACAATGGAAGTGGACACCTCGGAATTTAGTTGCTTTTTATTAGTGCAAGTTTTCTTTAGCCTGGTTAGTAATGAGGTGAGAATGGCTCATCTTTGAATTTAGTATCAGAATAGGTTTTGTGCTGTTATTAATATGTGATGATGACGATGAAATACTCTTCCTGGGAAGTTTATGTTTTAGTTATTAGAACTGCATACAACTGTTTATATCTGATTCAATTTACATTCAGATCAGGGAATATATGAAGCTCCTGATCTGAATTATTTTAACACCAGCATATGTAACGCCTCGTCCTCGAAGGTCCGGAGAGTTAACTCAAATTACCTGATAATCAACTCCAACATTGCTAATACTTTTCCAAAACCTCCAAATCCAACGTAAACATTTCAAATTTAATTAATTAACCACATATACTCATATATAAAATCCTCAATACAGTAACTCCAAAAATTGCCAACTTCTCTACATGTCACTTAAACTCATATTTTAACAATATAATTATAAAAAATCACCAATATTCATCGAAAGCTTTCTATTCTCAATCCACTATTCTTAAGTCATCTCATCCAATTCTTCATGGTTCTGATCCTCAGCTGAAATATCTAAAAATCATCTGAAAATATTGGAGATAGGAGGGGGGTGAGTTATCAACAACTCAGTAAGCAGAGAACATATACTAGTATGTAAACATGAGCATTTTTAGAAAATTCCGTATGCAGAAATAAAACATTTCATTTTTATATGCAGATCTCAAAAGCGTGTTATCAGAAAATCAGAGCGACTTTTCAGACTCAAAAATTAACTGTTCATATTTAAAGACACTTTCCATATTAAAAGACCATTTTCATATTCAAAGATTATTTTCATGTTCAATAACCAACTGTTCATATTCAAAGATCCGTTTCATAATCAAAGACCTTTTTGGTATTCAAAAACCATTTCCATATTCGAAAACCAACAGTTTATATTTAAATATCCGTTTCATATTCAAAAACGCTTTGGCATAACATAACTGAACATCTTCATCTTATCATATCATGTCATATCATATCATATCATATACCATGTTTAACCCCCGTGGTAGGATTGTACTATCCCCGGTGGCCAAACCAGACAGTATCATATGGTGAAACTTCTATTTTTCAATCTCGGAGCCCCGAGTGTGCACACAGGAAAGAATACGTAAAAGATCACTTTGTTTCTAAAGTGGGTGCACTCATATCATATCATATCATGTTGGTACCAATCATATCACGTGAACCAGTATCATCATATCAGAACCATGTTCAGAATCAGATTCAGAACAGATAAATATACCAAAGTTTTATCATATCCATATCATATCAAAACACGTGCGAAACATATTCATATCATTTTCATTTGATAAAAAAAACAGATCCAAATCATTTCATACCACATGCATAAAAATTCTCAATGATATCATATTCGCTCGTTTGCATATTTCAGAAACATGTCAAGTATTGCTCATGTCTACACATTTCATGTCAAAAACATTTTTTTTCTATTTCATACGTTTCTCATGAGTGAATGCAACACATATACTGAGGTTGTTTTTCACTTTTTCTTTTTAAAACAACATACACATTTTTACAAACCAACCTCAGTTCATTTCTTTTTATGCAAATCTAGCATAGGAACCCAGCTTACTTGGACTTCTTAGCTTTTCAGAATTTTCTTCAAAAATGTCGAGTCGACTATAAATCGTCACCTATAAAAATACACGTAATTTCTGTAAGTTTTCAATCAATCATGGATTTCGATACTTAAGCCTAAGTTTCTAAAATAACCTATTTTAATTCTTCAAAACTTAAAACCCTCATAATCTCAAAATATATCATCGCTTCCTAAAATCACCAATATCCACCATAACCAACGTCAAACTCAAAACACCAATATTTAAACCCGAAACAGCCAACAAATCTCATAGCATAAACCAATCACACAAACAATTCCATAATCCAATCCAATCCAACCGACCCCCTTACTCCTCAGACTCAGTCTGGCACAACCAACCAATTCACAGTAAATATGAGTTAACGCAAAATACATTTAAATCTCAAAAGTTCTTTGAGAAAATATTTACATCCCTATATTATAATTTTTGAAGGATCACGGAGCTGCAAGAAGTGGTGGCTCAGCAACGTAACAGTGTAAAATATACTGTGGCCGTGGGTCTCAAAAACCCACTTTTGAACGGAGACAAACCAAGACTCGAAATTGATAGGGTAAGGCTTAGGGATGTCGGTGAAGCCAATGGTGGTGGTGGTTTGTCGTGGGTGGCGGCGTAGAGGGCGGTTTAAGGCCAAAATGCTCAAAACGAAAATGTTGATGGATGTGCTTCATCGGTGGTAGATCGGAGCTAAGGATGGGTGCATTGGGTTGCTAGGAGGTCGAGGATGAAGTGGTGAAGAAATTGTGGCCGGAGGTAGCGCGACGGCGGCGCTGGAGCTCAAGATGTGCCGCGACTTTGAGGAGTTCGTGGGGGCTAACGGTGGCGCGAGGGAGGCTGAAAATGGAGGGAGATAGTCGCCGGAGGAGGGGGAGCTAAAGGGCTGGGCGGTGCTGGCCACGGCAGCGCTGCGGCAGTGGACTGGGAGGAGAGAGAAACGAACGGGGAGGGAGAAGAGAGAGGGGACGCGCGCGGGAGAGAGGAGAGAGGGAGGAGAAAAGAAATGGAGGGAAAAGAAAAGAGAAAGAAAAGAAAAGGAAGAAAAGAAAAAATGAGGGAAAGAAATGAGGTTCAATCCTCACGTCTTGAGTCACAAAATGATCCAGCGAAAATTATTTCAAACCAATAAATTTAAATAAAATAATTTAAACACAAAGACTGCGTAAAATAAAATAATTAAATCCAACAACACGATAATTTTAAAATTCACAAACAATTAATTTAAATTAAAGAACAATTTAAATGCAAAACAATATTTAATATTAAGAAAGCACACCAAAACCAACGAAAAATCTAATAAATTTTAAAACAAGATAATCAATATTTAAATTAATTAAAATAATCATTTAGTTAAAATATACTAAAATACGGGATATCACAGTATAACTGGCATGCAATTTCCTAAAGTAGCTTGACTCGGATACTACTTTGCCATCATTGTTAATACTCTTGCTTCTTGAAGACAGAATGAGTCATAGAGCTGAGTAAACAACAGCATAAGACATATAGCTGAGTAAACACTGCCTGACCCATCCGACCCAACATATTGCCTGGTCCTCATCTGTTCGGCTTTAGGGGGCTGAACCAATCTACTGACCCATTGGTTCAGCCATTGTTGACTGGGAGCAAAATTTAGGGGGAAATATAGTGACTTTTGATGATGAAACAAAGGGTTCTTGGGCTTGGAAACAAAATTGAATCTTGAGTGCCTTTTAATTGCTTGAAACCAGTTAAGTCAGGAATTTTGGAAGCTAACTCGCAGGAAATCTTTTATTGGGCTTGATGAGTGAAATAGGAGGGGAAAATATTTTGGTTTAAATTTTATTTTTGTGAACAAAAGAGCTGTGGTTATGAGTTCAAAATAAACTGGAAAGAGAGAAAGGGGGGCCTTAGCTACTCCCACTTCACTCCCACCCAAAAGAAAATTTATTATGTTATTGTGAACACACCTAGGAAACTATTTGGAGACTTCACTCTTTTGGTCAGGGGTAAAGTGACTGCAATGCTGTTTTTGAACTGTGCATTCCTGTGATTAGTCGGGACGCTATTTTCAGACATTTGGTGCCAATAAAAAAAAAAATGACTGCAATGCTGTTTTTGATTCTTTGGTGTTGGAGGAACTTGTATATCTGGTTGGTTTTGATGTTGCTTGTAGTTTTGAGTTCGAGACCAAAAAAAAAAAAAAAAATTATCCTAGGCGTTTCTTCCCTCATGTTTATTTCCTTTTCCTTGACATTTTTCTTTACGTGGCTTTCCAAATTTCCTTCAGTTTTGCTAAATATTTTCCTCCACCATTGGTTCCGTTCGGTCAAACAATATCGAAAAAGTGCACATTATACATTATAATAATTAATACATAATATTAAAAAATAAAATATTATCGATAGATCTGTAAAATATAACAAAAATATGTTAGATAAAATTAAAAAATAAATAATATTTTATTATTATATAGAATTTAAATAAATATTACAATTTAAGATTTAATTTTGAGTGAGGCAGATAAAAGATAAAAATTATAATATTAGACAAAATTTAACTAATGGAATAGAGAAGATGATGCTTATGCTCTAAGTGAGCACCTTTTTATTTGGGCTGCATTTAGATGTTAAGATGAATTGAATTGAGTTATGAATAATAGTATTTTGTGGATCTCATTTGAGATAAATTTAGGTCCCGTTTGGAAGTTTGGCTAGTTCAGTCTAATTTTAAACTGAGTTTAATATCCAAACACTCAACTTTCAAATCACTAAATTCATCTCAACTCAAAACCTCTATACACGTATGACCCACAACCTTTTTTAACTCAATATCTCTTTACAAGAGGGACCCACAACCTTTATTAACTTCTCATAAATATATTTACTCACTCTACCATCTTAACTCACTACTGTTCATAAAGAACTTAACTCATTTCAATTCAGTTCAACATCCAAATATGACTTAACTTTTTTAAGTTGAGATGAATTTAAAATTTTTAAGTTGAAATGTATGAAATAGGTTGAGATAAGTTTAGTTTTTTTTATAAAAAATTGAAAATATAATAAATCTTATTAATAATTGATTTGAAATGAGTTGAATTGGGTTTAACAATCAAACACAACTTTACCTTAATGTACGATTATTATTTATCTGTAAGAGAACCCAAAGCAATTTTGGCAACTATGTTCAAAATGTCACCAATGTCCTTATGACAACTGGCAACTTCAAATCGTTGCATTAGCCGTGGAAAAAAAACGGTACATTTAAAATATCCCAAATCAAATAATTCCCAAAGACCTCGCTTGGATTGTAAGGTTGTTTATTCTCATTCTATCTTATCTCAATATTCAAATAATATAAATATTTTTTAATTTTAAATTCTCAACTTTTTCATCTAAATATTTTCTAATCATTACAACTTTTTAAAATTTTTAAACAAAACAAAACACAAAACTTCTGAACATGAGCTAACAACTTGTGTGAACTGTCTGCACTGTGGGCATTGGAAACACTATAAGAAACACGAGCATTTGTGATAAATTATTTGTGATAATAATGATTATTTACGATAAAATAGACTCATTTTAACAGAAAATAATTATTTTTATAAGAAATAACTGGTCACAAATAAATAATTTTCTTATAGTAAAAGTCAATAAACAAAAACCATCAAACTTAGGAGAGCACATGGCGCCGGAGGAGATATAGCATGTGATGAGTATCACAAGTATAAGGTTTATTCTCCACATTTCGATTGAAGATCCTTTAATAGGAATAATTTATGATTGCTATAATTGCCTATTGCCATGTTATGTGTTTTCTAGCTTCTGATGCAAGAGTAGCAGAAAAATTGGAGAATTTGCAGGACACTCCACTACGTAATCCTTGTCATAAAGTTATGGATATTACATCATTCACTCACTGGGATTGAATTAAAATGCTAGTCACCTATTAAATTGGTAAACTGTCGTATTATTTCTATATATTTTGTCTATATGCTGTTGTTTCCTCTACTTGAGCTAAGCTGCTCCGATTTCCGTATTATTCCTCTCTAGACCCTTAGCTCTTATATCATGTACTCTGTGGAGTATAAAAGCAATAGGGTTTCAAATATTATAAACCACTTGCAAGTGGTGCATGAAAGCCTTGCTCTAATATCATGTACTTATAGCATGCTCTATTCTTGTTCTCTATAAGCGATGAATGAGTCTCTTGCTCTATTATCTTTCCATCATGTAAAACTGATATTTGGTTTGCATTTTTTTTTTTTTTTTATTGTTGACAGCCTATGTGCTACCACAACTGTTGTCATGTTCTTGAGAATGGCTCGGGTAGTTGCACTCCACGTTCACCAATGTGTGAGCATTAGCAAGCTTTGTTCCATTTTGACTTTGATGTCATATTTTTTATAAGGTAAATCCATCGATTGGGGGGATTTATTGTGCATGGTATGTGCTTTTCACACTCAATTGATTTTTCCTTCTTACAACTTCTCTGTTCTTCGTGTTTTAGACCTACCATGGATGTTTCTAATTTATTGTGATTGTCTGCCTAGGAATTAAGTATGTCTCGGTATAGTAATTGCCTCTCTTTGTTTGCTAAATTTTGGAGGTCTTGTATTTCCATGCAAAGTGAGTTTATGTTTGTGTTGAGAAGATGCCAACACAAACATAAACATAGGTTGAGGCAAGATCAATGCACTAGGGGAACATCACAAGATTATTGGCAGCTTTAGACTTTTTTTAAGATCGTTCTCCTATCATAGTCTTTATTCTATGTAGTTAATGATATATTTTGGTTGTTTTTTTGGATGGATCAAAGTTGTTTAAATAATATTGAGTTGGTGAAATCGGTACCACAGTTTATACATGTTTGTTTGAAATTGGTATATAATGTTTTGCTGAATTTGGATCAAAATTTTGTTCATATTTATGTTTTAGGCTTATATTACACCATTATTGGATTCATTCTCATTTCATTGGTTTTATAGTTCGTAATTTTTTTTTTAATTTTTGGCAACACGATGTGGCTGCAAATATTTTTTTTTTATCACAATAGATTATTTCCGGCGAAAAACCTTACTGGAAATAACTATTTGAGACCATATCCTTCATCGCAAATTATCATTTGCAGCAATAAATTTTCTGCAAATAAATATTTTGTGACAACTTATGCATCACGTGACATTCGATTTTGTGGCAAATATTTAACTTTTGTTGCAAGATATTTTTGCTGCAAAATGTAAGCTTTTGTGACTGATTTTCATTTTGTGAAAAAAAGACTTGAATTGACATTTTACTATCGGCGAACTTGCGACGTCAAGTTCTTGCCAAAAAAACCTTATTGCAGTTGAAAATTGAATTTTTGTTGTGACATGTCGCTGCAATAGGCCAAATCTGTTGTAGTGATATGGGGTCCTAGACTTAGTTGTCTTGAAGGTCCCTAGTTTCCATCTCGGGGATGTTGACTTAGAGGGACTTTCTGAAAAGGTCACTTTGCACACTAGTGCCTTTTCGCACAGGTTGAAACCCCTTCTGTCACATTGTTCTAGACATTTTGGATTTTTTAGGGATGACCCATGCTCAGCTGCATCCCAATGTGTGGAGGGTCCTGATGTTGCGCTGCATTGTATAACGCATAGTCCTGGAGGCTGCCTACGAGAAATATCCAGGCTTGACCACTCAAGTGTTTGTATTTATTCATGGGATTCGATCCTTGAAGGGCAACATCTGCAGCTTCCATTCTTGGTCTAAGTATCGAGTGCTCGATTTAAGGTCTGTTACTCCAATGCCAAAACTTGGCAGCGCAAACTCTTCTTTATGTCTGGTAGTGAAGCCGCCAAGGAGGAGTTCCCCGTCTGAGCTATATGGGGGATTGTCCCTGATGACAAGGTGATTACCATGACTCTTTCTGGGTACGGGACTCCTCGCCCTCCGCTTTCTAGGAGATATCTTCTTTAGCCCCTACGTAAGGCGAGAAGGAGCAGATGGACAAGCCGGGTCCTATAGATCCCACAAGCGCTGGACCGTCATTGTGGCTGGGTGGGGAAATGACTAATGATCCTAGACCTAAGGGAGCCTCGGCGCCGGCGCCACCATCGCCTCTTCTTTGACCACTTTCCCTTGGGCCACATTGTGGACAAGGGGTCGGCTCCTCGAAGCAAGGAGTGCACTTCCTTGGGAAGCTTTGGACCCTCCAGATCTCATTGTCCCCGATCTAGTATCGACAGAGTCAGGGTCAAGTCTATATGCAGGATGGACAACCAGCTCAAAGATTTTCCCTCTTTGGTAAACTTTCTTGCTATCTCTCTTTAGGTTCTCTTACTCTTCGCCGTTGCTAATTGGTTCGCTTTGTTTGATAGGGGGTTGATAATCTGGCAACTTGGAGCATGGACAGTCAGGCCGAGTTGGAGGAGGAGGCCCACTTGCTGTGGATCTACGATGAGCAGACCTATCATGAGATAGTTAAGCTCAGGGTTGAGAGAGACCAAGCTGAGCTGGCTTTTGCCATGGTTGACAGTTACAACCAGTCTTTGGAGGGAGACATTACATGCCTTCGCGAAGAGGTTCTCGCCTTTCGGAAGGGCTTGGGCCAATCGAGGGAAGAAGTGTCCCGAAAGCACTTTGAGGTTGAAGCCCTGACAAAGAAGTGGATTCAAGCGTCCTGTATGGACAAAGAGCTAGAAGAAATCCAGTAGCAATGTCTTGACTATGTCGCCTCCTTGTTAGAAGCAGAGGATGCTCAATTGGATATGGGCTTGGAGCTTGACTGCCACAAGGTTGAGAAAGAGAAGCTCGAAGTGTGGCATGCGATGCTCACGAGAGACAAGGCATTCATGGATAACAAGAGTCTCGTGGCTAAGAAAAAGATGAGGTCCTACAAGAAGCAAGTAAAGGGACTGGAGTCTAAGCTTGCCTCTGCCAATGAGGAACTTGCTAGGCTCTCCCCTCAAATCAGGCATCCAAAAGGGTTTGTAGCCGAGCCTGGGGTTATGGTACACTTTCGACTTGGAGAAAATGCGGGAGTACTCACTAGCAAACCCCCAAGCCAACTTGAGGACCCCCAGGCAACCTCGAGGACCCTGGACTTAGGGATATTCAAGCCTACTCAGGAGGCCCGTGAGTTCCTTGACTTCCTTCGATTGGTGCTCGTCACCTTCCCTCACCTTATTGCCCAAAGCTAATTTTTCACTATTGTTGTTGTTTTTTTTTTCCTTGGATAATGTATACAATGTAGATATATCTTTGACTCTCATCATTTTGAGTGATATTCGATTTTTTTATTTAGAATCTTGTTGGCGTCTACGAATATGTACACTTTCTACTTCTTTTCTTTCTTGTCCACTTGCTATGCGAGCCCCTTATTTTATATGCCTAGGGTTGTGTCCTTTAATTTGAATGAAAGCGTTATTGACTGTTCTTTGGGTGAGGAAATATGTAGGCTTATATGACCAGGCAAGAGATGGACTCCACCACACTGGGTGGTGAGGAGATATGTGAATCTTAGGAGAGGTGTTTCCTCCTTTGTTCATCGAGTGCGAGCGTGGAACATCAGTTTAGATAACCATATGGGAGATGGACTCGACCGTGTTGGTGGTGATGATGAAAGATAAGACTTTTAAGATAGGTGTTCCCTCCTTTGGTCCAGGCTTGTTTTGCTGGTCTTCCAATGCTAAAAATTTCCTCATATCTTGCCTTACTGGCATACGTCTCTCTGTTGGAGGCAGGCGTGCCTCCCCTGGAAAATCCCTCAACGATAGTTTGGATTTTTCCTAAAGAGACATTGTTCTGATTTCAGTGTGGGGAATTCTCCGTCCCCTCCTTGTAGTCTTTCTTCCCCTCAGGCTTTGGCTCCTGCGGTCTCTCATTCTTCACTCATTCCCTTAGTCGTCTACTCGCCTAGGCGGCGATGAATGTTGGTCGATCAGTCGCTCAATCTCCCCATCTTCTTGCATGTCTTCTATCCTTCGCTTCAAGTGATGGCAATCCTCAGTTTTGTAGCCTTCTACATTATGAAAACAGCAAAACCTGCAAGTCCTCCAACCTCGATGGTCATTGCCTCGGGGTCACTTCTTGTTCTTATATCATTTGTACACTCATACTCGATTATATTTTTTTTTTTTTTGAAGTACCATTATCATTTCTTTTCTCATACTTCCCATTCCTGGTTTTCGACTCTTTCTCACTGGTTCCCCCACCTGTGCCTCTTTTGTCCTCGTTCTTTGACTACCTCACCTTGGATCTTCTTGGGGGTGGTCAAACCCTGGAAGGTGTCCTTGACATTGACAAAATCATCTGCAGATTTATGAATTTTTGTAGTGTTGTAGGGGTCCTTCTTCTCGCTAGTTCAACCATGAACTAGCTCCTGAGCCAAATGCGGTCCAAGAGCTCTGCTAACACGATCTTCTCGTTCTGATCATGCGTTCTCAGGCGCTTCTTATTGAATTGAGAAAGATAACTTTCAAGCTTTCATCCTCCCACTACTTCATGGTCAGATAGGCTTCTAACGCCTATTCTTTGTATTGACCATGAATTGAGTAATGAACTGTCTGCCCAGCTCCTTGAAACTATCAATGCTGATTGGCTAGAAAGCTCTGAAACATCCCCTTGCAATTCCTTTGAGTGTTAGGGAGAAAGCTCGACATGCAATCTCCCCACGAAAGCCGTGGAGCGTCATGTGAGCCTTGAATTACTCGAGATGTTCGACTGAGTCTTTGGATCCGTCGTACATCTCGATTTGCAAACTTTGAACTTCTATAAGAGCAGGACTGCCATAACCTTCTCGTGGTAAGGGAGATCTGTGTTTCTTAGCAACTGATGGACCGAGGAAGATGCTCCTGTTTTCGTTGCCATCTCCTTTTACTTTCCCATGAGGCTACGTAGTTTAAGGTGCATCTTTTTCATTTTCTCATCGTTAGAGAAGGCCTTGCTTGCGCTCTGTAAATCTATTTTGTTTCGCTTATTCTAGCTTGTGCCAGCACCTTCCTTGGATCCCTTGTTCTTTTGTTTTAGGATCTTTTTCTCGCTTGAGATTTTCCATTTCCGATGCTATCTCCTTCATTCGCTCATCCATTTATGCAAACCTTCCCTCCATGTTGGTCGAGGTAGCTTCCTGTTCTTTGGTTGCCAGGGACTAAGGGTGTAAACCGGTCGGTCTGGGCCCGAGAAACCGATCGGACCGACCGATTCGGTCCAGACCGGACTGGACCGACCAAATGCATGGTTGGTTTCGGTCCAAACACTACATAAATTTTGGTCTTCGGTCCGGTCTCGGGGTGGAGATTTTTCGGACCGGACCGACCGAATAAAAAAAAAATTATATATACTAATTGTACAATTAACAAGATAAAATTTTAAATATGTTATTAATACTTGTTAATATTCAATAAATTAACAATATTTTATATATTTTTTCATCTAACCTATCACTATTAATAATATAAAATTTTAAATATATTATTAACACTTGTTAATATTCTATGAATTAACTAATATATAATATCAATTAGTTAATTATATAGTAATTATATAAATTAATAATGTAATTTTCATTTAATTTATTATCATTGACCATATAAAATATTTTTTATTGAGTTTGTTACATAATCCACATTAATAAGTCACTTAATTTAATTTAGTATTTTAAATAATTTTTTTTATTAATTGATTTAAAAAAAAATAGGCTGGACCAAATGGACGGACCGGATCAATAACTACCGGTCCAGTCCGGTCCCTATGGGGTGTTCGGTCCAGTCCGGTGATGGACCGACCGGTTTACAACCCTACCAGGGACTATGTCATGGCAGGCATACGAAAGATATGTTAATTCTACTTAATATAATCTCACATACGACGCCAACTGTTAATGACGTTTTTCGCACCTCACCTGCCTCATCGTCCGACTTGAAACAAGGAAGTTTGGTGGTTCGGAGTGCTAGAAAACACCTCTGATGCCTAAGTTTTTCTGAGAGAAAGAGAGAGAGAGTTTGTAATCACATGAGTTCGAATTGTACCTATATCAAGGCATGCATACTTCCCTTTTTCGGTGGGATCACTGTTCTTTTTGTGCCTGGGATGTCCACCCCCACTCTGGGCTGCATGTCATCTCATTTAATGTGACAGTTTCTATTAGGGACAAGGTCTCGACTCATACCGAGTCTCTGTGTTTGGAGGCGGCATCATGTCGCATTTAATGTGGAAGCCCCTGTCGGAGATGAGATCTTGACACATATCAGGTCATTTAATGCAGTGGCTTGAGGCGTGCTCGTGAGGATGCTGCCCCATCTTTCCTGTACTGGTCTGGGCCTTCTGCTCGCCATCCACCGAATTTCTGGATGGTTAGGATTTGTGGATCTCTCCCTTTAACAAAGCTGGAGCAAAATCATTCTAGAAAGTGCAATCACAACATTAAAGAAAAGGGAAAAAAATAGTAGGGTTTTCCAAATTCTAATACTGAACAAGGTCAAATGCTTGAACTTTCATTTTGTAATTGGTATTTTTGTACAAAACCCTCTAGTTAAGAGGTATCAAATACTACATCCAAACCCACTAAGAAACTATACTTGTTTAATACACCAACAACAGCAAGCGTATGACCCATTGTCATGCTATGTAAAGAAGGATATTCGTTTCTAACTTTATAATATCCAATTTAGTCCCTGACTCCCTACGAGAAAATATAGTGGGAATGCCTGCATGCATTCAACAAACAGCAAAAGGAGTGAACTCTAAAAGAGCATTTAGAACAAGTTCATGCTGATAATTCAATGAGATTTCGATGAACAATTAAATGAAACTAAGCACTAATTCAACAAGTGGAAGGATTGAACTTCTGGCAACATCAAGTCAAATACTCAATCCTGCAAATTTTACTCTTATTCTGTTCTGTAAATTGTGCTTATTCCCCCAACACCCCCCCCATCTTGACAAAACTGTATTGCTATCATGCATGCTGGCCCCTCTCCTCCGCCGACAAAATGCTGACTCCGCCACTGCTTTCACAGCATTAGGATCTATTTGCATCGCCCTGTGACTGATTTGGTCGGTGTTCTGAATTAGCCACATGACCATTCAACCAGCCTAATCAAACATATGAATAATTCTTAGATGACCAAATTGCATGGAATTGACTCTGGACTCATTACTTGTTGAAAATTTTGGAATTCATGATTTTGATGCAGATTTAACAGTTGGGCTACTTGTCTCGTATTTTGTACAAAAGCCTATGTTGGATTTTTTTTCTTCAGTCTTGAGTAATCATGATTTTTTTAATAAATAAAAAATAAAAATCATGATTTTCTACGACCATCTGGGGTCCATTGCTAATCATTGGGCACCCAGATCTTTCTTATTGGTGAATGGTCAACACCATGATCCATCTTAAATCCTAGCTTCTCTTCCTTACATTCCAGCTAAATTTGTAATTTCCATGCACCTTTTGAGGAGTAGAGATGCTGATACTTCCACAAAATTAGACACCAAAAAGTGGTATAGCAGGAAAACAATTGATATTATAAACTTAATTTCCTTGCTTAGAGGATAAGCAATGATTTAATGCAGTTAATCAAAACCTTTAAAGAGAATAATCAATGCTTGGATTTGATCCAGACCAATTACCTTTCCACATATAGTAGGAAAGGAACTCGTAAAGAAGTACTCATGTTTGATGAAGCTCAAGATACATGGATACTGTAATCTAAGCCTTTACATATCTTTACATTAGAACAACATGCATGCTGTAAGGTTTATTGGGAACAAAAGTTGCAGTACTTGAAAAAACAAACATTTTTATCTAACTCATGTATATTTCTCTATTTGCATTAAACCCTTTTTTAGGCCAATCATTGGCCTCATAAAAAGCCCACAAGGGTAGTAGATGAACACGACATGAACTATTTCCATCCAATCTCTCTAGGGCTCTCTCTCTCTCTCTCTCTCTCTCTCTCTCTCTCTCTCTCTCTCTTTGTGTGTGTGTGTATATGTATATATATATATATATATTTGTAGTCCTCCTCAATAATGCTGGTCATGTATAACTAAAATATATAACTAGTCTGAAAATAAAATAATTAATCTCTCCATCTCTTTCTATACCCTCTATTGTTTAAACAGCAAATTAGTTAGACTTTTTGATAAACAAGGATGCAATTTGAAAGATTAGTCATCAGGTTTCTGGCAAAGGAAACACTGTTTAGAGCATGGAAAGCAATCAAAACCAGGGCTCTGATGATGCAGGAATCACAAGCATTTAACAAGAAACAAGATGACAACAGTACTCAGTCTGCCATGAACCTGCTTCAACTCAGGACTGTAGAGGGACAAAAGAAATTTCTATTAATGGAAAGGAATCTTAATGTGGCATGGAGGTATTAGGTGATGACAGGGAATGGATGTTGACCCATCAACAAAGGGGATAATACCAATCAAATACATGTCAATATAGCAAGGATTATATAATACAAGTGGGTTATTATTCTAGTGCTATGGTTGAAATGGTACGAGCAGAACCTTCAAATAATAATTAAATAGCTCTCCCTCTCTTTACTTGTCAAAAGTAAACTCAAATCACTCTTTGGGGGGAGTAAACGGGATCAAGAGAACATCATTTTTAGAGCTTTTCGTTTGATCTTCTTTTACCATCGTTTGTGAAAGATAACCTTGTCTTATCTCCTCCTATTCAATGTTGAATTCTTATTGTTCTTTATCCATATATATATTTTTCTGCTGCAATATTACTTGCAGCTCCGAAGAGACCTATAAAGGAACCAATCACAAAACACAGGCGGTTAGGAGAGAGAGAGTGGAGTGGGACTTGGTGATTCTAGTGGGTTCTTGCCATAGACCCCACCCTAATATTTGTTTTGTTTATTTTTCATTTTCTGTTGTTTTTGAAGCCCCCACACAGGCAAGAGGGACCTGAGTCAGGGCTGCAAGGACAAGAGTTTCTGTACCGTAGGATGAGTTCCAAAGTCTGATAAATATTTACAATTACAGAAAGTGATAAAGCAGCCTAAACAGACTAATCACTCAGGTTTTCTTCATAGAGAAGGAGAAAAGAAACAGACACTGACACCCCGAATGAAAGATCAAAAGGTGCAAAAGAAGAGATAATATATCTGAGAAAAAGACTCGACCACCGGCCTCTTGAGGCTACTTAAAAATACTTTGACAAGATATCTTCGATCCTTTGCTCTCTCTCAGCGCTTGCTTTTGGTGCGAATAAGAATTCCTCTTGCAACTTCCAACACAAACTGAGGTAAACCAGAGGTGAATTCTTGGAAATAGTTCTCCAAGTCCTCTGCTTTTGTTCTTATGGCTTTTGGTTTCTGCAACGTGTTACCTTTCAGTTCCTTCTTGGATGAAAATGAGAATGGTCTGAGGTGGTCTTGCATGGCGAGCCATAGAGTTGGGGAGACTGGTTTATCCGACTCAGGACCTTCGAATCCCCATGTCCCTTATGCAGTTTTTCATGGAATTAATGTTCCTACAAGTTTCATGTATGTGAGACAACATCTTTCATTGTTCAGCCAAAATTTCTTTAGTAATGCAAAATCTTATATTATCTACCAAAACTAGTTTCCTTCATTTTTCTTAAAAAAAACTTGGAATTGGGTTTGTTGCTTATCTGCTCATACCTGACGTGGGTCATTTAATTCTCTTTTTCTTGTTTAGCAATCAAGAAGGATCTGCTTTCGATTTTGGAGAGCTAGAAGAAGCAATTGTGCTACAAGGAGTTAAGATAAGAAATGATGAAGCTAAAGCACGTATGCTCCTTTCTCTAAGCTATCATTTCTCCTTTTTTCTGACGTATGATTGGAATAACCAACTCCTAAAAGCAGAGAGAGAGAGAGAGAGAGAGAGAGGTTTGAATATGTCTGCAGAAGGCACAGGAGGGGGGGTTACCATTTCCAATACTGTGATGATTCAGAGACGAGGGACTCGAGTGGCGTGAGGCTACAAACTTAGAAACCTGACCTCCCCAGCATGATTTTTACTGACTCCATAACTGCTGAAAAGGGGGATTAGGTTCCTCCACCTTTCGAAAACTTGAAAGTCTTAAGGAGTATTTATTTTGGTGATCCTCTGAAGATTTGGCTTTTGTGATTCTTGCAGCTTTATTCACAGGCAGGCCTGCAGCTACTCTGGAAATGTTCCCTTCATGGCCAATGAGATTCCAGACCACCCCAAGAGTAGTAGTAGCATCTAACTTTTCTCCATCCTTGACCAATCTATTGTCATATGGGGTTCTAGATTAGCATGCTTAAAAGTTCAACCGCAGTACAGCATCCCAACCATTTCGCTTTCATGAGACAAATTTTCAAAAACCTCGTTTGAAAAAGTTAGAACTTCTTTTAAGTTCATTTAAATTGTTTGGGATGATTGGCTATTCCAATTCACAAACCGAGTCTATTGTGGGGACTATGATTATTTTTGGAATGATTCCTTGCATACCCCCATTTGAAGGATTTTTTGGTTTGTTTTATACATCAGGGAAGTTCAAAATCAGGGGGCGAGAGCACTGACTCAGGATCAGCAGTGAACACTTTCTCAAGCAAAGCTGAGGTCCAGTTGGAATCAGAATCCCCTATTAGTAAAAAAGCATCTTCCTCAGATCATCAGGCTTTTGATCATCAGAAGCATCTGCAGCTTCAACAACAACAAATACAGCAAGAGATGGCAAATGATAGATCGAGAACAGGACCATCACAGAATCAATCAGATGTCAAAGCACCCCAAGAAAAGGTTTTTAAACTACTACTTTCAACTGTTAAGTCTTCCAGTTAGTTCTCTCTCTTCCCATATCCCAAAACTCTGGAAAAAGTCGGTATCTTTATTGTTATTTTTACTGTTTTGATCTCTCCCTCTCTCTTGGCATATCTTCGTATACAATAGCACAGATCCCAACAACTCTGAACAAATCAAAGTGCAGAGTTTCCCTGATTTCTGAACGATTTTCTGATGAATCATGTCTGACCTGGAAGAGAGAGAGAGTACTGTGCACGGAAAAAGCAAAGCGAGAATCTTCACAGTAGTTACTACAGTTTTCTCATTAGAATAGTGACCCACTGTTGCTCAGTCCCTATAAATCAAACGACACTTCATGTTTAAAGCCTTGGATCAGTTTTGGAATTAGGAACCGAATCACAAAAATCACCAAACTCAAGCGCAAACCTTCTTATTTGTAGCCTTACATCTGTTTTGGGATTAGAACAAACCACAAGACCAAAACATCAAACACAAATGGCAGATAAGGATGTCTTTTGCTACCCTTATTATGTCGATGATCACCTGCCTCGTCCTCATCAGGAGCAGTGCTCAAATCTGTATCAGAACGCAGAAATGCTTCCAAGATATTCTGTGAGCTCTCTAATAATCAACCACGAAATTATCTTCTAATTATTTCGTTTTTTTCTTCCCATTCACCCAAGTCTAGTTGCTGAATAAACTTCATATAAAAGAAAGAAAAATCAACTAAAAATATTTTCTTCTTTTTCGTCCCCAGCAATTAAGATTAGCTAAAGAATCTGAAAATGTTTTAGTTCAGTTGGTATTTCTATATGTTTTATTATTACCGGCTATTCCCATATTGCATAAATTTTCTCATCATTTGATATTTTTCATATAATCTTTTCCTTAATTATTTGCAGAGGAAGGGATCAGGTGGTTCAAGTTCAACGTCAGAGAAACAACTGGACGCTAAGGTCCTGTAATACACTTGTATTTTTCTCTTCGGTCCTCTTTCTTTACAAAAATTTCATACTTAATTAGTGTTGAGATTTTGAGCATTTCTTTCAGACATTGAGACGTTTAGCTCAAAACAGAGAGGCTGCAAGGAAAAGCCGCCTCAGGAAAAAGGTATGTTTGTCAAAAACTTTGCTGGGAATTCTTCAACTTTGAGGTTCAAACGTACTTAGAATGATGACAAAACATGAAAACCCGCTAAATTCTTAGAATCCTACACATGCATCTCTCTCTCTCTCTCTCTCTCTCTCTCTCTATCAAAACAGGCTTATGTGCAACAGCTAGAGTCAAGTAGAATGAAGCTTACTCAGATTGAACAAGACCTGCAAAGAGCACGGGCACAGGTTTTAATATTAGAGCATTTGTGAAAATTTATATAAATTATTATTTCAATTTATTGACAAGATTAATTAAGATAATTATTTTTGGGTTGTCTAAATAATAAATAGGGGCTATTCTTGGGTGGTTGTGGTGGTGCTGGTGGAAATCTCAGCTCTGGTGAGTTTTCTTAAAGATACATGGTTATACGTACTGATCATACATAGTTCATGAAGGTAATTTGCTTTAAAATAACAGATATCTGGAAATTAAATCAATTAAAAGCATTAATGCCCTTTCGTCATGTATTTTGTAAGAAAGCCATGTGGTGGCCAGTGATTAGGTAAAAGGGGGATTGCGTGTAAAAGAATGCCAACATAAAGTAGAACTTGACCATACCAGCGTTCAGATAACTGGAAAATGCTCTTTTTTTTCTTTGTTTTTATTTTTTCACAAAAAATAGACACAGACACCACCATTTACTATATGAGGAGTGCTACAGTTAAAATATTACACGAAAATAAATTTATAAAATGATTTTTATGTGATCTGTTAGATATGCTTTACAATAAATATAACTTTATAACTTTATAATTTGACAAATCATATCAAGACACATCAGTTTGTGAGATTACTTTTGTATAATCATTTTGTGACTAGAATATTTATCTTATATTGCCAACTTGTATGTTTTTTTTTTTTGGGACCAACATTTGAAATATGAAACTATTCAACGAATTTGATTATATATTTTGCCGACTTATCCAAATTCGACTTATTCAACGAAGTTGTCACCTTGCATACCCCCCATTTGAAGGTTGTTTGGCTTTTCTCAAACATATATAAAAGACATCATTATATTTTGTTCAACTTTCTGTGAATTATTGATCCAATAAGGTGACAACTTTTCCACTTTTAGCAACATAAAAAGCGCTTTAATAATATAATTAATGCAAATTATTCTTGACATTCATATCATTGCTATATAATTTGTGGTTCTAATTACCATATCACATGATTGAAGATAATCCTTATATATAAATATAGTTGTGATTGTGATTATATATTAATATATAAATATTGCTGTATCGATTTTGTTGTAGGAGCTGCAATATTTGACATGGAATACGCAAGATGGCTGGAAGATGACCACAGACTAATGGCTGAGCTCCGGACAGGATTGCACGCACATTTATCGGACGGGGATCTTAGATTAATCGTGGAAGGATATATTTCTCATTATGATGAGATTTTCCGGCTGAAGGGAGTGGCCGCCAAATCTGATGTATTTCACGTCATTACTGGGCTGTGGATGACTCCGGTCGAGCGTTGTTTCCTCTGGATAGGTGGTTTCAGGCCCTCTGATCTCATCAAGGTATAGACGTACATATATTTATGTTTCTTTTTATTCTCATTTTATCTTATTATTATAATTTTTTCAAATTTTCACGTCTAAACCAACCTCAGTTTACAATTTTGTTTGGGCCATTTTGGCAGTAAAATGCTGAAAAACATTCAAGATGTAAATGCACAGTTACCATTGATTGGACTGCAGCAGCTCCACTATTCCTGGAAAGGAAAAACTTTATCTGCTACAAAAAAATAACATTATCCTAACCGTGTTTTTTTTTTTTTTTTTGGCTTTTTGGGATACGTGTTGTGTTGGAATAATCAGACGTTAATAGGTCAATTAGACCCATTAACAGAACAGCAACTGGTGGGAATTTACCGATTGCAACAGTCGACGCAACAGGCTGAGGAGGCTCTATCTCAAGGTCAGGAGCAGCTCCAACAGTCTCTGATCGAAACCATTGCTGCTGCAGGGCCTGTCATTGATGGCATGCAGCAGATGGTTGTTGCCTTGGGCAAGCTTTCCAACCTTGAAGGCTTCGTTCGCCAGGTACGTACGCACGCACGCACGCACTTAATAATTAAACTAAGGAAATGTATGTTCTTTTGGCCTCTATTTTTACAAGTAATTGGCTGACAGGTTGGACCTGCTTACCATATATACGCACTAGCATATTTATATATATATAGCAACACACTTAATTTAACGATGAAGATCGACTGAAAGTACTCTTTCGCTATATTTTTTTTATGTTTTTTGCTGATTAATTAACACAATGCTTTTTGCTATATATTTAAACGTTAAAATGATATATAAGACTTTGCTATGAAATTTGGTGATGGATACACGTATGCTTAATTACTTGTTAGGAAAAGAAGTATATATATATTCTTGTTTCTCATTATGAATTAAAGAAAATTTGGGAGGCCATCGAAGAGGAAACCGATCGAGTAATAGAAAAGCAGCTAGGACCATGCATCTAAGTAGAGACCCATTCATATATATTACGTGTCAAGGAGAAAGAGCAGTTTTTCTCCGTATTTTGGCCAAGTCGTGTTTAGTGAACTCCGAAAATGATATTTCATCATGTATGTGTATATATAATATATAGATCTGATGGCGCCGGCTAGTGTTGAAAAATAAACCCGGTTATGGGTAATTCGTGATCGATCGATATATATGTACTCGGAAAACCAAGAAAAACTAAAGGCTAGCTGCAAGTATTCAAATTCTAGATGCTGGCCTTATCATGTACCATTAATCTACTTGCATGTCAACACTACTATCATGTGTATTAATAGATGACCATTAATTTCACCGGCCGCCATAGAAGCATTGATCTGATCAACTCGCAACTGGTTTCCCATACATAGTCAATCTTCCACCCCCACCTCAACCCTAGCTAGCTAGCTATATACCTGCAGGCCCTCTTGATTAATTGCCTCGTTTGTGTCCCCTAATTACACTAGAAAGAAAAAAAGAAAAAGTGTTAGATCTCACCTAACATCTTTTGCATGCCCAGTACTTGACCTAGATAGCTAGGTTTAGGGTTTTTGGCTCAAACCATTTATATAATATTCCTGTTTGTGTGCATATATGCATGTATGTGTGGCTCCGCAATGAGTTGTTCAAGATGATCGATGAGGCCGCGTCGGTAGGTTAACTAATTAAGGTAGATAAAATGTTTCCTTCGTAGATTGATCCTATAGACCGACCATTCAAGTTCATTGTATATCCTCGTTTGTCTCCTTGTTTTGTGCCGCAATTTAAACTTTGCAAGTTACTCCCGATGACCTTAACCTTAAGGTTAAGAATCCAATCCTTTGAACTTCATGCAGCATGACATCAACTTGATTTAACCTTTGCATCGAGTATATTTGACCTTTCAGCTGAAAATTAAAGAATTAAAACAACAAAGGTGAAAACACGCCTCTGATCATTAAGGTTTTCGATGCCGATCCAGCCGTCCAATATTATCATGAACCTTATTATATAAATGGTCTATATGATCATGAATATCCCGGTTGACTACTTATATTAATTATAATGCGCCTTAATTTGGTCAACTTGGAGACATGATCACGTACGTTGTATATCAAAGAAATTGGTTTTCATTAGTCAGGATTGATCATCTCCACTACATGTCTGCCATGTGTACGGTGGTTTGTCTATTTCTATGGGGGAATATATATTGCTTTGCTGCTAAGAAGTCCATTCAAGCTGGTGTTGACTGCTAGGGTTTTGATGTGGAATTTTCATCTAATAAGTTTCTATCGGAAGTTGGTCTGAAAGTGATGCATGCTGGCCTGTTGAAATAAAAAAATCCTAGCCAGACCTAGCTGCTATCATCAACAAAAATTTATAAATAATTTGGGAGTATTATTTACCAATTAATTAATTAATTAACTGAAAAATTTATAAAAATGTTTTATTTTTTATTTTTTAATATTCTAGATTGGAAAAGTCCAAATATGTAGATAAGATGCATTCATCATGAGTTTCAACCTAGCTAGTTCAATGGATATATATGTTTAGTTTATGTCCATCCATCATGTGCCCTTGCAGTTCTCTATAGCTAGGGCGCCCACATCTCAAGTACTCCAAATGGTGGTTGTGGTTTGAAATATATATATATATATATATATATATAATATGTTTTTGTATATATATTAATTATAGGTCAGCAGCTTGTTGTATTTGGTTATTATTTGATTACATTTATTCATATATTTCCTAATTATTAATATTGGTTCATATATAATTAATTTCAAAACTCAGGCCGATAACTTGAGACAGCAAACCCTTCATCAACTTCGTCACGTATTGACTATCCGACAGGCAGCAAGATGTTTTCTTGTAATTGGAGAATACTATGGCCGACTTCGAGCCCTCAGCTCCCTTTGGGCATCTCGACCACGAGAGTAAGATTATATTTATATATATATATATATAGAATTACACTTAATTATGAATATCTATTTTAATTCAAATATATATATATATATAGCTCTTAATTCCTCTTTGAAATGGTAGACAGTTTCGATCTCATGCCACGTATATTTCAAAGAATTATATATAAATTTGTCTTGTGTGCATGTTTTTCAACATATATAATAACTCATTTTTCATTTCGATTTTTTTATGTGCCATGTGTATGATCACTTCACATGATCGAAAGCGAAAGGTGGCAGTACTGCAGGCTGCATTTGGGATACCATTTCAGCCTAAAACTCTTCGCACTTTTTAAAATTAGTGCATGTGCAAAACTAGCATAAGCAAATAGAAATGATTTATACAGTTTTAGGAGATCGGCATGTAAATTACTTCGCAAACTTATTTTGAAAATAGTGGACGAATCTGAGACCCACGTAAAAAAGCTAATGGTGGATTGAACTCAAAGTCTTTTTTCAAAATTGTTAGTGTAATTAGCATTAGTATGCAAAATGGTAGATACTTGGTCAGCAGGTTACTTCGTTTGCAATTAAAGTGTTTTTTTTTTTTTTTTTTTCTTAAAACTTTCTTACATTCTATTGTTTTTTTTTTTTTTTTTTGAAAAAAAAAGTAAAATACAAGGTGGAAAGCAGTACGTGCATGGTAGCTTTTACGTAAAAAAGTGACGGCCAGCTATTATAATTATAATAAATATGTCTGCATGCAGGAGCTTGATGAGTGAAGATCATAACTCTTGCCAAACAACAGCCACCGATCATTTGCAAATTGTTCATCAATCTGCACACAACCATTTCTCAACCTTTTGAAGGAGATGATCATGATGATCCCACTAGCCACAGTAGTAGTACTGATGCTGCCCGGGCCAAGGAAATCGATCCTTATCTTGATCTAATTGCTTTCATGGCGCTAGCTAGTGTTGGCCGCCAGATATCTTCAAAGATATATATACTTTAGAGGAGATAGGACACTTTCTTCTTTTAGCTTCTTTTTATCCTCGATCTGCCTTTTAATTAATAGTATCTTTATATATATATATATATATATATAATATATTAATTACTACGTACGTTATGATCTTGTACATGTAATTAATTTCATCTACTTGCTTAAAGCATGAGAAAAAAAGATCCAGAGTTTTAGTATACATGATATATAGCTGTAAATTCATGATGAGCATGTTGTTCTTAATTCCTTCCATTACTACTGGATCCTTCCTTTCTCCTTTTAATTTTTCTCTAATTTCTCTCTCAAATTAATTACCAGCTTACCTTCTTCGATCTAACTGGCTATTGAATGATAAATAGGACTAGAAATTGAAAAGGCAAAGATCGATATATATAGAAATTAGAGCTGCATTTATATGAAGTAGTGGTTGTGAGGAAGAGTATTCTATTAATAGAACAAAAATTTAAAAGATTTGTCTTTTCTTAATGCATGGGTGTTGGAGGCCGAAGACCTTTATGTAGTGGAGAAGGAGATGGAGGTTAGGTTGCATGCTGAAGTACTTCATATTATATGATCAACTAGGTCAAATACGTATTTTATATAGTAATGCAAACAGACAAGCAGGGAAGGCCGATATCAGAAACTCTTTAATTTTATTCAAATTGTATAAAGATTGCCTAATATTCTTGATATTTTGTCTAGTAAATTAGATATATCAAGTACTACTACTACAAAATGTGATAGTACTACACTACAAGAAATCAGAGTTTTCTCGGCGATTCATTCTTGTTGGTAAAACATACATAATCGCTGGAAAATTCCTATACCAGTGATTAAAAAATTGCTGCAAATTCGCCGGTATTAAAGCCCCACTTTAGATCTACTCCAACGGAACCCAAAAATCGCCGTCAAATATTTTTATCACCGGCGAATAAAATTCGCCGCAATATCAACCTCTAATCGCCGCAAAATCAAGATACGATTCAATTGTTAAACGCTGGAAAAGATTAATTCCAGCGATTAACTTTTGTCGCTAAAAGAGAAAAAATCGCTGCCAATAATATTTCCCAGCGATGTTTTCAAATCGCTGTACTATGATTTACGGAATTGAAAGAACAGTTGCGGCGATTAAAGTTCGCCGGTATATATTAATACCAGCGCTTTTAACATCGCTGCAAATGAGTTATACTCATTTGCAGCGAACATAACATCGCTGGGAAAACTCACATGACGGCGATTATAAAATCGCTGGTATTGGACAACCACGTTTTTATTTTCTTACTGGCGAAAAACTTATCCCCGCTAAAAACCTGAAATTCGTCGGAAAAACTGAATTCCAGTAAAACTTGATGACCCAATTTTCTTACTAGGCCTGGTTTTTTATTGTTCCTAAATGCAACATTCAACCAACTTCTGCTTCATTTATTCAAGTTAAACATCGAAAACACATGCAAAATAAAATCCATCAACAAAACAACCAAACTCATATGTATTACACTGGGGGTGGTGTGTTATATTCTCATATCAAGTACAAACTGAGCTACATCTAGAATAATAAATAACCATCACGGTCATAACAAATTATAATCAACTCTACTAGCCACTAAAATAACCACTACCAAGTTCCACAACTCTATTTAAGTGGGACCGTTCATCTGCATTAGCACCCACAGTTCTGCATCAAGTCTTCGATCGAGAAAGGTAGCAAACATGAACAGCAAGGGATGGGGCTAACCCCCCACAAAAATGTGGTCAGGCCCCTCAAGCCCACCTGCAGATCCCATTGTTAACCCAACAGCAGCCAGGTTCAGATTTGGATTGGGCTGGCTTGGACCAAGTGGAAGAAGGAAGGGATGGGTTGTAATCACTAGGTCTCTTCACCTTAAGAGGGGCGCCTTGGAAAAAGTAGAAAGAATGAAAGAGGTCAGTCCCATGTCATGTACTAACCCAAGTTGTCAAGGGTAGACATGCAAATGTCCATCAATTCAAAATGCACACCTAAAAAACAACCATCTAAAGCCATTGCATTACTAGCCTCCTCAACAGATATCATCTCCACGAAAGCAAAAATCTTTTCATGGTTTATGTAAACATTGACAACAGCATCTCCTGCCCACAGAGAGAGAGAGGGAGAGAGAGATGATAAAGAGAGAATTAGTAGAGAAACCATCCAACTAAAAGGGCTGGTAGCTTATGAAGACAAATTTAACTCAAGCAGCAGAATACCTGGACCAGCAGTGTTTCCTCCAATTGCAGCCATAACATGACTTAAATATGTTGCAACAGACTGCAGTAGAACATTTGAGATAATTATGATCATTGGGTAAAGCAAGTTATTCAAACGATAATTATGTGAGGAGGGAGATTGAAGATAATAGTAACAACAAAGTCAAATAAAATCCATGCGCAAGTAAGCTACATCTGAAATAATACATAACCATCAACAAACTGAGCACTGGGACTAACAAATCCTTCTTCCACTGCTTTGTCAATAAATGACAGCAGCAAATTATAATATCCGTCAACTTCTGCAAATTGTGAAAATGTTATAGTATCAGTCATCTGAATAAGCATATTGGAGAACAACTTAGCAGTTTTCGAAGGAGTTAAGTTCGTTGGATTAGGCAGAAAATGCACAAAAGTCTAATACTGGTTGTCCCGTGAATTCCAAGTTGAGCCCAGGTTACCACTTCAAGTAGCTCTTCCAGAGTTCCATAACCACCTACATTGAACACCACATGAACTTCTACTAAGACAAATATAAGGGGCAAATCATCACGAATGATTTGTACTAGAAAGTAGGTTAACATTTGGAATATCTTTGAATGTTATTGATGCCCATTACCATTTCAGAGACAAAATAGTGTTAAACTATTTTCTTTGATTCGAAAGGGAAAAGAATCAACAATTGTGTAATCCTCAAAAAAACCAAAAAAAAAAAAAAAGTGTTTAAACTTCACATTCAAACAGCTCATTTGAATTTCCGCCCCTGGTTTTACTTCTATTTTGATGGACATGGTTTTTTATTCATCCATTACTCATGAGCCTAATTAAGCCTATACATTTTTCCAACTCTAGTATCTACTGCTCTTATTCTATGTAAAAAATAAATAAAAAGATGCATAACCATAAAACACCCTCATTATCTTAAGGGTGTGTTCTAGTTCTCGTTTCCACTATCTCCTAGGCAAGGTGTCCCCACTTGGTGGGCAAAAGAAAAAAGAAAAAAGAAAAAATAGATGGGGGTGTTGGAAGGTGGGGTTTTCCAAGCTAGAAAAAATTGCTGTTATGCCCTACATGTCCTCCTCCATTTTCACCTGCTGTATTTTCAGGTTCAGGAATAACCATGAAAATGTAAATAACCATGAAATTATATGCATAAACTGCAGCCGGCATTTTCCATGGCAAAAGGTGATGTTGCGGGCATAGTTCAACAATAAAATCAATCCAAACAATTCCATAATCACGAAAAATCATAGCAATCTGTCTCCATGGACACCGAATAAAGGAATACACGATAAATAATTCAAAATGTATCGGTTCTTGTACTACCTGTCATCGTCCCAACTTCGATGGTAATCGCCCCATCTTCCCAAAATTCAAGCAATTCATCGATCAACGACTGCAAGTATACATCGATCTCATTCCCTGGTGATCTTGGGCCAGGAATAATCAGAGATGTCATGAAGAATTAGTCTTTCATGCATGACCACGGCGGCAAGTTATAGGGGACAAGGATCACTGGCCAAATGCTATGAGGTTTAGCCAAGTTGTTGAATGGAGTGAAGCCATCACTTGCCAGACCGAGCCTAACATTGCGAGGGTCCGCAGCGAACCAACCATGATCTTCATCAAATTTCTTCCAGCCCTCAGAGTCGGCCGGATGTCTCATACAAGTATCTTCTATAGTCCGTTGCTCTTTGTGCCATCGCATATCACCTGCTATCTTTGCAGACATAAAGAGGCGCTGCAATCTCGGTTTCAAAGGAAAGTGACGCAACACCTTTTGAGGTATCACGCGTGACCCGTGTGTATTTGGTATCCACCTCGAAAACTTACATACAGGGCATTCATTAAGAGCAGCATTTTCTTTCCAAAATAAGATGCAGTCGTTGGGGCACGCATGGATTTTGTGGTACTTGAAGCCCAAACCGCGCTCCAAAGACCTTGACTCCTCATATGATTGTGGCAAGAGGGCATTAGGAAAGGCAGACCTCAACAAATCAAGGAGCATGTCAAATGACTTAATTGACCATCCACCGATTGATTTGATGTGTAACAACTTGACAACGAATGACAACTTTGAAAATTCTGTACACCCGTTGAAAAGCGGACGTCGGGCATCCTCTAGTAGCTGGTCAAAAGATGGTACTGGTGAATCTCCAGTAATTGGTGACCTGTTCGACGCAGGAGTGCTATCTTGGGGCACATCAACGAAGGTGCCTGCCCGGATGTCATCCAACATATGCTGCATGTCATCTATGTAATCGTCTTCTTGGATGATATCATCATCAATATCATCATCACTGACGTACAATGTTGTCTCATTCTCCCCATGAAATATCCACTGGGTGTAATCTGGGTTGATCCCTTTAATAAATAAATGGGTTTCCACCTCAAATATAGGCAACCAAAGATTGTTAAGGCATGCACGACATGGACACCGAATGCGATCCCTTCCACTTGCATGGTTTCGTGCTTGTGTGAGGAAATATTTAACACCTTCGGCGTATGCAGGTGATACAAGCCTATCGGGATCATTCATCCAACTTTTATCCATCTAAACAAAGATATGGTGGGGAAGAAAGTTAGTTAAGCAGAGACCGTAAATATATATGTTCGATGAAAAGCTCACCATAGGCCAAATGTTTGGATAGGAGAATAAATGTTTAACTTGAAGATGATTTATGAATGTGGCTATCTAGGCATCTAAGAAGGTTTCTAGTTAAAATTTTTTTCAAGGATAATTGGCTGACTAAACTTTATTTTCGTCTTGTTTATGACATCATGCGATTCCATATAGATCAAAAATTGGTACCGGAACCAGTTGTCATCTGAATTAACGTGAGTCAAGTTTGATGATGACGCTAGCTACGTAGTCCCTAGTTGTCCCTTGTACAAAATATTGATGTGTATTAATATATATGTATTTATCAATATTGGATAAATATTGTTTGACGGTGATAGTATTAACCGTCGATGGCCAACTACATGTCCACTACCTTCACTCTCATATATATATATATATATATATATCCATATTCTGTGTGTGTGTGTATGTATATACACATGATATATATAGACTTACAAACGAACAACATCACCCAAAATAAAAAACCAACTCCAAGAGAATCTGGTAAGTAGAATATTGTTTGAGTGAATGACCACCCATAATAAGAAATTAAATAGTGTTAATAAGATAAACTGCACTTAATGTTGTCATGTAAAATAAGATTGTTTCACTGCTATATAACACTTATATATAGTTTATCCAACAGTACCCATGCCTTATGATATGGTTTATATATAGCTCATCACTGTCTAATCTACACACCATAATACCACAACAAAATAATATTAACTTGAATCAAACCACAATTAACAAAAACGCTATCAATATTCGATAAAAATTATGAGTCATCGTTGCATTATGTGTTCCTTTTGTGTATCACAACTTAGCAATACAAAGTAAGACGTATTTAGTACTCGGTATGCTTCTTTTCCAGAAATTAAGAAAACTAAGTTTTAAAACTAAGTCATTACATTAAAGTAACATATACATGTAAAAGAAGCCATATGCTACAACAACTAGAGTTGGCCGAGATGAGCAAAACACAATTGAGTCAAACAAATGCCTATTGTTCCTCAGATATAAACAGTTTATGTAGGCAATAGAACAGGCATGGCCGTATGTCTACAGTAATTACCTCAAAACACATCTTCATAAGCAGACCTTTTCATAAGCGATTAGCAGTATTTAATTCACCAAATACTGTTTTTTTTTTTAATCCTTGTCATTAGTAAGTTATATAAGCAGACATTTTCCAGTGAAATGAGCTATGGTAGCGTGTAGAAATCCCCTACTTTGTGCAACAACTTTAGAAATTCATATACTATAGGAAAAATGGCAGCACTTTCTTCAAGCATTATAAGAAATCACTAACTTACAGTAAATACGGTAACAAAAACTGGGCCATAAATTCTAGCAGAAAAATCTTCTGATAAGCCAAAAACTGAGCCATAAATTCTACAAGAAAAAGCTTCTGATAAGCCCAAAAAAAAAAAAAACAATATTCGGTGAATTAAAATTATCTAATGCCCACAACTGATTCAGCCGCTCCAACACACGAGGCAGATCATACACAACATTAAACTGCAAAAAAACAGAGGAACGTGCACATCAGTTTCACAGAGGGAAAAAATTATTGTAGATCTAAAGACGACAACAAATTTGTAATGCAACCTACTTGTGGAGGGGGGAAGATAAATGTAATGGCAGCAAGAGATACCTGGAGCCACGATCGATTATTCTTGAAAACCCCGGATATATTCTCCCTTCTATGTCGAAATGGAGGCACGAAATTGAAATTTGTAAGGGGATCCGCAAACGTAGGACCTAGCTTCCCAAAGAGAGAGAATAGAAGCAGTGGAGAACACTAGGGTAGCCGATTGTGGGATTTGAAGTTCTATGAAATTTGTGAACCTAGAATGGAAGGGAGAAGGCCAGTGTGGGGAAATGGGACTCGGAAAATGGGCCAAAAGCTCACGATGGGGGAGCTGATGCCATGAGAGAACACTGGAATGGTCGGAGCTTGCAGGGTTTGGAAATGGAGTCTTTTGGTGTAATGGGTCGGTGGGCAGAAGAGTTCTCGTGCGTCGAAGTGGGCAGACATGGAGAGAAATAAAGTTGGGGGGAAAATCAAAGGCACTTCGTGTGTTTGGCGCCCGTGCGCTTCAATTGTGGCGAAAATCACAGCGACGAAAGAAAATTTTCATCTTGCGACGCACAAAGTCGTCACAAGTAACTAATTAATTCGCCGCAAAAAATCTTATTAATGAAAACACAGCGTTTAAGGACAGACGCGAGTTTACACCATGGCAACGAGTTTGTATTCGACGCGATTGATATCATTTGCGTTGATATTTTCTGCGGCGATTTTATAATCGCTGGTAAAACTCAGTTTTCTTGTAGTGACTGGTTTTTTTAGTACATTAATCAATATTTTAGGTAAGAAAACTGAGCATTGCACAGCTAGCACATGATGTCAAGCATATATATATATATATATATATATAGCTAGCTGACTGTATGATCCTTAATTGAGAAGAATGAAAAATATTTATGATAATATATATAGGCGGTGTCTGGCCCATGGTGGCATGCACATAAGCTAGCTAGCCTATAGCCATTCCGTTCCGATCGAGGTACGTGGCTTGTCAGATCCACCCCACTTGGCCCAAAAGTCACCTCGTGACGATCGACGGTGGGGTGGTCAATACTAGTAGCCCCGGCCCCTTAATTGGGATGCATGGCCAGTCTATCAAGGCCGGTTGGTCTGCCGATTCTAGTTAGCTGATTTTTTTTTTTTCAAAACCAACTGGCAATTCTACTATAGTCAGATTATGTACTAATTACTTGACAACGTGTGTGTGTGTATATATATGCATATGTATATATATGATTGTCACGTCAATTTGTATATGAATCTTGTACTATATATGTGTGCGTACGTGTGTCCCTGATTCTTACACAATATATGAGTTTTATATGATCTCAGCAACACAGCATCCATGCTTCCATGGGTTTCTTGTGAGAAAGATCATATGCATGCAGCATGCATCATCCGGTACTGTGCATGCCTTTCTTTTTTGTGTTCATGCATGTGTGTTTGTCAAAGCAAGAAAGCTTTCTACTTACGTACGTTCTAGCGAAAAAACATGAAGACAAGCAGATCTCAGTAGCAAAAGCCAATAAATCCGAACCCCCAACCCAACATATAAGACAGACCTAATTGGCTTGACACAGAGACAAGCTCTAGATTTGTACGGTGGGGAAAGCTTGCCACAAGTATCATGGGTTTTCGCGGCGACTATCATTTTCGATTTTTTTGATCATCTAGTGGTCACAAATGTTAATAGAGAACAAAATATATCCATAAATGGTAATAATCATCCTAAAAACTTAGAGCTATCTTTATATATGATATAAATTATCGCAAATACTAAAAAAAAAAAAAAAAAAAGAAAACCATCGACTAAGATATTGTTCCACGTACCCTTTTATGGGACGATCGATATCATGATCCAACCAAACTCATCTCGCCATAAAAGACTTGATCAGAAAACCGATGTTTGTTATATTGGTAAGTGACATCATGATATGCATGCATGCTTGTTTTCATTTAATATTTTTTCGGGATTACGAAATTTGAAAGAGTTCTAGATCTTGCCTAATTTTCTTTTCATGAGCACCACACTTCTAAAACCATTACACGCTTCTATTCTAGCACACTACTTATTCTCTTAGAGTCTTCAAAACTTGCTTTTCGAAGTACTCCTAATGACATTAAGAAGAATTCTTTGAGGTTGGGTGGTTTGGTGATCTAAAGTCTACTGAGACATCTATCACAAACTAATCTAGCTAGTTGATGAACCCTTAAACTCTCAATGACTAAAACCCACAATAATCTCCTCACATAAAATGATATCTCCTTTCCTCTCTCATGAAATGATGAAGGTTTTCTTCTCATTCAGCACAATTTAGCTCTTAAATAGGGAAGCAAACTTCGGAACCACACTTGGGACCAGACGTAAATTAAGTATATGGTATAAAAAATAAGCAAATTTTTATTGGAATTAAGACCTTGATTATGTGTGTAATGGTCCATATATAGTGGTAAGTTATTGGTTGACTTGTAGTACACATGGGTCGATACGAGTTTGACTATGTAACCACCACACTAGTTAGTCCTTAGACCTAGTTTTCCATTGCTTAGGGCTAGCTCATTCCTTTATGGGGAAGCTCGGGAATTCACGGTTCAAGGAGAAGGGAATGGCTTTTTTTCTCTTTCTCCAGCTACTAGCTTTGGCTCTCCTCCCGTGTCCACTTCCGGGTATTCTTCTTTCGTGTAGGGATTGAGTTTTTGATTGTGGATTAACCAACACTCTTTTAAGTTTCAGTATGGTGCATCACTACATCTCACAGTTGCCTACACAATCAACCATGTTCAAAGCTCTTGAGTTCTAGTAGACTTCATTCTCTCACATACAATCAACTACACTCAGGGTATAATAAACTCTGATCAGCATGGTTTTCCATATATATATATATATATATATATATATATATATATATTTTTTTTTTTCATCCCAAAATCTAGTTTTTCCATAGTCACAAACAACCACAGTAGAACAGTTGTCAAGCTAACCTCCTAAGGTTATTCCATAGTTTTGAAGTCACGATTATTGTTCCCAAGACTACTAGGGCTGGGAGGCGTTGCACCGCCACCCCGCCCCAGCTTGTTCGGCATCTGTCTGGTCGGCACGGGGGCCCCCGTTCATAGACGAGGGATATATATACTTAAACAACAAATCGTTTTATTTAGGTTTTATTTTTTATTTTTAAATAAAAATGACGTAAACGATTTTGTTTAGGGTTAGGTTCTCCCCTCGTCTCTTTCTTCCCCTCTCTCTTTCCTCTTTGTCTCTTTAACTCTTCCTCCCCCCCCCCCAATTGTTCTCTCTCTCTCTCTCTCTCTCTCTCTCTCTCTCTCTCTCTCCCCAGCTCCTCCACTTTCTCTTCTCCTTCTTGACGCACGAAATCAAATGCTCATGTGTTTGCAAAGGGAACCACAACCATGAATGGTCATGGGTTTACAAACGGAACCACGACCACGAGTAGTAGTGGGCTTGCAAAGAGGCCCTTGAGCATTCGTGGTCGTGGTTGTTTGTAGAGTTAACTCAAATATGTTGTTTTGGACCTTTTTTTTTCAAATTTGTTGTGAATTTTCGGTTATTTTGAATTTTTTGGTGTTTTCTTATTGTTTTTAGCTTTCTCGTCGTGGGTGGGTGGTGGGGTGGAAGGTCGTAGGGGCCAAACTGTCCCCTGGGAGTCCGAACGAAGGCACCCACCCACCGAGGGTGGTGCCGGGGTACGGTGGCCCAAAGTAGAGCAAACATCCCCAACTCCATAAATTTAGCGGCATACTGCTCAAGAGTCATACCGCCTTGGATCATACTTGCAAACTCCCTTCCTTTCTATTGCTTCATGATGGCAGGGAAGAAGCGGTTGTCAAACTCTCTCTTAAACCATTGCCTAGTAATAGCTTCCATCAATCCCAACTCCATGACAAGTAGCTGCCTCTTTGTGTCCCACCAGACAACACCTTCTCCTTGCAACAAATAGCTGGCATACAACACCTTTTGGTTTTTGGTGTACCCACAGATCTCGAAGGTCCTCTCGAGATCCTTAATTCATTTCCCAGCCATCTTAGGTCCTTCGGTTCTAGAAATCTCGAGTATCGGTACGCCAGGAAACGTTCATAGGAACACCCTATTTGCTCAACATGTTGGTGCGAAGCCTGTTGCTGTTGATCCATGTACGTCCTTTGTTGCTAAAGCTACTACTAGAAAAGTTCTTACTGTCACTGCAGCATGCCCATCATGTGGTTGATGGCTTGAGCCATAACGTAGCTTCCATCTCCGTGCGAACATTCCTCCTCACATGTCTCCTCGGTTTGCTCATTGTGGGGTAGCCTTGATTGTACCATGATGTCTTTCCTCTCATAAGATCAAACTTTATCATGCCCGCATACTCCAAGACTTCAAAAAATTCAAACCTATCATACTAAGATTAAAGCCTAACTTTGAAACTGTACCTAGGTGACTTAAGGATTTATACAGAGATGTAATTGCTCTAGTACCACCAGCTATGACGCCCTTGGGCCCCGCTTGTGATTTGGCAAAAAATAGCAATCTCGAGATGTGTTCCTCACGGGCCACACCCCTCGCAAATGTGATAACTAGTGTGCTTATATGCTCAGTATACGAGTGGATAAAGATTCCCAATGGAAATATATAAAGGGCATGAATAAATACTACTTGCATTAGTACCAGAGAAATTATTAAAACTCATCAAACTATCTATAAGTCATAACTCCACAATTGTCGAGATATTACAGGCTTAGAATTTATCCACCAAATCGTTAAAACTAACATAGTCTAATATATATAAATGGCCCATTCGGGGATAGGTCCTTGTCCTAATCCTCGTGTTGCACTAGATCTTCTTGCTCATGATCACCTTCCTCTCCTACATCTACACCAAAGTCTACGATTTTGCAAAGCGAAATTGTAGTGGGACTACCACATTTCATTCATTAACGAGTGTGCCACGGTTTTCCCTAAAAATGGCCTTTCACACACCCCGGCTCCCTTCGTTGCACTGCGGATAACGACCACGGTGACTTCATTACGAGCAACACTTGGCTTCACGCTCCGTCATTCTCTAGCCTCTGCCAATAGAGAGGCAACAATGTCAACATGAGAGTGTTATCATCTCATATTAGCCAGTTGTTCGCCTATCAACAACTCAAAGAACATCACTCAATTCTTATACACTCCCGAGTAACCAGAAGAGCTTCATCGAGATAATGCCCCATCTCAGCTTAGGGTCATGATTCACGCACACACCCACTTACTCTTCTTTTGTTTAAAAATAGAAACCATACACTTCACAAAAATATAATGTCTTGTTTTAGTAAAATTTGAGAGCAATGTTGCCTAAAAGGACTAGCTTTTATTCTGAGATAATTCTCCAAAATAGCATACACACCATGGTAAAAATTTGGCCAAAAACTGAGTGAGGTAAAATCAGAAAATTTACATAATGACCCTTTACCCGAGAGATGTAATTACCAAACAAAAAGAACAACAATACCAAAAACTGCGTTGAGGATACATCAGACTCTCATCCATGTAATCCAAAAATAGTGGCCCAACTTCTATTCTCTCTTTTACTAGATTGAGACTATAAGCTTAACTAATAGGTTACATGGATACGACACGATCATTTTTCACCCATTGTAAGCGCTATCAAAAAGGGAACTTACCTCGAGCAGTGCCATTTATTGTCTGGTCGTTGATGCCCCCAACTCCACATCGAGTTTGCTAGTTCAAATTAAGGTGCAGCTTAAGCTTAAGGGGTTACGACTTTCTTCTTTGAGTTAGGGGTTACAACAAACGAGAGGGAGCGCACGATTGAAAGAGAATGAGAGATTCTGGGTTTCAAAAAACAGAGTGTGTTGAGATTGATCGGCGTGGAGCTATATATATGGAGGGGCTTGCTTTCACAGGACTAACCTTTCTTGACGCAGGTTGGGTGGTTGAAAGGTTGAACAGTGAGCATCCATTGTCTAGGTGTTTAGTGAAATAAAGGTACGAAGTGAACACTTTGAATGCTCCCGAGCACTTGGTCAAATTCTACTAAATCTCTCGGACTTCCTCATTATCGCATATGGCTAAGCTTTGCTCACTATCACGTATTTCTTGCTTTTGAGTTGCTCGCTATGATGTATTGCTCGCTATCGCATGCTACTCGGCCTTGGTTATTGCTCAACCCTTTGCTTTTGCTATCCCGAATATTGCGTTCTCTTACTATTGATCGCCTAAATCTTAGCTCACCTTCCTTGCCCAAAACCACCTTCTGGCCTCCATATGCGATCTTGAGAAATAAGATGCTACCACTCGGGGTCTTTGTACCTTTGATGAGCGATGTTCTCACACCCAAACCTTATTATGCACAACCCTATCTCTATCATTCATGTCATGTTCATCGATTGCATAAAATATTGCCCGTTAGTTTTACTAATCCTAAACGATTATAATTTTCCAAAACATGGATTGGGTTGGCTCTAGATTCCTTACATGTGCACCAAACTAAATTTCCATATCAAAACTGAATATCTAATAGGCTTAAGGCTCTAAGTTGACTTCATTGTGTCCCAAGAAGCAACTAAGCTATTTTGTACTCTATACATAGCAATACCCATAAAAATCACAATACTCCTCCTTTCAGTGCTTTTACCTTGATATTTTCCTTTTCTTCATGCTCTGGTTTTTGGATTCGTACTAATTCTTTGCACATCCTTTCATTCTTAAGAAGACGACGATTTATATATAAACTAGTAAAGTTCTGCCCTAAATCCTTGTAATGTTTGTCAAGAACATGATGAATTACCTATCCATTCACTATTAAGGAAATCCATAAAATAAAACACATCGAAACCATCTTTTCCAAGCCTTTTTTTTTTTTTTCCACCCAATTTTTCAAGGCCGTATAAATGTTTCCGTGCTTGATGCTTCATGCATGTTCAAGCAAATGCAATAATATATCTTTTTATTGGAACTCAAAATGTGTCAATTCTGTCGCAATGATGCAAGACAATGTCATATGAGCAAGTAAAAAGGGAAGGGTAGGGTTTTTTTTTCTTTTTTTTTTTTTAAATCTCTTGCCTTTTTGTTTGGAAGCAAAAATTCAGTTGTTGTGCAAATGCAACAGCTCTATTACATCTCATTGTAATAGATGTAAAAGATGTCCTTGAGAGATGATGATCAGGAATTACAACTTGTTGGCATGATTGAGGGACAATGCCAATGTGTTTGTGGTAAAGTTTTGATTGTGAACTGTGGCCCACTGCAAGTTGAGATATATGGGGGACCAAATAATTCTGATTTGTATATCATAATCCATCAGTGGTAAACAGTATCGTCCCTTTGTTTGTCCTACATATATCACATTTTCAGCATACTAATTATGTCAGTTGTTCAATCATCACAGGAAACATGTTTCCAAAACCTAGAAAAACATGATAAATCACTTTGGACATTGTTAAAATTCTAAGGAAGGTAAAAATCCAATGACCAATTTAGTAACTCTTTAGTAATAGAGAATATATTTACAACCATGAATTGTACGGCCGCCACGCAATTGCTTTGAAAAAAGTGAATAAAACATAAGATCCACATGAAAAAATTAATTTTATGATAGTAGACCTCACTCTTTTTTAAAGTGATTACGCACTTTACGATTGTATCCATAGAGCATCAATGGACATTTACACTGACATATTGCCACTCAAATTTCTGTCTTCTCTAACAATAAACACAACAAAAAATACCATTGTTTCAGTTGGTTGCAATTTACAGTGGTTTATCTTCAGCCATGTTTCTGCAAATTAACAACTCAACTGTTTCTTTGACGAATGAGGTATTGACCCTATTGACAAAAGCTGATAGTAAAGACCATTTATATGAACGAGAAACCAGGGGAAGTGGAGATATGTACCTGCCTTGGAGAGAAATTAAATGTAATAAACTTTTGGTACTGGGAAGGAACAGTTATAGTTCAATCTGTAATTACAATTTTTTATCAGCTTCCTTGAGCCCGACCAGTCTTGACCTTCCCCCTCAAATTTGGTTCTAGAATCATAATCTAACGACCAAACAGAAATGGATTGATCGAATAATTGTTGTCAGATAAGCATTTTCAAATCTGAGAGATCATCCATGGGTATTTCAAGACCTATGGAATCATGGTCTTGCAAGGCATCTTCGTCAAAGTCTAACCAAGAACTGAAATCTTGATGTCCATCTACACCCAGTACATCCATTGAGTCAAGCTCATTAGGTTGCAAGTTTAGGGGAAGGGATTCCTCCGCCTCTTTCCGTGATTCCTGAGGAATATTACTGGGCAAGAGTGACCCTACTTCTTTGCTCAGTTTGTTGCCGACCATAGCCGCTGGTTGACTAGATCCATGAACTGGCGGACAAGCAGGATCTATCACTTCCATTAATGACAGATGATTGTTCTTTTGCCTGGGCTTTGCTTTTGTTTTGCGTTCACTGTGGAAGTTGTCCAATGAGGAACGACCTGCTCCAGAGACAGAGTTACTTAAATGATCTCCTTTCCAATCCCTGTCTCTCTCACTTCTCTTTCCCTTTGATCCACCAAGAACAGGGCTGTCAATAGCTGATGTCACCCGTGAGGAAGCGCTCCCAACAACATCATCAATCCGCATTTCCCTCTTCTTTCCCCTAATGAGCACAGAGCTATGCTTCGAAGAAGCTTGTTCAAAAGTGTGAATGACACTTTTGGGGGCATCTGAAGAACCCCAGTCAATATTATCACTAAGGGAATCATATCTCTCAAAAGCGCTGGTAACAGCTCCTGTCGCAGCACACAGAGATCCAACAGCTCATTGTCAAATGACAAACAAACAAACAAACAAAAATTGCAAACGCTACAGTTGAAACAGGTTTTTCTCAAAAAGGAAAAGTTGCTCAAAATAAAAGAAAAGGTCAGAGCAAGCCACATTCATGTATATATTGCAGTGTAGCTATTAGGATGTATTCTTACCTAAAATAAATTATGCAGAAAGCATTAATGGAACTCCAAAAGATCATGTGTAAATTTAACTTGACATACCCGATCCCATAGCTTCAGCTTGGTGGGGAGCTTCATTGCATGTATTACTGGCAGTTCCTGAACCAACACAGTCGACTGATTGTGTGTCATTATTGCATGGAGGTACAGAGAAGATGACTTCCTTGAGTGCAGGCTCACTAAAGCAACTATTGCCAGTATCTTCAAATTTTTTACATCTAGCAAGAGTGCGCTTGACAAAAGCTAATGCAACTTGTTTTGAAACCTTCTGGACCACATTTTTTGAAACACAACACCTCCGGCTAGCCTGTAATAGATCAATTGTACAGAAATGAATGGTTCATGATCCATGAAACACCACTGGATCACATACTTATCTGATCAGATAACCACCTAGTATAATACCATAATCCTGAAACTAGGTTTCAGATCCCCTAGAGTTCAAGGCATAGAGTGAGAAAGAGAGAAACACATGAAGTTGGTCGTACATCATTTACTAAGGCAGCAATAAATGCTGTGGGGCCTACATCATGTGTCTCCAGTAGGGGATGCCAGTTCACACGACACACCGCTAACCGTGCACCAAGGGGGAAGGGGGTAAAATATTTTCCCTTCTTGTGATAACTTACTAGCATGAGATTATATAACGACACTGATGCCAAACTCACTGACTGAATAAACAAGCCATAATTTCGGTCCTAACTTAGAAGAAAAGTTAAGGCCAAAAGGCATAATATGTTAACCTTACAATTACAGACAAGCAACATTAATTATGTTAATGTTTAATGATAACCAATGACAAAAATTTCCCCTAATCCACCTCCAACATACAATAATCAATTAGGACTTAGCATGATGGACTACATTGCCAACCAAGCTAGATTGACTACAAAAGATTTATACTGTAGGATGCTCAAAATTAAAATACAAGAAGTTGCATAAGACCATTTAAAAATTGAAATTCCAATCATCAACCATATATAAAGACATGCTACTAAAATTAAGACAATCCAACAACGTCACATATATTAGATACAAAAACAGATGCATGTCACTGACACTATTACACAACTCCAAAAGTAATGTTTGAAAACATTTCAAAAATTTAATTATTAGTGCCATATTAATTACAATTACAGCAGTAGCACCACTCAAGTAACCCCATCATCTAGCTCTACACGCCCATGTTGAATTCACATGAACCTAAATATTGAACACAGTCCAACTTTTATATTTTCTGAACACCCAATTTGGACCCAGAGTGGAAAATAATACAAAAGGTCCACAAATATCAAAATCAAAATATGCTTTATGGCTCCAGGCACCATAATAGATCACTATGCCCATGAAGTGGCCAAAAAAAACCCCAGACTACCCCCACTACATACCGTTATCATCACAATGCTACTGCTACACCCCTTCAGGCCACAGAGAGAGATAGAGTTACAACAAGACCACAACAAGACTTCTTCTCACAGTAAATGCTATTACAACCTGACCATTTGTTCCAACATACAAACACAGAAAAAGCATCAAATGCAACATTAATCTCCCGATTAGAAAGCAATTCTAGATGTCTATATCTTAAGAACCAACAAAAAATTAACTCATATTTGATGGACTTAAAATTTTATCAATATAAACGATGATAGAATAATAAAGGGACAGAACCAATTACCATTCTTTTTTTGTAAGCTAACTCAATCAGTTGGTCCAGTGCAACTTCCTCCATTATCCTGTGAATGAGGCTTTACTTTAATGAAAAAGAATTTAGGAGGGGGGGGGGGGGGGGGGGGGGGGGGGGGGGGGGGGATGATTAAAAATGGTTTTACAAAATATATAACATCAATTCGAGTCTTACCGTCTCTCGACACCTCTCCCCTTTTGAACAGCATCATTTACTTTTCCCAAGTTTTTCTTCTTCATCCCAATCTACCATTTAGTCAAAAGCATTATTAAATACAAATGAGGAGGCCAGGAGTAAATAGAAATTGGGGGAAAACTCGAGTTAATCAAGACAGAAACTGTAAAATAAAGAAAACAAAGAATCTTGAAGACACATTCTTACCAAAAACACTCTAACATATGCTTAAATATGTTTAATAATATACGCTGAAGAAATTTATATATATATTGAGCAGGCCAACCTGTTGGTACAGTACTTCATTAAGTTCCATGATGTCCTGATTAATCACTTCTCCCTCAGCCAGATTAGGCTGCAATCAACAAGAAAGAAGCACCCACAGAGAAAGAAATAAAAATAAGGAACATAAACATATGTAACATCAGGAATTAGTGCCAATAAATTCATCAAGAAAACTTTTCAAATGTATCAAACACAATTCCTCCACGAAGCCTCTAAAATGAATTAATATAAGATATCAAGAAACCCTACCAATGTTTCTGGATACAAGCCAATACTCTGCAGTTCCAAGAGAAGTCTATCATCCAGGCTTAACAGCTGGTAATGGCAAGTAGAGGGAGACAGGTTGCCAGCACTTAATTCCCCAGGATGCAGCTGACCAAGATTATCTAAAGAAATTTCACTGGTGGGTCCTAGATCAAAATGTGAGAATTCATCATCTCCCTGCCACCGTTCATTGCTATGTAAAGAACTGGACATGGTTGGGTTTCTTAGTGAGTTAGATTTGACACTACTGTCACAAGAGAGTCTGTCTAAGTAATTACTCTGAGTCTGAGAATCCACTTTCGACTCAACCTCAGATTCCATTTTGTCCCAGTCTTTGGGTTCAATATCAATCTGGTAACATGAACCACAATGAGAATCATCACTAGCATACTGCAGAGACAAAGTTTTTCCTTCACTGTGGTGGTAAAATTCTTCAATTTCATCTTCTTCTATCAAAGCAGAAAGAACTCTTTGGTACAATGGAGTAAACTTGTCCGACTTTCTAGTGTCAAATCTTCCATTTAAAGAATCTGTCTCAGCTGATTCTTGATGGAATTGGCTTCTTTGTCTTACACCAGAAAATTCACTGACTTCTTTAAGCTCATCAACACCCTGCGAGATTGGAAGAAATTGGCAATCCATCAATATTCAAAGATTTTGGCTTCAGTTATTTGTTTTAGTTACGTTGAAACTGACATAAAATATATATCAGTCATCGGAGGTGTATGGTATCAAATGAAAGCCTTACTATTTTAGCAAAAATCCTTTTTTTTTTAATAAAAACGATAAGTTGAGGAAATATACTACTAATTGCGTACCGAGACATTATTATATGCAATGCCAAACACCTGAGGCATATTCTCGTCAAGCTCCTCTGCAAAACTTAGCTGATACAATATAACCAGAAGAAAGAAAATTGTAAGCCTCAGTCCCAAAGATACTTAAATAAAGTCTCAAATTCATCTGTATCACGACAATTGCCTGTTGCTTCAAGTAGGACAAATCCTCAGAACTGACAGAAGCAAAAATAGCTTCCATTTTATTCCAAAATGGACCGGAACAAGCAAGACCTGCATAAAAAAAGCTAGCATATGTGATAAGTACAAACAATACAAAAAATACTGCTTTTCGAAAGTGATATCACCACTGGTCCCAAAAGCTTAAACCGATGGGAAGAGTTAAATTTTAATATCTATATATTGTCCTCACGTGTGGATCAGACTCCTTATTCAGTGGGTCCAACACATGGAATATTTAATTAATGGAGTGAAGTATAAAGTCCTAGTTCGAACTCAGGACCTCTGCTCTGATACATGTGAAATCACCACTTGTACCAAAAGCTTAAGTTGATGGAAAAAGTTAGATTTTAATATTTATATTCTTAACACCGGAGAAGAGCTAGAATTAGGATACATAAATGAATAAAGTCAAGAGCCATACTACTAGCATTACGAGCAGCATTTGCAGCCACAAATAGTTCTTCACGATCATCATTAGATTCACCTGGAAAATTATACTACCAACAATTAAAACCATGTATAACTGTGGTAAATTTAAATCAAGGAGATATACAATTAGCCTACAATATCTCACACAAAACTAAATTACTCAGCACTTGTGCATATACTATTGAAAATGGAACAATCAAAAGATAAGCCAAAAACCTATGAATGCATAGAAATGATAAGAAGAAGAACCAAAAAAAAAAAATAGAGGTTTTCTAGGTTAGCTAGACTAAAAGCATGAAAACTCGTCTAAAATGCATTACATTGAAATGCAATAACTGCAATAACAAGATGCGAAAATATGTCAAATCCAGCCAGACAGGTTAATATAATTCTGATGTTGCAACCAAACTTTGATAGTTGTAATGTCCAAAAAAACTTTCAAATATTAGAAAACATTTTGAATAGATTTAGATCCTATGAAAAACAGAAATCACAACTTCTGCACACGAGCAAGATGAAGATTCATGGTTTAATTCAAAGTTACCTGTAAAATTCAAAGAATTACTGTTTACTATTGGCCCAACACGAATTAAAGCCTTGCGGTCTTTCAACTTTTTCGAAGGTGGACGACCTGATTTACTGAGATCCAAGAACGCAGTGATTGATTCAATAATGAGATTCCTCACAAATTATATAGACAATTCATATTCCCAAATCCTTATTGCACAAAAGTGAAAAGTTGAATGAACCTTCTATTCTTTTCAGAACTAGGCCTCAAGCTTTGCCGTGGCTTTGTCATTGTTAGAGTCTCCAATTTCTCCACAGCTGGAGGAATTCCTGGCCTCGTTAAGGATGAACCCCTTCCACTCCTTCCATGTCTCTGCACATCTCCAATATCATTATTTGGCATTTTATTCTTTTTTGTGGGCAATACAAAGGCACCAGCTTTATGGATTCCAACCAAGCCAGTGTTGCCATTATCAAACCCTTTCTCTTCCAATTTGTTTTCAATACCAACAGATTCTTCACTTTCAGAAAGTCCAAATGGAGATGAAACATTTTCTGGTTCCTTCTTAACTTTTAGGGTATCATTATCAACACTGCTGGCCAGTAGTGATCCCTTGGTCCCAAGAGACGAAGTTTTTGCACAAAAATTAGTACTAGCAAGGCCTTGAGATGAAATCTGAGCTGCAGCTTCATTTGAGACAGTTGGAACTAAAGTTGATCTCCTTGTGCGTGAATTTTTATGCGGTCTCTGACCAGCCCACTGGGCCATAGGATGCATCGATGAACCTGTGGACATTGTACGCCTTTGGTTATTGGTCACACCTACAACTGGACCTTTATTTAAACCTGCAGTCTGTTTCCAAGCTGGGAAGGCTCCAGATGAATGGTAAACATTAGGAGATGAATCTAGCCTCATGACAGAACCAGTTCGTGGTGCCCTCGAAACCTTTCCTTTTACCATAGTATTAGGACTGCTAGCTGGAATATCCTTCTGAATATTTGACCTAACAAAATAAAGCCACAAACAAATCAACATCACCATAACCACCAGGATGAAAGCATGAATATTAAATATGTCAATGCAATCAGATCCAGATCATGATAGCCTTCACTAATTATGTAATTCTGATTCTGCAACTCCACTAGAAAAGAAAATACAAACTTTTTGTTTCCTTTTGCTAAAAGTCTCTGTTCCAATATAACTGCACGGTCCCTTGGAAGAGGGGCATGCTCCAGCTCATTCCTGACTACCGTGCACGCATCTGAACTAGCAGCTTCAAATGAACCATCCAATTTGTTAATTCCACTAACTCCAGGGGAAGATTTCAATCTGTAACAGATGAAAAGACCAAGTACAGACGTTCATTCTTTCTATATCTTTCACTCATTATTTATTTCAATACTGGAGAATTATATGGAATGATTTTGACTAACAGCACAACATCGCCTCAACAACACAAGAACAATTGTGACTACCGAGCAGATTGCAGTAGCAAAACTTTTACCATTTACCAGTGAGACACTGAGAACAAACAAAATAAAAAGGCAACAAAAGAAGTCCTTAAGCTTCTCCACAATATTCTCACAATCCTCAAAGCCCCAATCATTCTGCTCCCTCAAATGCACCACATGAAGCATATCCAGATGGGGAGGGATGAAGGAGCAAAAATAATATTATCCAAGAATATCCACATAACAAAATTTTTGGATAGCTTGTCCTTCATTCCCCTCCCATCTGGCATGCCAACCAGATGGAAAGAATACAGAGGGATTTCTTATGCGTGGATGGAGGAGGAGCAAAAATTCCACCTAGTAACTTTGTCCAAGGCATGTGCCCCCATATCAGGGGAGGTCTAGGGATTTTAAAATTAATCCCTTTTAACCATATGTTAATGAGAGAGAAAGCCTTTGAACTATGCTGGGAGATTTGGAGCTATGAGGTTTTTTTATGACCAGGAATCTCACCTAGACAGGGCCTTCCAGACCCACCCATGGAGAGTAAACCTGGGATGCATGAACCCATTCGTTAGTATTAAGTAATCCAGGAGAACTAGTGCAGACTCAAATCCAAGACGTCTCAATCCACAACTTTAGGGATATTGATGGGGATTATGGGATCTGTCTATGCAAAAACATTCGCAGAAGTTGGAAATCTCTAAATTGATCAGATTCAAGGTGGAAATTTGCTCCCAGATCGGGCCTATGCACTCCCGGGATTAGTCGGGACGTTGTTCCAAGACACCCGGTCCCAATAAAAAAAAAAAAAAAAAAAAAGAAAAAAAAAAATTGCTCCCAGGTCAAGTTCTAGCACAATGTATTGTGTGGATAACAACCTCTCAAGGGGTCTTCCTAGTCTTGCTCAATATTGCTGCACGGGTTAAGGGTGCTTTGTTGGCATGTGTGTGTGTGTGTATATATATATATATATATATATATAACCAACAGATAAGAGTTTTATTAATAGGTCTCACTTATGGTGAGGAAAACCATGCCAACCACCTTGGTGAAAATCCAAAAACCAAAGTGGCAAAGAAAAAAAGAAACATATTTTTTTATGACAAACTTGTGGGATAACAAAAAAAAAAAAAAAAAACATATAAACTCTATACTTAGAAAGAACAAGCTAAACTTTGCAACATAGACTTGGAATACAAGCTTTTTCAAAACCTCATTGGTAGATATTTACAAACTTCAAATGACACCATTCAATGGGAGATAGAATTTATTAGAACCGCACAAGATTGAAAGAAGGATCTGTTTTTCTCATTCTATGTTGCCGAACTTTCAATGATGCCTATACACAACATAAGCAATGAGGCCATGTTACATCCAAGAATTACCACCAAGCCATCCAGTCACCCACCTTATCCACTTGAAATGCATGTATTCAGGGTTCACCACACTAAAGATCATGGTGTCATCTGCAAATAGAAGATGCAAGATAAGAAGTCCTTCAACATTATCACTCCCTACGGAAAAACCTGGTAATGAAACCCCCATCACCGAGGCCAAGATCATCCTACCGAATGCCTCCATCAACATAACAAACTAGATAGGAGATAATGGATCACCCTATTGTAGATCATGGGAGTTGTTGAAGAAGTTAGTGGGCGTGCCATTTATCAAGAAGTTAGTTGGCCAATATTTATGCCATTTAAAATTTGTCGCATTAATTTGACAAGAATGTGTACTTACCAAAATTCTACGAGAATATGTCAATAATTTTACATTTCTAAACAATCATTCATGAACTAAGGACAAAGTGTATTGGTCTCATAACAAAAAGAAAAGAAAAAAAAAAAGGCTTTTTCCAAAGGTTCTGTCAGCAGCAAATAAACGTAGACATTTTTTCTCATAAATTAGCAAAGCATATCGAATAAAATGGAACAAAAACAATCAAAGAATAATAATAAAATGAAAAAAAGATTATACAAACAAAACTTGGAGAAAAAGAAATAACTCAATTCCAAAAAGCAGCTGAAGAAAGTGAAAAAGAAACCACAGCACAACCAATAAATCTAAAAACAGAGACCAATTTTAGCCCAAGAAAGACTTTAGCCACTTGCCAGCTATATCAGAATAAAGAATTGTTCCTTATAGAACAAAATACCTGAAACCATGAGTGTCACAAGATCGTAACTTAGAATCAGCATTCAGCTTTGGATGTGCAGTTCGTTTTGTATCCCGCTCACCAGTCACCACTCTATTTCCTACAGCTCCAACAGAACGTTTCTTCTTTATTTTTTGATCCAAGCCTTCACCACCAGCAAGCAGTCGTCGAGTCTTTTCTTCAATCCGTACAGAACCCCCGCTAACTGCCTGGAGCAGATCTCCATCCTTTTCTGTGACCATCTGCTGCCTAGAGGTTGCAGAAGGCCTACTATCCAACTGGTAGTATGAACAAAACAGAAAAGAATCTTAATAAACTAAAGAGCAAAAGCAACTTGTAGTGATCCCTTCAGAAAGCACAAAGGCTAGAAACAATAAATGCTCCTGACTCTTATATTACTTGCAGCAGGGGGCTGGGAAAATCTCAACGATGATCAAAGAACTTAAAATTTCACCTTGCACAAATCTCCAGTTGTGTTTATGTGCACAAAATAGAATTTATCATTTAAAAATGCAAAAAACATACCCCTCAAATTGAAAGAAGACTTGAGAGAGAATACTATCGTCATTACTCAATGACTCTAAAGTAGATCAAAACGAATGGACAGTAGAGTAAGAAAAACAGACTTAAAAATAATCCATATATTATGTCACTCCCGCTAAAATAATTTTCAGAAGAAAATTGAAGGCTGAATATTAGAGAGAAAGATGAAACTTGAGTATTAGTATCCAAATACCAACCCGCACATCTGCCACTGACGTACGAACACGCTTATTCATCCCAATAATCTTTGATTTATCCTCCACTGTTTGAGTCACAGTGTCAATAGCGTTTCTGTATGTCTGGTTTCGCATCTTTGCTAAGTGTATTCCACTGGACCTCTCACTTGATGAAAGATCACTACGCTGTCGCTTCTTGGATATTAAGGCATCCCTATATTTGTCTATTTTGAGAATTGATTCGCGTAATAATTTTGTTCTATCCCTGGCAGACACCATTGCAGCCTCATCAACACAATACAATGTATACTATATAACTCTTTCGTAGCATTATAATACCGATACACAACTTTACATATAACTACTGTCTAGCACACAAAAACAAGACCTACAGGAAAATAAGGTTCTCTTTTATTCCTAAAAGGAACATACAAATATAAAATGTACACCAAATAATCACTAATGAATATCTAGATGGTACCGAGGGTATTAAAAAAACTGGTAGAACTGGGACCGAACCGGTGAATATCTAGATAGTACCAGGTGTGCTCGGTTCGGTTCCTAACCGGTCCAGCCCGTAACCCATTCTAAACTGGTCCAATACCCATTTTCATATTTTCAAAACCAGTTTGAACCGAACCGGACTAGTATATATATATTTTTAATTTTAATTTTAATTTTTTATATAATTTTGTATATTATATTATATATATTATATGTTAAATTGCTAATTAATATAATATGAAATTTTAATCTTATTATTCATGTCTATTAATCTTATAACATAAAATTAATATAACATTTGATATAACTTAAAATTAATCTTAAAGTTTTAATATAACATTTGATTTATGATATAACATAAATTAATCTTATATTTTTAATATAACATTTGAATTTTGATATTAAAATATATTTTTTAATTTTATAATTTTTTAGCCAAAAATTATAAAATGAGGGATATGAGTCAATCATTTGCTTAAGTTTTGTTGGAGTATGATTTTATTTATCCATAAAACTGGAAAAACCAGACCAGGCCGGACTGAAACTGGAAAAACCAGAAGTTCTGGTTTCGGTGGTTAATCGGCCCAATATTGGTTCTTAAATTTCCAGAACTGGTGAATACTGGTTTGGTTCTACAAAATGTCCAAAACCGGACACTCAGCTTAGGAGAAGCACAGGTGCCTTGCAAATTAGAAGTTGAGAAGACCTATGATCATGTGAATGGGGAGTTTCTTCATTGTTTGCTTAGGAGATACAGATATTGAATAGCGCATTATATTTCTCCAGTGCGCCTTTTATTGGTGAATGGCACTCCCACTAGCTTTTTTAGCAACTCTCGTGGCAAAGAGACCCTACTCTACACGTTAATTTTCGTTAATTTTATGGAACCTCTTAGCAAAACGTTATCAACTACAGTCAGTTTTATCTCTGATTTTTTAATGAGAGCAAGTTATCTCAATGTGCTTAGCATTTCACATTAGGAGATACAGATATTGAATAGCACATTATATTTCTCCAGTGCGCCTTTTATTGGTGAATGGCACTCCCACTAGCTTTTTTAGCAACTCTCGTGGCAAAGAGACCCTACTCTACACGTTAATTTTCGTTAATTTTATGGAACCTCTTAGCAAAACGTTATCAACTACAGTCAGTTTTATCTCTGATTTTTTAATGAGAGCAAGTTATCTCAATGTGCTTAGCATTTCACATTTGTTGTTCACTGATGATATCCTGATATTTTGTGAGGCGAACTTGGCTCATCTCCGCTCTTTGAGGGCCCTGTTCCATGGTTTGAAGTTGCCATTGGGTTGAAAGTCAATTTAGCTAAGGTTGTGTTTGTTTCGGTGAAAGTTATTTTTGGGGAAAACATTTTCATCTCTTGCCTTGTTTGGAAAGGGTAGAAACAGGAGGTCAATGGAAAAGGAATAGTGCCTCAATAGGAAAATAATGAATGAATTGCCCCTCTCCAAGGTTGTAAGTCATTTTCCTCATTTTACATCAAAACAAATGCAGATTAAGTCAAAGCTGGCTCTGGTAGGTAATGTCCCTAATGTGGATAATCTTGCTAGTATGATAATCTTGGCCTCCTCTTGGATGCCTCTTTGAAGGAAAAATCTATTTGGGATGGTGCGATAAAGAAGATTGAGAGTTGATTGGCTGATTGGAAGAAGACATATTTGCCCAAAGGTGGTAGGATCCCCTAGATCAAGAATATTCTCTCTAATTTGCCTATGTATTTCGTGTCTATGTTTTCCCTCCCCATTAGCATGGATAATCGAATAGAGAAGCTGCAGCAGGAGTTTTTACGGAGTGGGCCAGGTAAATAGTTCAAATTTCTCTCAGTAAACTGGGCCAAGATGTCCTCTTTGGTTTCGGTTGTGATTTGGGAGTTCAAAACTTGCTTTTATTCAACCGTGCCCTTCTAGGAATTGGCTATGGATGAACCAAAATGAGAGGGAAGCCTAGTAGAAAGCCATGATGGATTCTAAATCTTGGTGTGCTAACAAAGTACATAAGCCATATGGGGTCGGGTTATGCAAAATCTCAAGAAAGGATGAGTTTCTAGTCATACTAGACTGAAGGTGGGTGACAACTCTAGAATTAATTCTAGCATAATTTATGGTGTCATAGTAGGGCCCTCAAGGTAGCTTTCTCAGAGATGTGTACTATTGCACGTGCATTGGAGGCTTTAGTGGCTGGTTTGCTAAAGTTCTCCGACCGCACCCCTTAGAGCACTCTCATTAGATTAGCTAAAATTAAAGGACATTTTTTATGAATGTAAAAGAAATTTGACTTTTGGCTATTCCATTCACATAAATATCCACATTGGAATAGCTATTTTTTCATTATATAACAATAAAATAATATAAGATGAATTTGATTTTGGTTATTCACATCAAATCTCCACATTAAATTATACATTTATTCATTATAAAGTAATGAATAACTAATAATTTCAAAAACATTTAATTTTTTTAATTATTAATTTATTTTATTTTATCATATTTTACTATTATACCTATTATATATTAATTAATAATCATATTCTTATTAAATTAATATATCACTAACTCAAATTAATATACCAATTGTAATAAAATATGTGATAGAAAGAAAGGGAGAGAGAAATAATTAATAAAATATGTATTTGATGTATGTACAGTAACTTTCAAATTTGGAAAAACTTTTGAAAGTCACTGTAGCTAAATTCCATTTGGAATTTAGCTAATCCATTATGAGCATATTTTGCTCTCTAATAGCTAAATACTCGATGGATTTGACTTTTAGCTAATCCAATAAGAGTGCTCTCAGTGGAATGTTCCTTTTTTCCATAATGGTGCATGTTGGGTTATGTGTAGCTGGTTGTGAGCTGAGAAGACGTCAAGCTGAGAGTTTGCCCAACTCTCGCTCGACATGGCGCTTGAGCGAAGCACAGGCAGAAAGTTCATTGGAGTAGCGTTCGACATTGGGCTCGAGCGAAACTCAACCCAAGAGTTCGCTTGAGGTGCACTCGATGGTTGATTCGAGCGAATGTCAAATAGAGAGTTTGCTCGAGGCTCACTCGATAGGCCGCTCGAGCAAATGTTGGAAAGAGAGTTCGCTCGAGCGAATAACCTAGAAAGTTGTTGCCTTAGGGTTTCTCGTGTCCTGCTATATATATGTAATGTTTAAAAGCAGAAAAACGTGGCTTGAGTATTAGATTAAACAAAAAATAGAGAGAACAGAGATTTTGTGAGCATGAGAGAGAGAGAGAGAGAGGCCAGATGCTCCAACCTTCCTATGTTGGGACAGAAGCCGGATGGCATGGATGATACTGATTGGAACCTGTTAGATCGACAGGTCTTGGTGGTTATATGGCTCACTCTGTCAAGATCAGTGGCGCACAACGTTATCAAGGAGAGAACTACTGCAAATCTCATGACTGCTTTGTCAGGTATGTATGAAGAGCCATTGGCGAATAACAAGGTGCATCTAATGAAGAAATTGTTTAATCAGAAAATGGCAAAAGGTACGTCTATGGCCCAACATCTAAATGAATTTAACACTATCACAAATCATTTGTCATCTGTTGAAATTGAGTTTGATGATGAGATTAAAGCACTGATTTTATTGGCATCATTGCCAAATAGTTGGGATGCCATGAGAATGATTGAGTAATTATGTTGGTAAAATGAAATTAAAATATGATGATATCTGAGATTTGATCCTTGTTGAGGAGGTGTGCATGAGAGATTTTGGCGAATTCCCGAGTTTGGGTTCTACCCTAAATGTTGACAATCGAGGCAGGGGACATGACAGGTCAAGTTCCATGAACAAGGGCAGAAGCAAGTCGAGATCTAGGAAGCAGATCACTTGCTGGAATTCTGGCAAGTCAGGCCACATTAAAAGAGGCTGCCGAAATCAGAAGAAAACTGAGGATGACGTTGTGAATGTTGTGGCCGAAGAAATATAGGATGCTCTATTTCTTGCAGTGCACAACCTAGTTGATGATTGGGTGTTGGATTCAGGGGCTTCATTCCATACCACTTCAAATCGAGAGATCATGCAGAACTATGTTGATGGTAAGATGTACACGATTGCTGGAGAAGCAATGGATGCACTGGGAGTGGGAGATGTCCGCATTATACTCCCAAACAGGAACGTGTGGCCTTTGCAGCAAGTTAGACACATTCCAGACCTGAAGCAAAACCTAATCTTTGTGGGACAACTTGACAATAGCGGTCATTCAATAGTGTTTTCAGGAGAAGCATGGAAGGTCACAAAGAGCGTGTTGATCTTGGGGCGTAGTAAGAGAACTAACACTTAGTATTTGACATCAGGGCCCAATGATGTGCAAGAAAATACAGAGTTGCGGCAAAATAGGTTTGGTCACGCGAATCAGATGGGGAAGCAAAAGGGAGTCAGTTTTGCAATTCCTCATGTATCTACAAGCCTGGGGAAATCTCCTAAGACCGCAATGCAGAGCAGAGGTGTGAGAAACAGGGATAGAGCATCTGCTGATCCAGGATCGTCTACACCTACATTTGTTGCTCATAGAGTTACCAGGACAAATAGACCTCCACAGTGGTATTCACCTACCTTGAATTATATCCTACTGACTAAAGGTGGTAAACCAGGGAACAACGGTAAAATCTCGCGAGAAGGGAGATCGAGCAAGTGAGAGTTAGCTAAGAAAAAGCTGACTGGACTTCCAAGGAGGAAGTAGAAACTACACAAGAGATGGGCACATTGACCGAAGACATAACAAGTTGGTAGCAAGTGGTGGGATCAATTACCCAAGTCAGAGAAGGGGACCTCAACAACAGGTTCTCTGATGTGTGCCAGGGTTAGTGTGAGACCAGATATTCCCAGTGCAATGGGAGTTGTGAGTCGCCAAGTAGATTTGTTGATTGAGGGAATTATATGTGACGAACTGAAGTCGTGCATAACTTCAGTTGGTCTTATGGCTTGAAGACGGGGTGTTGTGAGCTTCAGAAGTGATAGGGCTTGTGCTGAAGATTGTGGCTAGCATGTGGATGAACCAGGCTCCAAGTAGGAGATTGTTGGGTTATATGGAGCCTTGTTGTGAGCTGAGAGGACGTTAAGTCGAGAGTTCGCTTAACTCTCACTCAATATGGCGCTCGAGCGAAACTCAGGCAAAAAGTTCGCTCAAGTAGTGCTCGACATTGGGCTCAAGTGAAGCTCAACCCAAGAGTTCACTCGAGGTGCGCTAGATGGTTGGCTCGAGTGAACGTTGGACAGAGAGCTCGCTCGAGCCACGCTCAACACTACGCTCCAGCGAATAACCCAGAAAGTTGCCGCCTTAGGGTTTCTAGCACCATGCTATATGTATGTAATGTTTAAAAGCAGGAAAACATGGCTTGGTATTAAATTGAACAGAAAACAAAGAGAACGGCGATTTTGTGAGCACAAGAGAGAGAGGCCCTAGAGAGAGATAGAGTTGAGATTATGAGTAGAGGGAAGCTCTTGTAACTCACTATGTGTTGTAAATTGCCTACAGCTCCGTGGACGTAGGCAAGTTGTCAAACCACGTAAATCTTGTATCGTGTAATTGTGTGATTGATTCTTGTGTTTCTGCATTTATCGTTTCACTGTCTTTCTCGCTATCGTTGTTTGTGGGTGTGTGTTATTCCCCCAACAGTGCATGACGAGGAGGTTAATGCCTTCAAAAAGTTCTTCAACCTCTTATACTCTACTAGATTACGTCTTGAAGGTGCAAATAAAATACTTGGCCCATACCAAGAAAGGAAAGCTCATTGTCCAATCTTTCTATAAGACTCGTACTTCTTATGCCTCAAGACAATAACCATTTCCCTTGGAGGAATATTTGAAGACTAAGGTGTCTCTAAGCGACCTTTTTGCCCGGACAACCTCCTTAGGGAAAATCCTCACTATGGACCACCGAAGGAAATATCATATCATTGTGAAAGATTGGTGCCAAATGTGCTAAGAGATTAGGGAGTTTGTAGCCCACCTTTTACCCCATTGTGAGATTGCCGGTACAATTTGGAATAATGTATTCAATGAATTGGTTTGGTTTGGATTATGCCTGGAAGGATGGGAAAAATCGCTTTGCCAATTGTAGAGGGTTGTATGGCATCCCACAAGTGCAACAGTGTGGAAAGTGGTCCCTAATATTCTAGTGTGGTATATTTGAAGGGAAATAAATGATAGACATTGTAAGGATCGCAAGCAAACACTACAGGAGCTTTAAACTTTCTTATTTAATACTTAGGCTCTTTTGTTTTCGCAGATGAAATGAGATGAAAGTTGAATAAAATATTATTAAAATATATATTTTTATATTATTTTTGTTTTGGAATTTGAAAAAGTTGATTTATTTATTTTATTTTGTGTAGGAATTTGAAAAAGTTGTAATGATTAGATGAGATGAAATAAGATGAGTTGAGAAGAGTTGTGAAAACAAACGAGGGCTTAATTCCTTTGAGTAGCTTCTATAGATTGTATGGGCTGCATTTCCATTATTTTCTCATCTCTTTTCCTATTTCTAATCAAGTGTTCCTCATGTATGCTACTTGTGTATTGGGGCTACGCCTTTTGCACTTTTTGATGGTCAAGATATTTTGATCTTCATGTTAATCTCCATATAATTTGATACTTTTATATGTCATGTATGAAAAATTTTAAATGGAAAAATCCTAATGATTTGAAGATAGGGTATAACAGCTGTTACTGTGTTATGTGTCAATCTTTAAAATATGTTATACCCTATCTTCAAACCATTATGATTTTTCCATTTAAAATTTTTCATATGTGGGATTCTTTAAGTCCCAATGTTTTACTCAAATCAGCAACTTACCAATACCATGTTTGCACTCACTTTATGTTCCGTCCTCTTACCAACTTTTCAATATCATTAAACCATTAATTATTTTTGTGTGCATATGTATCTTTCTTGTCACATGATTGATTAACCACCTACAGCATAAAGGTCTTGCGGGTGCTTCATTGAAAATCATATTACATATAACCAAGTTTTTAGATCCCCAATCTATATTGAAACATACAGAATCCCACAACACACAGCAATTATTGATGAAGGTCTTTTGTGTGTGTGTGTGTGGATTATGCATCTACATATGTCTTCAAAGGACATATTTCAAGTGCCATGTAATGGTGTCCTATTTGTAATATCAAAGTAGGTGATACATTTCATTTACACCATGACGAATGGTATATGCCACACATCATAACTCGTCAAAATTGCTCTCTCCCATTACCAGATAGATAAGTCCCATCATCCCATTAATTGCAAGGTTTCCACCGGTCTCAATCATGATACATTCTCATTCTACTTCAATCACGAGGATTTGTTTCTTTTCTAAAAAATGGCATGTCATGTCATTAAAAGAAAAATATGTGATAGGATTTGTGATAGGATTTAGTAATAAAATGAGTAGAATATACCTGGCCTTTCTAGACGCATCTTGGACACTTTCTTTGAAGTGCTTTAGCTCCTCTGTAGCCACCGGAGGTGGAGGTTTAGGGTGGGCAACTCCAAAGGAATGGTCCTCTGATGTATTCCCAAGAGGAATGCCAAGAACCCTTCTTAGCTCTCCTGTGCGTGTATATTTCTGATTGCCTAATACAACCGGGTCCAATGGCAAACATTGAGGCAGGGGTGGTACATCAGGTGATGGTGTTGCACTCCCCCGGATTACAATATTCCCAGGATTAAACATTATGCATTTAATGCCCTTGCTACGACTTCCAAACCTGTACAAATAGCTCGCAGACTATAGTCCAAAATCAACTTAAATCTCTTACTTCATGCACTAAACGATGACATATGGGTAATAAGGATTTCAATTGACTCTCCTAATTAGTGTTGCTACAAATGCAGGTCTAGTGTAGTGGCCAACAATAACGACAAGGAGTACTTCAGAATGCTAGGAAAGAGTACTCTTTGTTTCAATCTAACACTGGGAATACCAATAAAAAAATCTAGCACTAGGAATGATTGATGAGAAAGTCAAAATGGAAAAAATGCTCAGATCTTGGGAAATAAAAAAAAGCAAAATCAATTGAGCATTAAACAATTACAATCTCTAGGCTTGGTTGAGTTCGTTGAGTTTTTCATATTCAGGAACAAAAATAACAGAGAATCCAAGACAACTCCGCCCGGCTGCCCATCTTGTCCTTTCCTCAAGCATGAACCTTGTTTCATCAGAGATTAAACCTCAGTGCATTATACAAGATGAGATAAAACCCAATTAATACTCGAACGAACATGAATATCTGACAACCTAATAACCATAACTAGCTCTAACTCTATTGCCAAGGAACCGGGAAAAAAAAAAAAAAAAAAAAAAAAGGAGAGAGAGAGACAAAAGGCCATTATAAAATTTTTAAAAATTGAACTTTTAATATCACTAAAATTTACGACAGATTAGAAAAGCATTTTCGCGCTTTTTTTTCGAAATTTTTAGAGCATACAATCTGGACTTTTCTTTTCCTCGGCTTTCCGGGAAACTAAACAGATGAAACTAAATAAAATTGAGCGCTCTCAACTACAAATATTTAAATACAAACATTATTTATGGGAAAATTAATGGACAAGATCAACAGGGTTCGAAATGAGATTAGATGAAAAACTTCAAAATGAGAGCGAAGTGTGGGAGCATTACCTGAGATTCAACGAGGTCGTGTTCAGATCAAACTTCCCAATTTTAGACACAAAACTAAAGTAATGAAGCGGGAGGGACGAATCCCACTTTATAAATTTGTATTTTGTGTTTGGAAAATCATATCCATCTCATTTGACAATTTGTTTTTCAGGATTATAAATAAAAATGCTTTTTTCTTTTTCCAAAACTTCATGTTTTCGTTAAATAAAAATAATTTTATTAACATTTCTCAAATTTATTTTAAAGGAAAATAAAAAAAATAAACGAAAAATATTATTATTGATGATTGTGAGAACTTTAATATGGACCGAAGAATGAAAAAGTTATAACCTTTATATTTTTATATTTTTAGGTTTATAAATTTAAAAAAAAAAAAATCAAAGTTAGTTCTTGAACTAACACCTTTTTTTTTTCTTTTTAAAAAAAAAAAAAAAAGAGTTTGGGTCACATGTCCACAAGTGACCCATCCCCGTATTTATTCATAAGACTCTCACTTCTAGCAGAAGAATAACCATAACAAATGAAACCAATACATCTAAAACAATATTTAAAACCCAAACAAATTAGGATTCCCCACAAATAATTACCCAGCAAAACCCAGCACATCAAATTATATCATGTGTCTTACATAAGCCGTACCCATTAAATCCAACCTATATAGCCCTCTCACCACACAAGGCAAATCAACGAACTCAAAAATAAGCCACTCCTCCCCCAACGCACCCAGCTTTGCCAACTCATCAGCCACTTTATTTCCTTGACATTGTATTTATATAAAAAGTATTTTTGATTCTTGAATTTCATGTTTAGAAAAATATCTTTATGTGATTTTCATTTAGTCATATGCACATGATGTTTCACGTGTCTAAGAAAATATAAAATAAATATACATATATATATATAAGGAGTTCTAGAAATAGAAACACTAAAAATTGAAGTAAAAATCATTTAAAAACAAAATAAAAATATAGAAGAAACATATATTAAAAACAGGAACAATTCAATGCAAATTGAGGGCTATCGGATATTTTAAATGGGTTATTTTATGATCTTTAAATTGTGAAAATTAAATTGTTATGTTTTCTTAATATTTATTTATTATTGTATATTTAAATTGTTCTTCTTTTAAATTAATTGATTGTGAGATTTAATTATTTTATTTTCATTGTATCATTACGTTTAATTTATTTTAATTGACTTGCGGTTTTAAAATCGTTTTCCTTGGATCATTTTTGTGACCCAAGAGGTGAGGATTGGACCTCATTTCTTTTTTCCACTTTTCTTTTTCTCTTTTTCTTTTCCCTTTCTTTTCTTTCTTCCCCTTTTCTTTTTCTTCCTCTGCTCTTCTTTCTCCCGCGCGACGCACCTCCTCCCTCTCTCCCGTCCGATTTCTCCTCCACCCAGCCCGCCGTCGTGAGCCGCCTGTGACCGACACCGCCCCTTCCGTTCACCTCCCCATCGGTCGACGACCTCACCTCCCAAATCCCAGCCCCTATCTCGCCGCCGATAGCCTCCACACGCAACACCCAACCACGGTTTTCTCTTCCTTCGCACGCCGCCGTCGCGCCACCTCCGGCCACCATCTCTTCACCACTTCATCCCCGACCTCTTGGCAACCCAATGGACCCAACCCCGGCTCCGAACCATCACCAGTGAAGCACAACCAAGCCCATCTTCGATTTCGACATTTTTGGCTTTAAAACCACTATTTGCGTCGCCACCCACGGCAAACCACCACCACCATTAGCTTCACCGACCTCTTTAGGCCCTACCCTATCAATTTCGGGTCTTAGTTTGTCCCCATTCAAAAGTGGGTATTTGAAACCCACGGCCACAGTGTATTTTACACTGTTACGTTGCTGAGTCACCACTTCTTGCACCTCCGTGATCCTTCGAAAATCATATTATAGCGCTGTAAGTATTTTTCCAAAGAACTTTCATGATTTAAATGTATTTTTGCACTAACACATATTATTGTGATCTGGTTGGACATGCCGGACTGAGTCCGAGGAGTTCGGGAGTCGGATGGATTGTGGACGGAGTTGTGTATTTTGTTGGTATTATGAATTGTTGGTTGTTGTGGTGTTGTTTCATGTATATGACATATTTGCACGCATGTTCATGTTTGTAAATGAAAACTGGGTTTTCACATTATTGCATACATGTTCATGTGTTTATCTGAAAATTAAATTTTCATGTGAAATAATTTGAGTGTATTTGAAACGACTAGATTGACTGGTTTGAGAAAAAGGAAAAGAGACTGTAAGGATGGTGGTAAGTAGGGATGGTGGTAGAGTCCCGCCTGTGATTCCCGCCTACGGTGCACGCGGTAGGGATGGTGGTAAGCAGGGACGGTGGTAGAGTCCCTCCTGTGATTCCCGCCTACAGTGCTCTGATAAGTATTCATGGTGTGTGATATGTATTCATTTTGTGTGATAAGTATTCATTGTGTGGAAAGGAACTGTAGGGATGGTGGTAAGCAGGGATGGTGGTAGAGTCCCGCCTGTGATTACCACCTACAGTGCACGCGATAGGGATGGTGGTAAGCAAGGATGGTGGTTGTGCCCCGCCTATGATTCCCGCTTACGGTGCACGCGCTAGGGATGGTGGTAAGCAGGGACGGTGGTAGAGTCCCGCCTGCGATTCCCGCCTACAGTGTCCGATAATTGGTTTGTTTGTATGAATCATTTTCTTGAAAAATGACAGACTATGTTTTTGGGCCATAATGGGATTTTGGCGTGTGTTGGAAATAATCATTTTTGGGGAAAAATGGTATTTTATGGCTAAGTGGATTTTGTAGTATGAATGCATGTTAGTTGCATTAATATATTTTTATCCCGAGAGTTGTTTGGTTTATACTTACCTGTGGTACCATTTTATGGTATCACAGATTTTGATGTAGATGAGGATGAAGAGCCTTAGCTTGACTCCGTTGGTGGAGTGATCTGAGATTGCTCCTGTTTATCGAGTTTCATTTTTTATCAATTTATGTGTTGCCTTTGTAATATATTTGGGATAACTGTATAACTCTTTAAAGGTAATTTGTTTTGAATATTTGTATTTAAATTTCTGGTACTTAGATGACTTATTTATATTATCCGCTGCGATTTTTATTATGCACTCTTGCATGTTGCACACACTTGAGCACATTTCGTTGGGATGCGTGACCCGTGTTGTCATCATCCTGACGTCACGATTCCCTTATTTTTGTACGTGAGAGTCGGGGCGTCACAAGGGCTAAAGCAAAAAAGTTTAGGCTTCGTTTGGATGATCAACTCATCTCAGATGAGTTCATTTTTAGACTACCTCTAATATCCAAACACACAAAATCTTCATTTTAAGCTACTTTCATTTCAGACTTCGTGGAACCCACATTCATTTCTATCCAAGAAGTAACCGAAATCTCTCTTCACTTTTCTTTTCTCTCAAAAAGTAATGGGACCCACTAACACCCTCTCTCTTTCTCTTTAATTTGTGGGATCCACTGACACTCTCTCTCTATTTCTCTCTCTTTTTTCTCTTTATTTGCCTGATACTCTCTATTTCTCTTTAATTTTTGGGACCCATTGACCCATTGACTCTCTCTCTCTCAAGTGTTGTGTTTGACGTCGGAAGAGAAAAAATTTATGTTTTTACTGTCAGGTGAACAGTAGCCGAATAATGGTGGGACCTATTTCTTTTACAACTTCTCATAAATATATATAAATTCATCTTAACATCTAAATACATTTTAAACTCATCTTAATTGGACTCCATCAAACTCATTCAACAATCTCAACTCACTACTATTTATAAAAAACTCAACTTATCTCAACTCATCTCAACATCTAAACGCAACCTATAATGAGGATTTTCTATAGTTATTTTTTTTTTCTCGACAAGATAAAGCACTATTAATTAAAAAGTAAACAGATACATGAGGGTTGTATATGTTAAATAGGGGTCCTTACCACTATGAAAAGGTAAAATGCAGGGCGGGAAGTGGTGGAGCTCTACTAGTACAATTGAGGATGAGATGGTTGATGGTCCTAGTGTAGGGGCAATTGAGGATGAGATGATTGATGGTTTCCTGCCGTTATAATAAAATGATATACATTACGTTAAATAATAAAATTTATTTATAATATATTTAATGTAAAGTATATCATTATATGATAGATAGTTGATATAACATTTTTTTTTTTTAAGGAAAACTTTCATTATTCATTCATAAAAGAAATTTATATCCATGACTAGATTCATACAAGAATATCTCTGTATCAACCATTACCTCATAAACCAATTAGTGCACTTAGAACTCTAGTAGTACACTATTTCCTTTTGTGACTGGTCTGATCTTCACTATTGTTGATACTCTCTACATACATGCGTCTAAGAGACAGCACTCTGCCTAAACATTGACTCAACATCACCCTTCATAGAAAGAGATGACTCAATCTCTACAGACAAATGTTCAAGAGACGAAATAATAAGAAAAACAGTAAGATATATGCGAAAAATGATAGATTATAGTTTGGACCAACTCCGATAGATTTTGAAATCTGTGACGATGCGTGAAGGCAACATGATTGTCTCGTGGCAATTCCGATGATCTAGCGCTTGTGGCGATAAAAGTTGCCCAAAATGGGTGCCACATGATGACCACACGCGATGATTTTCGTAAAACCTCCACTATTCTCTTAACAATTTGTGGCTTAGAAGTCTTCTTGTGCTGCGCATATCTTGCGAGAGTTGACGGAAAAGTGTATATATGTCTTTTTCAACTTTGAAATAGACAAAATAAACTAATAAAAGATAATTATCTTAATAGACAGAGTGTGTAGATGGTGAATTTGTTAGATCATTAGGCTTGAAGAATTGTTACAAGAATTTTTAATAATATTCCAACTGTTATGAGAAATTTCAATATCATTTACAAGCAATTAATGCATTTGGTAAATATACATATCAATGCTTCATTTGGAGTATTAGTTTAATTATAAAAATATATTTAAGCCATAAATATTAGAATATATGTCATATTTTAAAATTTTATAAGATCGAGACTGTCTTTTTTACACATCGTACTTTAAAAATCTTAGAAAATATTATTTATATTAGAGATTTGCTAGGTACAAGTGGTTTATCGCACCAAACTACGTATCAACACTCATTTAACTTTTTTATTATAAAAATAAATAAAAGAATGTCTTACATTTAACATTGACATATGAAATTGCTTGCAAAAAGATTTTTTCTTTATATTATATCACCTTATATTTCATGTTTCTCCCCATTTATTATACTCTCGAGCATTAATTATACTTGTTTGCTATGTGGATGGAATAGTGAGAATAATGGGCATATTTAATATAACAAAGGCTTTTTTAATTTTTAAGTTGCAAGGGCCTTATTTTTTGAAGCAAAATATAAAATAAACCGGCACTTTATGGATATTTTTATGAAAGAACATATAATAAATTTATGTGGATTTTGTTCAATTGCAGAAGAGCAGTGTCACTCTACCGCCCGAGTAGCACTGCTCAGTGTTACCGCTAGTTGTAAAACTAATTTTTTTTTTCATTTTTCTATTCAATTTTTTTTTAATGTATTTAAATATTTAAAAAAAATACATCAATACATTTAAAATCACTTTCTTCATCATTCGGTTAAAAAAAAAAACCCGAGCGGTAAGATTTGGGCGACATAGTAGACTTTTCCATTGCAGAAAAGAGACCTTTGGCAGGAGCTAAGTTGCCATGGCTTTGAGGCGCCACTGATTAAAAATATTATACCAACTCACCAAAATATTATAATGTACATTCTATTTTGAAATTGGCAAAGAATTATTCTTATTGCAGTCCCTGAATCGGGATTGCGTTGCAAGCTTAATGAAATGCAGTGTTTCATTATTAAATGAAACACTTCGTTTCATTATAGGGAACAAATCAGGTCCGAACCTGATGAAATCGAAAGAATGAGGACATCGCCCCCTTGCGCCCAGTGAAGTCAATACCAGTCCCCCTTGCGTCGAGATAAAATCGTCCCCCATACCCAGATGAAATTACCGTCGCAGTCGCCCAGTGAAGTCGAAATCGCAGTCCAGTTTTGATGGATGGACTAATCATTTTCACAAAAATAACAAAATAAATTTGGAGATGAAGGGAAGCCAAGGGAGAAGAAGAAAGACGAGGATGAAATGCGACAGTGGACTAGGAAATGAAGCTGTGCAGTAGAACAATGGAGATGTGATTTGCGTCATTGGCGACAGTGGACTAGGAAAGAGGCTTTGTCGATTGCTCATTTCGGTCAATCCTCTTCCTTATTCTTCTTATTTTCTCTATTCCTAATTTGATTCTTCGGAGTAATGATGTTCGGTTCCTTGAGGTATGGAATAGTTTGGTTCTGAAGGTGGTTTATTTTTCCATTGCCTTGTGTTCTTCGTCTCTGACTATAATTCTCTATATTCCAATTTCGTAGATTAAATAAACGGGAAGATGAACTTCCATCGTTGAGAGAATACAATGATTATTTGGAGGAAGTGGAGGACACGATTAAGTTCATTATTCCTGAAATTCCATATGTAAAGTGTTTATTGTGACCAAAAGAAAACCGTGAAGCAAAAACTGCAAGGGTTTAAAAAAAAAAAAAAAAAAGCCTTGAGGAAAACAATGGAACAATGGAGTTATGCTTTGCGGCAATGGTGGCCAAGGAGGTTGTAGAAACCTTGAGGAAAACCTTGAGGTAAACAGTGGAAATCAGCTAGGGCGCACTGAGGCCAAAACCATATTCCAGTTTCAAATGTTTTGATTCAACATGTAGAAGAAATAGGGGTAATGTAGTCAATTCAAGACTAAAAATGGCGACAATTTAGTCCTTTCATATACTGGGTCTGCAATACAGAGGACTGTATATAGCACGGCCCATTAGAAAATCAAAATTATGTTGTATGAGGTGTTATTTCACCCAACAAGCCCAAGAGTTTAAAAGTAAGATTTTTTTTTTTTTTTGTTACTTTTTAACCTTCTAAACTTAGCACACACTTGACCCGTCAAGAGTTAGAGTTGAGTTGAGCAAAACTTTGAAAATCTGACTTCGACTCCGACTCTACACCGACTCTATCTCGGCAAACAAAAAAAGTCAAAATTTTATATATTTTATAAAAATATATGTATTTTTTAAATATTAATCATATATATTTTATATACATATAACTTATATAGTTAATTTAATTCAATAATATACTAGTACGAGCAAATTAATATAAAATAATACGCTTATACTATAATATAAATAGACTAAATTCATTAATAATAGTTTAGTATATGTAAACACCATACTATTAACAATTACTACCATGTCACACTAATGTATAATAGCATGTAATACTAATTATATAATAACTAATGTATAATAACATTTAATAATAATGTATTGTCTATAAACACGAATATATAAATTAATAATAACATGTAATACTAATATATAATAACTAAATTATAATAACATGTACTGGTAATGTATAATAATCAATAATAATAATATGTAATACTAATGTATAAACATTAACATATAATAACATATAATACTAAAGTATAATAACAATAATTTGTACAATGATTTATTTTTTCAAGTTTGGTTATGTTTTAATAAAATTGAAATTGAAAAAATATTTAAAAAAAAACTAAAATTTGGAAGGCCAAATCCGATTAGTGAGAGCCCAAAATTATTAAATTAAAATTTCAAATAGGCCCAATAAAAAAGTCAAAATCCAACTTTGCTCCAACAAGTTGGAGTCAAAGTGCTATGTGAATCGGAGTCAATGACAGAGATCAGATTCAACCTCCGACAAAGTTGGAGTCGAAGTCGGAGGTTGGGCACTCCAACTCCGACATTATCGGTGCTCAGCCCTAGTCAGGAGATGTCCCAATCCACCCTTAATACTAATGGGATCTTTCAAACCATTTACCAAATAAATGGTAATGAGAGACATTATAATTGATTATGCAATTGAGGGAGAAACAAGTTCAACATGAAAATGTAGGTACCATTGTGCTCATCAAACAAACCATAAAGATAATTTTAAATCAGTATCCCCTCAAATTCAAATCACCTTAAGTGAGTAAAAGTAGAACCCTGAAATCAGTTCTACAGTATTGATTGAATATTTAATATTATCAAAAGATCATTACACTGGCCATGGGTTAGTTTGTAAGATGAGGCCATCCTAAGTAGCTCTTGATTGATAATTGTGTGGATGGCACTTGACTAAGTAGTCTTGTAAGAATACCCCACTAGTTAATTCTAATGTCTCCACATTGAAGTTTTGAACTCACAAATTTGAAAGTGGGTGTTTGTGCTACCTCCAAAGATTTTGGCTGCACATTGATCTCAAAGGAATTTTCAATCAATTTAAAGCTTGATTCCAACAACTCGAAAGTGAAATAGAGCCAATTGACAGAGACTATATAGGTTTCAATTGTGAGTCTCATCTCTTATTGAATATTTATCAATGTTCTATAAAAATATACATAGACGGTGAAAAATGTAAGGCCTATTTTATGTGTTTCTATCAATCACTTGAAGTCTTTCAATGAGAAGAACTTTTTCCAACTATTTTAGTATTTAACTCCATTTATGATTTTTGAGATTGTTATGTAAACTTTTGAAAAAAAAGAAAATCTATATATAATAAAAGAGCAAAGTTTAGGGGCTAAGGCGTAGGAATTCATGTGATGGCTTGGACCAAAATGCCCATCTACAAATCACATGTTGGGCTAAAATGCCCCTACTATTGATATTAATAAATAACCTACTACAGCTCCTAAGTTAGGCAAAAATACCGCTGCTACATATTCAAATGGACTAAAATATCCCTACAACATATCAAATTAGATAGGAATATCCCTTATCAAAATCAAACCAAACGATCAACATCCAACCTATGACCCATAATGATGCAATATCGACCCACGGCGCCACCGTGGTTACAGGTCGACCCAAGGATGAATCACGACACCGTCGTGCATCCAAATCAACCAAGAGGTGGACCCATGTCCGTCGTGCGTCTAGATCAACCTAGGGGTGGACTACGACATTGTTGTGTCTAGATCAACCCAAGGATTGACCATTTTGCCCAAGTGAATAGCATTTTACCTCCCATAGTGCTCACCAAGGTAGAGAGTACTTTTGCTCTCCATAATGCTCACTTAGGGGTGACAATCACTTTTGCTCTTTGCTTCCCATGATGGTTGCCTAGGTGACAAGCACTTTTGCTCTCTTTGGTGCTGGCATGGGGGGCGCTCTCATTTGCACGATGCTTGCCGAGGTGGCGAGCTTCATGCTCCTTCACATTTCTCGCCACAATGACATGCACTTTTCCTCCCATAGTGCTCACCTGGAGGGCAAGCACTTTGCCTCCCATGGTACTCGCCTAGGTGGCACGTTTGTTGTCCATCATGCTTTCCTAAGTGGAGAGTTTCTCCTTCATGGTACTCGCCAAGGTGGCAAGCACTTTTGAACTTTTGCTCTCCTTTCCTGATTCTTTATTCAAGAAATCTTCTCCATCAACCTCCTTATCTCCGACATCTAGTAATTCCTTTGCGGTTAGGTGGACAAGGAAGGGAACACCTTAGATGTTCCCAAGGGGCATGGCCAAGGATTCTAAAGTGCATGTGCATTCAGCTACCCTGACAGATGCTAAGAAAGTTCTGGTGGGCACTAGTATCGATGTAGGAGGTGAAGTGACACCTAAAGAAGAAGTAGCCTTCGTTACAAGTGCCAAAGTTGAAGAAAGGCAAATACGATCCTAACTAACTCTGGTGCTGACATGTGTGGCACCTCTATTGCTAGCCAAGGTAATGATGCTACTTCAACTGATCAGGTAGGTGAGGGTGTTGCTCCTGCTAGTGAAGGAAATTCCCCCATCACCTAGAAGAGTGTCTTCTCCCATGATTTGCCCCCAAGGAAAGTCCCTTGTGAAGGAATGTCATTGGGCTGAAAGCCTCCTTATAGGCTCGGGGTGCCTCCTTGTAGGTTAGGGGTACCTCCTTCCTTCGAAGCCATCCCTCAGGTTACCCCACCCTGTTCCAAAACTTCCAACACGAGCGGGATACCACCCTCTGTGTTTGAATCTAAGTCAAGAAAGGCCACTAACCCTCTAGTTGCCAAGATCGCCACTTGCCCATTTAATTGAACTTTTCTAATTTACTTGATACATCTAACAGTCATTCTTCGGAGAGCTTATCCACTTTGGCTAGGCGGGTTGCCCAAAACTAGTCTAACTTGGAAGAGAATGTGAAAAACTCTCATTTATTTATGGAGGGGGAGTTTAGGCTGTGTCCCAGGCGCTGAGGGAGAAGTAGTGTTGGGAAGAAGCTTATTCTTGCCTGGGAGGGCACTCACGCCTGTAGGATGCCGAAATCGCCATCCTGAAGGCTGAGGTATGGAGTTAAAACATGCTTTGGCCTCAGAGCGGCCTTTGTTTGCGAAAACCAAAAACGAATTAGATCAAGATCTGGAGCATGAATGCAAGGTTTCCCAAGCCATCACATTTCTTGAGGAGGAACTGGCCACCGAGCTCAAGCTCACCGGAGAGTTGCGAGTTCAGCTCAAAGAGGTAGTGACACAAGCTGAGAATGATCACTGCTCTACCTATGTGCAGATGGTGACTTCAAGTGAAGAGTCAAGGGCCAAAATGCTACATTAAGCTTGACACTAACCAGGGTGAGCTGAAGGTACTTATGGCTAAGTATCAGTCCATCCAAAACAATTTTCACAAGGCCGACACCAATTATCTTAAGTTGGCAGAGTTCACCAATTGTCATGGGGGAAGCTCATAAAAGATACTTAATGGGCTAATGAAGTCGTAGATCAACTGCAGGAGGCAAGGGATGAGGCAACCTAAATTTATCCCCAACTATCCGCAACCCTTTAGGTTCATAACTGAGTTGGGGAATTGGCTACAACCTTGGTCTTGAACACTAAGGAGATTCTTGCTACCTAACCCCGGAACAAATCTGAGGACTTTCGATTTGTACGGTATTCTCCCTAAAAAGGCTGCTTTGGCAACTTGGACTCTTTGAGGGTCCATGTGATCCCGATGCTTTCTTTGCTCAACAACTTCCACCACCATCTAATGATGACTTAGGGCTTACTTTTAAGCTTGAGCTTCTCATTTTGTAATTTTTTTCATCCTTTTGTACTGTATCATTGATAATGAGATTTTCGATAAATTTTGCTTTCCCTTTTCATTATGGTATTTGTGTTTTGATGTTTGTCATTTTTCCTTTGGCGCTTTTTGTCTTGGTGACCTTCTCGATGTTTTTTTTTTCTTTTTTTACATGGCATACTGCTAGTGTTAGGCTGCTTTAGATCAGGGAAGGTTGTACTGATTGTTACTCTGCAGTGTAGGTGTCAATTCGAGCGCTTACTTGCCATTGTGGTGGTCTTGTGTTGGGGTAACCTTAGGTGCCCTACAACATGAGTGTTGAGCTCGATTTTCTACAAGTTGCTTAAGTATTTGACTTGATCTATTTTATGTAGTAAGTGTTGAACTCGATTGTTTGGTCGCCTCAGGTGGGAACCATTGAAGAGGTAACTTCAATCATTACCCTGTAGAGTGAGTGTCAGACTTGATTACTTGTTTGTGGTAGAAGTTTTAAACTTGATCACCTACTTGCCTTAGGCAGGTATTGGCAAACCGAACCAATTGATTTGGTTTTGATATTATCATAACCAAAGACTGGTCCACCAAAAGAGTCGACATTTTCGATTTTATCAAATTTTTTGGTTCAGTTCGATTTTATAATGATGATTTGGTTTTGGGATTTTTGTTAGGCTGGCTAGTTTTTCTTACCAAAATATATAATGTTTTTAGACCAAATATGATTTTTAGAGTCCAAAACATTATTTTCAGCCTAAAATATTATGCATAATTATATAAAGGCTAAAAGACAATTAGCCAAAATGCACTAATTAGTCAAATACATGCATATAAATGCCTAAAAAAACCTACTAAAAAACATGCATATAACAACATACCTAAGGGCTAAAAGCATAAAACATACATATAAGTTCATATGATAAGTTTGATAAATAATATGTAAAAGTCACTAACTACTATATAATATACATATCTATTATAGTTATATCATATTGTATACATAAGCATGTAGCTTAATATGTAACGATAAATAATTTATTAACAAATCAATATTAATATTCATGCATAAGAGTAAGTATATATCAAGGAAGCATAAATAATAATATTTAAATCTCATACTATAATTATTTATTTTATAATATATATGAGAAATGCTACAAGGAAGCCTTACACCACACACCTCCGATGTGTGTCGATCTAATAGGTTCCAATTCTTATTTTCCAAGTTATCTGGCTTCTTCTCCAACAAAAGAAGATGAAGTCTTTTCCCATTGCGATAATCCTCGATTTGCATCCTCCAATACACGAAATATGTGTCGCCAACCTTCTCGATTTCAAATACCTTCACTTCTTCCCCAACCATAACTCTCACTCAAACCCAAACCCGAATGACAAAATTTATGTAGTTCAGCAACATGCTTACGTCAATAGAGTTGCTGAGGATTTTATTTAAGATGATAATTAAATATACAGTGTGACAGTTGTACAAGGTTTTAATACAATATATAGTAAACCTTAATTAGCGGTTTAGATCAAATTAAAAGCCAAAGATTCATTGAAAATCTACAAAAAATTACAAAGGATCCTTGTTGGGTCGAGTCATTAAACCAAACTTAGAACCAGGCTTCACACAAAGAAGCCCTACACCACCCTTTTGCACATTCATGTACTGATTAAAGGTGTAGGAAGCCTTTTCTCAGCTTCACTCATCTCGCCTACTTCCTTCTCCCCCTCTCTCATTTGTTTGTCGGTTGCTTTATATTCCGATCGCTTGCCTTCTTCTTAGCATCGTCCACCACTACCCTACTTGGATTAGTCAACACTTTTAACATATCTTCAATATTGACAAAACTGACTACTCAATCCATGAATTCTCAAAAAGTCATCGGTGTCTTTCGAGCTAACTCCGACATGAGGAGACTTTTGAGCCATATCCCGCCCACAAAGGCAGCCAGTGTTATCTTATTGTTCTTATTGTCCGCCATCAGTCACTCCTTAATGATCTACGCCATTAGAAGTGAGCAGTAACTGATGAAACCGACCAATGCTTGCCAAAACTAGGTCAAAACCAGAGGAGAACCGGTCGGTCAGTGGTCTAAAGCGGCAAAAATTGACATTGGTTGGTTCTCAACCTGTTCAAATTGATAAACCGAATGATTATATATATTTATATATATTTTTAATCCTAAATAATAAAAACGATGTCGTTTTAGTTGGGGCGGAAACCCTAACTCAAATCCCCTCCCTTTCGTCTTCTTTATTCCTCCTCACTGACATCATCTTCCTCTCATCTATTAGACTTCTCTTGCTCTTGACTCTCCCTCTGTTCGGTTTGACTATCCACATGTGATCTCCTTGACCCGACACCGTCTATCTTTCTTTTGCGCATCCTCTCTCTCTCTCTCTCTCTCATCTCTCACACTTCTCTTGCACTCGACTCTACCTCACCTTGGCACCATCTCTCTCTCTCTCTCTCTCTCTCTCTCTCTCTCTCTCTCTCTCTCTCATGCATCCCGTAATTAACGACTCAACGTCACCTGTCGCCTATCGGTGTCTCTATAACTGGCAAGTGCCAAACTCGATTTCCCTTAATTTTGATGTGTATTATATGAAGAGTTAAATACTAAAATAATCCTTGTATTTTGCTTCCAAGGTAGATTAGTCCCTTTGTTTTATTTTTGAACTTTTTACTTTTTATACTTTCAATTTCGATCAAATTAATCCTCCTGTCACTATTTCCTTAGTCAACTATTAAAAGTGTCAGGTCAATACTAATAAATACATGAAAATTAAAAAGAACTAAGAAATAATAATAAAACAAATGTATCTATTTAAAATAAAAAAAAAATCTAAAAAACAAATTTCTATTCAAAATGAATAGCTATATTTTTCGAATGAGTTGTATTTTTGTATAAAGAAAGCCATATTTTGGCACCTACAGAGGGTTTTTAGAAGTTTAGTTGTTAGATTATAAGTTTTTATTACAAGTTTTTTAATCTTTAAATTCAAATTAAATTAAACATTTTTAGAAGATTAAACAGAAATTAAATCCTAAAAATGATATTTATTTCAAATTGAAATAATTTTAGAAGTTTTTTTTTTTAATTTAAATGAATTTTATCAGTTTTATAGTTTTTCTATAATTTTTTGTGATTTTATTTTTTAAAAGTAAGCCTCTCATGTTTTGAATACCACCCACAATCTAATGGACAAACGGAAGTCGTTTTAAGTGTGGAAAAAAAAAAAAAAAAAAAAAAAAAAAAAAAAAAAAAAAAAAAAAAAAAAAAAAAAAAAAAAACTATGCAAGTATCTACACTAGAATGAAACCTAAAAAATAGGCATCTTGGCTACATTTAGTCGAGCATTAGTACAACACCAACTTCCAATCAAGCACTAAATAAACACCATGTGAGGTTGTATATATATAGATCAGTTCCTCTCCACTGAGTATTGGCCTCTATATACCTGGTACTACTCGGGATGAAACCCCCTCAACCTTTGAACGAAAGTCTAATGCAAGCCAGTTCAAAATAGAATGACAAAAAATATATGCTGGTTATAGGCATCAAAATCAGAGGGTTTTTTAAGGGAATGATAAGGTTTATTTATTTGAGACTATAACTCTACAAACAAAACGAGTTAAGTCAAAAGCTTCCTCCAATATAAATAAAAACAGAGAGATGTTGTTTATCATCTTCACTCCATATATTAATATGTAATTTATCATTTTTTTCATTCTATTTAAACAGAAATTTCAGATGCATCCAAGTGTTTCATGTTAACTTTTCTGAAGTTAAAAAAATTGGGAAGGAGTAAAAAACCAAAAAAAAAAAAAAAGTGACCCCCACTCTTGTCCAAAAAAAAAAAATTGTTAACTTGTCTGAAGCACAATTTTAGTACCTCTAGTTATTTACGACGAAAATGAATTTTTGCGATAAAAAATTTAGTCCAAAATAAACATTCTTTATTTGGACAGAGGCTGAGAGGTAGAGGTAGAGGTAGCCAGTCAATCACGATCCTAGAGGAAAATTATAACTTACAATTAGTTAATAATTATCTTATAACTCTACTTAAGATGAAGGATAGTCATATAAAATTAAAATTATTTTTTGATGAAATAGTATAATTATATTAATTGATTTAAAATAAATAGTAAAATAATTATAAAAACGTTATAGCCGTATCATTACCCAATGGAGAATACTTGTTCGAAAATTGGATGACATATGTGTAATAAGTATTATTTTTGTTTAAATTATGTCATGACTGTTATTTGTAAGGCTTAAGATTTGGTCCAGACAAGATCGACCAAAAGTTATTAGGAGTTTCTTCAATTATGGGAGTAACCAGCCCATCTGGAATATTTTACAAAAATAATTTTTTATGATTATTTTATTGTTTCTTGGGATATCGATGTTTTATGGATTATAATAAAGTTTAAATTATATCATCAAAGCTATGACTGTCAAAATGTATTTGGAATTGTCTCATCATGCTCATTCATAATGATCATCACATAAAGAATCAACTTTATAAAGGGTGATATATTTATGACTCAACTTAATGATGAAACTTGTAGTAAAGAGGTACTCATAGTGGATACCTATTCTTCTTCATATGTCTATATGTTATGAAGTGGCTTAATGTCACTTTATGAGACATGATAGTTGGCTAGCCGGAGATTACACTTAGAGTGGTTATTTATATAGCTCCTCTCCTCTTTTGATGAGGCACTTACACCACAAGCATAATCTCTCTCAGTGTGTTTGTTTTCTCTAGTCTCGATATTTAAGATGTAAAATATGTGAGTGTTACTTTAGTCTTATTACGAAGCACACTCCACTATTGACGAGGATGATTTTGGATGAACAATGATTGACGACAATCTATGGAACAACTGCACTAGATCTACGATTTGAGACACTTGGTAATATCGTCTCTATTATGTACTCTGATCTAGTATTTCTAACATTGGTATCAGAGCCACAAATCGATTGTTATCGATTTATATTTTGTTTTGTGTGTTGTGATTTATTTTTACAGAAATAATTTTTTTGTTATAAGTGTCTTTTTTTTCTTTTCCGTAACCATGGCTACCGGAATTTCAATGAGTCAAGCTTGCGAAATTAAGAGCTGGAAGCCCACCTCAGTGCATCGCATGTGCTATGGCGCTGCTCCACAGGTAGTGACTATGGCCATATGTAGTGGTTGAGGCCACACAAAGTAGAGCGAACCTAGGAACGTGGAGAAGCTCCAAATCTCGACTATGAGACAACAGCGTGAACTGAAGGGTGCTGTACACCCAGGTGCTGCGAGCACTGCATGGGTGCTATGTCATGTTCACTGTCTCAGTGCAGCAACCACTTGGAGGTTTTTTACTCCTCGGTGTGGATTGCACAGGAGGTGCTATGGGTATTGAAAGGTTGTAGCGAGAACCGGAGGTGCCTAAACATCTCAATGCAGCACACGCAAGAAAGTAGTGCCTTGCTCTTGAAGAGCTGATGCAGATCCGTGTACTAGGCTACACAAAGAGTTACGTGCTCTACCACTGGTGGTGGCAACGCTACAAGCATACCTTGGGCAAGAACAACTGATGGCAGTGCACACAAAGGATCACGGACTGCGACATCACGTACCTGGAAGTGCAACGAACACCCAATGCGGTGTAGCCGTCTCTGCGTGCGAAGCTGTGCACCTGGCTTGTGTGGCAAACTTTGCAGTGGGTAGAGCAGTGCACGTGGCCCGTGCGGCAAGATCTGCTTCATGCGAAGCCGAGCACATGGGCGGTGTAGCAGTCTCTCCCATAGAGCTTCGTGCTAAATGTTTGCAACGTAGCCCACGGCGTTGCGCTGCCCAGGGTGCTACGACAACCACTGTCTCGCACACCCGGCCTAGCGGCAATTTCTGCCGTGCAAAATGGTGAGCACTTGTTGTGCACTACAACAAGCAAGGGCGGTGACAACGAGCACCGTGAACCGGGTGTAGTGCTTCCAACTGCCAGGATGTGGTGGTGATGAAGAAGGGTAGCCACAAGCCGTTGTCTACCATGGTGGGTAGAGCCCCGTAGAGCGGACGAGAGTGTGGCGATGGCTGAAATTTTTATTTTATTCTCTCTGGATGAACAGCGCTCTAATGGAGGAACAAGAAAAACAACTTTTTATTTCGTGATGGAAAAGCTTTGGGACTTGGGTTAATTCACCTTTGGGCTTATATGGGTGTGGGTCGTGTTTATTTTTTGTAAAGCCTGGCCCATATTTAGAAAAAAACCCAAACCTGTTTAAAAAAAGGGGCTCCATGTGGAGTGGGCCTTGAGCCCAACAAGAAGAAGCCCACACAGTAGTTAGGCGCCCAAAAAAGGCATGGCCCGCTGGCTATGGGAGAGAGCCTAGTGCTTTGGGTGCACAACCCATCCAAGTTTTTTGTGTTCTTCTGGGTCATTAGAGGCAACAAGGTCTTTTTGGTGTTTTTAACTCAAGACCTCACACACAAAGGTAATGAGCTCAACCATTAAGCTAGAGCTTATTATTGTATGTTTGTTGATTTTATTGATTTAAATCAACATGTCATTATGGCACATGAATATTATTTTGAAATATTTTTTGCACATGATTATGAAATACATGCATGACATGATATTATAAGATTATTCTTGTCACATTTATTAGGCATTTTATTTTATGGTATAAATTGCGTATGTTATTATTTCAGAATATGACAATTTTCTGTAGATATATTGTGATTGCAAGTAATTGTGTAAGTTTATTTTATCACTTGTATTTGTTAGGCTAATTTTAGAAATTAGTCTTTTAATTTTTTAGAATGTGGTAAAATAAAGGACTAAGTTGCTTGAGTTTGTACTCCATCCTTTTGATCAGCTCAAAATGGATTTTTTCGATTTAGGAAGAAATTATTTTTTGCATGTGATTGACTCTATAGATTGTTTAATCTAGTGGGAGTACTATTGAGATTGATTTGGAATTAATTTCTTATACGATATAAATTTGCACAAAAATTAAGTTAGAAATTAATTATTAGGCATTGTGGCACAAGAGATAATTGGGAAGTTTAGCAAATTTTCAGTCTTGCAATGTGTGTTAATTAATTTTGTTATGACGAAAAATTTCTTAAATGTGTGTATATCTAAATGTGCATAGGATAGTAACTTTGTAATAACAGAAAAGAAAACCTAGAGATTGGATATGTGACTTATATGGTGTATTATTCTCCTCCATGAGCAATAGTTGGAAACAAATTAAGACTATTATGAGTGTCAGATAGTCTTAGGCTATCATTATTGTAAAAACCTATGAAAAGTCTAGAGTAAAATTAAAAGTGTACCTATAGTCTTAGGCTATCATTATTGTAAAAACCTATGAAAAGTCTAGAGTAAAATTAGAAGTGTACCTGGAACACATGTACTACAATTTTCTTGGAAGTTGAAAGGATCAACTATTAGATATAGCTAAACCACTATTTTGCTTTCGAGAATCTTGTGGGTAATAATGGAAGCGGCATATTGTTTTTGTAATGCAAAGATTAATTGCTCCTATAGTTGAGGTTGAACATTATAATCATGAAACAATTTAGATTAACTCACAAATAAGCACATACTTTCTAAAATTTACTTATATGTCTAGTTAGTGGGGACATTAAAATTTAAATGTGCAAGAGTATTGAGGATATTCTTGGTTGGCATGTTCATTTTAAATGTTGTTATTAGTGCACCTTTATGTAGTATTAGTACTGGTAATTTTACTCAAATTTTCTTTGTTTTTGGCGAGAACAAATAGGTTCTTGCAGATATACAATTTTTTTAACACCCCTTGAGAGTAATGTGACATTAAGCACATTGGACGTTTGAATAGTTACTGTGACAAAAATCTGAATAATTAGGTACGACTTAATTAAAAATAAAAATATTGCATGTAGTTGCAATAATGCAAGATAGGTTTTATGGTAAGATAATTTCTCACAAACTTTTATTTTCTCTCTTTTAGTTGATTGGAGAATACAAAAAAATATCGAGTAAGTGAGAAATAGGGATATCGCTCAAAATTTTGAATATCGTTTCGGTCGAGGTGCTAGAATGAAATATTTTGGAAACAGTACCATTTCGATATACCGTTTCGGGATAATTTGTATATGGACAAATTAATTATATATATAAACTATATTATAAAATAACAATAATATAAGTTTTAAATATATTTACAACACTGCATAAATATTTACAACAAAAATAAACAACATCATCATCAAGACTCGAGATAACTAAACAACAAAAATATAGATCCCATGTTTCCACATATGGAGGGACAAGATCTCTTGAAACGTCAACGTTGTACAGTACAAGGTGGTAGTTGTGCAGTACGTAAAAATTTGAAAAACCAAAAAGGCCCTTTGGGCTTTGAGTTTCAGAATCACTCAATTACGAAAATGCCCTATGATATTAATCCTAATTACAAAATTGCCATTCGTCAACATCCTTCGTTTTCCATCGATGTTCGTATATTAGCCGAAATACTGAAAATCACATGGTATTGATTGAAACTTGTCGAAATGATCGGTATTTGACATGGTAAAGAACGTCCACCTCCACCGTGCTTGGCATTGTTTTGGTATGATAAATTTCGGTCATACTAGCCACTACGAAACAGTATTAAAAACTTTGAAATCGCTAGTTAACTGTTAAAATTTCATAGATTGCATTTATTACACAATGATTTGTTATTTTAGCACTTTTAATGCGATATTGGCGAAGTCTACACCTAAATTGATTTAAGACTTAATAAAACCAGTGATATTTGTGAGAATTTCTAGAGATTTAGAAGTTGGATGGTTACTTATTAACTCAATAATACTATTTTTTAGATGGAAAGATGATATGCTAAAATGTGCCGTGGAGGCATAAGATGATGGGGGTGAAAATTAAGAAATTGTAAGTTTTCTCGCTAATGAGATCCCTTTCCTTTATTTAGCAAAGTTAACAAGAAAAGACAATATAAATATTTTCTATGCTAAAGTTCCTATATATGCATACTAAGGACATGAAATAAGAAATATTGTCTTAGATGCGATTCCAAAGATTTTTTTTAATTAGATGGAAAAAATCAGATAACATATTTTCTAAATCGCAATTGTATAAGTTGTATCATGAGAACTATTATCTCATAGTTTTATGAGTTACTGAGAATGGAGTCGTAAGTGAATTATGGCGTAAAGTAATTGTTATATCACATTTAGATTGATGTAATATAGGGTTCCAGCCTTAATTCTAACATGTTGTCCTTAAATTAAGTTCATTCGCATTTTAGTAAGGTTGAGTGAATTTCGTGCAAACGTGAATTATATTATGATTCAAATATGGAGGATCTAAACTTGAATAGTTTTTAGTTGCCTCAAGAAAATTACTCATATTTTAGGCGAGAGAGGGGTATTTTGGATTTTATTAACACTTATTTTTTTGGAAGAATATTTTATCCCACATTACGTTAACCTTAATATTTTTAAAATTTATATAAAAGATCGTCGAAAATAATAGGAGTAATTCACCAATTAAAGGGTGTACCATTAGTGATAGTGACTCTCAAACCTCACTAGAATATAAAGATCCTTATAAATAGCGTGGTAGTTATATATCAGTTTTCTCTCATCTTTTAGAGACTAGAAGAGAATATTTATAATATATGCTCCGCTAAAATTATTGAATTTACATAGTAGGAATCTTAACATATAATTTTAGATTTATTCCACTTATACGATCCAACCTGGGGTTCTTGATCTGCTTGATAAAGGAAAAGTGGAGTTGATAGAGGTATAGATCCATCTCTTGGCACTACTTGAGTTGCTTTTAGATAACTATTGATCGCATATTTGTTGGAACTTTTCTTGAATAAGTTAAATAGTTGATTCTCATAGGAGAATTAGATGATTACCTTTTGCAATATTTAGGTGCGAAGTACTTGGAGTGTATGATTGTTGCTTGTACTGTTTGGTACAAAAAACATATGAATGCAACTGATACTATTTCATATGGCCTAAACCAATCATCTATTCAATGATACCCAATATACCTAATCATTTTTTATTAACAACATATTGAATAAAATTGGTTCTTTGAACACTATTGACAATCCTATAAAAGAATCTTCCTATGCGAGTAATGTTGATGACGATTTGGTTGTCTTAGATTATTAATTATGGCCTAATGAGTGGCTTTCAGTACTATGAGGTAGTGTACATGAGTTTGTGGAAAGTAACTCAAATTTTATGTCTTGTGAGACTATGTATAAGAAAAATAGTTTCTATGAGCTATTGTTCAAAATCCATTGACAACTAATGAAATGGTGAATACCAAAGAATCTATACTTGTCTATACTTCTTGGTGTTTCCATTATGATTTGGTTATGGGAGTTAGAGGTTGTGATTTCGTTAGAGTGTAAATCTGACTTAATTGACTAAGTGAGTTTGTGGTGTGGTTTAGGTAAATCATTAAAAATAATGGCTAGATTGTCATGATCGTCCTTAAGGGCAAAGACCTTATCAATTTACCCTTAATAAAAAATAAAGGATAGTTATCTCACATGCTTTGTTGAGTACAAGAGATTCATATGAAATTCTGAAATTGCAAATTAAGTTTGCTGAATAAGATTTATGGGCACCTTGTAGATTCTTAAAAGTCACAATTGGATTTGCTGACTAGACTCTAAGGTTTATGTTATGAGTTTGACCTTAAGTGAGGTTTGCGATGAATCACTGACTTCATGGTTGTGCAAAGGCCTTTCCATATAAAAACAAAGTCTCTTGGTAGGCGCATGTTATTTTTTGGGAAGGTTACTACACATGAGATTGTACATAGAGAGAAATGGTCATTAAACACCACTTGAGAGCTGTGGTTTAATATTTTTTATAGTTAACCATGTGATTTATCTCACTTATAGTAGGGGTGGGCAGCGGGGCCCTGCCCTGCTTCCGCTCTGCCCCCGCATGGTGGGGCGGGCAACCCTGCTCCACCCATGTGGGGGAGGGGCCCCCCGCCCCCACATCTAGGGCTCCTAGCGGGGGCAGGTGGCAAGGAGGGCCCAACCCCGACCCGCATTTCCCCCGCCCCCATTTATATATATATATATATTATACATATATATATAAACATAAATATATATTTATATTTTACAAATTGTGTATATATAAATATATATTACAATTTGTTAGACTTGTTCACAAAATATGGATTGACAAATTTAACAACTACATAGTTTAAAAATTAATACACTACAATTTACACAAAATATGCACTAGCAAATTTAAAAATTACATAGTTTTTAAATTATAGTCATATTTACAAAATTTAAATTTATAATTTAGATCTAAAAGTGTATTTTTAATTACTTTTACACTTATAAATAATTTTTAAATCAAATAAATGTAGTATTTTTTTTAAGTGAAAAAAGGCGGGGCGGATTCCCAATCCTCCCTACACCCCGCCCCCGCGTCCCGGGGGCGGAGGTGGGAGACGGGGGTGAAAACCCGACCTCCCGCCCCATGCGGGGCGGGGTGTGGGGAAAGGGTGCCCCTACCCTGTAGGGGGCGGGTAGCACCCCTAGCTTATAGTATTGCTCATCTTGCACATGATAATGATGGTGAGCACTATTATGTGCATTTAGTGAGCACAAATATTCACTATCAATTTTGGGATTATGATGAAAAACGTATGTCAATAGGCTTAGATTGGCTCACTCACACAAGTGATCGCCTCTGACACTTAGGTAGTAAGCAGAGATGAGATATTGTATTCCTCGATGCTTATGTAGCATATAGAGATGGTTGACATAAATATGTATGTCGCCTTAGCTAGTCTAGGATGAGGTATTTGTTATTTGTTAAGACCATATTTGGATAGCCCACAATCTGTGTAGCCTATGGCTTAGCCAAATGTGAGATCGTTTTGAATAGCAAACAAATGGAAGGGGTTCGAGTTATGCTCTGAAATAACAATTAGACTAAAATTTGTACGGTGTATTGAGATTAGACATAAGTTCTTTTTGGAAAGAGAATTCCACCTTAATATGTATTTCATACTACATGTGCTTTTATGACCAACAGTAGAGGTAAGTGAATGAATCCTATATTTCCTCACCGTGTGAGTCCTGTATTAAGGTTCTATTAAGGTTATGATAAATACAGTGATTTAGGAGCAGCCACGAAATCTATTTCATGTTCACTATCATATAAAAATTCAATTTCATAAAGCTTATTGTCATCTATGGTTTTATTTTTTTGGTCAAATCTGAGGAAGAAATTGATTTTAGAGTATCAAAACATCCTAGTTTATTTTGATAATCATGTGAGGATTATTTGAAAAGTTTCACAAAGGATCTTGTCATTTTGCAGTAATTAAACCATTAATTTAATGACTCAATACACAATGAAGTTATATAATATTTTTGTAATTTAATTAAAATAAAACAGTTGAATTTAGCATTAAGAAACACATTCTTTTGGCCCACAAGGGATAAATAATTTATTTATTAGCTTTCAACTTTGCTAGTTTTATCAAGGGTATTTAGCAAAATTATGAATCTTATTATTCTCCCATTTGGATTTGCTATTAAAATGACTTAAAAACTAAAACTGGTCACAATTCTTCCACAGCAATAGGTAGTAAGTTTTCTTACTTAAGTTGCAGTTATACCTACTATATACATTTTCGTAATAAGAAATTCTATATAGAGGCCTTACACTACATATCTCCATCTTATCAATATGTGATTTTTCATTTTTATTATTCTATCTTAATACTTACATATGTCCGTGTTTAAATAGAATGACAAAAACGACAAATCATATATTAGTTAGGTAGACGTATATGATGTAAGATTTCCTTATAGCATTTCTCTTTGATATTAGCAATCAATTAATTCCTGAATTAAGATACCAACATCAAATGCCTCATTGTGAGAGAATATAATAAGAGATAAAATATTCATTGAGGACATAATGGTTGAATTAAAGAATACAAAGTCCATGACTATAAATTTGACAGTGTACGTACAGTATAAAAGTCCTGTGAGAGCATACAAGACTCATTTAATTCATATAATGATTCTTTTTCCCTCTCTAATTGGTATATAAATATAAAAAAATAATAATATTTACAGTTTTAATATATGAAAATTTTGTGCACTTTTTTTTTTAAAAAGGTGGATAAATTGACTTCGTTTGGAACTATAAGTCATCTCAACTCAGCTCAATTAATCATTACAATTTTTTCAAATCTCAATACAAAATATAATAAACAATTTAACTTTCTCAAATTCTAAAATAATAATAATATTAAAAAAAAATATTCTAACAATATTTTATCATCTCGACTCAACTTAACTCAACTCACTTCAACATACAAACGCAACCTTACATAAAAAATCATTTCTTTAACAATGGATCCCACCAAAAGGAGCGTGTGATATTTATATATCCTAAAACTGTATCTAGTATAAGAAAATATATTTGTAACTATGAATTGTACAACCGCTACATAATCGCTTTGAAAAAGTGAATAAAACATAGGACCCACATAAAAAAAATAATTTTTTAATTGTGGATCCCATTGTTTTTCATAACGATTGAGCGACATTTACGCATTTCATGATTGTATATAGAATTACTCATCTAGTATTACTCATAAACATATAGTTTGCCTCTTACATAATAACATTTGTTTGTGCACATTATATATTTAATTTATCCATTGAAAATTAACATAAAGATGAATGCGAATGACTAATCGGTATTTCAATCATAAAGATTTGATTTACTCATTAAGTATATGTTCGAGAAGTATAACAAAAATGCTAATCACACCGACAGTTGGGTCCCAATTGGATCTTGATAGTTTTTTTTTTTTTTCATTTATTTAGTAATTAAAGAAGTATTTTTTAATGATATTGTAATTTTTTTTCTAAAAAAAATATTTAAAAATATAAAAAAATGAATAAAAAAAAATTTACTCTTATCGGGACCGTCACGTGCAGAACTGCTCGAAGTATAATGCAGTGTAATATGGAACGAAAGTACTCATTACATAAAGAATATTACCATCATGATTCTTCTTTTGTACTCTTTACATGAGTGAAAGTGTGAAATAAATAAAATCTATCCCCTACATAGTTTATATATATCACCGTTAAGGCCATGTTTGAATAGTTAGAAGAGATCCCTTCGCAAAGTATTCTCTATGCTCTCTCGGTGGAGAAAGACCAGGTGAATGAAACAGTCTCGACTTGCTCTGCTGAGTGAGGGAGGACGACTCTGCCCTAGCATTTTTTTCCAGTAAGGTTGGGGTAAGGTGACAATGGAGGATTTGGAGAAAGGATGGGACAAACTTAAGCTCACGGAAGAGGAAAATGAAGTGATTGAGGTAAGTGCAGATTATATGAGCAAGGGGACAGAAAAGGGGAATAAAAGTTTGGTAGGAAAATTTTTAATCGAAAAGTGAATAAAGAGGTGATTAGATTTACTATGAACAAAATCTAGAGACTGGGAGGCTTGTTCATTTTCTATAATATTGTTTCAAACATGTTTGTAATATCGTTTGAGAATCAGAAGGATAGACAAAGAGTTTTGGAAGGTAAGCCTTGGTTATTTGATAATCAGCTCTTTGTCTTGAAGCCGTTTGATGGTCTAACTCCCCCGCAGAAAATGAGCTTCGACTATGAGGAGTTTGGGTACATCTAAACAATCTACCATTGGCATGTATGACAAGAGAAGTGGGGATACAGATTGGAGCTACGATTGGAAGTGTGGAAGTAGATATAAGGGAAGATGAGATCGGTTGGGGAAGTTATCTGCCGTGTTAAAATCGAGATAGATCTGAGAAAAAAGATTACAAGGGGTCGAATTACTAACGTGATGGGCAACAGAATATGGATTCTGTTGAGCTATGAGAAACTCCCAAAATTGTGCTTTAAATGTGGTAAAATTTATCATGGTGTAGAAAGTTGTACGGAGATGGAAGGCAGTAGTGATAAATCCCAATACAAAGTATGGCTTTGGGCTAACCATTCTGGAAGGGGGAAGTCCTCGGAGTCTTCTAGTAACAAGTTTAGTGAGAAAATGGGTGAGAGTGATGGTGATTTTCATCATGTGTCCGCTACTGTGGGTGAGAAGGAGACTGAGGATGCGGGGAATGGGTCACAGGGCTCAAAGGGTGAAGATGAACATCAGGTGCTTGATAAAAATTCTGAGACAGGGGAGAAAGTAGAAAGGGTCGATAGGGGAGGAAAGACAGTTGAGGAGCCTCTGGGCTGTTGTGCAGTGACCAGATTCCAACAACTAGACTATGACAAAGAGATGACTGAAACTTATGGGAGTGGAGAGAAGGAGGTGGAAGCGAAGGGCTAGAGTAGTGGATAAGAAAGATGCAGGAGATTCAGTAATTGGAGGAAAACGCAGACTGAGAAGTGAGAGACCTGATGAATGCAGTAAGGGAGTACTGAAAAATGGAAAAGTACATGAGGAGGATGGGGCTCCTAGAAACGATGTGATTTTGGTGGAGGCTGCTAGTCAGCCCCACCAACAACAATGAAAATACTCAGTTGGACCTGCTGGGGGCTTGGGAATCCCCAGACAGTTCAAAACCTTCTCCTGTTGGTGAAGGATAAGAAACCCAATATGGTCTTCTTGATGGAGACTAAACTAGTAGCATGTAATGTTGAGAGAATCAAGAGGAGATTGGGAAGGGAATGATGCTTTGTTGTTGACTCATTGGGCAGAAGAGGGGGCTTGGCATTGCTGTGGTGCAGGGATACGGATGTGGAGATACTCAATTACTCTCAACACCATATTAATGCTACTATCATGAGTGAAAAGAAGATGCTGCCATGGCTGCTCATTGGCTTCTATGGGCATCCTGAGGTTAGTAAAAGGAAAAACACATGAAATTTATTGTCTTTGTTAAATCCTTCGAGTGATAAGCCATGGTGTGTAACTGGAGATTTTAGTGAGATTTTATGTCAAGTTGAAAAATGGGTGGAAGACCTAGGCCAGAGGCTCAGATGGTTGATTTTAGGAAAGCCTTAGAAGATAATAGTATTTATGACTTGGGGTGGAAGGGCAACAAATACACATGGAGCAACAAGCATATGAATAGTACTTTTACCAAGGAGAGGCTTGATAGGGCTGTTGCTAACCTCCAATGGTCTGAAATTTTTTATGATAGAGTGGTGGAAGCACTGACAGTATCTCAATCAGACCATAAGGCATTACTGCTAGACTTGAGACAACAAAATTTTGTGAATAAAAATAAAAGAAGGGTATTTAGATTTGAAGCAAAGTGGACAAGGGATGAGGAGGGAGTATCTGTGGTAGAAAGGGTGTGGATGAGGGCTGAAACAGATCAAAATCCAGGTAGAAATATCCAAGGAAAGCTGAATAGTTGTAAAGGAGACTTAATTAGGTGGAGTAAGTCAAGAGAGAAAGAGGCTGCTCTAATTTTAAAGCAAAAAACCGAGAGGTTGAAGAGGGAACAAGAAAATGAGGGGCCACATAATTTTGAACTAATTAGAAAGCTACAAGAGGAGATGGGATCTTTGTTGGAGCATGAAGCTTTAAAATGGAGACAAAGAGCTAAGAAAACATGGTATCAATTGGGTGACAAAAACACCAAATTTTTCCACTCATGTGCTACTTAGAGGAGGAAAAAAAACCAGATAAAGGAAATAAAAAATGTTGAAGGTAGAATGGTGATAGAGAAAGAAGGGATTGAAGAGGTTTTTTATGATTACTTCCATTCAATTTTCTGTTCTCCACAACCAACATCAGAAGCTATTGAAGAGTGTCTGAAGGAGCTGGAACCGAGAGTGACAGACTTGATGAATCCAGAGCTACAAAAGGAATTTACAAAACTTGAAGTGGAGGAAGCATTGAAACACATGGGATCTCTGAATTCCCCTGATCCTGATGGTTATGGTGCTTGTTTTTATAAAGCCCATTGGAGCATTGTGGGGGAGGAGGTGAGTAGGGCTGTGTTGAATTTCCTAAATGGGGAGGGAGTGTTGGATGAATGTATTAATAATACTTTCTTAGCTTTGATCCCTAAAGTTAAAATCCCCTCAGCTCCAAGTGAATTCCAACTTATTAGCTTATGTAATGTATTATATAAGCTTGCTTCAAAGACACTTGCTAATAGGTTGAAGAAAGTATTGCTTGCCATTATTTCAAGCAACCAAAGTGCCTTTATACCGGGAAGGCTTATAATGGACAATGTGATGATAACTTATGAATCTTTGCACACGATGAAAACAAGACAAAAAGGTAGAATTGGTAGCATGGCTCTCAAGCTAGATATGTCAAAAGCCTATGATAGGATAGAGTGGAGATACTTGGAGGCAGTAATGAGAAAGTTAGAATTTGGAGATAGATGGGTATCTCTGATTATGAGGTGTACTACTTCTGTGACCTACTCAATCCTTGTTAATGGGGAACCCGGAAAAATTCTGAAACCCATAAGGGGAATAAGACAAGGGGATCCTATTTTTCCCTACTTATTTATCCTTTGTGCTGAAGGGTTAAGTTCTTTGATTAATACAGCTGATGCTAGAGGAGAAATAAGGGGAGTGAATGTTTCAAGAGGGGGACCAAGGATCAGCCACCTACTCTTTGCTGACGATTGTGTAATTTTCGGAAGAGCAAAGCTAGAGGAGTGGATGAGAATTAAAAATCTACTGAAGAATTATGAACAAACCTCGGGTCAATGCCTAAATATGCAGAAAACTTCTATGTTTTTTAGTTCAAATACGACTGGAGCTTCTAGAGCACTTATTCAGAGGGCATCAAGGGTTTCTATTTGTGGAAGTTATGAAAAATATCTTAGTCTCCCAACCATGGTTGGTAGATCAAGATATAATACTTTCAGGAATTTGAAGGAAAGGGTTTGGGCTAAACTAAGCAGCTGGAAGAACTCTTTCCTTTCACAGGCAGGAAAATAAATATTATTGAAAGTAGTGGTTCAAGCAATTCCTACATTTTCTATGAGTGTGTTTAAACTTCCACAAAGACTTTGCAAGGAACTAGCATCCCTCTTGGCAAGATTCTGGTGGGGCCATAAACAGAATGATAAGAAGATCCATTGGAGAGGTTGGTTTAATATGGGAGAATAAAAAAGTAATGGAGGTTTGGGCTTCCGAGATTTTGAGGGCTTTAATAAGACAATGCTTGCAAAGCAATGCTGGAGAATTCTGAAACGACCTGATTCCATAGTGGCAAAGATAATGAAAGAGAAGTATTTTAAGAGGGTGGGGATAGTTGATGCAAATCTAGGGTATGGGTCTTCATTTATATGGAGAAGCTTGTGATCTTCATTGGGGTTAGTTAAAAAATGGGCTTTTGTGGAGAGTGGGAGATGGAAGTAATATAAGTATTTGGAGGGATAAGTGGCTACCAACTCAAACCTCCCATTGTGTACAATCAACAATTAAAAATATGCCTGCTGATGCAAAAGTGCAGTAACTTATTGATATTGAAGCTGGGGTGTGTAAAAAGGACCTGATCTTTGACACTTTCAATGGTGAGGAAGCTAAAACTATATGTGGGATTCCCTTGAGTAAATGGGGAACAATAGACAGATTGGTGTGTGGGTGCTCAAAGGATGGAAAGTTCTCTGTTAAGAGTGCTTATCATCTAGAACATGAAAGTATGAGGAAGAGGAAAGGGGAAACTTCAAGGGGAAATAAGGCTGGGAATGGATGGAAGCTGATATGGGGGTTAAATGTCCCAAATGTGGTGAAGCATTTCCTGTGGAGGGCAGCTCATAATTTGCTACCTAAAAAACTAAATCTGTACAAGAAACATATCATTGAGTCTGATAGATGTCCAATATGCGAGAGAGAACCTGAATCAATTATGCATGCTTTGTGGAGCTGCCTCAGATGTGTGGGCTGAATGTGAAAGTCCAGTGCATAAATAGTGTGCTTCAGATTTTGTGTTTGAAGATTTGTGGGGGAAACTCAATGCTTTTCTCAAAGTAGAAAGGTGGAGATGGTAGCTTGTATTATGAGAAAGATTTGGATGAGAAGAAACACAATGCTGTATGAAAAAAAAAAAAAAATTGATCACCCGAGAATTATTATTCTTACTGCAATGCAGGGACTAAGAGAGTTCAAGATGGTCGAGGACCAACTACAGAAAAACCAGGTGAGGAGAAATGATGATAGAAGTGTGTCTAAATAGGAAAAACCAGGTGAAAGGGTGGTGAAAGCAAACTGGGATGCTGCTGTGGATGCCAATAATAATTGGGTGGGAATTGGAGTGGTTGTTAGGGACTCAAATGGAGAGATACTTGCTTGCCTTTGCTCCATATTCAATCATAACATTAACTCGAATGTAGCTGAAGCCCTGGGTTTAAGGAGGGTAGTAATCTTTTGTACTGAATTGGGATTATCAGATGTTTTGTTGGAAGGGGACTCATTATTAATAATGAATGCTACTAAGAGTGGGGAAGAGATAGGGGTTGAGTATAGTTGCATTATTGATGATGTGAGGAGAGTTATGAATGTGAGATTGAACTGGGATTTACGTTTTGTGTATAGAGAAGCAAACAACACAGCGCACAAACTAGCAAGGTTAGCTCTTAATTTTGTTGATGAAAGGGTATGGATAGAGGATAGTCCAATAGAAATTGCTAATGATATACTTGTGGAAAAACATTGTAATGACTGATTTTTTTTGGTATTAATGAAGGAAGTATATGTTTGCATAAAAAAAAAGTTAGAAGAAATGAGATGATTTTAAATAAAAATTAAAAATAAAATAAAACATTGTTAGAATATTATTTTTTAATACTATTATTATTTTGAGATTTGAAAAAGTTGAATTATTTATTATATTTTGTATGAAAATTTAGAAAAATTATAATGATGAGATGAGATGAGATGAAACCGTTTCTGTATCCATACGGGGCCTAAGAGATTTATGAGATATGTGGAGGCAAAGTCGAAGAATACAATATATTTCTATTATACTAATAGGGTCCACATATAAAGGAGTATTTATTTAATATAAAAACATAAGTTACATATTAAGTCTGTTTGGGAATACAATTGTTAACAGGTATTCTTAAATATCTTCAAATATTTCATTATCAAATATTACTCAAACACGACATTTTTTAATTTTTAATTTTCAACTTTTTCTTATAATTATTACCTAATCATTATAATTTTTTTCCAAACTTTTAAACAAAAACACATAAAATATCTGGACAAACATAGCTGAATGTTGGCACTTTTTTATAGAATAGAAGATTCTATATATATATTTGGCTTACGGTACGGATAGAATAGAAGATTCCTTTCAGAATCCGGATGTTTCTACTTGTGATTTCTTATATATATGCTGAATGTAGGCACTTTTTTTCACATTTTTACTGCACATGCATACTTGGATTTTTTTTTTTTTTATGTGATCTTATGCTTTAATTAGCTACATCATAGTTCTAACTTCTCTATAATGCCAACATATGCAACTGTGACAAATTTAAGCCGATGATAATGGCGATGCTCTAAAATCCTGTCTTTCTACAGTAAATCACTTGTTGCTAGAACACCAGTATTAATGGAGAGAGATATCTTTTCGTGGAATATTCAGACTTAATATTCCAATCGTTTTATTTATTTATTTTTAATCAAAATTGATGAATATTGACCGCATCTAAGTTCCAAACTGCATATCCAATTTCTTTAATGGCACCATCGGAATCTTTTCATGGAATATTCAGAGCTAATATTCCATATTCCTCCTGTTAAGCGTTAAAATTAAGCATGTATGATGGGAGATTAAAATTGCTGATTTTGAGGTTTAAAAACTAACATCGTTTGCATAGCCATACATGTTTGTAAGAACTGCAGAAAGCATGAAGCCCGTGCTCAATACTAACCCTTCACCTCAACAAGTCTACTGTCATGATCTTTAGTGAGTTCTGGTTTTTTTTTTTTTTTTTTTTCTTTTCAAATTATGAGGTGCTCCAAGTCCTGAAACTTCATTGGAAAGTTCAATTTCAGTAGTTAAGAAATCCAACAAAGATTCAAATCTCTCTCTCTCTCTCTCTCGCAATCAGTCCCAGATATATGAGGTCTATTACAGAAGTCTATTGGGCCCAAGGATATATGTATAAAATCTATAGAAACAGTGATTATAACATTCAAATTTTTCAGTAACAAATGTAATGTACATATCTGTCAATCTCTGAAAGAAGAAAAAAAATCAATCACCTACACAATCAACAATTTGGATGATGAGAAGTTATGACAACTTCATGGTAGAACTTTGGCTTTTCTGGGTCTATATAAAATTGCTTCTTCTCCAAGTAAAAGCGCCCTTAAAATGGCCTCACATACACCATTGTAATGCACAATTAAATGCCCACCATCTGGAACTTCATGATATCGAATCCAGGGTAGCTTCCCAGAAACAAATCTTTGGAGTTGAAAAGGCACGACCTTGTCTTCGTAACCTTGCCATATGTGCACAGAGCTTTCATTTTTAGGGTACGGATTCCTTATATCCATTGGGTCAAATTCCCATTTGCCAAAAGCCAGCATAAAGTCATGACGAAGAGTATCAAAAACACTTCGTTCTCGTATCTTATCCTGTAGGTTGAAATAAAATGTTTATCACAATCATCATAAAACACAACTTCCCAGTATAAAACTTGGAACTCATAAATTTTCTATTTATTTATGAATCACTTGACTACAGGACCAAGAACCTCTCTCCTTCCAGCTTTCTTGCAGATGGAAAATGCAGTTACCTGGGTGAGCATTGGGAACCCTGATATAGTCTTCAAAATATCGATGTCTCGGTCATTGAAGAATAATGGGTTTCTTTCAAGGACAGAAGTTGAAGGGAGCCATTTCTGAGTCACCCACCAGTACAGTAGTCCAGGCGCATAATTTGCAAACCAGATTGACCACCGAACAAGTTTCCTCCTGTAGTCCTCCCGTATCAGGCTATGAGGGAGTGAAGGCCACCAATAATTCACAACTGGGACTACAAAGGCCACACCAGCTAGCCTGGAAAATTGGTTTTGAGGCAAAATTTAATAGTTGCCTCCTGACGTGACCTAGCAGGAGGGAAGAAAACTATTGAAACTAGAAGTTTAAAGAAAGTGTTTTACCTGTCTGGTATGTATTTGAGGCAACTCCATGTGGCGTATGATCCCATTGAGACTCCGATCACATAAAACTTGGATCCCAACTCTAATTGGTCAGCAAGTTCTTGAATGTCAAAAGCTTCACTCTTTACTGTGCGCTTTGGGTCTGGATCACTTTCTCCATATCCTGCCCGATCATATAGCAGAAAGTATATGCCCAACTCATCTATTAGTTCCTGCAAAACGATTAGAAACAAGCCGTGTACAAGTAAAGCAACCTCCAAAAGAACGAGTTTCAAATTTGAAAGTCCCAAAAGCTGTGAAACACACCCCAATTCCTCTTCCAAACTACTGACACAAACCCACTAATCCATGCAATAATGACAACATATATAAATTATTTTTCGGCTGTTCTTTTTTTATAAAAATAAAAAATAAAAGTACCTTTTTATGATTGGTTCTAAAAATGGGTTTTTTTTGGCTAAGTTGATTTTAATTTTAAGTTAAGATTGGACTAGAAGGTACTCAATGAGGTTACAGTTGAAATATACAATGGAAGCTCAGGACTTAATAAGACATTAATGACATCTATGAGTTTCCAGCTAGTCAGTGGGAGTTTCCATTATCCTTGACAGAGAAATTAGTGGTTTTGACATTTTTATACTAAGTTGGATTAAGAATATTAATTTTAAGAATTCATGCCTTCTATGTAACACAAAATACTAATATTTCCCCTATTAGAAAATGCAAATATGAGCTTTTAGAATGAACTAGACAAATGTTTTGCAACAGAAATAGGCTTAGTATCCCAGATGCAGATAGGAGGGAAAACCAGGTGACAATTATGAAATAAAGCATTTACCGCAATTCAGAGATCAATTACTTGCAAATGAATAAGAATCCATTTAACCTAAGAACTCAGGTTTCCTCTAGTACTACACCATATGCTTTAATATAAATACTGAACAATCAGGTGACACCACTGCTCATTGATCAATTTCATTTGAAATTGATATATTGAGCAGCTACAGAGAGAAGACACTCAAGAATAGAGCTAGAATAAACGCAAATTTTCAAGGTTATGTCTTTCCATAGATTGAACTGACACCTTACTGGTAGATAGATCCGGATTCAATTGTAGACCTGGTACGAATTGATTATAATAATACCTAATCAATCGGAAACAGTTAAAGTATCTTTATAGCATAGATTTTGTTTGATATACACACCTTGATATGTGCATAAGTGAGTGATCAAAATTACTTCCCAGGCCTTTCGGCCGCTATTTTCCTTTATATTCACACATGTGAAAGGCTGGTATCATTGGCGTTTCGTATATGTTTTCTGAACAGCTTCTATAAGTTCCAACAGTTTTCTGTCATTATTTATCCAACGCAGACAGTTTACCAATACGAACCCTAATTTTTCTTTTTCTTTTTTGGTTCTACCCAGGTGCAATCCAACAGAGAATGTCGAAAGTTTCAGATTCTCTTGAAGTAGATTGAGAAGAGAGATTGATTAACGTACTTGGGGTACCAGAAAATTCATCTCTTTGGAGCTACCAAGGCCGTGCACAAGAATGATTTTGTACTTTGCCTTCTCTTTGGGGACACCTCTCTCTCTGTAAGCCAGGTTCCTTCCATCTTTGAGCCTGATTCTTGTTGAGGTCGAAGGAGAATCCTCCGCCGACCCAGTGCCTAGTGGCGGGGGCAGTTGGGTTGCCTGATAAACCATTCCCAGAAGACCCATTAGCAAGACAACGGCCGTTTTGGAAACCATTCCTGAGGGAATAAAAGGGTAGATCTGGCTGACATCTTTCCAACCGAAATGATCATACAGCAAAATCCCAGAAAGAAGAAGACAAAGGGGATAGAAGTGAGCTTAATACCTGATACAGACTTTGTTTTCTGTTTCAGAGGATCCCAAAGATTAAAATGATGTCTGATTTCTTTTTCCTTCTCTATTGACTTGCCGATGGAAGCTGGCTTTTCTAAGTTCTTCTCACCGCGGGGGTGGCAAGGATTTTGACTGCCTGCTCTCAGCCTGTAATGTCCACTCCTTACAAATTTTTTAACTTTTGTGGACACCCTGTGAAGGGTCTGAGGAATGGGCATTTTTGACGGCCTCCTATTGCAAATATTATGGTTGCTCCGTTTTGTGGTCCGATGTACCTTTAAGGTTGCTCCGGTTTGTGCTGCCAAAAAATAGGAAAATAAAAATGAATAAAATAAACCCCACAGTATGTATTTATATAGCAAATCCTTTCAGTTCCCTTTACCGTTTCTAGCTGGAGAAAAACTCAGAAAGGGAATTTTACCAAAGATCCGTACTATACAGAAATTCTATAATCTATACACTATTTAAAAAATATATAATTTTATTTTTTTATCTTCATATTTCATTTATAAGAGTAAAAGAATAAAATTATATATTTTTAAATAATATGCAGAATATAAAACTTATGTCGAGAATTTTTCGTTACCAAAAGACTAGTTTTTTTTTTTTTTGTGAGGTTATGTAGTTTTTCAACCCCTACAAACAGACAATATTTAAAAAATATATAATTTTATTTTTTTATCCTCGTATTTCATATATAAGAGTAAAAGAGTAAAATTACATATTTTTAAATAGTATACAGAATATAAAACTTATGTCGAGAATTTTTTGTTACCAAAAGACTAGTTTTTTTTTTTTTTTTTTTTTTTTTTTGTGGGGTTGTGTAGTTTTTCAACCCCTACAAACAGAAAAGCACAAACTCACTTCTCCACAAAGAAGCAGCTTTTTTTTTTTTTTTTTTGTTTTTCGACTTTGATGATGTTTCAAAGGCAAAACATTCTTTCTAACTAGTTGGAACTGTAATTAAGAGTGAACTGATTCTATCTCAAAGTCGGAGAGAATTAATCATTCTTTTCTTACATATAGAGCTGGTTAACATGAATCTATACAAGATTATGCATGTGAAACAACAGTTATGTACTATCTAAGGTATATATATCAAGAGATTTATTACTAAATTCTATAAAGAAAGAGTTTGAACACAAACATAAAAGAGGCAAGGAATCTCTTTTTTTGCAAAGGTTGTAGGTTTATATTCAATATTTTAAGAGGAAAGTTTGTGTTTTTTTTTTTTTTCCAATCTTTCTTTTTTTTGGCGCGGCAAGATATTTTGTTTTGTAGGCTCAACGCTACACAATTTCTGTACACTATATTTTTTAAATTTTTTAAAATTTTTTAAATTGTTTTTGAGTTTATTTTTTTAAAACTAATTTAATTTTTCTATTTATTATTCATATATTAAATATTTAATAAAATAATAAAATAATAAAAATTAAAAAAAAAATGTAGTGGGTAGAGATTGCGTAAATTTTTTCTAATTCTTATAATTTGTGTGGTGGGGTTTATGCCACACAATGACATCATGGGGTTCTGGGTTTATACCAATGTGTGGGAATATTCTATATCTTAGTTCCTTGCTGGCCTCTCCTACATATGATTGCAACTTCTTATTATATTTCCATACGTTTCTATAGAAGACGATATTTCTTTCCTTAATACTTCAGCCCATGTTGAAAGGAATCTTCATCTTCTTCCTTAGCTTCCATTTTTTTTGCCAGAATATATTCCTGGACAACTTGGCCTGCAAACATACTAACAATTTATTTCCTGAAACTAAGGCCATGTTTAGAAATTGAAGAACTTTGTCATTTTTTTTTAATTTTTTTTTTACAAAACTTGAGATGGGTTTTGATTGGTTTTGGTAAAAGTGGGTGGGTAGAATTATGTTTGTGAAGTGAGTAAAGAAATTTAAAATTTTGTTAAATAAAGGTATGTGTGGATACAGAAATGATTTTATCTCATCTCATAATTACTTTTCAAAATTTTTACATAAAATATAATAAACAATTAAATTTTTTTAAATTCAAAAATAATAATAATATTTTATTTAATTTTTAACTAAAACTATCTCATCTCATCTCACTATCTAAACATGATCTAAAACTTTTGTGAGGAGTTTTTCCTTAGAATTTTTGTGAAAGTTATTTTTGTTTAAATGAAGGATGGTGAGTTGAGATGAGATGAATTGAGATAAAAGTTAAAAGTTAAAAGTTGAATAAAATATTGTTAGAAGATTATTTTTTAATATTATTATTATTTTGACTTTTAAAAAAGTTGAATTATCTATTATATTTTAAGTGAAAATTTATAAAAATTATAATAATAAAATAAATTAAATTAAATTAAATTAAAAATATTTCTCAATCCAAACTTAGCCTTAACACGAAACTCAAGGTTACTTGTAAAAAAAAAATTGATGAAACTCAAGGTTTGATGTATAAAATAAGGGAGACTTTCTTGAACTATGTTTCAAGGCAGCCTTTCTGGCTCTTCTCACAGCTTCTAATATACTATTTTAAAAAATAATTTATACATAATATTTTTTTATAACATTTTATACAACTCTATTTTAAATGAAGGATATTTTTATAAAATATCTTTTAAAAATAACATCATTTTATAAAAATATTTTCATTTTATAATATTATTATATTGTGTATATATCATTTTTCTATTTTTATGAATTTTGAGAGCACCTCTTGATTCTGATGCCTTCTAAATTTGTTTATTACGTTTGTTTTCTTTCATTTCTCTTGTATTTATAGGTAATGGGTCTTATATTTGAGGTCTTTGTCAAGTTAGGTCCAAGTCACTATTCCGAAAAGTAAATTAATTTTCAATTTTTTTCATATATTTACAGCTTTTAGGCTTTGTTTAGATCTTGAACTACTCTCAACTCATCATTACAACTTTTTCAAATTCTAACACAAAATATAATAAACAATTCAACTTTTTTAAATCTCAAAATAATAATAATATTAAAAAATAATATTTCAACAATATTTTATCATCTCAACTCAACTCACTTCAACATCCAAACACACTCTTAATAATTCTAAGAAATTACCATGTTTTTCACTTTTTGAGATTTTAAGCTTATCATGAAGGGTATTTATGTCAATTTTTAATGAAATTGATTAATTATAAATATATAAAAATAAATTTACAAACTGACATATATATCTTGATGTGGTATATAATGTTATAAAATACTTTTTATTATAAAATATATCTAATATATCACATTAAACTATATTATTTTATAAGATTTCTATATAGATCCAGAACTTCTAATAATTTGAGGAGCAATTGCGGATTTAGAAATAATCTGATAAAATCTTATTTATATTTTTCTTATTTATTATCTGGACCATACTACTTATCACATCCCAAATGTGATCCGTGAATAATATCATAATGTTAAGAATATGATCAATTATATATATATATATATGTATGTATGTATGTATCTCTGTATGTATATAAAATATCTATTTGTTTGAGACAGATATGGATGATATGGAGTTTCTATTTAAAGGACTACTGTTTAGGTGAATAGACATATAATGTACATCCTACCGTATTTATCAAACAATATTAAAAACTAAATAAATATTATAGAATTTACTCTTTTTTTTTTTAAGTATTTTTAGAATGCTTCACAACTATTTATTATTTTATTATTATTTTTACTAATTTTTCATAATTATTTAATATTTTATTATTATTTCTTTATTACTATTTACAAAATATCTAAAAATATCTGATTACTCAGACGTAATGTTTAGACACCGACGATATAACGTTACTCAAACTCATTTCCCTTAGATCCACTAATGACGTGGATGTCACATGCATTAGTGTCATGTGCTAACCTATCAGGATTTAACGCGTGATTCAAAAATAAATAGGTCGTCATCTATTTTATTAAAAATATAAAATAAAGTTGGGTTAAATGTAAAACCCGTCTCCAAATTTTCACGCCGCTGCAAAAAGTTCAATTGATTTCCAATTTTTTCAACATTTTAATAATTGAATTTTGAACTTTTTGCAATTAACTCCCCCCAATTACCTTCAATTATGCACTAACGGCTTGTTGCCAAGTGTCAACTAATTAGACTTTAACACGTGGTGCAAAATGCTATGCCAACTACTTTATAAAAAATTGTAAATTATAAAATTATTTAAAAAAGAAAAAAATTTATAAAAATTGAGAACATAATTCAAGAAAAGATATAAGGAATTTCAAATATTAAAAAAATAAAAACAAAAGAATTTCTAAATAATTCAACAAAAAACTAGAATAAAAACAGAAAAACTCTTAAAAAAAAAAAAAAAAAAAACCCATCCTCCCTCTTTGTGGGAGGAAATGTAGAGTCAAAAGGGTTGTAAACTTTGGCCCCACCACCAAGAACGCCTGCTTTGGTGGCTTAAATCATTTCAGAGGTGACTAACTCCTATGGTGGATGGTGGCAAGAGTCATCTCCGAGGTGGCTTGATTGAGGCTACATTGAAAATGGTGCAACAAGTTTTGTTAGAGGAAAATAATAGTTTTCCCTCCAAAAGTGTGTTCCAAAGTGCTTCCGAGTGCATTTTGATTTTATTTTTTAAATGTTTAAAAATTTTATTATTAGTGAATTTGTGTCTTTTTTTTTTTTATTTAGCATGTAAAAAAATATAAAATAAAATGCACTAGGAAGCATTTTGGGGGACACTTTTGGAGGACAACGTAGATACATCTTTACTTATTTTGTTGTATCATAAGATATAAGATGAAATGAAAACTTGAGAGAAATAGCACAATAAGAGCGCTTGATCAAGAATAAAATCTGCATATAATAAGACTCTAGACTGAATAAAATTTGGAGATTGAGACTATTACTGAAATGTATTATCCATAAGACGAGTGGAACTCGCAAGTAAATGAGCTACTTCATTTCCTTGCCTCCCAACATGAAATACATTAGATTCCTCAAAAGAAAATAGAAGCATTTGTATCTCATAAAGAATATTCTCCTGTTTGAAAAAGTTAAGGTCCTTGGAGCCAAATTTTCAATCACAGATTAAAAATCTCATTCCAATACTAAAGTAGAAAAACTCAAATGCAAGATTATTTATAAACCCTTCAAAGTAGCCAAAGTTTCAATGTCTTCTACTTCAAACAGCTCAAACTCGCCTCAACACAAAGCAAATAAAACATTCCCTTTGTCATTTCTTAGAATAGCCCCCACACCCCTAGAATGAGAAGATCGTAACAAAAAAAAAAAAAATCAAAAATTAAGTTTGACCATACTTGGCAAGGGAGGTTTCCAAGAGAGAATAGTTTCGTTTCGTACAATCAATTTATGCAATTTAATGGTAGTGTATCCCTCAATATATGCCAAGCAATTATCAACATCTTAAAGCATACAATTAGAATTAAAAAATAACTTCATATTCCTATATTTTCAAACACTCTAAGAAATAGTAATGAATCGAGGAACTAAAGTGAAAACAGATTGCATCAAAGCCCATACCAAATCAAAATAATTATCAATAGTCCTAAAAAAAGCTAGAACAAAAGGACAACGTACTGCTAGCAAATTTTTCACATATGGACAACCCCAAAAAGTGTGACACTAATCTCCCACTATCAACATACAAAGAGCGCAAGCCGCACTAGAAAGAACGCTCCCTCCTTAGCAAATTCAATTTTGTTGGTAGATTATCCTTACAAGTATGACATCCAAATTTTTCAAACTTTATTTGGAAGATTTAGGATGCTTATGGAATGAGATGAGATGAAAAATCTGTGAATAGTAGTGAAAATATTTGAGTTATGATTTTTTATGAGATTTTGGAAAAGAAGAGAAAAAGTTGAATAAAAATATTATAAAGTAAAAATACTGTTATAATATAAATTTTTAATATTATTTTTGTTTTGAGATTTGAAAAGTTGATTATTTTTTATATTTTGTTTGGACGTTTGAGAAAACTATAATGATTAGATGAAAAAGTTAAAGATTTGAAATTGAAAAGTGTTTGAGTTTGAATAATGTTTGAGAAATAAATGAGATGAGACGAGATAAGATAAAACCATCCCATCTTCCAAATAAGCCCCTAAATTCCAGAATTGACACTAAAAGGGTGAAGAACCATGATGACAAGAACTTTTAGAACCAATAGTAGAATAAAATAATGTCACAACAAGATGATATCCAGATTTTGCCAAATATAAAACATTTTTAGTATCTGTTCATACAAACTTATCTTTCCATGCTCTCGGAAGTAAAGGAAGCTGTATAATAACATTAGCAATAAAAGGAGGAAATATAGATTGTATCAACTCCACATCCTAACTCCATTATGTTGATGCATAAACATATTAACTTTCGAATCGTCTTGAAGAACATGATTAGGTAGAAGGGATTGAGGTAACTAGAAAATAGGGACCCATTTATCCTAATTAATTCTAACACTATCACCCGTCCCTATCTTCCAAATACCTCCAGATATCAAGAGAGATTTAGCGGCACAAATACTCTTCCATACATATCAGGGCTTCCTACCCAAATGTAAATGTAGAAAATCTGTAGTAGGAAAATACTTAGCTTTCTAAACTCAATATAATAATGAATTAGGATTTTGAATTATCCACCAACCTTGTTTTGCTAACAAAGCCAAAATAAAAGGTCAAGGTTCTTGAAACCCATACCATTCCGCAACTTTGAAGCACACATCTTTGACCAATGAAAACAATGTAGCTTCCGTTCAGATTGTTGTTGTTCCCACTAGAATTTAGCAAACAAACCTTTTAAGTCTTGATAAAAGGATTTTGGTAATAAAAAGCAACTCATAGTGTAGGTAGGTAAAGCCTGCCCAACAGCTTTTATTAATACTTCTCGACTCGCTTGTGAAAGCAACTATTCCTTCTAGCCTTGTAACTTATTCCAAACCTTATCTTTTAACTCCTTAAATGTTTTACATTTTGACCGTCCAATAAAAGAAGAAAGACCCAATTACCAATCATGAGGTTGTAAAGAATTTATATTCTAAATTGCCATAATTGCATCAATTTCCTTAGGTTTTGTTTTAGGACTAATAAAAAGTTCAGATTTGTCCATATTTATCTGTTGTCCTTAATCCAACCCATAAACTTGTAATAACTGCTTCAAACTTCCATTTTGGAAACAAGTAACCTGGCAAAATAATAAACTGTCATCTGCAAAAAGCAAATGAGTAACAACAAGAGCTCTAGGACAAGTTTTGAAAAATCAATTTCTTATGTTCAACAACCTGAAGAAGAGAAGACAACCCCTTAGCACATAGAATAAACAAGTAAGGAGATAATGGATGGCCTTGACACGAATCCAGAGATGCAGTAAATAAAGAAGTAGGCACACCATTAATAAGCACCTTATAAGAGATTGAATTAATGCAAGATAATACAAGAGACACCCATCTTCTACCAAAACCAAGCTTCAACAGGATATTCTCAAGAAAACTTTATTCCACCCGATCATACGTTTTACTCATATCCAACTGCAATGACATCACACCACTACGCCCTCTCTTCCTTTTACGAATGCAATGAACAATTTCAAATGACACAAGAACATTATCTGTTATAAGCCTATCCAGGATAAAAACACTTTGACTATCTGACACCACAAAGGTAAAATGGTTTTAAGCCTATTAAGAGCATTCTCATTGGCCTAGGCAAAGGCAAAGCTAAAATTTGACTAAAATAACATATTTTGCATTTTGTCTATTCCATTCACAAGACATTCTCACATTGGATTATCTATGTATTAGCCAAAATAATAAAAAAATATTATTAATTTAATATTTTTTATAATTTTTTATCTAATTTGTTTTTCTCATATTTTGCAATTCAAACCCATTATAAATTGTATGAACCCAAGCACCTATATATATATATATATAATAATTAGTGATGCAACTGTTATGTAGCAACAAAATGAGAGAAATTAATATAAATTATTCAATGGAGGGTGAACAGTAACCATACAAACATACAGAGTGACTATAGCTAGCAAACAAAATATTTGCCTTTTACCTCTTCTAACATAGACCATTTTTTAAGGGATTCTTAGCCAAATTTTAGTTTGCATTTACATTTGGCTAAGTCAATGAGAAAGCTCTAACAATAACTTTTGCAATGATTTTGTAAATTATATTGCATAAGCTAATAGGCCTATATTCTGTAATTTTTTCAATCCTATTCTTTTTTTATACAAGAATAATAAAAGTCTTATTTAAAGTAGGTGGTACTACACTATTGTTTTAAGAGTCTAAAACTGGCCGTGTAACCAAACTCTCTACAATGTGCCAATATGTTTGGTAAAAAAGTGGACACAAACCATCAAGCCCTGGTGCCTTAAGATGGTGCATCTAAAATAAAGCATATCGTATCTCTTCAGTTGAATAAGGCTTCAAAAGATCACTATTCATTGCTGCCGTGACCTTTGGATTGACAGTCTCAAGCACAAACTCCATATATGTTGGATTAGAATATGCAAATAAGTGTTGGAAATATGATAATACCAAAGAATCTAACGCCCTTCCCTCTATCAAGCACCCATAATCATCTTGAAGCTAAGAAATAAAGATAAAATTTTTTGACCGTCTTTGAGAAGCTTTTTGATGAAAGAACTTAGAATTCTAATCACCCAATTTTAACTATAATGTCTTTGACCTTTGTTTTCACGTTAACTTTTCACGTTTTAATAAATGATGAATGTCATGTCTAAGGAAAGTCAAACAAATCTGAAAAATAAGGATGGAGGGCCCGCTAATAAGTTATTTAATTCCTTCTTCTTGGATTGCGACTTAGATTGAATTGTGCCAAAGCTTCAAATGTTTTTTTTTTTTAAACAGAAACCTCCATTCTATATTTCATTAAAAACTAACCATTACACAGTTTGTCCTAACATACAAAAGTATATATGTCCAAGGCCCTTCTTCTACCCAACTCTTCCCTAACAGTGAGCTACTTTGTTAGTCTTTGTATAAGTATGTTGTATTTTCCAATCCTGTCTATTGTATAAAATTTGTTTTATATTTTCAACTATATGTCCATTCCATTCCTAGCTGCTTCTTGAGCTATTTACAGATTTAATCACTGCCAATGCATCTCCTTCAAATATGACCTTTGTCCAATTCAACTCAGCACACAACTTTAGAGCCCTCCATAAAGCATGTAATTCTACAAGAGTTGGGTTACTGATACCTTCTATTGCCTTGCACAGGGATACTAACACTTCTCCCTCTTCATCCCTCACCACCACTCCCATACCCATTCTCTTATTTTCTGAATCCAAAGCCGCATCCCAATTTATTTTTACAAAACCAGCTTCTAGCATCTTCCAACTAGCCTATCCTCTTTCCACTGTCTTGCCATTTCTCTACCTACTACTATCAACCTGCTCTTGTTTGAACTTTGAGAGGTTTTCTTGAGTTTGTATAAACAACTTAGTAGGCCTTTTGAATCTACCCTCAAACACATAATTATTTCTTCTCAGCCAAATATTTTTCATAATTGTTGCCACAACATCTAACTCTTCACTTTATAACTTTTCCTCCATCAACTACCACAGACAAAGGAAATCCCCTTCATCTCGGTGCCACTTTTGTATAGGACTAGAATTCTCAGCCCACACATCTGCAGCTGCACTACAACTCCATAATACACGACATACAGACTCCTCTTCCAGACCACACATTGGACAAAGTGAGTTTTCCACCACCTTTCTTGTAGCTAAATTTTGTCTTGTAGGTAAGCTATTACTCACTACTTTCCACATAAATATCTTCACAAACTCTAGTGTGTTTAAATTCCACAAACTCTTTCAGCCACCCTTCCAACCTTAGAATCAGATCGACCCCATTTTCCCGTCCTCTTTCTGCACATCTCAAGGTGGTATGCACTTCTCACACTATAGATCCCATCTTTTGTAAAAGCCTAATTCCTTTTATCTTGGGAATTAGCCTGGCTAATAGAAAGACCAAACACAATTTCTGCTTTATTTTCCAACAAAGTATCTCTTACTAGCTTATAATTCCACATACCATTCTCAATCAATTCTTTCACTTGTGCATCTGCATTAAAATTCTTAATAGGAGATTGAATGCTTAATAAAGATGGCCTAAGAATCCACTTATCTCCCCAAATACTAATCCGCTCACCATTCCCAACCCTCCAAACTAATCCCTCTTTCAGTTGCTCTAAAGAACCCCACAGACTTCTCCAGGCTTTTGAAGGCCCACCACCGAGCTTGGCATTTAAAATCTCAGTATGTCTGAAATATTTTTCCTGTAGTATCTTTGCTGCAACTGAATTAGGTGTGGTAAGCACTCTCCAACGTTGTTTAGAAGTAGAGCTTGGCTGAAGCTTTCGAGCTCTTTAAATCCCAGGCCTCCATCAGACTTTGCCATCCCCAATTTTGTCCAGCTCATCTACTGAATCCTTCTATCATTTTGTTTAAAACCCCACCAGAATCTGCCCATCAAAGCTGCTATCTTACATAACTTTTTAGGAAGTTTAAAGACATTCATATGGTATGTAGGGACTGCTTGTATCACTGCTTTCAACAACACTTCCTTCCGAGAGAGAGAGAGAGAGAGAGAGGAACTGGTTTTCTAGTTATTTATCTTATTCCATACTCTATCATTTATTCCTCTAAAAGTATTATATTGAGACCTCTCCGCCATTATTGGTAGCCCTAAATAATTCTCACAATTATTTTGCACCCCTACTCCAACATCCTTAACTATTTTAATTCTCTCATCTCTTTGAGTATTGGAACTGGAAAACAAAGAAGTCTTCTGTTTGCTTAAGCTCCGCCCCAAGGCTTGGTCATACAACTCAAGAACACTCTTGATCCTCCTCCATTCCTACCAGTTAGCTTGTTCAAAGACAATGCAGTCATCTGCAAAGAGCAGGTGAGTGATTTTTGTAACCCCTTTAGCCACTGACACCCCTTTTAAATCCCCTTTAGCTTTTACCTGGTTAATCAAAGTACTCAACCCCCCTGCACAAATAAGGAACATATATGGATACAAAGGGTTCCCCTGCCTCAAACCCCTTGTTGGTAGGATTGTAACTCCTAGTTTCCCATTCACCAAAATTGCATGCAACACATATGACACATATTGTATTATCAACTCCACCCATCTATCCCCAAAACCCATCTTCACCATCACTACCTTCAAATACATCCACTCTACTCTATCATATGCTTCAGAGATATCATGTTTTAAGGCCATACTCCCTCTTCTACCCTTCTGCTTCATTTTCTTAGAGTGTAGAATTTCATAAGTAGCTATAATGTTGTCAATGATGAGTCTCCCAAGGATAAAAGCACTCTGATTCTTGGAGATGACTTCATTGAGCACCAATTTCAGTCTATTAGCTAGAATCTTAGCAATAATTTTGTAAAGCACATTGCATAAACTAATTGGCCTGTAATCTCCCACTATTTAGGCTCATTAACTTTGGGTATCAATGCAACAAAAGTATGATTAACAGACTTCAACATACCTCCACGTCTCAGAAAATTAAGAGCAGCATCACACACATCCTTTCTCACAATCTTCAAATATGATAAAAACAGGTCCGATAACAATCTGGCCCTGGAGACTTCAAAGGGCCAATTTGGTGTAGAGCAGCTTCCACTTCCTCTTTAGTAAACTCTTTCTGTAGTGCTTCATTCATAGCCCTTGTTACTCTAGGTTCCATAGATTGTAGGCAGATTTCAATAACTCTTGTTGATGGTGCAACTGTTCTATATACTTCTGAGTAGTGATTATTAAAAGCCCTTGCTATGCCTTCTTGATCCTCTTACAATCTGGTTTAAGAATCCATCACTGCTTGAATCTAATTTCTCATTCTTCTCTAGGTTGCAGAGGCATGAAAAAACTTGGTATTCTTATAACCCAGTCTATACCAGTTCCTCTTAGCCCTTTGCCTCCATTTAGTATCTTCTTGCACCAACAATACCCTTACCTCATTTTGTAACTCTCTAATTTTCTCAACATTTTTTGGTCCTTCATTATCTTGTTGCTTCTTGATCTTCACAGTCAATCTCTCTATCTCTTTCCCTCTATTACTATCTTTATTTTTAACCCACTTATTCAAGATCCCACTACAAGAATGTAACAACTTCAAATGTTGATTAAATGAAGAGATAACACTCATTAGCTCTGTAACAGAATCAACATGGTGTATTGATTGCCAATAATTCTTGATAATGTCCTCACACCCTGTAGCCCCTACCCACGTAACCTCAAAATGAGAAGGTTTATTGCCTTGTAAAATAGTCATAATTTTTTATTTCAAAATCAAATTAATGCATGATTGATGGCAATTGGAAAGTTGCTTGCCTTGAACTTAACAATATCAGATCACAAAAAAATATTTAGATTGGAAAAATAGCTTGGTAATGAATTTTGCTAGACATCTTGCGTCTTTACCAACCAATTATCACATTGATGCGCACAAGACTTCTCGATCGAGCAAACGGGATAGGCTGCAATTCCAATTAAACTTTTTTTAATATTAGCTATTGATAGACACAAAAAAATTTCACAAAGTTAAATCTATAAGCTGATATAGACTCATATGATACGTTAGATATACTTTATTTAGACAGAGTATTGTCTCTTGGACGTTTATTTATAGAGAGTATCAACAGTAGTGATGACTAGACCAATTATAAAAAGAAATAATGTACTGGTGGAGTTCTAAATGCATTAATTGATTTGAGGTAATGGTTGATATGAGGATATCCCTGTATGTATCCGGTCATGTTTCTCTGATGAATAAAGGATGACAGTTTCCCTTTAAAAAAAAAAAGTAGCAAATAGAGCATAGATAGGTTAAATGAAAACCTAAGGGAAAATTTCAGTGCTTCATCACAAAATCATGCTCTAAAGAACAATCATCAAAATTTATATAACCAGATGAGTTGAATCAGCAAGCCTTAAAGGCTGCCCACATCATAAATTACGTGTCCTATGTTTTCAAGGCAATTTTCCGTGAGAGGTCACAGTAGTTGCATTTTTTTTATTCTCTCAACAATAATAAAAATATATGCCTTCTTTAAGAAATGAGCTTCCTTTTACTCACAAACACAAAAAAAGTTCCAAGTGAGTTTGCAATCCTTATTCCTAGCTACATGAATTTGCTGTTGATCTTGTTTGTATACTGAATATGAGATCTTTACAAGCTTGATTAGTTTCAGTAACCAAATCCACCTCCATTGCCCAATAAATGCTTTACCGTAAGCTTATTCGTTTTTTTTTAAATTTCAGTTAATTACATTCTCAATCACTTTTATTTTTCAAAGAAAACCCATCACTTAAATAGTGCACCACCAAGGCCTTTATAAATATCTCACTCTCTCAATAATAGGGATTTGGGAGTAAATGAGTGCAAAAGTAAAGTTCGGCAAGAGTTCATGGAAGATTGAAGGCCCGTTATGCAACGTTATAACAGAGAAAGGAAGGACGAGATATAAAACTGAAGGACCTAAGGCTTGAATGGATATAAAGCAAAGATAAGACACAAAATTGGAGGACAAGACATAAAACAAGGGAAATAGATTTAACAGTCTCCTCTCTGGTCTCTAGGCGACTCCAAAGGTGGTGTTTGAGTTGAAACTGAGAGTGTGTTTTGTGAAGGGTGTGGATTGTGAGTGTCATGGATGATATTGAAAATAGGTGGAGTCAATTGCGATTGTCGAAGGAGGAGGAAGTGGTGTTGAATATCCCTTCTGGGGAGGATGAGGAAGTGAAGAAGAAAAGGGAAAGGAGTCTCATTGGGAAAATCTGTATGGATTGAGTAGTATGAAAGGAGAATGTAGCAAATACTATGGCAAAAATATGGCAGATCAGCAAGCGTACTGGGTTTCAGGAAGTGGGGAAGAATGCTTTTGTTTTTACTTTTGCTACTCATGCTGATAAACAGAGAATTCTTGACGGACGACCGTAGCTTTTTGAAAATGCTTTGTTCCCTCTACTGCCTTATGATGGTGTTATACAGTCTGGTCAGATTAAATTCGAATGTGAAGTTTTCTAGTTACAGATACACAATTTACCATTGGAACAAATGACGAAGGATTGTGGAATGCAAATAGGGGCTTCGGTGGGAAGAGTGCTGGAGGTGGATGTGGCGGAGGATGGAGGGGGGCAGGGGAAGTATTTGAGGGTAAATGTTGAATTACCTCTTAAAAAATCTATTGCTAGGGGTAGATTCATTAATTTGCATGGGAGGAAATTCTGGGTGCAATTTAAATATGAGAAGCTGCCGAAAAATCTACTTCAAGTGAGGTTGGTTGGTGCATGAAGCTTTTGGTTGCACGAAAGATAGTATAGGAGTGGAGAAGGAGGAGAACTCAGTCATGCAGTTTGGTGCATGGTTATGTGTTGAGAATGGTTTCTGGGGTAAGTCATCTCCTACATCTATTGCTGCGAGCTTTGGAGGGAAGGAGGCATACAATATGTCATTCTGTCGGGAAGAGGACTGTCGAGTGGTGGAGGGGTCTATCGAAAACACAGATCACGATAGCCAGTCAAAGGTGGCAGAGAAGGAAGCATTACAGAATACAGAGGGTTGTGGTAGTTATGGCAATAGCGGAAATGTTGGCATTAATTTAGATTTGGTTGGAAAAGGTATTCGTTATGGAATTTGAAGGAGGGGATAGAGTGGAGGATTTAGTGCAAGATAATGAGGGGTGTTGTGAGAGAATTTGGGTGAATCCAGTTATGAAAGATTTTGCTGCAGCTATTTTGAATATAGCCTTTACAAATGGTGGGTGGGATAAGGGGGAGTTGGTGGGCTCTATTGGGCCTGAGCTTATAACTCAGTCTACTATAAGGCCTGTTATCGATGAAGGGCCCAGTGTGCAGCCTTATATGGTAACTGTCTTAACGACTAACTAGTTGAATTTGGCTCCTAACCAGAAGAAGGAGAATGTGAATGTGCAGGCAATATCTCAGAAAAAGAAAACTTAGAAAGGAGAAGGTAAATGGAAGAGGAGGGCACAATCTCAAGGTAAGCATGTCTCTGATTTGGGTCCTTTGTCTGGTCAAAAAAGGCTAATTGAGGAGACATAAGAGTTGTTATCTGATTTGGTGTGTTTTAAGAAAGGAAAAAGTGAGGTCCATCAGACTGATGACGATCATCATAAGGTGTTGGTGGTGGCTAGGTTCCAGCCCCTCTAAGTATTATGAAAATATTAAGCTAGAGCTGTCGAAGGCTTGGGAATCCCCAAATAGTTCAAAGTCTTTGCTTCCAAGTAAAGGCCAAAGTGCCCGAGGTGGTTTTCATTATGGAAAGTAAGTTGTCTTCTAATTGTGCTAAGTTGGTTGATAGAAAAGCCAAATATGAAGGCTATATTGTTGGGGATGCTGTTGGTAGGAGTGGAGGTTTAATGCTTATGTGGAAGCAAAATATCAAATTAGAACTAGTGAATTATTTTCAAACACATGTTAATGCATTTATAACTAATGAGCTGTGTGGGACACAATGGCTTCTTACATATCTCTATGGTCACCCAGAAGTAAGTCAGAGGAAGGTTGTTTGGGATATGTTACAATCCTTTAAACCTACTGATATGGGATGGTGTTTTATTGGAGATTTTAATGAGATATTATCTAATGATGAGAAGATGAAGGGGTTGAATGAGGAGTGAGGGCCAAATGGGTTTGTTTAGGCAGGTTTTAAAGAAGAGCAACTTGTTTGATTTGGGGTGGAGAGGGGAAAAATTTATCTGGAGTAATCGACACGAGGATGCTACATTCACCAAAGAGAGAGTAGACATAGTTTTGGCTAATAAGATGTGGTTGGATAATTATGTTGAGTATCAGGTGGATACCTTAACTGCCATATGTTTAGATCATAAATGTGTTTTGCTAAAATGTGCTTCTAACCGAGGTATGCAGATGATGGGGCTTAGTAATTTCAAATATGAAGCTAACTAGAGTAAAGAAGAAGGATGCAACATTATAGCGGAAACAGAGTGGCAGAAAAGGGGGGGGGTTGTCTCAGCTAGAGAATGTGCAAGCTAAACTAGAAGCTTGTAGCAAAGGAATTCAGAGGTGGAACAAGCATACTGATAGGGAAAGAGTAAAGGCTATCAAGGAAAAGTCTAAAGTTTTAAGTCTACTACAAAGGGATGAGGGGCCGAATACCGTGCATGCTCAAAAACATTTGCAAAAGGAGATTGGGTTTTTGTTGGGTCAGGGATATGAAACGGAAACAGAGAGCAAAGAGGTATTGGTTAGAGAAGGGTGATAGAAACATAAAATTCTATCATACTTGTGTTAACCAAAGGAGAAAGAAGAATATTATTAAGAAGGTGAGTGATGGTAATGATGTGTTATTGACTGAAAGTAAGGAGATTGCTTATGGGTTTTGGTAGCATTTTTTCAAGGTGTTTCTTTCAACTTACCCTTCCAAGGAGAACATTAATCAATGTTTAAGTGAGGTGGAACCAAGGATTTCAGAGGATATGAGACTAAGTTTGGAAAGGGAATTTACAAGGGAAGAAGTTGTGATAGCTTTGAAGCAGATGTCCCCTTTTAAAGCTCCTAGACCTGATGGTTTTAATGTTGGTTTCTATCAAGATCATTAGGAGACTATTGGTAGTGATGTTTCTCAAGCAATGTTGGATTTTATAAGAAGTGGGAGTATGCCTAGAGGTCTTAATCATACTCACATTGCATTGGTACCTAAGGTAAATTCTCCAACTTCTATGCATGAGTTTAGACCTATTAGCTTATGTAATGTGTTGTATAAGTTAATATCCAAGGTTTTGGTTAATAGAATGAAGGTGGTGCTGTCTAAGGTTATTTCTTGGAATCAAAGTGCCTTTATTCCTGGTAGGTTAATCATTGAAAATATCATGGTTGCCTATGAACTTTTACATACTATGCAATCGAGGCAAAATAGTAGGGTGGAAAGTACGGCCATTAAATTGGATATGTCCAAAGCATATGATAAGGTGGAATGAGATTACTTGGAGGCAATGATGCTAAGTTGGGGTTTGGTGAAAGATGGACTGGTTTGATCATGGCTTGTGTTAGATCTGTTAGTTATTCAGTTAAGGTGAATGGGATACTAGAGGAAACCATTTTTCGTTTAAGAGGCTGAAGACAAGGTGATCCATTATCTCCATATTTATTTCTCCTTTGTGTAAGGGGTTAAGCTCTTTATTTCAACAAGTTGAGAGAAACGAGATCATTAAAGGAGTGGTAGCTTCGAGAGGTGGACTAAGAATAAACCATCTTTTATTTGCTGATGATTGTGTCATTTTCTGTAGAGCTATGCAAGAAGAGTGGTTTAAAGTGGAACAAATTTTGTGGAAGTGTAAATGTGCCTCTGGTTAGACTATGAATAAACAGAAAACTTCTATTCTGTTTAGCTCAAATACAAACTCAGCTACTAGAGATTTAATAACTCAGTCCACTAATGGAGTGCTTTGTGGTAATTATCATAAGTATATGGGTTTGCCAACTGTGGTAGGCAGGTCTAAATACAACGTATTTAGAAGCTTAAAAGAGAACATATGAAGGATGATTAGTAGTTGGAAAACTGACTTGTTGTCTTTAGCAGGTAAGGAAATTCTTATCAAGAATGTGCTGCAAGCTATTCCTGCTGATATTATAAGCGCATTCAGATTGCCATGTGTGTTGTTGAAGGAGATTAAAGCCATGTTATCTCAATTTTGGTGGAGCCATAACAAGTCTGAGAGGGGTATTCATTAGAGGAGTTGGGAAAGGTTAGGCAAAGTGAAAACTAAAGGAGGGTTAGGGTTCAGAGATTTGAACAACTTTAATAGAGCTTTGTTGTCAAAACAAGGGTGGAGGCTAATTCAAGAGCCTTCATCCTTGGTGGCTCAAATTTTTAAGCATAAGTATTTTAACAACTGTCAGCTGCTGGAGTCCAAAATAGGGTCTTCTCCCTCTCACATTTGGAGATGTATTTGGTCTTTTCTAGAACTGGTTAAGGAAGGCATTGTATGGAGGGTGGGGAATGGTAAAAGCCTTAGTGTTTGGTATGATAGATGGCTACCTCGACCTTCTACTTATAGGGTACAAACTCCTATGAATCTGTTTGGGTTGAAGCCAAAGTTGAAGACCTGATTGATGCTGAAACTAATGAATGAAAGACAAATTTGGTGGAGGAAGTTTTCAGTCAAAATGAGGCCCAATTAATCTATAGTACTTCAATTAGTATGAGGGGAGTAAATGACAAGTTGATCTAGGTGAAGACTGCCAAGGGAGTTTTTACAGTTAAAAGTGCTTATTTTGTGGATTGTATGATGAAGAAACAGGCTCGAGGACAGGCTTCAAATGGTGAGGATGTTGATGTTTAGTGGATGAAGCTTTGGCAGTTGCAAGTTCCTAGAAAGGTGAAGCAGCTAGTATGGAAGGCTCTTAATAACATTTTACCTCCAAAAGGTAATTTGGCTAGAAAACATATTATTGAAGAAGGTATGTGTCCTGTTTGCAAAAGAGAAGATGAGACATTTATTCATGTGTTATGGACATGTCCTGTTGCTGTGGATGTGTGGGGGGAAAATGTCATGTGTTATGGACATGTCCTGCTCCTAATCGAGATTGTTCATGGAATGGGCAGCTGGTTGATGATATTCAGTTCTTAATCTCAAAACATTCAGTTTGGAAGCTGGTTTGTAATTATTAAAAGAGCTGGTAATAAGGCAGCACATGCTGCTGCTAGAGTAGCAATGTCTCTAGATAGTGAGTCTGTTCGGTTAGAAGAAGGACCAAATGAGGTTATTTATGTTGTTTTGAGTGATAAGACTTGTATTGTTTAATTATGGAGCAATGAAATTTAATTTAATTTAAAAAAGAAAAAGAAAAAAGAAATAGATTTAAAGAGGAAAAAAAAAAAAAACCGAAGAGCTCCTAAATCAGTCTTCTAATGGAAGTAATTGTAAAGAGCATTACGAGAGGATTCGAACAAAACCATAGCACATGAAATTAATCTCCAAATGTATTAAATAAAAAGTAAAACAAAGAATTTGATAAATAGAAAATATTCGTAAACAAATTTTACAAATAATAATAATTCTACTTGAAAAAAAATGAATAAACCGAAATTGTAAAATTATGGCACACATATAAAGCAAATCAAATGTTTAGAACTCATTATATTACGATGTTAATAGGAAATGCATTAATCCACTACATATAAGACCAATTAGTAATACACAAAATAATACTTTTATTTTTCTTAATAAAACAAAATAAAATAAAATAAGCAATATAATTGTTTAATTCTTTGAGAAAACTACATGGAAAAAATTGGTATTAGACTAATAAAATTAAAAAAAAAAAAGAAATTTATTAATATCATGAGAATTTGAGAATACAAATTTTATTTTTCAAATGAAAATTATAATATTAGTTTAAGAAGTATTATTTAGTTTGATAAGAATATTATGAATAATAATATCATGAAGATAAGTGTTATTTTTTTCAAATAATGTTTTATATGAATAATGATATTATTTTTTTAAGTCTGAAGATAATATTTTCGTTTTTAAATTTAATCAAAATATTAATCTTTTTTTTTTAAATTTCATCTAATTTTAAAGAAAAAAAAAGTAACATAAAAATGTTATTTCACACCCATTCAAATGGTAAAACCGTATTTTAGGCCACATACTGCTAGGCCCAGACCTTAACTTAATTAGGCTTGGAAAACAGGACAAAATACAAATAATGGAGCTGTATATTCCAGTTCTACTCTCTTCCAACTTAAGACAAAAGCCTGAAAAAATTGGCCAAAATGGAGAATCACATGCTTTACAATGTTTTTTTTAAGTAATCATGCAGTTTTAAGATATACAAACTCTATGTATTTTTTTCTTTTTTAAAAAATGAGACTTAGGTTGCATTTGAATGTTTGAGCTAGTTCAGCTCAGCTTTTTATTAATAATAGTGAGTTGAATAGTAAAGAGAGTTATATGAGACCTATTTAAAATGAGTTTAAAGTGTATTTAGATGTTAATATGAGTTTAGATATATTTATGAGAATTTGTAAAGTTGGGAGGACCCATGATTGTTCACTGGCAATGCTTGTCCCCCATCATGCCAATTTGCAGTGATATTTTGAAACAAAAAGGATCATGCTACAGCCCCCGTTGAGAGCTCCTGCTGGGGGTGTAGTATTATTTTATGTGTTTATTTAAAGTAATTTTTTATATAGATTTTTTTAATATTTTTAAATATTTTAAAAAAATAAAATAAATTTAAAACATATTAAAAAAATATTTCCGTAATAAAAAGTAAAAAAAAAATTATTAAAAAATACTTCCTTAATCACGAAGTAAAATAAAAAATTATTTTTTAATAATTTTTTATTTTACTTCATGATTAAGAAAATATTTTTTAATAATATTATAATATTTTTTATTTTTTTAAAATATTTAAAATTATTCAAAAAATTATATAAAAAAATAACTTAAAAAAATACATTAAAATATACTGCTAGACCCAGCGGGAGCTCCCAACGGGAAGCTCCAGCGGGAGGTCTAGCATTTTTCAAAAAAAAAAAAGACTTGTGCTGGCAGGAAGAAATAAATGAGAGAGAGAGTTGATGGTTTGTTAGAGAGAGAGAAAGAGAGAGATGATGCTTGTCAGTAGAGAGAGATAGATTTGACGGCAGAGAGAGTTACAGAAACAAAAAAAATAAAATAAAAGCTGCGAGATCAGCTTTTGTCAATTCATCTACAGGAAAACTGACTGAATTCATGTATGAAAGTAGTTCACTTGGTTGTTTGGATGTTTAAGGAGTTTAAAATAGAGGGAATTTAGCTGAATTTGAAAATTAAACACAGCCTTAATATTAAAAAGTAGATTTTTTAATATGAATTTTGAATTTATCCATTTTTTTTAAATACGTGAAATTTACTCACTTATGAGTGTATCTAATAAGTGATAAATGTTAGACATAATTTTAAAAATAAGCCGCAAATTCAAAGCACAACTGGTCAGACATGATTTTCCGCAGCCAAAAGTGATATATATTATTGAAATGCATTGATTGTTGAAAAAAAATAAAAAATAACAAAAAAACTGACTTGACACAATTTGCTTGATGATTATATCTTAATAAAGGATAGAAATCATAATTTGTTTTGGTAATTAAAAGATGTAAGGTGACAAAGTAAGTAGTTTGGAGTCTTTAAAAGGGAGATATGCTGGTTTGAACATTGGGGTACTGTACAAAGAGGCCAGGAAAGTAGTATAGTGTTCTAAAGTATAATTTTTATTTTTTAATTTTTTAGTATTATAGATATCCTTGATCAGAATGGTCTAAAAAATGTGCTACAAAATAATAAGAAAAAAAAAAGAGCTAAAATAATCTCCATATTATATTTCTCCTAATCCATCGTCTTGTAAATGTTGACGGATATTGTACATGACGACGGATTTTTCTTCGCTTAATAAACTTGATTATTCGCGAGATTTGCATAGTTTAAAATTAATTACGATTATTATCACATTGGTCATGGCCTTAAATTTGCTCTATAAGAAGTGCAAAACTGAAATTTACTACATAAATAAAATTGGCCACAATACACATGATGTAGGAGCACAACCTACAAAACCATGACCTATATGATAGAGGGTTCTTCTCCAAGTAAAAGTTCCCTGAACATGGCCTCGCACAAACCAGCCTCATGAATCATTAGATGACCACCATCGGAAACTTCATGATACCTTATCCAAGGAAGTTTCTTCGCCACGTATCGTTGCAGTTCATACGGCACAAGCTTATCTGCATGGCCTTGCCAGAGGTGGACAGAGGCCTCTTTATTAGGGAATGGATTTTGGAGCTCCATCGGGTCGAATTCCCAGTTTCCAAAATGCACTATGACGTCTCGATGGAGGGATTCATACACACCTTGCTGTCGCACCTTGTGCTGCAAAATAGAAACCATGCCCTTGTCATAACTATAGTAGTCTCGGTAATAAGTCTGTCTCAAGACACGAGACAGGCTGAATTTGATTTAGAGAAATGCTTTGGGTTCGAATTCGGGACCAAAAAGTGCTCCGAATGAATTTTTTTTATTTATTTAATGATTAAAGAAATGTTTTTTCCTGTAATATAAATAACGCGCAGGAAATCAAAATCTTTAGTAACGTGGAGGTGCGGACCACAGAGCTAGTTATCGTGTTTTTTTTTTTTGTTTTCGGTTTTGCTTTTATAGGCAGGTCTAGGTTATGTTGTTTTGTTTGTATAGGTTTGTTTTTAGATGATTTTTTATAGGTTGGTTTTAGTACTTTTGTTGGTTTGGTTTTCTTTTGTTTTGGTTGGATACAAGGGATGGTATTAATGTTTTTTTTTTTTTTGGTAAATCTTGAGTGTGGGTTTTGTTATTATGGTATTCATCTGCTATAAGTAAGGGCTGTTAATAAAATTGAGACGGGATCATTATTAGACATGTGACTTCTAACTTTTCTATATAAAAAAAGTATTTTTTAATTATATTGTGAATTTTTTTATTTTTTTAAAAATGTTTATGATGATTAAAAAAATACATAAAAAAAATAAGAAGAAAAATAAAAAAATAAAATATACTTTTCGAGACAATTATTCCAAACATTTTTTCGGGACGTGTAGTGCTACTCTTAGATTTATAAAAAGATTTATCATATCTACATCGTGAAATGAGCGCTATCCACCCAGTTTGCAAATATAATTTTTTGTAACCATAAGTACACCTTTACATTTGAAAAATAGACTAGCAAGGAAGGGAAGTTGTACCTCATCAGGCATTGGTACTTTGGACATTTTCTGTATAGTTTCCAAGTCGCGTTTGTTAAAAAGAATAGGGTGCCTTTGCAAGATAGAAGAGTAGGGAAACCATTTCTGGGTCAGCCACCAGTAGACAAGTCCAGGGGCGAAGTGTGCTATGCGCAGTTTCATTTGGTCTCTCTTTAGTTGCTTCTTGTAGTTCTCACTGACCAGTTTGGGAGGAAAAGAGGGCCACCAGAAGTTGATGACTGGAACCACAAGAGTCACACCAGCTAGCCTGCAAATTCAATACAACTTCAAAACAAAACAGAAAAACAAATGAAAATAGAAACCTTTCGATCATTAAAGAGATGAGGAGAGAGGGGAATGGATGCCTGTGGGGTATGTATTTGAGGCAAGCCCAAACTGGGTAAGTTCCAATAGACATTCCAATGAGATAGAAGGTGGAGCCAAGATCCAATCTGTCGGCCAGTTCTTGAATATCAAGTGCTTCACTCTTCACCGAGCGCTTTGGGTTGGGATCGCTTTCACCGTATCCAGCTCTGTCAAACGATAGTATATACACATCCAGCTCCTCCATCCTTTTCTGCACCGCTCAAAACCAATTTATACGGGTCCATTTCTCCGTACCTTGAAAGCTATTTAATTTATAATGGCAACATCTTTTGTCTCATTATATCTATGTTTATTGAGTTCCCAAAACTTTCATTCATGCTATTTTTAGATTGATTGAATTAAATTCTCTATAAATATAATGAGTTGAGATAGTGGAGCGAGTTCTGTAGAGTCCACTTAAGATAAGTTTATATGTGCTTGAATATTAAGATGAGTTTATATGTATTTGAAAAAAGTTGAAAAAAGTTATGGGTCCCACGTGTAAAGAAATTTTCAATTGAGATGAGTTTTGTGATTTGAAAGTTAAGCGTTTGAATATTAGAAAAAGTCTAAATCTAAACCGAACTTAAGTGCAATCAAGAATCAAACAAACCCTCAGTTTTGCAATTTTTAAAATAACTGTGTACCTACAAAGAGTACCTGAATTAGAGGAGAGGATATTTTTCCTTTTAGATGATATTAAAGAAAGTAGTTTTGTTTTTAGAAAACTTTCACAAATCGTTAGATAGAAATTTTCTGAGTTATACATTTTTCAAAGAAAAAATTTAAACCAAAACAGAACCTTCGAGAGACTAGCAGAAGGGTTGGCTTGTGGGGAGATGAGTAGTCCATACATACCTGAGAGAGAGGCAAATATATATCTTTGGAGCTGTCAAAGCCATGAACAACGATGACTTTGTACTTGGCATTTTGCTTAGGAACACCCCTCTCTCTGTAGGCCAAATGCCTTCCATCACTCAGCCTAATTCTTGGTGAAGTAATAGGAGGACCATTTGGTGTTCCACATATCTTGGGAGGTGGAGGCTTTGTGCTTTTATATGCATATATCACAACACCCACTAGAAACAACGATGCTGCCGTTGTAAGCATCTCTCTGCAAACAGAAAAAGAGATTCTAAAGGATAAAATGATCTCAGATAGATCTGTGAATCTATGAAGAGCCAACCATGGACAGAAACAGAGTAGTTTATCTTTATGACAGATAGTGGTTGCGGCTGTCATAGATGTGGGTTTGTGTTTATATACACATACATAAAAGTAGGGTTTGTTGTTTTCGAACAGTAACATCCTTGACTTTCAGTTAATTGCCATCTGAACACCTAACATTCTTACATGCACTTAACAACAACATAATAATAAAATGGGGATAAAATCTTCTTCTTCTGCATGATATGATTTCATTTCTGGGATGTAGAATTTCTTACCTTTTACAACGATTTCAAGAAAATTCAATTGTACCATTGACTATTTTTTTATTTTTTTAAGATCGTTACATGTATTTTGTCAAATTATAAAGTCGAGATAGACTTGTGATCAACTTTTGTTGGTATCCTGTGTTGCATGTGAAGTAGTACTTCATGAATTTTGGGTGTTGAATATTTGGTATTGAAAGTAGAAGAACTGAAACTCCTTGTAGCTGAGCAGTGACCATATGATTTGTTGGTGACAAGTAGATACAACAAGAACTTTCTTTGCATTAATTACATTTGAAACTCCTTGCATTCCTACCCAACTTAGGAAAAAAAAAGACATAAAAATAGAATAGGCATGAATTATCCATTGTTGTGATTTCAGCAAGGGCGCAATTAATATATAATTCTTGATTTCTGGAAAAAGTTTAATCTTTTTGAGAAGAGAAAAAATTTATATTTGGTGTTACATTAAAACTAGGTGTATAGTTTTTAATATTTTTCTAAAAATAAGATTGTTTTAAATGTTTGGATAGTTAAAGGGAGTTATTTAAAGTTTTTAGGGACAAAAATAATTTTTGAAATATACTAAAAATAAAGTTTTTATCTTTTAAGAAAATTTGGGGCCTCTTAATTAATCCTCCCTGCTTAAATACTTCCCAAGATAAAAATGAGATCTACTAGTTATCAGAGTTTTTGCCCGGTTTGGTAGTTAGTAACTTGTACAACACACTTTCAACTTGAGAAATGAAGCATTCTTGGATGCATATTATAAGGTCAAGGTTCAACACCTTGCAAATAATCTTTTGGGGCTACACTCTTAGTGAAAACTTAGCGATTTAACTAATGTCGGTTTGGTAGATGTATATTAATGCCAACTATGTAAGTCCCAAAAGGTTTGTTTGCACTTAGGTTTTGGAATTGTATATGTCTCGTTTGGTTTTACAGATAGTATCAACGCATCTCATTTAATTTCCTATCAATATTTAAAAATATTCAAACACAAATATTTTTTAATTTTTAATTTTTAATTTTTTCATTTAATCATTACAACTTTCTCAAATTTACAAACAAAATAAAAAAATAATTGATCTTTTTCAAATTACAAAATAAAAATTATATTAAAAAATTATATTATAACTTAATATTTTTTATTCAACTTTTTCTTTCTTATTTCTCAAAATCTAATAAATACTTAAATTAAAATTTCTTATTACTATTCATAGATCAACTTATTATTATTTACAAAATTCTAATTCAATCTCATTCTCCTCTCAACCATCCCCTAAATCTCAATTGTTTTCATTATTTCATTGTACATCTGTCAGACTGTCCTTTCCACGTGGCTCATAACTGATATAGCCCTTTACACACAGAAAGGCGTGTGTCAAGGACTAAAATAAATAAAAAGAATATTATAGAGGGGACGTCCCCGTCAAGTGTACAATAAATAATTTAATTTTTTTAAATTTTAAAATAATAATAATAATATTCTAATAATATTTTATCATCTCAACTCAACTCAATTCAACTCATTTCAATATTCAAACGCAACCTTATTCTTATGATTTAAAGTTACTATTATAATTTTTTATTTTATTAATTTTTTACATATTTAAAAATATTAAAAAATACATATAAAAAAAATGATAATATAACTAATAGACCAACGTGAGCGGTGGCTGTAGAGCCACCCTTTGAAGTATTCTCGTATATTTGTTTTTCAAATATCATTTAAACATAATACATTTTAAATTTTAAATTTTCAACTTTTTTTTTAATTGTTATAAGTTTTTCAAACTTTTATACAAAACACAAAATACAATACATTTTTTTGAAATTTCAAAACAAAAATAATTTAAAAAAATTATATTCAAATGATTTTTTAACTTTATAATATTTTTATGCAACTTTTTTTTTTCTTATTTTTCAAAATCCAATAAAATATCTTAACTCAAATAATTTTACTACTATTTATAAATTATTTTACTACCATTCATATATATTTTGAAAGAGTGGTGCTCCTCTGCTGCGAGTAACATTGCTCCAAGTGACCGCTAAGCCAAATTAGCCTTTTTATTTTTTTCAATTTTTTTCTTCATATTTTTTTATTATTTTAAAATATTTTTAAAAATATAAAAAAATATCAATACACTAAAAGTTAATTCCTTAATCATTAAGTAAAAAAAAAAAGAATTAAATAAAAAATTAAAATAAAGGAGGTGTCAAAATGAGGTGTTAAATTTAGGTGTCAAAATAACATTTTCCATTTTAAAATATTCTAAAAGAAATTATAGTTGTAGTTGTGAGTGTGCAAGCGCTATGCAATCACTTCAAAAGAAGTGAATAAATATGAGACCCATATGAAAAAAATTAATTTTTTAATAATAGATTTCATTCTTTTTTAAAACGATTGAATGACACTTATGCACTTTATGACTATATGTAGTATTACTCATATTCTAAACATCCAGACGATCCTATCTCTCTCCAACTCTCTAGATCTAGATTTTGGCCAGAAATTTTAGGAGTAGCTGTGTTTGGATGTTGAACTGAATTGAGTTGAATTGAACTGAACTGAGATGATAAAATATTGTTAGAATATTATTTTTGAATATTATTATTATTTTATGATTTGAAAAAATTAAATTATTTATTATATTTTATATTAAAATTTGAAAAAATTATAACAGTAAGTTGAGATAATTTTAATTACCAAACGAAACATCCGCAGTTTAGAATGCCTCACTTGAGTTTATCAAATTCGGGTAACAACTTGAATGGACTTTTTTTCGGGTTTGGTGATCCAGATGTGCAATTCCTGAATTGTGTTTGACCTTACAATAGGGTCAGAGCGAGAATAACCATCAGGAACTGCCACTGTTTGGAATAGAAACTTATCTCAACTCATCTCATAATTATAATTTTTTTTAATTTTTACACAAAATATAATAAACAATTCAATTTTTTCAAATCTCAAAACAATAATAATATTAAAAAATAATATTTTAACAATATTTTATTCAACTCATTTAAAATCATTTCAATTCATCTCAACTGGATAAACAAAGATGCTTTATTTTCTTCTGATTATTAACATGACTCCATAAGAAGAAAATTTCTCCATTTACATTACACCATAGCAGGATTAAAGCAAGATCTAAGTGCAGAACATCAAAGGTTTCACTTCATCCAAGCAAAAGTGATCTTATAACGGCCTCACATATATCGCTCCTGAAGAAAATTAGATGCCCTCCTTCAGGAACCTCGTGATAATGAATCCATGGAAGCTTCTCTGAAAGATAACTGTTAATCTGAAAGGGAATGACCCTGTCTCCTTTGGCTTGCCAAATGTGAACGGAGACCTCGTTTTCAGGGAATGAATTCGTTATGTCAGTAGGATCAAATTCCCATTTGCTGTAGCCAGCTATTATGTCTCGGTGCAACGATTCATACTCACCTTGCTGCGTTATCTTTTCCTGATGCAGAATCATGATGGATATTAAACTGCTGAAGCATTTTGCTTTTTTACTCCTTCCTCCTCATCCCTTACCCCCAGAAGAAAACTTGAAAGCCTTTGGACAGGTAACTACTCTTTAAATAGTAACAGATGAACACTGATATATGGATACTTCCATAGTATATATTTTGGTGTCTTCTATGAGTTGTTAAGATAAAACTGCAAATTTGATGAGAAAAATACAGTTTTGCAGTTTGTGACAAAACTTTAACAATTGCTAAATTCAAGATCGGAAATATTTTCTAATAGAATATATTGACCCAAGAAAAGCAAACAACCAAAGAATGTAGACTACTTCCCAGCTTCTGGGTTTAATGCATTAGATTTTTAATGTCACACAAGTGCATCAACACACAAGGAAATTTGAAAGTATAAACCATGTCCGATGTGACATCTTTATCAAAAGATATTGATGTGGTGCGGTAAACAAAAAGTGCATTGGGCATGTGATTACCTGGTCATCGCTTGGGGCTTCTGACAACCTCTTCAAGATCTCAATATCGTGGTCGTTGAACATTGCTGCACCCTCCGTGCTCAACGTAGGGAACCATTTCTGAGTCATCCACCAATGGAATAACCACGGAGTGTAGTGTGCAATTCGAAATGTCCATTGGTACGATGGACGCAAGCTCCCAAATGCCTCTCTTGAAAGATTGGCAGGTACAGATGGCCACCAGTAGTGCACAAAAGGAGAAAGCAGGGAAGCTCCCAACAACCTGCAATAATGTCTCAGTAACACATAGGAAGCAACAAATCAGAACATAATAATAATAATAATAAAGAACATGGTAGTTGGAATTTGAAGAAGCAAGGTTCAGGGCAAGGCCTGTGTGGTATGTATTTCAGGCAACTCCAAACAGGGTAGCCTCCCATTGAGGCTCCAATTACATAAAATTTTGATCCAATCTGCAGCTGATCAGCTAGTTCTTGAATATCAAATGCTTCACTCTTCACTGAGCGTGAAGGATATGGATCACTGTCTCCATAACCCGCTCTGTCGAAGAAAAGGAAATATATCTTTAGCTCCTTTATAAGTTCCTGAAAAGTCAAAACATACCAACAAATTTACAATATTCACAGCCCATCAAGTAGAACAGTGAAAAATGTATTCCAGTTCGATCAGGGTAGGAAAAAAAATTGTAAAAATATAATGATAGAATTAAAGATGCGAAGTTTTAAGGAAAAAAAAAGGATATAATTGTCCTCCAAGTTTCCTCCAAACCACCTACAAAAATGACAAGCGTCCCTTGAGCATGTGACATGCACATGATGTTTTAAAATTTAAGTTAAAAAATTGTCATGTGTCCCTTTATTAAAATAACATTTGCTTCTCACATGCTCAAGGAACACAACAAATTTTTAAATGGGTTGAAGGAAACTTCCTCCAACCCGCTTTGGAGGAAAACTCTGTCAAAACAAAAAAATAGAGATCCAAAGTATAAACATCCAAGTAAATCCATTAACCAATGCAGCTTTAAAACTGAGGTAGTAGAAGATAAAATGGCAGCTTGATTTTGATCATTTTTATTTCCAGCATTAGCTATGAGTCATACAAACTCAGCGTTGCATATGAAGTCTACATAGCATTCTAGATAATCATCAAGACATGTGCAATTGTTTATGCTTGGTGCAGTGGTAGAAGTCTTGAGCAGTCCCGTGCAAACAGCATGGGTCTATTTATTTAGAGCAGCCACTTCAAGTAAAAATGCTGAACCTCAGAGCCATATCTAGATCTCCTCAAGGATCATAATTTGACAGCAATGACACTAGCGACTAAAATAATTAATTTTGTTTGCATCTGAACATACTTTACTGAAATACATCTTAAGTGTGCATGCATTAATGCTACATGAGCTACAATCGTGGAATGGGTAAATCGGAGTTCACCAAGAGATTAAAGGATAAATATATATAATATAACATGAAACGGGACAGTGATTAAAAATAAATTTATTTTCATTTCCATTCTTAGCCCTATCAAGTGTCTTGATTGTAGTTAAATAAAATAAAAACAACCAGCTCAGATAGCAATTCTTTTTCTCCCCTCACATTTACCAAAAATCAGATATTAATGCTAAATTTTGCACAGTCCTTCAAGCAGGAAAATCAACCACAACTTTGGACTATAAAATAAGTGTTGCATCAATTAAAGAAGTAGAATTATCACATACTTGCGGAACAGGTAGATCCAGATCTTTTGAGCTGTTGTAGACATGAATGAAAATGATCTTGTACTTTGCCTCTTCTTTTTGAACTCCAGACTCCCTGTAGGCCAAATGCCTTCCATCACTGAGTTTCACTCTAGCTGAAGTGACAGGAGGACCATCTGGTGATCCACATATTTTTGGAGGTGGAGGCTTCAGTGCCTGATAAGCCCACCCCAGAAGACCCACGGCTAATGCTAGTGCAACTGGTGCAAACATTGCTGGGAGATCTCACTACCATGTCAGTGACTAGATAAAAGAACCAATCATGAAGAGCAAACAAATTCTCAAACTATAGGAGTTCTAGAGTTGATGAAGATATAATATTTCCGTGAAATACAAACGAAACATATCAATAGTAACAGTCAAATTCTCCTTATAGTTCAAGAGGCTTCAGCTGTTGTGCATTCTATAAGGACCTTTATTTTGGGTATTAGAAATCATTGCTCCTGTTTCACAAGGTTAACATCCAAAATGATTCATTTCTAGAAAGCAGCTTGGGCAACAATTATTATTTTCTCTTCTACATGATTAACAAATTGGCTACTTGCAAAAATAAGAATACCAATGGAAAAAGGAAGATTGGGTTTAGGAGGGAGTTTGAAACCACATCTGTCAGATTACCACATACCTTGCCAAGTTAATAAGAAAATTTAGCTGTTAAATGAATCCCAGCCATATATTTCAATGCTTTCAACAGCCAGATTTTTTGTTTACCTAACGTCTTTGTCAAAACAAGACACCTTTAAAATATAGAAACCTCATAGAGGAAATGAAAAACAAACTAAAATTACAAAGCCATAGACTGGTGCACTCCTTTGATGTTGTGATACCAACTACTAATACAAATAACTCATTTTTATTTTTAATCAGGTGCTTAAATGTTTGGCTTCAAGGGTGAGATGCCTTCTTTATTTAAGGAAGAAGAGACAGAGAATGTTCGTAATACAATTCTGGAAAATTGGGAGTAGCAAGATAATGGTAACAACAGCTTGGAGTACCAAGATGCAACAATTGAATACCTTGGATTGATTCTCCGCATTGGGAGAATATTAAAGAGGTCCTCGTAAAATAAAGGAAATATGAGGTGGGCTTATGAGGATTGTGTGGTGAGGATACCATCCATACCAAAGGGTTAAAACCAATATAGAGGCAGAGAAAGTAAGTATGATGCTGGATAAAATAATTTCAGATAAACTATCTTTTCCAAAACCTTTTTTTTGGGGGATTAATTTCAGAGAAAGTAAGATGGCTTGCCAACCCCAATTAGCTGATTTGTAGATAATTCTTAGATTGGGTTGAGTTTACAAATTATGGAGTGTTCAAACTTAGTAACCTCACTTGACTGTCGTCTGGCAGTTATGAACACTCAATTCTACTCAATCAACCAAATATTTTTAAAACTTTAACCCTATTACAAATTCTCAGCTATACTGTCCTCCATGCAAGTTTGTGCCAGATATTGTGCAGCCTCTCAATTGAAGCAGACAAATCGGCAATTCTATTTGTACTGGAGAATTTAAGTTGCCATAGGTATGGCGACGGGATAAATTTATGTCAGATCTGCTAAAGATTAGAGGAGATCAATTTCTTGACAAAATAAGAACAGTACGTCTTACAATTTCATAGCTACAGAAGAAATCCAAGGAAATAGATCAGATCAGCTCCAAGAATATTTATGAATCTAAAACCCAACATAATCTCGTTAAACAAGCTTTAAAGTTCACAGTTATTTAAGATTCTTTAGAATTGAAATTGGTACCTCCAAACTAGGATTAACATTTCTAAAAAACAGTGTTAAGTGTAACTAACTAGGCAGCTATGAATTGCCATAAAAACTGAGAACATAGAGGACTGAATTTGCACTCTATCAAATCCAAATGAGTGATATTTCAGCTAATGAAAAGAAACCCAAGAGCAACATCTGCAATTCAAACAAAATAAGATCGAAAGTTGAAAGTCTTGAGAAACCCACCTGAATGAATTTGGACTCGGCGTTGTTCTTGCTACTTTGAGGTCTGGCCTGTGCAGCTGAGACTTAGCTGCTTGCGCTAGCTGCCATTCAAGTAGCTAGCACAATCACACTTTCGAAAGGACAACTGAAGAAGGCCCATTGGAGGATGCTAGCCGTACACGTACACAACCCAGAAAGTGCCGAAAGGATTTTGTACCCCGCAATTATCTGTTCTCTTCTGCCTACGAAAACGCGCACACTACAAATTTCGATCAAGTCTTCGTAGAAAAGAGAATTCCATTTAAAAAGAATAATAATAAGTGTAAAAAAATAAGTGAGATTCATTTTCATTCACATTTTACAAAAATTCTGCACAAAACTCATCTATTTATACGTTGTCCTTGACATTACTCATAAATAGCAATGCACCAATGCAGTGAGGCTCTCGAGCTTTTTAATTTTCAAGGCTCCAACGGCGTCACGAGGGAATTAAACGGAATGAGTATGAAGGAGCACCACTGGGTAGTCAACAATTTTTAGTTCGGATGCAGTGCGTTAGATTTTACGTTTATAAATAATTTAGTGAGTTCGAGTCTGTTCACATATTTTATAAAAACTATATATACATATCAATAATTATATTTATAATAATTCAAGCAACATATTTAGTATTTAGAACATAATTTCCTCAAGTTTTTAAAATATTAAAAATATTCTCATTATAAATATAGAGCAATATATAAAATACGACTCAAATCAAACTTTATAAGAGTTGCACCATTTAATAATCGATCATAATTTTGTATTTTCAAATTGTTTATTTAATAAACAAATTGAGCTAAGGAAATCTTCTCTTGGTCATCACTTTGGTGAAACAGGAGAATGATTTTAACTCATTACTCCCATTGAGTAAAGAGAAATAGTCCCACTGTGTGTGGTGTTTTCCTCCTGTGATGGAGAATCTGAGTGAGGAATGAGAGCAGTTGAGTCTAAGTGAGGAGGAGAGAGTAGAAATAGAGGTACAATTGGAGGATTTGGAGGATCTGAAAACCTGTGGGAAGAGGAGTTTGGTTGTTAGAATTTTTGCTGATAGGCGTATTAGAAAGGAGGTGCTTCGTTCCACCATGCTAAAGGTGTAAGGCCCAGTGGGTTGTGAAGCCGGTCCGTGCTTGAGGGCCTAGCCCTTTCATTTTCGGTGGGCGAACGACGTCGTTTGGAGGGGTAAGCTTTTCTTTTTCCCTCCCCCGATTTCTTTTCCTTCTCTTTCTAGTTACTCTGTTTAGTTCTTTCTTTTCTTTCTCCGCAACTCTCTCCGTCCCACGTTTCTTTCCTTTTTCCTTTCAGTTTCAACTTCATTTCTTGTTGTTGGCATTAATTTGAGTTTCCGAATCCCATGCCCTAGACCTCCTCACGTGGATTTCTGTTGCTGCGTTGCTTCTGGTTTCCCGAGTGTTGCCGTCTGCTACACTCTGTTTTTCCTCCATTTTGCATTTTGGTTTCCGTCTGCAACTCACGGGCATCAATTCGCATCACCTCCATTTTCGACTGGTAAGGGTTTCTTTCTCATCCAAGCTTCGGTTTCTCCTTCTGTAACCGTGCGATTTCTGCTTCTTAGTTTTGGGTTTGGTTTATCTTCATTTTGTTGCAGTATCTGTTTTGGCTGTGAGATTGAGTAGCTTTTTGTGAGTTTTTCTGGTTGTTGCGTGGTGAGTATTTGGGGTTGGTGTTTTGTCCTAGGTTTGGATTATTTGAAGTTTCATTGTAGTGGAATTGTTGGACTGGTGGTTGAGAAAATATTTGGAAGTATTAGTTTATACTTTATGTTATGGAGTTGGGAATGGAAAGAAGTGTGCTTTGTGTAGTGTAAACTGGTTAAGTTGGCAAAATCTGCGTACTTCGCTCAAGCGGACTGTCGAGCGCGACTCGAGCGAACAGCCAAATGAACATTGGCTTGAGCGAAGTGTCGAGCGAGACTCCAGCGAACCTCTCTGACTTGCATTCGCTCGAGCAGAGTGTCGAGCGATACTCGAGCGAATCTCTCTGACTTGCATTCGCTCGAGCGGAGTGTCGAGTGAGACTCGAGCGAACCTCTCTGACTTGCCTTCGCTCGAGTGGTCTGTCGAGCGAACTTGGCTCGAGCCAACTGTCGAGCCAACTTTCAGCAAACACTTTTTCAGTTCCAAATCAGTCTCCACTTATAACCAGCATACTGAGTTTGGTATAGAATATTTTGGGTCGAAATGTGGGCTGTCCGGATTGTTATTTGGCTAGTTAAGTGTGATTAAACTCGTTGAATTATGGTTTAGAGTTTGAGTCTTGAGTTGTTTAAGACCAATTGTGTATTGTTGGACTTTAATATTTAGTTTATATTATCTTATGAATAGGTGGCGAGACGGATAGAGATCGTATTCAAGTCATAGATAATACGTTGCAGGAGTCAGGTAAGTGGAGTTCCTATGCTAAGTTTTATACAAGTTAATAAGACTGAGGCTGATTTTATGAAAAACTTGCATATTTTGTGTTATGTTGGGAACTTGTGAAAATAAAGATCAATCTCGGTCACTCATATGCATTATTCATGAAATCTGTGTGAAAAAGGAAAAATATGTTTTGGCATGCATTGTGTAGACATGAGCTAAATTCTGTCATGTGGTTTCTGAAATCTGGAAAAAAGAGCGATATTGAGGATATGAAAAGTTGTGTATTTATTTAGAAAGATGTTCTGGCTTTTGTGTTCAGCGTGTGTAACTGTCTGATTCTATTTTGGTACTCTGTATTATTTTGTTATAACATCTGAAAACCTTTGGCATGGTGTACTGGTTTTCGTATCTGACTCTGTCTCTGCTTTGCTCTGCTCTGCTCTGTTATGCTCTGCTCTGTTTGGGTTGGTACCAACTTCTCTGTCTCTGAGTGCACCCACATTGAAAACAAAGTGGTTTTATTGTGGTCTTTCCTGTGTGCACACTCGGGACTCCGAGAAGAATAAAGGAAAGATTTCACCTCTGTCTCTGCCTGGTTTGGCCACCGGGGTTAGCACAACCCTACCACGGGGGTGAAACATGGTCTCTGCTCTGTTTGATGCTCTGTTTTGATTTGACGATGATACTCAGTTTATGTTATGTCAAAGTACCATGGGTTTTACTTGTTTTAAAACCATCGCTCTGTTATTTTGAAAATATGTTCTGTTCTGCATGATAACTCTGGAAAAAAAATATATTTTGTTTTGCATACTCTCCTTGATAAATGCTCATGTTTGCACGCTAGCATATGATTTCTGCTTACTGAGTTGTTGATGACTCACCCCCTATCATATAATATTTTTCAGATGATGTGGTGAGTCCAAATGAGGACCTGGATTAGAATGCTGGTTGTGTCTAAGCTGAGGAGATGTTGGTAGAAGAAGGACTTCTGGTGTTCTTAGTTTTAATATCTTTGAGTGTTATTTATGTCTCGAGTTTAGTAAGATTTATGAAATATTTAGTTGGTTTGTTATGATTATCGGGAAGTTATGGACCCCTTTGATTTATTATTATTGCATTAAAGATTGTGTGGAGTTTGTAATGAGATTATTGAGAAGATTTGAGATTGATTTCATTTATGAAGTTTTTTGGAGTTTATTCTTTGGATGTGTTGGGAGGTATGTTTATGAGTGACAAGTAGAAATTCTCCAAGCCACCCGGGTTTGGGGCGTTACAAAAGGTGTGGCTAGTTGATAAGAAAGTGAATTTTAAGTTGTTTTGAGATAACATGTATGCCATAGTTTTTGCAATTGGTAAGGACTGTGATCGAGGGAAGACCTTGGCTTTTTTATAACGATTTATTTGTAATGAAGCCATTTGATGTAACTCTACAACTTGATTAGATAGATTTTTATTTTGAGATGTTCTAGATTCAACTACACAATTTGCCTATGGCTTGCATGACTAGGAGGGTTGGTGAGAAGATATAGAATTCCATTGGTTGGGTGGTGGATGTTGATGTCCCAGAAGATGATGTGGGGTGGGGAGGTTATCTTCAAGTTCAAGTGGATGTTGATGTGAGGAAACCAATTGCGCGTGGAAAACTATCATATTAAACTCGAGAAGCAAGTGGGTGCCGATTAAGTATGAAAAATTGCCCAAGATTTGCTTCAAGTGTGGGAGAATTGTTCATGGTGTGACAGATTATGAAGGTGGGACTGGTAGAAACATAAGGGGTATGGATAGGAATAGACAATTTGGACAGTGGTTAAGGGCAAATAGTGGAGGTTGGAGATCAGGTGGGGGGTAGTCCACACTTAAGGGTGGGCCTCAATCAAATTCATGGATGAATGACAATCACATAGAACATGGTTTTCGGTCGTCATGCTCAACGACGGATCAGGCAGGTGCAGTGGTGGGTGAGAACAGTGAAGGGGTGGGAGAGAGTCGAGAAGCTAGTAGATTCTCTAAGATGGTTAGAGAAAATCTCGCTATTTCAAATGAGGATGGAGTTGTGGTAGGAAAAAAAGGAGCTATTGTGAAAGCAGGTACGATGAGTCAATCTATTAATGTTCAGAGGTTTGAAGGGGAGAATGTGGATAAGGTGGAATAGGCAATTGATAAGAGTGTAGTATGGAAGGGAGAGGTAAAGGGGGATAAGGGTTCTGTCATTATGGGCCCTGGGCCTATTGGGTCTTAAGCTAGTATGGGTGGTATAGAAGGGTAGACGAGGCCTGTGATAAGTGATTTAGCAGGATAATATCAATTTTCAAATGAAAAACTAGATTTTTCTTTGGAAGTTGACACGGCTGTAGGAGAACAACGACATGGGACTAGTGGGAAGGCGCGATGGAAAGGAAGGGGCTCATCAACAAGGTCATGAAGGCCAGTTGGGACATAAAGGTCAGTTCTCTGTTATGTCTTTTGAAAGGAAGAGGACTGGGTTGGTGTTACTTGATGAAGGGGTAGTAATTAATGAAGGGGGAAAACAAAACTTAAGGCCGAATTCAGCAGTAATGGAGTGGATGCGGGATCGGTAAAGGCTGTTAGTCAGCCCCGCCGAGGATTATGATTTTGTTAAGTTCGAACTGCCGGGGGCTTGGGAACCCTCCGGATAGTTCATGATCTTTACCAAATAGTAAAGCAAAAGTCTCACAAAATAATATTTTTTATGGAAACACTAATTGCAAAACATAGGCTTGAAGTTGTTGAAAGGAAATTGGGTTTTTATGGGTGCTTTATGGTGGACCCAATTGGGAGAAGTGGTGGATTAGCAATTCTGTGGAAGCAGGAAACCGATTTCCAGATTTCTAATTTTTCTTTAAGGCATATAAGTGGGTGGATTATAAAGCATGATCAGTCAAAACGATAGTTATTAACTGGATTCTATGGCCATCCAGATGTCAGTAAAAAGTATTTATCATGGGAATTATTGTCACAAATTAATCTTGGTGATGCCCCTTGGTGTGTGATGGGTGACTTTAATGAGGTTATGTTTCAATCAGAGAAGGTGAGGGGCAGATCTTGGCCTAAGCACCAAATGAGGGGTTTTAGGTCTGCTGTGGAGGGGAATTTTCTGTTTGATCTGGAATGTAGGGGTGATTCTTATACTTGGAGCAATAGATATGTTGATGATATTTCACTAAGGAGAGATTGGATAGAGTCATGGCTAACATACAATGGAAGGTTATCGTATTCAAATATGGTGGTTGAATGTTTGGTTGCTCAAAACTTAGATCACAATCCTGTGTTGATGTCAATTCTAAATGTAGGTAAAAGAGGGGCAGGGTTAGGAGGGCTTTTAAATTTGAAGCTTGTTAGACTAAAGAGGAAGAATGTGGTAAAATCATTGAGGATGTATGGAAGAATGAGCAAATACACTCCATGGAAAACCTGCAATCAACACTATCTTATTGCATTAGAGAATTATCAGAATGAAGTAAGACAAGATGTACTGGGGGGGATAAAGTTATAGAGCAAAAGACAGAAGAATTAAAAAGATTGCAAAGTGATGAAGGGCCACATAATGTCAGTTTGATTAAAAGCTTACAAAAGGAATCAGGTCTTTTGTTAGAACAAGAGGATATAAGGTAGAGACAGAGGGCTAAGATTAATTGGTACCAGTTGGGAGATAGGAATACAAAGTTTTTCATTTGTGTGCAACTTAGAGAAGGAGGAGGAATCAGATCAAGAAGGTGAGGGATTCTCAATCTGTTTTAAAGATAAATTAGCAGGATATTCAGAGGGCCTTTGAAGAGCACTATAGGGATGTGTATTGTTCTACTTGCCCTTCTTAAGAGGCCATTGAGAGCTGTTTGAATTATGTAAAGCCTAGAGCTACTTAGAGAATGAATGAACAGCTGGAGAGAGTCTTTACTAAAGAGGAAGTGGAAAAAGCTTTAAGTCAGATCGGGCCATTAAAGGCTCTTGGACCAGATGGTTTTGGACCTTGTTTTTATCAAGAATTCTGGCATGTTATGGGAGATAAAGTTGATAAGTGTGATTTTGATGTGATTTTATTACTCTTTTATTTATGAAAAGTGTCAGTTTTCGTTCAATTTTATTTTATATTTTCTTGGATTTGAAGGAATGAGAAGATTTTTGTGCAAAAGGAGAGTATTTTGGTACAAAAGAAGAGACTAAAAGATCCAGACCAAAGAGAGGCAATGAGATCTAAAGAGAACCGATGAGATCTGGGCGAGGAGCCATGTACCGCGGGAATCAAAGAGAATAATCGTTCCTCTTGGGAGGCAAGGAGACCCAATGGCAATCAAAATATACGAGAAGACTTGGCGACCAGTCTAATCGATCAAAGACCAACATCGTGGGTGACACCAGCAAAGGCGAGTGGCTTTACTGCTTAGTAGGTTGGCGAGATGAGTCTTCTATCTCAGCCAAGAACCTTACATCTTGGCGATTAGGCTAAGAGATCAGTTATACTCAGCACACACAACATCGACCCGATGGGATCTTCCTAAGTTCAGTAATCAATCTACTGATTACCAAATCCTCCCGATTTCTGCAAATCAAGCCGAATATCACTGAATCTTCCATTTTTGATAAATCCGTTATTCTAGGGATATTTTCCTTCTATGCTAACTTTTACCTTTAGAAACTATTTTCTAGATTTTTAGGATAGATTGTAGCAGGATTTATCTTGTTTCTAGATTTGAATTTTTATATCTATTTAATCTCGGCTTGTGGGATGAATATGAGGTCGATTTTTTTAGTGTTTTAGTTTTAGAGAGTCAATTAGTCTGAGTTTTAAAGTCTTTATTCCAGAGTTTTTTTTTGAATGAGGAGGATCTGAAGGCAGAGGCAAGAGCCGCATGCTTCATCAATCGACTCTAACGAAGAACACTATTTCTATTCTTTTTAATTCCATTATGAACTAATTTTATTTTCTAGAGTTTTGATGTAGCCTAATGTTGAACGCACAATTTATATTCTAGGTTATTTGATTTTCGATATTTCCATGATTGAGTGTTTATTCCTTGTTCTTAATGCTTGCAATTTTCGAACTAACTATTACTCGATTTATTGGATTGCAATGAGTCCAAGAGGTGATTTGTGATTAAAGTTATAGGATTAAATTCCATTAGTTGAGCAAAAGTAGAGATACTTTACTGCAACTAGTGTGATTTTCAAGAAAAATCTAAAAAACTTAATAAGTCTTCAATTAGTTAAATTCATATAGAGATATTGAGTTATTAATTGGAGATATTTTTGGTATTGTTCGAGAGAAAATATTGAATAGTTAAGAAATTTTTTTATCATCAACTTGGGATAATTGGGATTCCATAACAACGAAGAATAATGTGGGATTTGCTAGGTGAAGTCAAACGCTCTAGATCTACTCTCATTATTTTTAAAATCTTAATTTTAATGTTCTTTTCTTTAGTTTAATTTAGATAAATCATTCTTCAAATTTCAGTTTTCCAAATAGTAATTGATTTAGTCAATTTCAATACTCAATAGCATAATTATTCCATATGGGTTCGATAACCGTTTTCTTTAAAATACTTTACTACTTGTTACGATTCTGTGCACTTGCTAATTATATTTTCATGCAAATATATTTTTGGCACCATTGCAAGGATTAATTATTTGTCATTGATATTAATACCAGCTAGATTGTTACTAATTTGGATTTTATTTTATTTATTTTTAAAATTTATTTAAATAAACCTCATTTTTGCTATTTTCTTTCAAGGAATCAAAAGTGCACGCTCCAATCTAAACTATTAGAACATCTATTCTTCAATCCCAAAATTGAAAGAACCTTTTGTCGGATAATTAAAGAAAAAAAGATAGAGGTCGTTGACTCTAAATTTAATATGGCTGACCATGAGTACAGGGCGTTAAGAGATTATGCTATTACCACATTGGCAACGCTGATGGCAATTCTATCACAAAAACTAAGTAAGATGAACGTTAATGCTAGTCAAACTAATGTTATCTGTAATCATTGCATAGTAAATCATTCAAGTGTAGATTGCCAAGTGGGGAATCCTTTCGCTCAACCGAGTTATGAACAAGCTCATTATGTGGCCGATTTCTAATATAAAAACAATACTATTCGAACACGTTCAATCTTGATTGGAGAAATCACCCTAACTTTTCATGAAGCAATAATCAAGCGCTTGCTAGACCACCACAGTAGTTTCCTCAATAGTTTCTACAGCAAGAAAAGAACCTGGCACTTGAGGATGTGTTCATGCAGTTGCAAAAGACTAATATCGCGATGCAAAGGACTGATATGGTGATCCAAAACAACTCGGCATCCATCCACAATCTTGAGGCGCAAATCAATCAGCTCTCCAACATGCTTACCAAGAGGATAACATCGACTTTACCGAGCAACATTGTGATCAATCCGAAGGAGCATGTCAAAGCAATAACATTGCGAAGTGGGCAGACATATGACCAGCCTCAAACAGTAAGTGCCAAGCGAGATGCAGAAGTTGAAAATGTGGAGACTGAGAAGAAAGGAATCGAGGACGAGGTGAAAGAAACCGATGGGGAGGTGATCGACCAGCAAGCTGAGAAGACTAAGGAGAATAAAGAGGCTTCAAAATCCAAGGAGTTTATATTTGAAACTTATTCTCCTTTAATTTATGATCCACCAATTAATTTTCCACAAAGATTAAGAAAAAATAAGGATATATTATCAAACATGTGGAAGTTGGAGGAGCATGAAACAGTAAATATCGAGCAAGATGCAGAAGCTGCCGAGAACGTGGAGTCCGAGGTGAAAGAAACCGAGCATGATGCGACCGACTAGCAAGCTGAGATGGTAATATTAACCGAGGAGAGCAATGCCATTGTACACAAGAAGTTGTCGCCTAAGTTGAAAAATCCAGGGAGTTTCACGATCCCTTACACTATAAGAAATTTCTATTTTGATAAAATTTTATGCGACTTAGGGGCAAATATTAATCTAATGCCTCCCTCTATTTTCAGGAAGCCATGTCATCAAGAAGCAAAGTCGACAACCATCACTTTACCGGTGGCAGACAGATCTATTCAGCACTCGAGAGGAATCATTGAGGATGCACCAGTGAAAGTTGATAAGTTCATCTTTCTGCCCGACTTCATTGTACTTGACATGGAGGAGGACTAGGAGATCCCTTTGATACTAGGCCAACCTTTCATGGTGACGGGAAGAGCCTTAAGTGATGTCCAACAAAGGAAACTTATTTTGAGGATCGACGAGGAGCAGGTCACATTTGATTCTTGTTTTCAAATAACCAACCGAGAAGTGTTCATGGTCGACGAGACTTATGGATTTGAATTTCAAATGCCACCACTGGAGGAACCATCCAAATCTAACTTCAAACCGCTCCCATCAAATATAAGGAATGAAAAGGCCGATGAGATCTCTAAGGAGTACATAGCTGCACGGTTAAGAAAAATATTCAATTGGAAGACCAAAAAAAAAAAAAATCAGGGGAACATCTCTTACCTTCTTTCATTTCCTTCTTTCGTTTTTCTTCCTCTTTTCCATTGAGGACAATGTGAAAATGAAATTTGGGAGAGTGGATAATCTTTTATTTGTTATAAAAAATTAATAAAATAAAATAAAATAATAATAAGTAGTAATAATAATAATAATAATAATAATAATAATAATAATAATAATAATAATAATAATGACAAGAAAAACATTATGATTTGATAAATAAAAAGTCTATGAGAAGAATATGATTGAAATTGATTATAATTTTTAGGAAAAATTCTCATTGTTTAAGTCTAGTTATTAATTCTTTACTTGATCTTGCTTAATTTGATATTTTCTATATTCACTGAATGCTTATCATGATCATTAACTGTTTTGAGTACCTAGAGAAATTTTATGTGAATTTTGTGAATTTGTATGGTCTCAACTTACTCTAGAACTTGTTTGATTACACTCGAGGTGAAATCTTAGACAGAATATTACTGGGAAAATGATTAAGGCATTCTTTGGACTGATTGGGCCTTTCAAGCTTACCTGTTTATTATCTTTATCCCTAGTCACTCCTTTAAGCTTTATTGAATTATATTTTAGCCTTATAAATTTTTTTTTTGTAAACCTCATATTCCCTACCCGATTTGAGCTTAAACACTGATTTCCTTACGTTTCAAGAGAACTAAGTTTACACAAAATTACCGACTCACAGGAGCATGAAAGGTGAGAGAGATAGTAGGTCTATAAGTAAAGTTTATTATAGCCAGATTATCAAAATCATAAGTTTGAGGGTGTAAGTAAAAAAAAAAACCGTCTTAAATGTGGTCGACAAGAAAAGGCCAACGAGAGTCATAAGTCTGGGTGTAAAAAGTAAACACGTATACTATGTGGCCGAAGAGAGACATCCACAAAGGTGGGTGAAAAGGAATAATCGATGAAAAAAAAATTTCCCGACCTGCCAAATACAGGGGTAAAGAGAGAGATACTTGAAAGCACAATAAAGAGAGGTATGTTAAGAGATTCACAAAAATTTAAAAGAGATATTTGTGTTAGAAGTGAAAATGCTTTTTTTGTTCTGTTGGTGAGTTCAAACTTAAGTTCTCTTACTTTGTTTGAATCCTACATTCTCTTTGTAGCCCTCATCCTAGCCTTACATTACATATTTAATAAAGACTTATTGATCCTTGATGATAGTTTATGTTCTACATTAGTGAAGAGTGATTTGAAAAGCAAGCCTATGGAGTGCTTGGAGATCCATTACCTATTTGCTTGTTTGCATACCACTATCCAGGGAGCTAATGGTGAAGTGAGAATGAGATGTGTGCATGAATGTGTGGATGGATAATGTGGTAGATTTGAGTTTTGAATTAACTCTTCTTGGACTTGGTTGATTGTGAATGATTTCTTTGAATTATAGACTTTAAACAATCATTGAGGCAATAAATTTTATGAATCAAATCAATACTTAAGTTTGGGGGGTATTTGATAAGTGTGATTTTGATATGATTTTATTACTCTTTTATTTATGAAAAGTGTAAGTTTTCGTTCAATTTTATTATTTTATTTTATATTTTCTTTATTTTCTCAGATTTGAAGGAATGAGAAGATTTTAGTGCAGAAGGAGAGCATTTTGGTACAAAAGAAGAGACTAAAAGATCTAGACCGAAGAGAGGCAATGAGATCTAAAGAGAACCGATGAGATCTGGGCGAGGAGCCATGTACCGCGGGAATAAAAGAGAATAATTGTTCCTCTCGGTAGGCAAGGATACCCAATGACAATCAGAATATGCGAGAAGACTTGGCGACCAGTCTAATCGATCAAAGACCAACATCGTGGGTGACAACCAGCAAAGGCAAGCAGCTTTACCGCTCAGTAGGTTGGTGAGAGGAGTCTTCTATCTCGGTCAAGAACCTTACATCTTGGCGATTAGGAGAGGAGATCAGTTATATTCAGCACACACAACATCTACTCGGTGAGATTTTCTCGAGTTCCGTAATCAATCTACTGACTACCAAATCCTCCTGATTTCTGCAAATCAAGCCGAATATCACTAAATCTTCTATTTTTGATAATTCCGTTATTCTGGGGATATTTTCACTCTGTTAACTTTTATCTTTAGAAACTATTTTTCAGATTTTTAGGCTAGATTGTAGCAGCATTTATCTTGTTTCCAGATTTGAATTTTTACATCTATTTAATCCCAGCTTGTGGGATGAATATGAGTCATTTTTTTAGAGTTTTAGTTTTATTGAGTCAATTAGTCTGAGTTTTAGAGTCTTTAGTCCAGAGTTTCTTTGAAGGAGGAGGATCTGGAAGGCAGAGGCGAGAGCCGTATGCTTCATCTTATGAACTAATTTTGTAACTGTAAGAAAGGGGCACCCATAGTGGGCACCCCTTCACCTTCTCTTGGTGGTTATGAAGTGGTTCTTAAACCACTTCATGAGACTTGATAACTGGCCATTAAGGGCCAGCCGGGGGTTACACTTAGAGGGGCTATTTACATAGCCCCTCTCCCCTTTGGAGAACACTTGTATCAAAAACATGAAATCTCTCTTTCAAATGATTCTCTCTAGTTTCGGCATTTAGGCTGTGGAATATGTGGGTGTTGCTATGGTATTACCACGTAGCACACTCCATCATCGATATGGGAGATTGTGAATGAACAACGACGATGACGAAGAATCTGTGGAACAACCGCACTAGATCCTAGATTTTTACGATGAGGTAATATCGCTTCCGCTGTGTACTTTAATATAGTATTTCTAACATTGGTATCAGAGCACATTGGTTGTTCTCGATCTATTTTTGTCGTGCTCGTAGCGATTTCTTTTACAGAATATTTTTTTTTCTCTGTCATGTGAATTTTTTTTATGCACGATGATTTGTAACCTTTGTTGCCGACGAGTTGATCGTTACGATGGAAGTCTCGCTGCATAGGCAGTGATTGCCACCCACGCAAAGCTAAGCGCAGAGCCTTGCACGCCCAAAGTGGTGCTGCGCAACCAGCAGTGTTACGCGACAAGCAGTACCGTAGCAGGTTCTGCGTCACAAGCAGCATCGTGGGTACAACCTACTTGCAGCGTTCACCGCGTTGGTGCAATGATGCCACAGTACAGCGCTTGTAAAACGACTGAAAGTCAATTTCAGCCATGGAGGATCACAGCCCATCGGCACAGTGCGACAAGCAGTGCAGGTGCAATGGTGCACCCTCTGCTGCGCTGAGCTGCGACACCAGGAAGATGAAAACCCCTGGCCGTGCGCAGAGCTAAGTTCCATTGCATGCAATGCCGCACACGAGGTCGGAACTGCTTACTGCGTTGAGCACTAGGAGGTGCTCCTGGCCTGTGCAGTTTCGCTGCTGCCTGTAGAGCATTTTGTTTTGCACCAGGCTGGTACTGAAGAGCTTCCGTGAAGCAGCTTACTCGGTGCAGCGCCGTGGTGCATGTCGGAGCAGAAAGATCTGTTGTGCGATCGGTGCGCCAATGCAGGTGCAGCGGCTCTGCTGTGCACAGAGTCAAGCACCAGGCTAGTGCAGCACGATTTGCTAGCCAGAGGTGCACGACGCATCTTGGTGGTGCGGCACGGTGCTGCCAACCTGCACTGTGTACAGCGCGCACCAGGTGCTGCACGCACCAGTGAACTGAGTGACATTGGCAGGGTGGGGCGACGCTACCAGGAGGTTCGAAGTAGCCATTAATGGGTGCACGATGAGGATGGCGTCGGTTACAATTTTTATTTTTTTCCGTTACATGCACTGTAGGCTGTAACCGTTGAGGAAGATGATGAATAGTAACCGTAGGTTACATTTGAGGAACCAGATGAATTGTTCTTCTATACGGACTTGGGCTATGGGCCTGTTTCATTTTTTGTTTTGGGTTGTAGACAGTAAAACAAATGGGTTGTTTATTATTAAATCAAGTTTTTCGGCCCGGCCCATGTATCTTTTTCCAACAAAACAAAAAAAAAAACTTTTTTAGTTTGGGCCATTTTTTTAAATACTCCGGCCCGTATCACATCACGTTAAGGGTGCTTGTAGATTTGGGCCGTGAGCCCAGCAGGCACAGGCCTGCTTTGCAGTTGGGCGCCCAAGAAGGTGCGCCCATTGGCTGTCTAAGAACAATTTTTTTTTGACAAAATACTTGGGTGGTGTTTTGAACCCAAGACCTCACACACAAGGGCTATAAGCTCAACCATTGGGCTAGAGCTTATTGTTAGTGTGTATGTTAATTTTAGTTATTTATTCAGCATGTTATTGTGGCATAAAATATTTTTTTTGAAATATTTTTGCATGTCATTATGGTTATTAAATACATACTTGCCATGATATTATTTTTGTCACATTTGTTTGGCATTTTATTTTATGTTATAAATTGCCTAGATTATTATTTTTGTGAATAATAATTATTTGAATGAAATGTGATGATTATTTTTTCATACATGTATTGTGATTGCATGTGATTGTGAGCTTAATTTATCACTTATATTGTTAGACTATTTTTTAGAATTGTCTTCAGTTTTTTAGAATGTGATAAATTAGAGGATTAAGTAGCCCGGGTTTGATTAGTCCATGCTTCTGATTGGCTCAAATGAATTTCTTCGATCAGAGAAGAATTTTTTTTTATGTGACTAACTTGGTAGATTGCTTGTCCTAGTGGGAGTATGGTTGAGATTAATTTGGAATTAATCTCCTATACGATATAAATTTGCGCGAAAATTAAATTAGAAATAAATAATTAGACATTGAGGCGCAAGAGATGATTAGGAAGCTTAGCGAATTTTCGATCTTGCAACATGTATTAATTATTTTTTGTTCTGACTTAGATTAACGCGGCAAATTTCTTAAATGTGTGTGCAATTAGATGTGCATAGTTTAAGATAACCATGAAGAAAGCCTTGAGATTATTTATACGACTTAATCGTCGCATTAATCTCCTCCATGAGCAGTAATTGGAAACGAATAAAGATTATTATGAGTGTCAGATTGTCTTAGACCATCATTATTGTGAAACCTCTAAAAGGTTTAGAGTAAAATTGGAAGTGCGCGTAGGACCCTTGCACTATAATTTTTTGTGGAAGTTGATGGGATCAACTGTCAGATAGAGCTAAACCACTATTTTGCCTTTGAATCTTGTGGGTAATAACAGAAGTTGCGTGTTGTTTTTGTAACGCAAAGATTAATTGCTCCTATATTTGAGGTTGATCATATAATCTTGAAGCAACTTAGATTAACTCACAGATAAGTATATACCCTCTCTACTTGCTATTATGTTTGGCGAGTCAGGACATTAAAATTTGAGTGTGCAGGAGTATTGAGGACATTCTTAATTGACACATTCATTTTTTAAAGTTTTTATCAATGCACCTCTATGTGGTACTAGCACTGGTAATCTTGCTCAAGTTTTATTTCTCTCTAGCGAGAACAAATAGGTTCTTGCAGATATATAAACTTTGGAGCACCCGTTGAGAGTAATAATACCAAGCACCTTGGAGTTTGCATGGTAACTGTGGCAAAAGTCTGAATAATTAGGTACGACTTAAATTAAGTCTAAAAATCTTGCTTGTGGTTGCATTGATGCAAGACAAGTTTTAGGCTAAAATAATTTCTTACAAAATTTTTCTTTTCTCTCCTATAGTGGATTGGAGAATATGAAAAATATTGAGTATGTAAGAAATGAAGAAACATTGCTAGTTAGCGACTAAAACGTCACACACTGCATTTTTTGCACAAAGTGATATTTTTAGTGCTTTTAATGCGATAATAAAGAAGTCTATACCTAATTTGATTTAAGACTCATAGAGTGGTGTTAGTGAGAATTTCTAGAGGTTTAGAAGTTGGATGGTCACTCATTGACTCAGTGATATTATTTCTTGAGTGGGGAAATGATATATTAAAATATGCCATGAAGGCATAGGATGATGGGTGTGAAGCTTGAGAAATTGAAGATTTTTTCGCTAATGAGATCCCTCTCCTTGGTTTAGAAGAGTCAAAGAGAAAAGGCAATATAAGCATTTTCTATGTGAAAGTTCCTATACATGCACACTAAGGACTTAGATAATAAAAATATTGTTTCATCATATAAATGAGATCCAAAATTTGTTTTTAGGAAAATATATTTTTCAGTTAAAATATTTTCAAAATCGCAATCGTATGAGTTATATGATGAGAACAATTATTTCGCAGTTTATTGACTTGCTAAGAATGGTGTTATGGCGCAAAGCAGTTGTTACATCACACTTGGGTTGATGTAATATGGGGTTGCGGCCGTAATTCTTATTTGTCGTCCTTAGATCGAGTTCATTCGCTTTTGAGAAAGGTTGAGTGATTATTTTGTGCAAACGTGAATTCTATTAAAAATCGAGAGGATCTAAGCTTGATCATTTTTTGGTTGAGTCAAGTTAATTACTCGTATTTTCGGCAAGGGTGGGGAATTGTGGATTTTTTGTAACACTTATTTTTTGGAAAGAACGTTTTCATCACGTTTCATTCCACATTACCTTAACCAAAATATTTTCAAAATTCTTTTTATATAAGATCGCCGAAAATAGTGGGAGTAATTCAACAACTAGTGGGAGTATACTTTTGAGTTAAGGTGTACCATTAGTGATAGTGACTCCCAAAAGTTATAGAATATAAGGATCCTCTTAAATAGCGTGGTAGCTTTATATCAATATTCTCTCATCGTTTAGAGACTAGAAGAAAATATTTGTAATATGGCCCCGCTAAAGGTATTGAATTCACATAGTAGGAATCCCAACATAGAATCTTAGATTTGCTTCACTTATATGATCCAACTTGGGGTTGTTGATCTAATTGACAAAGGTAAAGTGGAGTTGATAGAGGTATAGATCCATCTCTTGGCACTAATTGAGTTGCATTTAGATAGCCATTGATCGCATATTCATTGAAACTTTTCTTGAAGGTGTTAAATAGCTGATTCTCATAGGAGAATTAGATGGTTAGCTTTTGTGATGTTTAGGCATGAAGTACTTTGAGCGCCTGATTATTGCTAGTACTATTTTGGTACATAAAGCGAATAAATGTTGCTGGTATTGTTTACATGCGACCTAAACAAACCATCTATTCAAAGATACCCAATGTACCTAGTCTTTTTTTTTATTAAACGACTTATTGAATAAAATGAGGTTCTTTGAATGTTGTTGACAATATTAGAAAAGTGTCATCATAAGAGATATTGCGAACTGGTTATCTTAGATAATTAATTGTCGCCTAAAAAGAGGTTTTCCATACTACAAGGTGATGGACATGGGTTTGTGAAAAGTAGCTCAGGCTTCATGTCTTGTGAGACTGTTTATAAGAAAAACAGTTTCTATGAGTTCTTGTTCAAAATCTATAGACAATTAATGAGATGGAAAATACTAAAGAATCTAGTTTTGCCTATATTGTTTGATGTTTCCATTATGGTTTGCTCATGGGAGTTAGAGGTTAAGTTTTTGTTAGAGGGTAAATATGACTTACTTTGTTAAGTGAGTTTGTGATGCGATTGTCATTAAAAGTAATGATTAGACTATTATGATTGTCTTTGGGGGCAAAGGCCCTAATCGCTTTACCCTTAATGAAAAATAAATTATGGTTATCTCACATGCTTTTGTGAAACCTTGAAGTCGCAAATTAAGTTTGCTGAATAACATTTGTGGTCACCTTATAGATTCTTAAAAATCGCAGTTAGACTTGCTGACTAGAATCTACGGTTTATATTGTGAGTCTGACCTAAATGAGATTCGCGATGAGTCATCGCTGACTTCATGATTGTGCAAAGGACTTTTACATGTAAAAGTTGAGTCTCTTGGTAGGAGCATGTTTTGGAAAGTTACTATACATTAGAATGCGCATGGAGAGAAATGGTCATTAAACACCACTTGAGAGTTGTGGTTTAATAATTTGTTGTTGACCATGTGATTTCTTTGTATCTCACAGTATTGCTCGTCATGCACATGATATTGATATGTTCTATGATCATGTGGCGTGATTGGAAGCATTCTTTGGTATGCACACACATTCACCATAAATTTAGGAGTTATGGTGAAAAAGGTATATTGACAGGCTTAGATCGGCTCACTCACACGAGCGATCGCCTTTGGCGCTACAAAGAGGTAGCGAGCAAAGATGAGACAATGTGTTACTCGGTACTTGTCCAGAGAGGGATAAGCTGGAAGACACAAAATATATGTTGCCTTAGTGGGAGCTAAGATGAGGTCTAAGGATCGTGCATGGTTACCCACATACCATGTAGCCTGTGGTTTAGCCAGATGCGAGATCCTCTTTGGCGCTTTGGATAGCGAGCAAATGGAGGGACTCGGGTTAGGCGCTGAGATAGCGACTAGACTAAAATCTGTACGGTGAATTGAGAATAGATATAAGCTCTTTCTTTGGAAAGAGAACTCCACCGTAGCATGTATTTCATACTACATGTGCTTTTGCGACCAATAGTAGAGGTGAGTGAATGGTTCCCTGCTTCCTCACCGTGTGAGTCCTGTAGGTTATAATTGATGACCTTAATTTATTTATGCCCTTAGGAGACCTTTGACTATGTCACGAGGTTGACGTTTTAGTGTCTGCTACTTTGGCATGTTATCTATGGCCATGAATGATGCGGTCTAAAGAGGCATTGCTGGGAAAGCGACTAAACTAAAACTAAATGACATGAGCGCGAAGGGAAGACTATTTGGTAACACATCGATAATGGTGTGTACTCATTGCCGGCAAGTTATGTTGCTTCCTGGGAGTTGCAATATAGCTGTGAATACATCATGTTTTATGGAGGTTGAGCATTGCTCTGAGTCATTTGGACTCGAGAGGGATTATGGATGCTTAGTTTGATGTGACCAAATGAGTTGGGGCATAACGAGACACTTTTTTTTGGGATGTTGCTATGCTGGTCTTCTCTAGGAGAGATTTGGTATAGTGCTCCCATTTTTCTTTTACAGATGTGCTTGATGGTCGCACGGCCTATTTGTCAATATGAACAAGATTGAGAACATATTGAGGGATGCAGACCTGGGGTCTTGCCCACTATGTGTGAGTGGGAGATGTAAGAAAGGGGCACCCATAGTGGGCACCCCTTCACCTTCTCTTGGTGGTTATGAAGTGGTTCTTAAACCACTTCACGAGACTTGATAACTGGCCATTAAGGGCCAGCCGGGGGTTACACTTAGAGGGGCTATTTACATAGCCCCTCTCCCATTTAGAGAACACTTGCATCAAAAACATGAAATCTCTCTCTCAAATGATTCTCTCTAGTTTCGGCATTTAGGCTGTGGAATATGTGGGTGTTGCTCTGGTATTGCCACGTAGCACACTCCATCATCGATATGGGAGATTGTGAATGAACAACGACGATGACGAAGAATCTGTGGAACAACCGCACTAGATCCTAGATTTTTACGATGAGGTAATATCGCTTCCGCTGTGTACTTTGATCTAGTATTTCTAACAGTAACACTTGGGCCCAAGGCCCAGGTCCAGATGAAGCCCAGCCTGGAAGACCCCAGCCATAAACGACGTCATTTTTTGTGAGTCTTCTTCTTCCCTTTTTGATTTCTTTCTTCCCCGACGGTTTTTCTTTCATTTCCCAGCTGTCTTGTTTTCCTGAAAACCTCTCCATCCCGTGTGCCTGATCCCCACGTTTCTACGGTTTATTTTTGGTTTCTCACATGGAAACTTCCCTCACCACTTTTGAACTACTCAGACGCTCCCTCTTGCACAGATTTTTGGTTCATCCTTGCCTGGAGCTGCGATTTCTGTGAGTCCTCGAAATCTCATCGTCGTTGGCTGGTTTCCACGATGGTGAAACATATCTCTCTATCTCGTTCTCTATTTCTCTTTGCCTCTTCGATAGTTTCATGATTTTTTCTTTGGGTGATGGCAGTATACAGTTTCCTCATAGGCCTCGAAATCTTACTGCCATCGTCGAGTTCTCTCACTAGGAGTGCTATCGTCGGTGACTATCCCCTCTCACTCATTGATCTCACTCTTATTTTTTTCTATCCTCTGTTTATTTGCACACACACAGACCCTCTTTTACTTTTTTTTTTCCTATGGTTAGTTTTTCACGCACACACTCAGTTTAGCTATTTTTCTTCACAGAGTATTTTCCCTCCTTAGAGCAGTGCCCCCCTTGTGTTCGTATGTGTTTGTCAAATAGTCCAATGCCGGTAAGCCCACGTTACTCTCTTCTTCTTTTTTGTTTTCATCGCTTAGTACAAGGGGGGGATTTTATGTGATTTTAAGTTTAGTTATTTTAATTATTAATGTTAAAGTGTGGTGTTTTGGGTTGTTGTGTGTGGCGAAGGGAAGTGGTTGATGGCTGCTCGGGGTGGTTTATTGACTGTGTGTGCAATGGTTGTTTGAGCTGGTTGTGTTGGGTGTGTTATGAGTGTCATAGATACCCAAGTCTTGAAATGTTGGATGATTAAAAATTTATGATGATTGCGCTGAAGTTTTATATTGAATGTTGGAAGTGACGTGGTTGCTTGTGTTATGTTTTAAACACAGGAGTTGCTGTTGTTGGTTTTAGAGATAGTTTATGGTTGGTTTGGTGTTGGTAAAAGGTAGCTATATGGGTTGAGTTTGGCTGTTAAGTGGAGATGTTAGCGGTTGTATTAGAGTATAAATGCTAATGATTTGAGGAGGGGACTGTTCGGGTTTAATTTTTATGATAGTTATTGTGTTAAAAGGGATTGTTTTGGATTATTACTCAATAAATAGTTACTTACAAGATTGGTTTATTAAATATTGGGTATATATTTTGTTTTAGGTGGTGTTACTACTAGAGTTCCGACTCAAGGCATAAATAATACACGAAAGTCAGGGAAGCAGGGTTCATATACTAGTTTTGCATAAAAGAAATGAAATGAGGTTGACTTTGAAAATATACATGTTTGTTTTTGGAAAGAAATCTGAAAAATGACCTCAGATGTTTGTTCTGCATATACATAAATTCTATATAAGAGAAAGTGTTTTCTGTCATGACTGGTGTAGACATGAGCTAATTTTTGTGCATTCTATTTCTGAATTATCTAAAAAGAGTGAATATGAAAATATAAAAGTTTTTGCTATAAATAAATGAAAATGTTTTTATTTTGTTTATTTCAAACATGTGAAATGATCTGAAGCTATTCAGTATTTTGTTTGATATGATGTGTTATCTGAAAACCTTGGTATGAAGTTCTAATTCTGTATCTGAATGTGATTTGGTTCCGATGATGTTTCGTTCTATTTTCTGTTAAGGCCCAGCTACGGGTATAATGGTGGTTTATAACCCTACCACGGGGGTGAAACATGGTATACGGCCCAACCACGTGTATAATGGTGATTTATAATCCTATCACAAGAGTGAAACATGGTATACGGCCCAGTCACGAGTACAATGATGGTTTATAACCCTACCACGGGGATGAAATATGGTATATGGCCCAGCCACGAGTATAATGGTAGTTTATAACCTACCACAGGGATTAAACATAGTATTTGCCCCAATGTGATGCTATGAGATGACATGAATATAATGTTTCAATTTGGATATGCCAAAGGATTTTCTTTTTGGATCACACTAGTAGAGATAATTTATCTCGACTAGTGTAATTTTTAAGAAAAATCTAAAAAACTTAATGAGTCTCCAATTAGTTAAATTCACATAGAGATATAAAGTTATTAGTTGTAGATATTTTTGGTATTGTTCCAGAGAAAATATTGAATAGTTAAGAGATTTTTTATCATTAACTTCGGATAATTGGGATTCCATAATAAAAAAGAATAAACTGTGTGAGATTTGCTAGGTGAAGTCAAATGCTCTAGATCTACTCTCATTATTTTTAAAATCTTAATTTTAATGTTTTTTTTTCTTCAATTTAATTTAGATAAATCATTCTTCAAATTTCGATTTTCCAAATAGTAATTAATTTAGTCAATGTCAATTCTCAATAACATAATTATTCCCTATGGGTTCGATAACCATTTTCTTTAAAACACTTTACTACTTATTACGATCCTGTGTACTTGCAGATTATATATTTATGCGAACAAAAGTCACTACTGTAGTTCTCAGATTCCTTAATTACGAAGTTTTTGATGAAGGAATAAATAATACCTACATTACTTTAATTCCAAAGGTAGAGAATCCTAGTGTAGTGACTGACTTTAGACTAATAAGTTTATGTAATGTTTTGTATAAACCTATTGTAAAGGCTGAAGAGAGTGTTACCTGCTGTTATTTCATTCAATCAGAGTGCCTTCATACCTGGTAGACTAATCTCGGATAATATTATGATAGCATATGAAGCCATGCACACTATGAAATATAGACTAAAGGGGAGAGTGGGGTGTATGGCCTTAAAATTGGATGTCAAAAGTGTATGATAGGGTGAAATGGAGGTATATGAGAGTAGTGATGGAGAAAATGAGTTTTGGTAGTAGGTGGATAGATATGATTATGAAGTGTATTTGCATTGTAAAATATTCTTCTGGTGAATCGTCAGCCTAGTTGTGTAATATATCCAACAAGAGGACTAAGGCAAGGTGACCCATTGTCTCCTTCCCTTTTCCTCTTGTATGCAGAAGGACTAAGTTCGATGTTACATGAGGCTAAGGGAGAAGGGGCTATTAAAGGTGAAGCAATGAGTAAATGGGGTACCGGTATTAACCATCTGCTATTTACAGATGACTGTTTAATTGTTTGCTGGGCTAATAATCAACAATGGAGTGCTGTGCAACATGTTTTGACAAAGTATGAGATGACAGCCGGACAAAAACTCAATTTTTAGAAAACTTAACTCTTTTTCAAATACAAGCAAGAAGGTATGTATTGAATTAGTTAATATTACTGGTGCAAGAGTGTATGGTAATGCTGAGAAATATTTGGGGTTGCCTACTATGGTGGGAAGATCAAAATATAGAGCTTTTAGACGAATTAAGGAGAGGGTGTGAAAGAAAATCAAGAGTTGGAAAAATCATTGTCTCACCCAAGCAAGGAAAGAAATACTAATAAAATCAGTTATACAAGCAATCCCTACTTATGCAATGAGTGTTTTTAAGTAGCCAAAATAGTTATGTAAGGAAATATCAAATATGATGGCAAGATTTTGGTGGGGTTATATGGATAAAGTAAAAGAATCCAGTGGAAGAAGTGGAGCAAGATAGGGCTATCAAAAAGTCAAGGAGGGTTGGGTTTCAAGGATCTTGAAAGTTTTAATCAGGCTATGTTGGCAAAACAGTACTGGAGGTTGCTTACAAAACTTGATTCCTTGGTTACTAAGATTATGAAGGAGAAATACCATAGATATGGAGACATTCTGAATTCAAAGGTGGGTTGTGGGCCATCACATATATGGAGGAGTATTTGGGATTCTAGGGTTCTAGTGTCTTGATAAAGGGAGGGATGAGATGGAGGGTGGGAAAGAGAGAGAAGAAAAGAATATGGGGTGATAAGTGGTTACCCACTCCTACTACCTATACAATTCAATCTCCAATTAAATTGCTGCATCAAGATGACTGTGTTAACAAACTAATTGATGGAAAGGGTTGTTGGAATGTTGAATTAATAAATGAAGTGTTGCATGAGGATGAGGCATATACAGTTAAGAGGCTCCCACTAAGTAAGAGAGGACAAGAAGACAAATTGATTTGGGGCCGTACCAAGTCTGTCCTCTTTACAGTTAAATCTGCTTATTATCTAGCATTATCAATTAAAGAGGGGTTGCAGAGGTGAGTCATCAGTCCATCCTAATGGCTTTAGGGCTTGGAAGAAAATTTAGGATATGAATATTCCAAATGTAGTTAAAGTTTTTATGTGGAGAGCTATTGGTGATGCACTTCCCACGATGAGTAATTTGTTTAGAAGGAGAGTTATTGCTAATGAAGTGTATCCTATCTGTGGACAACTTGAGGAAACTAACATTCATTTGTTATGGAGTTGTGCTGCTGCTCAGGATGTATGGGCAAACTCATCCCAGTTATTTATAGAAGTGGAATTATGAAGCTGTTAGCTTTAACAATATTTGGGAAGATATGATAGAAGCATTACAGAAAAATTAGATTGAGGAGATTGCTTGTGCTATGAGAAGAATCTAGTTGCGAAGGAATATGTTTGTTTTTGAACAGAAGTTTGAAAGTCCCAATTTAGTGTGGCAGAAGGCCAGAGATGAAAAAGAAGAGTTCCAACAAGCACAATTGATTAATAACAAAGCTTTTGAAGAAGTAAATCAGAGAACCAGATCAGTACCTACTAGATGGCAAATACTAGAGATGAATTGGTATAAGGTTAATTGGGATAGAGCCTTAGATAGTAATAGATCCAAGATACCCGGAGGTATTGTGTTCAGGGATTGGGAGAGTAATTTAATGGTTGTTGTTTGCATACCAAAACTTTTTGATGATAACCCATTGCGGGCGATTTGGCATTGGAGTGAGCTATAAAACTATGTACTAAGCTAAGGATAGAGAATGTCAGCTTTGAGGGGGATGCTTTAGTAGTATTTAAGGCTGTAAAAGGCATAGAGGAGGATTGTTCATGGTATGATCAGATTATTGAGGACATCAAGGATCATATGTAGGGTAGATGTACACGGAGACTTCAACATGCGTTTAGAGATGGTAATCAAGCAGCTCATAAAGCAGCCAAATTTGCATTACCTTGTGAAAATGGGACTATGTAAATTGAAAGGGACCTGAAGTGATTATGCATTGTATTAGTTCTGAAAAACTTTGTAATGCATGAGTTATGACTGAAAGTTTATTCTATTAAAAAAATAATAAATAAACAAATTGCCAATCTCAAATTTGACCGAGTGATTTGGAATGACTTTTTGAGTAGTCTTATTTATTTGAGTAGTGCTACATATTGATATATTTATAATTTTACTTACACTTTTATTTACAAAACTCATTTTGTTAGTTTTTATTTGAAATTCAAAATTTGAATTTTAAATTTCATGATTTTCAGCATATGAATAATTGACATGTGGAGAACTAAATTTTTCGTAAGTTTTTCTGAACTAAATTTTTCGTAAGTTTTTCTTAAGTACATTGCATTTTCCTATTTATTTATAATCAGGGTAATTGTATGGAGCTTTAGTCTATTTTAATTTTTTCAATTTCTTCGAACTTGAATTTATTAGCAAGCTAAATTTATATTCAACTTGTTTATTTGTTCTTTGTACTTATTTCCCAGGTTTTTAATTATTTTTCTGTGGAACCACTTCTTTTATATTTTCATGTCTCAAATAGACAAGTTTTGTGCCGGTCATTTGTAAAAAGATGGATTCCACTAATTTTTTTTTGACATTTTTTTAAGGTTGGGTTCACTTTTTTACAAAGGGATGTGCCAAACTTATCTATTTGAGACTTGTACAAATAATTTCTCTTGGAGAAAGACCGAGTCTCTAAAGTATTGTCTGTGCATTCGTTTTACAAGGAGATCACAATGTGTAGCAAATTTTCTCCCCTATGAATTCTTTGTTATATATATATATATATATATATATATATATATATATTGTTCATACAAACTTGTTCATCTCTAAAGCTGGATTAATATGTGCTTCCAGATAAATAACAATGGAAAGGGTAAGAAATACTTGTTTTCATTTTTCTTTTTATATAATAATTTTGAGAAATTATATTTTCAAGAAGAACACATTCCTACGCAGTCACGCTGCTGATATAAGATAATTTGAATTTTTTTTTCAAAGAAATCATGTCATCTCAGACTCAGGCTTCGTTTGAATGTTGAGTTAAGTTGAGTTGAGTTGAGTTCTTTATGAATAATAGTGAGTTTAGATGATGAAGTGAGTTTTGTGGGACCTACTTAAGATGAGTTTAGAAGCATTTGTATGTTAAGATGAATTTAGATATATTTATGAAAAGTTGAAAAGGATTGTAAATCCCACGAGTAAAGAGGTGTTGAGTTGAAAATGTTGTGAGTCTCACGTGTAAATAGGTTTTGAGTTGAAAAGATTGCGAGTCTCACATGTAAAGAGGTTTTGAGTTGAGATGAGTTTAATGATTTGAGAGTTGGTTGTTAGAATAAATTCCAAACGTGGCCTCAGAGTCTCTTTCATACCAACTTGCTAGTAGAAGTTGGTGATGATAAAATAGTCAATAAGCGATTGGAGCTAAAAAAAAAAAAACTACTTGGAGTACGCACCCAAAACCACACATGAAGATGTTAACTATATCCAATAATAACGTATTTTATTTGAGAAATTTTATTTTAAGGAAAAAAAAAAGACTAGACAAAGAGACTAATAAGGATATAATATATATATATATATATATATATATATTTCAAATGGGAAATTCTTGATTAGGAGTGCATACCATTTACAGGTTGAAGTTCAAGAAAGAAGGCTGAAGAAAACATCCAACAACCAAAACTAGAAACTCTTCTAGCCAAAGATTTGGAAACTCAATATTGATGCCAGAACAACTTTCATGTGGAGAGCTTGTCATGAAGCCCTTTCCACAAAGCTGAAATTGCTAAAAAAGAGAGTAGTTGACAACCCTACATGCCCCATCTGTTTATTTGCCCCAGAAAATGTTGAACATGCCTTGTGGAGTTGTGGTTCTGCCCAAGATGCATGGAGTATTTGCTCAAGAAGAATCCAAAATAGAAAGTTTGATAAGCAATCCTTTAGGGACGTCCTAGACAACCTTTTCAATTGTTTGTCTATGGAGGAAATAGAAGAAGTTGCAGTGGTGGCTTGGAAAATTTGGAAAAGAATGAATGACTTTGTTTTTGGTGAAGATTTTCTGCATCCCAGCACTTTGGTTTCCAACTCAAAAAAGATTCTGAAAGACTACAAAGGCTCAAATCACAAGCTTCTAAATCCTGTATCAAAGACAACTATATCCAACTTGAAATGGATAGCTCCCCCAAAAGACACTCAAACTTAACTAGGATGCAACAGTAGACAAACACCATTTTTAATTGAGGAAGAGGTAAGTTTCTCATCATATTTTTATATTATTTAACAACCTTAGTGCATTAAGGTTATAATGTCCAAATCTTTGATGCCATAAGGTAGTTTCATCATTTTTAATCACAAGATCCTTTGGGTATTGCCAATAAATAGGAAAATTTCTCCCATTTCCCATCTTCACTTCAGCCACCACATGATTGTTGTTCTTTATATCATAAATAGTGCACTGATCATCTTCAAAGTGAAGGGAGCATCCATTTTGCATCATCTGTCCAACACTTAGTAGACTTTGATCAAGGCTTGGAACTAACAACACATCATTTATAAATCTGGTTCCCCTTTTGGTTTCCAAAACTACTGTGCCTTTCCCTCTCGCCTCCACTAGATCACCATTTCCAAGTTTGATTTTTATCAATCCGAGAAAATAGACTTGAATCTGGTGTCATGTGGTTGCTACAACCACTATTGAGAAACCATTCCTTTTTTTTGTTCAGCAGCCACTTGACAAGCATAAAACAACTGCTCTTCCTTATCCTCTGTGAAATTTGCTTGCTTGTCTTTAAACCTGCAATCCTTTTCTTCATGGCCAAACTTTTTACAATTTGTACACTAAGGTTTACCACGATGAAAACAATTTTTCTCCAAGTGATTAGTTTTCTTGCAAATACCACAAGGCTGGAAATTACCTTTTGTAGCATACTTTTTCTGATGACTCTCTCCATCTTTTGCCTTGCCCTTATACCCCTTTTTGAAATCCTTTTGAAATGCATTTTCAAGAGTAGCTTCATTCCTCCTGTCAAGCCTTTGTTCGTGTGCTTGCAGAGAACCCATCAGTTCAGTAACTGAAAGCGTAGAGAGATCCCGATATTCTTCAATGGCAACAACCATCAAGTCATATTTCTCAGTTAAACTAATGAGTATCTTTTGTACGATTCTCTCATCAGTTATGTCCTCTCCATAAGCCCACATTTGATTAACTACTTCAATGAGTTTTGAGCAATACTGTAACACCCCAGTCCCGAATGGGTCAGAAAGTTACTACTTCTTACTCATAATCATGTCTCAATCATATAGTCATAGACTCAAAAGTTTTCAATGATACATACAACTAACTGTTTCAAATAACTACTCCAATACGAATAATCTAAAACACCACAAAATCTCAAATATAAACTTCAACCTTCCAAAATATCCAATCAACAAAGCAAAAATAGAACTATTGAATAAAATGGTTAGATAACCAAAGTACCATTGTTGTACTTATTCGAATATGCTCACGTAGCCTTATACAAGATTTATAGTCTTGATCCCAACTGTACCATCAAAATATCTGAAAAATGTTATGGAGATAAGGGGTGAGTTATCGACAACTTAGTAAGCAGAAAACATATACTAGTATGTAAACATGAGCCTTTTCAGAAAGTTCAGTATGCAGAAACAAAATATTTCATTTTCATATGCAGATCTCAAAAACATGTTATAAGAAAATTAGAATGACTTTCCAATATTTTCATACTAAAAAACCAGCTGTTCATATTTAAAGACAGTTTCATATTCAAAGACCCTTTTCATATTCCAAAAACCAACTGGTCAAATTCAAAGATCTGTTTCATATTCAAATGCCATTTTCATATTCAAAAACATTTTGGCATAACATAATTGAACATCTTCATTTTATCATATCATATCATATTGTATCATATCATATCATATACCATGTTTAACCCTCATGGTAGGGTTGTGCTATCCCCGGTGGCCAAACCAGCAGTATCATATTGTGAAACTTCCCCATTTTCAATCTCGGAGCCCCGAGTGTGCATACAGGAAAGAACACATAAAAGACCACTTTGTTTCCAAAGTGGGTGCACTCATATCATATCATATCATGTTGGTACCAACCATATCACATGAACTAGTATCATCATATCATAACCATATTTAGAATCATAATCAAAATAGATAAGTATATCAAAGGTTTTTCATATTCATATCATGTCAAATCATGTGCTGAACATATTCATATCATTTTCATTTGATCAAAAACAGATCCAAATCATTTTCATATCATAATTACAAAAATCTCAATTTTCATATTCACTCTTGTGCACATTTCAGAAACATGTCAAATATTGCCCATGTCTACACTATTGATGTGAAAAACATTTCTTTTCTCTTTCATACATATCTCATGAGTGAATGCAAAATATATACTGAGATTGTTTTTCACTTTTTCTTTTTAAAACAACATGCACATTTTTACAAACCAACATCAGTTCATTTCTTTTTATGCAAATCTAGTATAGGAACCCTGCTTACCTGAACCTTTTAACTTTTCAAAAAATCTTCACAATAGTCCCAAACGAAAATCAATCGTCACCAATAGAAAATTCATGTAACTTGAATAAATCTCCAATTTGAATAGTTACTTCGTAATTACACTTGGAATACCTATTTTAATACCTCATGACCTAAAAATTCTCATAACCCCAAAAATACCACCATTTTCCAAATTCATCAATATCCACATAATATCTTCGACTAAGAAATTAAATTCTAACTTATTTACTATTGAAATCAGACTATAAAAGTTAATACTATATAATATAATAAAAGTATTACACTTTAAAACTCTAATTATCTTCTGTAATAATATTATACTTAAAACCAAGCCTTCATAGTAAATTGAAAACCAAGCCCAACGTATAACTAGGGGTATTTTGGGAAAAATGCATGCAATGCATGGATGCTTTGGTGAGTACGTTACAAAAATAAACTTCTAAAAATACAAAACATAACCATGATAGCACTAAGCTCACCGGGAGAGAAAGAGCCGCGACGGGACTGGTCGGCTGAGGTGCAACCTCCGGCGGGTTGGGCATCTACACACTAAGAGAGAGAGAGAGAGAGAGAGAGATGAGAGAGAAATGGAGCAAGAGAGAGACTCCGAGAGAGAAGGAGAGAACACGGCGTGGGGAGAGAGGAAACTCACTGAGAGGGAGGCAGCGAGGAGCTCACTGGTGGCTGAGTTGAGGTCTACGGTAGAGGTTGGTTGCGTGGTTGTCGAGCGGAGTATCATGTCCATGCTTGTTGCTTTGTTTTGAGTATGGAAAACAAGGGTGGTTTTCTTTGGGTGTTTACCTAAAGTAATGTGGCTCACGGTGGTGTTAATCATGGTGGTTAGTAGTCTACAAGGACGTCTCACGGTGATAACGTGGTGGTGAAGGGCTGAGGTTTAGGCTGTGGGCTTGCGGTTTCTATCATGCGGGGTGAACTCGTCACAATGGATTCCATTCGGAGTTGTTGTGCTACCAGATGGGGGCAATGTTGCTGTTTATGCCAGGGGACAAGGTGGTAGTAGTTTTCTCGAAGGGCTGGGCAGTGACTCATGTTGTCACAGCGTGGCTGGTGGTCTGCTGACAGAAATGGGGTTGTTCGCGTGGAGGAGCATGCCGTGGGTTGGTTTCCGTTTGAGGACACTAAGGGGTTGGGTCATAAGGGTTGTCCCATCTTGTTGCAGCTAGGCATGACTGGTGGCTTCCAGTGGTGGTGTGGTGAAGTGCTGGGAGGTGGCTAGTTGGCAGGAGGCTGGGCTTCAGTGCTTGGTGGTTTGCGGCAGTGGCGTTGCCTTAAGGTCTTTGTCCATGGGCTTTGGGGCGAGGGTGAGAAACTAATGTGGGGGAGAGGGAGAGAGTCTTATCAGAGTGCTTTTTTTTTTTTTTTTTGAAAATGAAGAAAACATAGATGCGGTTGAGAAGTTGATGAAAAAGTGGGAGTGAGATTCAGAACAAGCAAAAATTGAAAATTAGAGAGGGAGAGTGGAAGAAACCGTTGGACGAAAAGAAAAAGAAAGGAAAACGAAGGCGTAAAGCCTTACCTGAAAACGACGCCGTAATGCTCCTTTGGTGAGAACTTGCCTGGGCTTGGGTTTTACAGATACTCTTTGTCAGTTTCAAAATCTTTCATTTTGAGATTCTCAAGCTCCCTTCTCAACCCTTGAAGCTTAATAGTTTTAACTTTGCTATTTCCTTGAAACTCAAGTTGTAAAATTTCTCATGCTTGTTTAGAAGTTGTAGCTCTCATTAGTCTTGGAAATATAAATTCACTTACAACTTGTTGTAGAGTGAATAATGCCTTTGCATCCTTCTGTTTTTTCAGCTTGACTTGACTTGAATCTGAACCACGACCACTTGAGCTTTCACTAGCTGTTGGAACTCCAGACTCGATGACATCCAATAGATCAAGAGACAAGTACAAAGTCTTCATTTTTATGCTCCAGTAGTCATAATTTTCACCAGAAAAAATAGGAATTGATATGGATGAACCAAGGGCAGCCATTTTTTCCAAGAAGATCGAGACGTGCTCTGATGCCAATTGGTTTTAGAAATCAGATTACAGAAAAATAATGAAACCAGAGGAGAAAAATAGGGGAGAACTTCAACCAACAATTCTTTGATTGATTCTATTGTTCTGTCGTTTACAATTTACCAAAAGACATCTTATATGCCATCTTGAGAATAACAACAAGTAATAACTTATTGTTCCAAAGCAGAGTAATAAATCAAATGACTAATAATAATAAAAAACTAAATATAGCTTGTATAGAAAACTGCATCAGTCTTCAATACCTTTTCCCCTTGGAAGTCGTTTCTTCAGCCAACCACAATGCACGTAGGAAAAGCTCAGTAACCGTTACCCATGCACGTCGATCCCCCTTTTCCTTTTCATTCCACCCACCGTAATTTTTAAAGTAGAAATTAGGCCCCTGCTTCATGCACCCAAAATAGAGTAGCGTTGGGACTGTTTATCCGTTTTTACCAATGTGCCTATCATGCCAAACCACCATTGCTCCACTTCAGAGCCACCCTGAAGAAGCCTGCAAGGATCGAATTCAGCCCAGTGCCTCAAGCGACTGAAACCGCGAAGTTCTCGCTTGGGTATCTCACTCTCTCTTGATGCCAATGTCAAACTCTCTCTTTGCCGAGACTAACATCTTCTCCCTCTCTCTCTATCTAACTAACTTCTCCACACCACGTCGCTTGGCACCTAGAAACGCCCCATGCAACCACCACAGGACAACCTCCATGGCCCAGCACTTTTGTGTCCTCATATAGGTACCAACTGCAGTGTGCACTTCAACAGTCGGCAACAAGCATCAGATTTGCACCCAGGGGCGGAATCAGAAAATCTAGTTTGGGGGGCTAAGTTAAGAAAAAATAATTTTGGGGGAGCTAAATATTAATTTTTATATAGTCTACTTTATAAAAACACCTTCTAAACCCTAATTTTCATCAAATTTTAAAAATTTTGGGGGGCCAAAGCCCCCCAAGCCTTAAGGTAGTTCCACCCCTGTTTGCATCGTTGCCCTTCATGTCCATGCAAGAAGCAACCGACAAGCCACCTCAACGTGCACTCAAGCCTTCGTCAGCCCTTTCCCGTCGCCTTAACCTTGCATCGAGAACCCCACGGCACCGAAGCTCAGTTGCGCCCTACCAACCATCACCAACTTTCTTGGGAAGCAGAAACTGAAAATACTTTGGTTTAAGCCCATATAATAGAGCAACGCCGGCCCAAGCATGCTGCACGTCTCCTCACGTACCATTATGCATCACCGAATAGCACCACCATGACACGCACCTTGCATCACCCCGAACCACCATAACCAACCTAGAGCCGTCGTGAGCCACCATCATAGCACCTTCACCCCTCTCGGTTACTCCCTGTTGGCATGGCCTTCATGCTCTCTCCCTCTCTTTGAACTCCACCGCCTGCCATAGAGGAGGCTGCCATGATTGTATCTCGCCAGCCCAGCCGCTACTCCTTCATGTATTCCCTGCTCTCTCTCGGTGAGTGTTATTTTCCTGTTATGTCGTGATCTCTCTCTCTCTCTCTCTCTCTCTCTCTCTCTCTCTCTTTGCGCTCTTATGTCGCACCAAGATTGTCGCGCTTGCCACCGTCGAGCACAACTCAGCCACCCACGTTGCACTACCTTCTCCCTTGCAGTAGGTCCTCTTTCATGCAAATCAGATACGAAGTGCTACCACACCTGAGATGGGTGGATCGTGGGCCACAAGCCCATGTGTTCTCATGACTTTACCAATGTGCTTTTATAATTTTAGTAGTTTGGGCTTTCACATGAGTTTATTTTAAATTCTTCTTACTGTAAGCTGTTTATTTTTAAATGAGTTGAAGTGTTTGATCTCTAAATTAGATTTGTTGAATTTTATAGATATTGTATTAACATTTTTTAAATGGGCTTTAACTCTTTTTTTGTATTAATAAATTAATGTATTATTTTAAAGTGGGTTATGTTCAGGAGATACCAATTTCCTATATTGGGCTTCCTTTTAATGTAATTAAAATACTATTATATTATTTAAAATTAGGTTGTGTTTAATATTTTAATCTTTCCACATTTTTACATGGGCAATTATATTAGCCCATAAGCAATGGTTTACAGAAAAAGAAATTGCGGTTTTAGTTGTATAAGTGTTAAATTTTGACTAGACTATATATTATAAGTTTACAAGGATTTTATTTTAACATTAAGGTATTATTAAGGATATTTTATGACCTACTATTGTTTAAGAAATTACAATTTCCTACTACGTTATATGTTAACAATATTAAATTATCGTTTCAATAATAGTTATTAGATATATGAGTTTTAAATATGATTAAGTTAATTTCTAAAATGAATTTAAGTTGTTTTGCCATATTCAATAAAATTATATTATGATAAGTTAAGAATATCCTTTTAATTATGATAGTTTTTGTTAGATTTCTTATAACTAGATAGTTATTGAAACTATTTCTGTAGAATATATGAATTTAAGTAGATGGAGAGTTTTAGCAGTCCTTTTAGAAGTTTAGTAACGCTTAGTATTCCATATAGGTGATGATTGGTATTCATCCTGCACGATCGTGGAAAGATTCAAAAAAGTTAAAAAGTTCAGGTAAGCGGTCCTATGTTAGGCTTTACACGAATTATTGAGACTGAAGTTGACTTTCTGAACACTTTGCATATTTTGTGATGAAATCAGAATTTGGAAAAAACCAACCTCGGTCGCTTATTTACATTACTTATGAAATCTGTATGAAAAAGGAAAAATATTTTCTAACATGCATTGTGTAGACATGAGGTTTATTTTGTCATACTGTCTCTGAAATATGAAAAAGAGCGATATTGAAAATCTAGAAATTTGTGCATTGATTAGAAAGATGCTCTGAATTTTGTTTTCAGTATGTGAGAATGATCTGAATATGTTTCGATACTCTATTTTGTTTTGATATGGCATTGAAAACCTTTGGCATGGTGTACTAATTTTGTATCTGACTCTGTCTTCTGCTCTGCTCTGTTATGCTCTGTTTTGCTCTATTTAGGTTGGTACAACTTCTCTGTCTCTGAGTACACCCACTTTGAAAACAAAGTGGTTTTATGTGGTCTTTCTTGTATGCACACTCGAGGCTCCGAGAAAAATAAGTGAAAGATTTCACCGGTATTTCTGCCTGGTTTGGCCACCGGGAATAGCACAACCCTACCAAGGCGGTGAAACATGGTCTCTGCTCTGTGAGATGCTCTGTTTTGATGCTCAGGTTATGTTATGCCAAAGTACTCTAGGTTTTATGTGTCTTAAAACCATCGCTCTATTACGTTTGAAAATATGTTTTGTTCTACATGATAACTCTAGAAAATATTTTGTTATGCATATTATACTTTGTAAATGTTCATGTTTGCACACTAATATATATCATCTGCTTACTGAGTTGTTGATAACTTGTCTCTTATCTCCACAACATTTTTCAAATATTTTTAGATACTTCAGCGGAGGTTCAAGAATAGGAAGTATGGGTAAGACTTTGTGAGTATAGTCTATTAAATACAAAGAGGGTACTTGTTATTAGAGAATTTTATTGAATAATTTCGTTTTGCTCTGTTGACTTGGTACTTTGAGGAAGTTGGCATTTATTTTGAGACTTCGTCGTATTCTTAATTATTTATTTTGGAGTAGATGGATTAAATCAATGAGGTCTATGAGTAAATGAGGAATTGAAGTTTATATTTGTACAATGAGATATGATTTTAAGTGTTAAGAAGTAACTCTCCTACCCATCTAGGACCGGGGTGTTACAAGAACAATTCTGGTTTGATAGCTATTGACAAATAAAAAATAAAAAAATCTTGCTAATTTGGAGCAATGGTCGATCCAACATGTGCCCAAGAAGATTAATTATGTGGCACATGCTCAAAGAATGATCTAGGCTTGATAGAAGAAACTCTTGTTACAGATTTGATTCCTGATTGGATTCTTCCCTTTCTTCAAGTGTGATTTTTTAATAATATGACGATGTTCTCATCGGGAAAAAAAAAAAAATCTTAATGGGACAAGTAGTAATTTTATATTGTGTCAAGAGTAGAGTTTTTGAGCTCAAATCTTGACTAGACACTTCACATCATTAATTAAATATTCTACATGTTGCATCCAGTTATTGAGAAAAAACCTGATCGAGTGTTCAGGATATAATATAAATAAATCTCCATCTTCTCATCAAACTTTTGTAACAGATATATATTAATTTCACAGAGACAAATTGGATAAGACACTAACACAAGTAGGATACTGACAGGCGAAGACAGTGAGAGAGGGTGGCGCTATGATCGGATTAACCAAGGTTTCTTCTACACTGCATATTCGAGGATGGAACACGGCTGTTCTGTACTACAACTCGGTTTTGTTTCGAATTTGGGTTCCAAGCCTATGCAACTCAATTTATTCTGTAAAGTTAAAGGAGTATCAACTATCAATCAACCTCCCATTAGATGGTGTAAAACCCGCGTTCTGGATCAAAGTTGGAAATACAATTATCTTTAGCATGTAAACTATTTTTTTTTTCTAACCAGTAAGCAAAAGAAAAATGTCCTACAAAATAAATTACTTCTTTTCTCTCTCTTTCATTATTTTTATTTTTGTGGCAGTGCAGGCTACATGTATTAATCACATGCTTTAAATACTGAACCTGTACAATATCTTAATTAACATGCAAAATCAGGCTACATAAATCTATATTACCAATATTCTTTGCAGGAGCAGGAACCATTCTCAAAGTGATGGAAACGGTTTTGGTCTCTCACAACTATACGACGGCTGTAAACCCTCGAAACCAGCTTGATAAAGGAATGACAATCACAGCAAATCCTTAAGTTCTTCACAATATGAATAGGAGCACCATTTCTAATGTTTATAAGTCCGAATGCAAGTGCCATCTTCTCACTATGAAGACAAAGCAAGCTTCTTTTCCCTTCCTCATCAATATCTAATAGAACTTGAGTTAGGTCAGGCTCATAGCCTTCCAACTTTAGCCTAGCGACTACTTCATCTATCTTCGAGAGAACCTCACCACTAAATTCAACATCCATTTCCTTCCTTGCAAGGAACCCATGAACTTTCCCATTTACAAGGATTGAACTGCAGCCTGGAATCTTTTTCACTCCTCTCTCTTTCATGAGTAATCTGACCTTAGCTACATCATCCCATCTCCTGGCCTTGGCGTAGATATTTGAGAGAAGAACATAAGAACTTGAGTCTTCTGGGGTAGAACCCATTGCTTTGAGGGCAGCATTTTCACCAATCGCAGCATTGCCATGCTTCATGCTGGCACTAAGAATAGCCTTCCAAGCTAAAACATCAGCCTCCATGGGCATATTCTGTATAACTCCTAGTGCATCCTCAAAGCGACCTGCTCTGCCATAGAGATCAATCATACATCCATAGTGTTGAATCTTGGGAACAATATTGTACTTTTCTTGCATTATTTTAAAATAATGTTGACCCTCAGCAACCATTCCTGCATGGCTACAAGCACTTAAGAGTCCTATGAATGTAATTTCATTGGGCTCAATCTCCATTCTTTCCATGTCAAGGAACACTTCAAGAGCATCTTGACCAAAACCATGAGTTGCAAGACCAGAGATCAAAGCATTCCAATCCCCAATGTTTCTCCTATGAGATACACATCTAAAGACATGATAGGCATTTTCTATATGCCCGCATTTTGCATACATGTCAATAAGAGCCGATGCGATAAACCCATGACTCAATTCTATCTTATTTGTAGATATGTGAGTATGTAACCATTTACCCTCCTCGACAAAACCCAAGTCAGAAATGGCTGAAAGAACACTAACAATAGCAGGGCCATCAGGTCTTACTCCCACACTTAGCATTTCCCTAAATAAATCCAAGGCTTCCCTTGGACGATGATTAAGTACGTATGCAGATATCATCGATGTCCAAGAAACCACATCCTTATCACTCATCATCCTGAAAACCTCCTCAGCCAGCTCACACTCTCCAAACTTGCCGTACCCATCGATCATTGCATTACAAGAAACTATGTCTCTTTCTGGCATCTCATTGAATAGCACACGTGCCAACTCAATCTCTCCAGCACTCAAGTAACCCGTAATCATCGAATTCCAAGAAATTACATCTCTTTCAAGCATTCTTTCAAACACCATTCTCGCCAGCTCAATCTCATCAAGCTCCATGTACATCCGAATCAACGAATTAGAAACAAACGGGTCAAACTGAAAATGGGATTTCAAGATTTGCCCATGAACTTGACGCCCTTCCTCTAACGAGCGCGATCTGCCGCACGCTTTGAGTACTGATGGAAGAGAAAACTCAATACCATTCAAATCTGTCAAGCAAGAAAGCATATGGGCATAGAGAGTTATAGACTCTACAGGGTTCCAGCTGCCAGAAAAACCATTAATTAGTGTGAAGAAGATGAAGGCATTGGGGTTTCGGATTTGACGAAAGACTGACAAAGCGTAGTCTAAACCCCCGGGGAAACGGGAGAGGGTACAAAAGGTGACGAGTTTGCTTACTGTGAATGTGTGGTTGACAAGGTCTGTCTTGATCATGTGGGCGTGAATTTGGCGCATTTCATGCATGGTCTTGCATTTTTCCAACGTTGAAACGATTGGGTTCAAAAGCAAGGTTGGGTGGCCTGAGATGGTTGCCATTGCGCCTACCTTCCCGCTCTCCGTTATCCGTTCACGGAACCACGATAGGATAGGTTGGGTGGCCTGAGATGTTAGCGCCATCCTCATATTATTATCCAATCACGTGGTATATAATTCTTTTTATTTACTAATGGAAAAATGGGATTATATTATTATCCTAATTTTTAGGTGCCGAGATTTGATTTCCAAGATGAAAATGATTGGATTATTTATAAATGATAGGATTATTATTTTCTTATTATTATTTTTGTATTTAATTTTTTTTAATTTTTTAATTTTATTTAATAATTAAAGAAATAACTATTAATAAAATTATATATTTTTTAATTTTTTTTAATGATTAAAGATGTTAAAAAAATATTAAAAATAAAATAATAAAAAAATAAAAATTTCTCAAATAGTAATAGGATAGTGATAGGGTAGAAATATGCAAAATATTTTATCTTTAAACTTTTCTTACGGATCACATACTGTACGAAGTCAACGGTAAAAAGGGATGCGTCATCTACGCTGCCTTGTAAATAATTTTTTTTTTTTTTTTTTTAAAATGTATTAAATCATGTTAGGTCAGTAGTGTGCAAAGTATATTCTCTATACCAGTCATTGAAAATACTCTGGTTACCTAGTATCAATAAAACTAAATGATCACATTTTTTTTCATATATTTTTTTTATATTCTAAAAAATTTTAAAAAAATTAATTCAAAAAATTATTAAAAATTATTTTCTTAATCATTAAGTTAAAAAAAAAAAGTGAGCATCTCGAGACATTTTATCGGTGGCTATAAAAATAAACTCCCTAATTATTAGATTTCAAAAACCCACTCTTAAACAGTGTTTTCATATAGTTATTCTTGTAAACGTTTATTTGGAGTTGGTTGCTAGTACCAACCATCACTTTATTATCATTTATACTTCGCATGCCTTGTGCACGAATTACAACAGATCATGTCTTTTGGATTGAGATGAAAATAAAGCGTCTCAAGATCGTCTGAATATCAGTATCTCAAAAGGAATTTTAGGATAAAAATAATAATTTTGTCTCAAAAAATATCTTTTAGGACGAACATTTATTAGACCGTTCAAACAACCATTTTTTTTGGGACGGTTAAATTTCATCCCAGAAAGGAGTTCAAACGCCAATAAAAAATGTTCGAATGTATATGTATGTTTGAACGTATCCTACATGAGTAGTCAATCGATACTAGTCCGTTCGACCAAATAGACACGAGAGAACATTCGAATAAACAAATTGATAATTGAATGGAAATTATATTTTTATAGATTGAGTAAGATGTTCGAACATATAATGAAAGGATCGAGCGACTTGCTAGTTAACAGACGTTCAAACAGTATCATGCGATGTTCGAACGGTTGTTTCCAATGTATCTATGTTCGAACATTCATGGTTAATATTTTTTTTTTTAAAAAAAATAGGCATAATTAAATAATACTTAAAAAAATATATTACAAATTGTTTAATACAAATAAAACTAGTCATAAGTTCGAACTAAATAAATAAAATAGTAGTAATACTAATAATGTTATCCGTACAAAACTTTATAATTAAATCTCAAAATCTATGCAAAACACAAAAATCAATTGCATAGAGGCCCCGAACTGTTGCATAAGTATCTGTATTTTGAGTTGCATCTCTCTCCTAAACTCTTCTTATTGTTTCATGCGCATCTCCATGTCTGCTTGTTTCGCCAATTGAGCCTCTAACTCATGCTATCAGTCGATTATTTGATTCTAGAATTTGCATTTTCTAACGCTATAGAAGTACTTGACGTTGGGGAAAAACTAGAAGGCTTTACACAACGACCCAAACCCCCCCCCTCCAAATATCTTGAATGTTGATGCATAAATTGTGTAAAAATTCAAACATCACTTGTTGAAAAATTTTTATCTGACACAGCTTCAGTACGTAGGGCATCCATTATATCTTACACACAACATAAAGTAATTAATATTGTCACAAATATTCAAATATGTTTAATTAAAACAGATTATAATACTTACATAATTTTCACGAGCATCGGGATTAGTCAACTCTTCATTACGATCAGTATGTGATGCATTATATAATTTTGTCAGATCATAATTGGTGTCTGACTCTTGTTACAAGAGATATTGTTAAGATATAAAGTCAATATTAAAATTAGTACCTCCAAAAAATAAATTATATAGAATAAAAAAATAAAAAGTATATTACCAATTTCAAAGAGAGGTGATGGAAAGATCTTGATGCTACATGATGATGAATCTTCAACTTCGATCTATTTATTTTATTTATAGAACTTCGCTCATGCACATAAGTTGTAAATATTAGTAAGCGAAAATTATAAATAGGACACGTAAAGAATTCATTTAATTTACCTTATATGATGAATCTTCAAACATGTCGCAACGTTTTTCCCAATCGAAATGTTGGACATCCAGAAAATGATGCTGGCGTGTATCTTTCTTATTCTTATACTTATTGTAATGATATGACACCTTGTTTTATACATGCAGAATGCATTACATATAAACTCATCGAAAGTCTTATACTCATCTCTTTAACCAAAATCTAGTTCGAAATCATTATTGAAAAAATATATACACAGATATTATCACTTGAAATATTAAATAATATTAATATAAATTCATTATTTAAATATTACGTACCAAATAATGTTTTTTTATAAACTCTTTCATAACTTGCGGGACTTTATGCCATAAACTCGTAGCCAAAAGTGCACAAGTCTGTGTAAGAGCACCCATATGCGATGCAAGCCAAGCTGCTCGTTGTCCCTCGCCTTCGATATGTTTGCTAGGGATGTTAACCTTAATCTTACCCACTTTAAGATATTTCTCCAACGTCACGCATCTAGTAGTGCCTCAACCTTGACGAGATTATACTGTTAACTCTATAAAATATTTAGTTATTTACCTCGTATCAATTATCAATTATCTTAATTGAAAAAAATGAGTATTAGATTAGATATTTACATTGTTCTGTAGAGTCAGTCTCTAGTAATGAATCAGACAGAGAGCTAGGAACAGGTGGAGATGGGATAAGAAATTTCTTCCTCTTCGGTGGCATAATTTCAAGATACTGTGTAATGTGAATACAAAATTGGTCAATCATCGATATCAGTTTTATTTGTAAATTTGCTCTCATCATCTGTAGATATTTTAGATGACTCAACATTTTGTTCAACTATCGCATCAACAATTTTAGACTCAATATCTTCCCTATGTAATGTGATCATCTCATACTGACTCAAATTCACAAATAAGTTAAAGACGGGTTGATTTTTTTGGTATGCTTCTTTAGTAAAGATATCATCTTCTTCTTCATCCTGTCTCTTCGCTTTAGGAATAACGTCATATATATTTATTAGAGAAAACTATACATGTATTTTTTTTCGTAAGTTTGAGTTGTAAAGAGTGAAAAGTTCATGATAGATGAGGGTAATTCACCGATGAAATTAAATGGAATTTAGCATGAGAATTTTCATTTATTGAAATAGTAACATAATTATAAAATAGCATTATAACTCGGTTTTTTGTTTTTAAATTTCAAAACCCAAAAATCCCAAATAATGTTAGTAAATTACCTAAAGAAAAAGTTTATTTTATATTACTGTAATTTTTATAATATTGCTTGAAAATGAGATAAGATGAAAAATAAAAAGAGTGAAAGTCATGGATGAGGTTTATCTTAGAATTCAAATTATTTCAAGTGGGTTGGGTTCAAATACAAAGGTCTAAAGCCCAAACATGTCCCAAATCTCTTGGCCCAAAAAAACAAAAATCTCCCAAGTCTCTTAATCTTGTATATTTTTTGGAATGACTTTGTTATACATCAGTAACTATTCATCCTAATACCTTACACTTGACAAATTTTTTTTTTTATAGAGTGTGAGGTGTGGGATAGTAAATAGTGGCTGATGAGAATATTAATTCTTTCTGGAAAATGCAAAATTGATTGAAAATATTAAAGAATCATTTGAAAAATAATATCCATAATTCGTTTAATTATTATTCATATACCATATTTTAATATGACACCAAGTAGTTAACATAGAAACAAAAATTACAAATAACCTTTTAATCATTTGCTCCATCATTTGTTTCATGTCATTGAACAATTAATGAGAGGATTATGATTAAAATGTTTATAAATAATATAATTCCTTGATTATAATATTGTTATGGCCTCAAAGGTTCAATAAACGAGCTGTCTTACCAAATTAATCATTTTCAGCCAAACCATAAGACCAAAATTTCTAAGAAACTTAATAAGAAAATCCCTAAAACACTTCGGTCGACATGACCCTCAAGACCCTAAAAATATGTAAGAGTCCCCAAAAATGATCTGATAAATTTAAAAGTAGGCCGAATTGGTGTATAAGGTACCTTTGGGGTTTATCCATGAACTTGGAGAGAGAGAGAGAGAGAGAGAGAGAGAGAGAGAGAGTTAAGGTATTATATATATGCGCATTGTCAAGCACTAATTATTATGATTACAGATCAATAGCATAGATGTAAAGTACTTATGATTGCTCTCATTTATATGGAAATGCATATATATATATATATATATATAATTCATTTTATATTTAGTGGGCAATATCATGTCTGCAGGGCTCTATCTTATAACCTGCACTTAGTCAATTCATCATGTGTCTAAACATGGTGGTGGCCGGTGTAGTTGGTGCTGCTGTTTTCTTCTGAATTTAGTGAACTCATTTCTCAATTATTATTGAATAAATTATTAAGTTTTAGATCTTTTTCTTGGGATGGACTTTGTATAATTTTAATCCCTCAATGGAAAGCGGCCCCCATGCATGCAGGTTTTGTATAAAAGTATACACTTTGAGACAATACATTCTCTATGATGGGACATATAGAGTTGACTGCCAAAAAACTAAACAAAATATTACGAGTTTTCACTCAAACTATTATGAGTTAAATCTTGAATAATTAAGAAATTGTATATTAACTATTAAGATTAGAGCAAACCACTTGCAAAGTACAAGTTTCTTTTAGGTCTCGTTTGTATATAAAAATACTCTCAATTCATCTCATCTCATTATTATAATTTTTTTAAATTTTTATATAAAATATAATAAATAATTTAATTTTTTTAGATCCTAAAATAATAATAATATTTTATTTAACTTATTTAAAACCATCTCATCTCACTATCTAAATGAGTCCTATAGTTTGAGGATGTAATTTATAAAGCCAGACCAGAACTAGCTGGAGGGGGCTATAATCCCTTTCCCCTCAGGTTTTATTTTTAAAAAACCATATTACTATTTTAATTATAATATATATTACCTATATTTTAACATTTAATTTATATTTCCTATACAGTTTATTTTATATAGTTTTAATATTCCTTGCATAACATATATATATATACATGATATATATAACTTCAAAATAATATATATATTCTGTAAATTAATAAAGTTTAGTCCATATAAAAAACTAGATTGGGTCCAATTAATATAATATGAATTAACCCAAGTCCATTTATTTTTATAACTCACAGCTCATTTAAATAATAGAAATAGATAATAATTAAGAATAAGATGGTATTGATCAATTACTTTTATTTGGATATATTGACATTGTGGGTTTTCTTAATTTCTCCATATTAATATTTCCTTTCAAATATATAATTTCTGATTGACTGATCTTGTAAATCAAAAGAAAAACTTTTCAAATTTTTTTGTAAAAATTCACTCATAGATAATTTTCAAAATCTAAAAGAAGCCGAGGCTCCATTTTGACAGTTAAGTAATATTTTATTTATAAATTTTTTAAACTCTAAATTAGGGATAATATAGATTTATATTAATATATTTTAATCACAAATATATATATATATATATATATATATATATTTTCATCTATGTACTTCGACCCATCTTGATAAAACCTTCTGGTTTCGTCCCTAGCTAGTTATAATGTGTCAATTTCAGAATGTGAAGTAGTACCACTGCAAAATTCTAAGATTTTGAGAGTGCAAAATATATATTAATTTCTAAAAAAGTTTTTGTTAAAGGAAGTTGCGCTTATATATGGCCGTAATTGTCAATTTTCCAATGAAATACAGGTAAATTAATTAAACTATTTCCAAATCAATTTGCATACCATGACTTATGTTGCATTGATTTTCCGATCCTAGAGTAACTTCAATGGAAGATGCATGAGTTTGAGACTATATTACTGTACTATGTATTATGACAAGTTAATATGAACTCAAAAACTGAATTTAAAATGTAAATGTTGTGTTGGCCTCTCTTTAAAAAGTTGGTCTTTTTATATGGGTCCCAGGCAGCCGTGTGCTCCATTTATTTTTTCAAAGAAACTGTATAAAACTTGCACATGACTTAAGACTATACAAATTATTTTCTATGTCGTAAGACTTATTAATTACTCAATAGTACATATAGTATAACTAGTAATACTGCTACTAGAGCACCATCAATATAACACTATATTGTAATGTTGTTGATGTGATAAACATGTATTCGAGTCATGATTTGATCTTTAAATTTTTATAACTAACAGATCATGTCTGTCACATCAGGGATGTTCCGTGAGTGTTAAAATTGGTAGAATTACTTATTTTTTATTGCTTTTTATTCTTGAAATGCCCTCTTGTGCATGTCAATATATCCTTCTTCCATTCTTTATAATTGGTTGAAAAGTCTTTACTTTTAAGAGAAATGGAATAAGTCAAATATCGAATACAACTTCATATATACATTGGTTGTGGTTGAATGATAAAGGGAAACTAGTGCTTAATTCATTCGAAAAAAACTAAATTATCCTTTGGCAACCTACTCATGAACTGAGCATATATATATATATTCTAATCATTTTCACTAATATATATAAATTTGACACTAAGATCTCATCATGTTTTACTTTCCAAGATTCCCAACTATAGCTATGTGAGTACTAAGGTAGACAGCAAAACTAGGTTTGATACGACGTTAATGGAGGATGTATACATAAAATAATGTACTAGGAATGATAATATATATATATATATATACATATATATATATCACACACATATATAATAATCAAGAACAATAGTAGCTAGAAAGAGGGTATAAACTTTCTAGTGTTCCTAAATGAGCCCTAATATTATAATGATCTTCTCAAACCCACAAAACATAGCGTGATCATTCATGCATTGATCTACCCTTCCTTGAGTTCCTTCACTAATCGGCCTTGCAGTCCGACAGCTTTTTCCCGTATTACTACTGCATGCAACATCGAAGGGGAACAATGAGTTTTTGGTTGAAAACGAAAAACTATTATCTATAGCTAGAACTGATCATGATGATCTTTCACGGCCATTATATATAGATGCACACCCCACAAATCGATCCTATGCCCCGCCATTAATGATATATATTACACTACAAAAAAATTGCTTAATTGTAATCAATTATTACCTGTAAAAATGATTATTTTCTGTTAAAATGAGTTCGTTTTCGTTGTAACTAGTTATTCTCGTCGCAAATAATCCATCACAAATACTCTTTTTTTATTGTAGAATTACTTATTATTTGTATATAGGATTAACATTAATATGATGACCCTTATAAGAGCTTTCACACTAGTACTAGTTTAGCCATTTTGCATATAAAAGCAAATATTAATGTTAAATATAGTTATGCATGAGTTGTGTAACCGCCGTGTACTTGGCCTTTTGAAAAAGAGTATGGTCTATCATTAATTTTTTTTTTTTTTTTTTTTTTTTTATGTAGATCTCAGATTTACTCACATTTTCAAAAATAGTGTGCGGCACTTGCGCTCTCTATATGTCAACATGGCTAACAATGTGTCAACATAAGATCTTTAATAAAATATGTAAAACACAAAACTAATATACGCGTGTTACGATATATACACCTCTAAGGTTTGGATGTTTTATTCATCTAGCTAAACTTATTAATTCTTTCCTTTTCCAGCCCTCCATTTCTTTAAATTTCTCATATTCACACTCTCATTAATAAAAACATCATATTAAGTCTATAATATTATGAGAATATTGCATTTTAATAGAGAAAAAAAAACTCATGCTTGAAAAAGGGTAAAAAGCTCCCAAAAACAAAAATATATAGAGAGAGACATTGTAATCACATTAGTATAGGTGGGATATCGCAAATTAATATTGAAAGATATGAGGATATTCAAATTTATTGTGAGTTAGGAGATAAATATACTTTTTAAAATGAATAAAAGGAATATATAAATGATGTATATAGAGAAAAAATAAAAAAGCTGATCATGTAGAGTACATGTCAAAATTAGTTACTAGCTAAAATTATTATTATATAGTTAGGTATTTTAGATAGGAATTTCAATGAAGTAGTAGTAGCTAGCATTGTGTGCTCTTACTCCTAATTGCAGTATATGATTCTTAAGAATCTGACTAGTCTTGAATAGTACTTTAAGTGTTAGGCCTCGTTTAGATAGTGAAAGTGTTTCATCTCATCTCATTTCATCATTACAATTTTCTCAAATTTTCACATAAAATATAATAAAAAAATTCAAGTTTTTCAATTAATCCTAAAATAATAATAATATTAAAAAATAATATTCTAACAATATTTTATTCAATTTTCATCTGATACCATCTCATCTCATCTCGTCTCATGATTGTCCAAACTGCACCTTAGTTAATTTAGTTGATAATGTAATATTGTGGTACAAACGTAATAACTAATTTCTCTCATGTTGATCTACTCATTGGCCTGGTGAACTTTCCGGCCTCATAAAAATGCACTATAAAATTGAATAATTTATGCAGGAAAAGGAGAATGAGATGCTTGGACAAATAAAAATAAATAAATAAATAAATAAATATTGAAATGTATAATTAATAATTTAGATTATCAAAATTAATTAAGAGATATAAATATAATAATTGAGAGTGGAATATGGAAAAAAAGAGAGTGGTTGGCCCTTAATTCAGATATAGAAAGCCACTACTGATCTCCCGCTTCTAATTCAAGAATATATAGATCAAATTAATGAATCGATCGCTTCACTTGAAAACGACCCAAATGAATACCACTAGCATGAGCAGTAGATCGATCACTATTATTTGTGGCATTTAATTTGGTGGTGGAATTCCTTTATACCACAACCTCTCCTTATATTAATATGATCTGTTTATAAATAATAATTAATTAGTAAAATGATGATCGATCATCATCAGATACATAGATAGATAGCTAGGTAGGTAGGTAGCTAAGCTAAGCTTCGAACATATATCAATATACCCACGATCGATCTCATCAGGAATTTATCCTCTTTTTTACCTTAAATATAAAAGGCCATGACTCTTTTCTGAGCTTGGGAAAGTCATAGGTAGCAGGATATGCTAAACATGCGGATCTCTCTGTTATTCAATTCAAAGGCGGAAAAAAAAAAGGTCCCAGAAAATGAGAACTCATTTCAGTGGAATCCCACGTCATGAATATCAATGTTTATCCTTCTGATCAAGCTCTGGGAACAAACACAACACAGATATGATCAAATACAGAGAGAGAGAGAGAGAGAGAGAGAGAGAGAGAGAGAGAGAGAGAGAGAGATCAGAGAGAGCATGATCCCTTAATTATAAACTTGAATTCTCCAATATTATTTCCGCCTGCCTGTTACTTTCAGCTGGTTTTCGAAGAAGTGATCAGTCTTTCTAGTTTTTCCATTATTATGAAGACACATGATATAGTTAGAGGTCGTGAAAAAAAGCCAACGATCAATTCTGTGCATCAAATCCATCTTTTCTTCTTTCTTAATTTGTTTTTCATAAAAAAAGAAAAAGAAAAAAGAATGGCCTTGCATTTCTCTCTTTTGGCGTACGTAGTTGATCAACCTTGTCAACTGAGTAACGCATTGCTCGCGGAGATCAGCCCTAAAATAAGAAAATATACTCAACCATATATACCTATTTTTATTTTCCAATTGGATCTTACTTGATTATTATTTGATCTTTCGAAGTGGTTTGGAGCTTACAGATTTATTTTGATCCAGGCGCATGAATCTATTTATTTTAATTCTCTGAAGGATTCTAAACCATAACTCATATACATGATCATGTACAGCTCCTTATACATACATGATTATGGTAAATTAGTTCGTGGCCATAGACTGCGGGATCCCATAGCTCAAGAGCTCAAGGCCGAAACAATCTAGTGCATGCACAAAAATTACTTCAATGCTTCTCAATATATCGCATTTTCAGGCCTATGTATAATATTTAGTTTTGATAAATACTTTAGTCACAAAAGAATTACATAAAAATAATCCCACAAACTAACGTGACATGACATGATTCGTCAAATCGTAAAGTTATTTTTATTATAAAGTAGATTTAACGGATGACATGAAACTATATCAATTTGTAGAATTATTTGTATGTAATAATATCTTTATAATGCCTATAGCTTTTCTCTTTAGTTTTTATATGGCTTAAAACTTGTAAATGCAGAATTTCAAGTTCAGCATATTTCGTTTATATGGCATTGATCTTTTGGGTTGATCAACTATTCGATTGACAAATGATGCCTTAATTTCAAGCTCAAACTTTTGTCTCTAATATTAATTGTATACGTGATGAGTGGACATGTGTCGATGAACTTGTGCTGAATGACTTTGCATGCCCATTACACCGACCTTCTAAAAAATTAAGACGTTTCACTTTTTGACTAAGCACTGAATTGACCAGTTACTCTATTATATATATATATATATATATATATATATATATATATTATATATATATATATATAAAGCTTAAAATTACTAGAAACGAACTGTTTGATTTATATTTTACGTGTCCCCATCATCATATCATTTTTTTATATGAGCCACACTGACCAATGTTGGGAAGTTTGAGAGAGACACAGAAATTTTCATAATATATTTATGTAATCCACTCCTGACTTTTATGAACTCCATGAATTAAGCTTGAGGATCGGTTCTCACCATTATAAATATGGGGACGTTACCATTTCAAAGCCCCACAAGACTTTTGAAGAAAAAGCTCTACTATTGCACAACATATCAAGTGATCTCAATTGATCACCACTCTCTAGCTCCCTTCTCTTTCATGGCAAACATGTCAGATCCTCTTGTAGTTGGGAGAGTTATTGGAGATGTTGTTGAATCGTTCTCCCCTACTGTAAGAATGACAGTGACTTACAACTGCAACAAGCAAGTATATAATGGGCACGAGCTCTTTCCTTCGGCAGTATCCATGAAACCTAAGGTTGAGGTTCATGGAGGTGATATGAGATCTTTTTTCACGCTGGTATATATATAGATTCATGTATCCTTTCTTTTTATGTTTTGATCTTAATTAATCTCTGTGATATGATCCTCTTCTATGATTGAATCTTGTTTTGTATGCATGGCAGATCATGACTGACCCAGATGTTCCCGGTCCTAGTGATCCATTCCTGAGGGAGCACTTGCACTGGTATTATCCTAGAAAACATCTCCCACCAGAGATATAAAAAGGAAAATTCTGCTTTTTTTATTTTTATCTTTCTTTTCTTTTGGTTTTACAGAAAGGAAAAGAGACTGTAAAAAGGCAGAACCCTTTAATTTCCAAGTTATGATGGAAAAAGACTTCAAGCTAGGCATGCATAATGTCAATTTGAGCATTTCCACCCTAACACAACATTTATATGTATTAACTGAAATTTCTGTGGTAACCAAAACACTTCTTCTATCAGTAAAAGGCAAAATAAAGCATATATCCATGAAAATTACCAAATCTTGTTTTTATAATTATTTTCATGACTAAAAGATTTCAGAATTTCCTGGTTTTTCATTTTTTTACTACACGTACACCAAACTGGGAAGAAAGAAGCTAATTAATAGTTCTATCTTTTCACAACTATTTTTAACTTGATCATCTTTGCATGCAGGATGGTGACAGACATCCCGGGCACCACGGATGATACATTTGGTAATTAGTTCTCCTAATTGAGAGAGAGAGAGAGAGAGAGAGAGAGAGAGAGAGAGAGAGAGAGCATATGCTTAAATAATAGTAATTAGTACTCTTGGTTAATTTTTGGGTTTTAATCGATACACAGGAAGGGAGGTGGTGAACTACGAAATGCCAAGGCCAAACATAGGGATACATAGGTTTGTGTTCCTCCTATACAAGCAGAAAGGCAGACAGACAGTACTGATGAACCCTAATATCCCTCCTGCAAGGGACCGCTTTAACACCAGAAAGTTTGCAGAAGAAAATGAACTTGGCCTTCCGGTGGCTGCTGTGTTCTTCAATGCCCAAAGGGAGACAGCTGCGAGACGACGTTGAAAACAAGCTACCACAAATAAAACAGCTAATTAAGACAAGTACTACTACATTCAGCATCGATGTACAATTATTTTGGAAGCCAGCAATGATCGATGCTGGTTAGAATAAAGCAGCTAGCAGGAGTGTCAGTTGATCAGAGACTGTACGTCTTAATACACACTAGATCAATAACAGACCACAAACACAGGCCAGCTGGCTTTTACACTACTTCCACCACTCTTCTTCCAGCTTTATGGCTTTATATATATAATATTATGGTTTGTAACGCTTAATGGCCAATCCAAATATATATATATAAATATATATATATATATATATATATATTCTTATTGACTTGTTTTATAGTTTTTGGTGGGGGATGGGGAGGAGGCTGATCAGTGGGCCGGGACGTTTCAGAACTTTTTTTTTCTGGTGGTGGTGATAAGGCGGGGGCGGGGGCGGGGGTCATGGCATAGTTATCACACACCTAGCTATGAGTGCTGGTTCTACTTCTCACAGCTTTGTATAAATGTTTTGTCTTTGACAGCCTAGCTAGAGATCTTGGGTCAAAAAAGTACTGTATGCGTCTAATTTCAGGGGAAAGGAAAATGATATTTTGTATATAAGACTAGCTAACGCATGTCTATTTTGTATAAACCTTTTAAAAAAATAGTGATACTAAAAAATTAAAAAAATATATATATATATATATATTTTATGGTCACTACAACATAACTGTTTTGGTTGGGCAAAGTTTTTTTAGCAAAAAATGTCATTAATTTTGGTCACAAACGAGCTAGCTAGTGATCATTTGCAACCAAAATAACTTTTTTGTGACAAGAATTCTGGTCCATTAATAAAAAAAATTTTGTTGTTCAAAAGACTTTCGTACATGTGATTTTCGCATGAGCACAAATTTCATTGAATGGAGTAGTCTCAACAGGTAAAATTTTGGACATGCCATACAAAGAAATCCTAAATTGATTATGCCGAATAGGTGTGGCAATATGTGATAGTACCTGTGCACCCCATATAAACATGATGACACAAATAAGCGTGTTTGGGTTTTATATAAATGAATTTGGATCAATATAAGTTGACTCAATAAGACACAATTAATAAACGGTCAACTACGAGCTAACTTACAAAATGCCCGCAATTAATCCACATAATCCGAATAAATCCTATCTCCAAGGATGACACTCAACTTCCATTTTCAAATTCTATAAATGTTTTATTTATGCCAATGTTGTTGTTGGAATATTACAATATTAATGATATTATTATTTTACTACTTAATATCTCAAAACATTAATATTTGTTGTGTTGGTATATAATTTTTTTTTTGGAGATATTAACTATCATATATATGACTATTAATAATTCTAGATATTAATGGTTGGAATATTGATTAAAACATAATTTATTACGAATGAATGATTTATATATAGTTATCATTGTCTTATACATGCAATTATGTTAATTAGGTCCAAATAAATATATAGGTTAGCTCATCCCACTTGTATGAAACGAGTAGTGTTCGAGTTAACCCAATTGAATTTATTATTAAATGAGTTATACAATTATCTAGTATGGTTAATTTTTTGTAATAAATCCACGAACGAAAAATATTGTTTTATGGGCGTATGGGCCAAGTGAGAGAATGTTAGAGTTTTATTAAAACTCAATGTCCCACATATTCTTATCTATATGAGTTATAGTGGGATACAAATACCTCTAGATCTCATGATGACCATAAGTCTCTTTAAGTATCGAGAGAGTTAAGGGTTCTCACCTACAACATAATCGTATCTCTAGCCATCGGGAGACACTCAAAGGTAAAGTTGTTAGAGTGATCATTTTTTCATAGTTAGGTCATATTCTCTATCGAATTGTAATCAGAGATGTATGTTTTCTAACTATTATTATTTAATGTTGTGGATTATAGAAAATTGAAGATCCTAATATTTATATTTTTATGTTAAAATATTTAACAATTAATTCTAGGAAGACTAGGCTTGGTGAAATATGCAAGAATAACATGTATATCCTAATAATTACAAAAGACCGACCATTTCTCATAAATATATAGAGTACAATTAGAGTATGTAATAATATTTCACCATATTCTCCGTATAACATTCTATAAATATTCTAGTATATAAAATCTAGGTACTAAATGGAAGCCAATTAAGTAGGTCATTTCGATTTAGGACCCTTCCAACAGGATGTAGTGTAAAAACCACTTTTATAGTTTTCAATCTCCAATCATGATACATGCCCAAGTTATGGAATGCATTTTGGGGTGACATTTTGGTGAAAGGGCTAATGAAGACTGAGTTTGTGGTGAGCTATATATGATGTTTGAAAAATAAAGAAAAGAGCCATTTCTAAACTCCAATAAATTATGTTGATGAAAAATAATTTTATGATGCTTATTATTCAGCCGAGCCATATATATATATATATATATATATATATATATATATAAGATATATATACACACACATCTAGACTTTTACTAAATAAGGATCATTACTCCTACCAGGACTCAAAACTCCTTACTTTCTAAACTACTATATGCAAAACCCACGTAAAAATAAATAAAGACCAAATAAAGTAGACTTAAATTAAGACTAGTACTCAAATAGGACAAAATTGACTCTAACTCCTGCTAGACCAAATGGACTCTCTGGCTTGTACTAGGATTCTTGTTGAGGTTTACGATCAAACTCTAGCATTCCTCCCCCACATCATGGCCCTTATCTTCAAGGAAAATCTTTGAAAATCTCTTTCTCAATTCATCTACATCATTCTAAGAAGTGGTGGTCCTATTGTTGTCGTCTCCATCACAAGACACCTCTAACAAAAACAATTTTGCACATTTCCGGCCTTGAAAAAACTGTTCATCAAAATAAAAACAAGGCCTACATTCCCTTCGATCTTTCATTTCTTCAAATGTTAGTTTCTTAATAGATGGTGTTTTTCGACGAGTTAAAGTTCTTGATAGCAGTGGTGGAGGATTTTGTGTGCTTTGAAAGTCAGCAACTGTGCATTTTTTGGATCACTAAACCTTTGAAATTAGATTTCGATGTTGGGCTTGCTATTTGGCCTCATATAACCTTCCCAAACCAATTGCCAAAGTGAGAGTGAAGGCCTAACGGCTTGGACGTCCACATTTAGATTCTCATTCAACCCGCTAATGAAACATTTGGTTTGACGCTCATATGCATGTTTCCTCACCTTTGCTAATAATCTCGCAAACTGGGATTGAGATTCATGGACATAACCTGTTTGTGTCAGCTTTGATAGGTCACCAAAAGAATTTTCATACATAGTTGGCCCAAGTTGTTAGGGACTACCTACAATCCTTGCCTGGAATAAGAACAAATCACAAAACACAAAGAACAAGAACCAACTCAAGAACAAGAACTGATCAAGATTTAATTAGAAACCTTGAGGATAATTTTCGAGGAATTCTCAACCACCAAGAATAGTTCAACACATATCATTGAATGACTCAATACACTGAACTCTTCCCTCTTATATTCCTACGGGAATTGTTCTTCCAAAGCAATAAAACACACTGTATAAGCAAAATGCAACACATTACATTCTTCAATCACAAAACGCACCATCCCATTTCATGAAACGCAACTTACAAGATATTAAATGCAAACCCATGCTTCCCACACAAAACTCATAATTTCATTAATTTTTAAAATGCCCTGTATAACCTTTCCACTTCTTCCCATGGTCATTAATACAATTGGTGCCCTCCATGATAGACCATTCCCTCTTCAAGGCATTTTCTCAAGTTAATTGGGACTTTACAAATATGTCTATGCAGTTTAAGGTAGATGGAAAGAAGTTATCATTGTAGGGGTTGTATTCTGGAGGGGTAGAAGTTGAAGCAAGTGTGAAATTGTTAAAGTCTTCCTTTGTTAGGAAGCAAGGCTGGCTATTACAATTCATAACAGTAGAAGGAAGTGTAGAAGGTACTAGGACTGCCTCCAGTTAGAACGTTTGATCATCAGATTCTGTTGAAAGATGGGACTCGTATCAGTTAGACCTTATCGATACCCCCTTACCAAAAATCTGAAATTGAAAAGAAAGTGCATGATCTACTGAAGAAAGGAGTCATAAGGCCTAGTCAAAGTCTATTTTCCTCACCAATGCTGCTAGTTAAAAAAGCTGATGGTAGTTGAAGGATGTGCATTGACTACCAAGCCCTTAATCAAGAAATCATAAAAGAAAAGTTTCTTATACTTGTCATTGATGAGTTGCTTGAGGAATTTTTTGGCGCCAAAGTCTTTTCTAAACTTGATTTAAGGTCAGGCTACCATTAAATAAGGGTGAAGGAAGAAGATATAGTTAAAACAACATTTAGAACTCATTAGGGCCTCTATGAGTTATTGGTGATTTCATTTGGGCTCACCAATGCACTTATCACATTTCAAAGGCCGATGAATGATGTCTTTAAACCCTATATCAGGTTCTTTAGAAGGTTAATTTAGTCCCTTGGATTTTGATCACCGTTTCACACCTTCCTTGACTCAGAATTTTATCACCATTGGCCACTTTAACTTGCAGTCTAGGATCTTTAATGATCCTCAACTTTGCTGCCTCTACTACCAATGGATCTGCGAAGTTATGAGCGCTTCCTAAATCCATAAGAATCTCCACTGAAAATGAGCCAATCTTTCCTAGCAACTTCATAGCATTATTACTAGAGTAGCTAGAAATGGCATGAATTGAAATCTTGAGTTTTTCCTCTACATTCTTAAGAGCTTCTTCAACTTTTTATACTGACTCAAATTAACTTGTGTACATTTAACCAAAGAATGAAGCATATTAGCAAGTTGATTTAACCTTTTAGACAGACCATGATGGCCTGCTGGTGGTTCACTAACTGCTTCTGCACCATTTCTTGCTGCTTCTGCGAACCTTCTTGATGAACATTCAATGCTACTGAATGCGTGCCTTCTGCCATCATAAGATTGCCTTCAACTGATACCACTTGTTAGGAATTGCCTGCAATCCTTGTCCAAAATAAGAACAAATCACAAAATCTAAAGAACAAGAACTAACTCAAGAACAAGAACTGATCAAGATTCAATTAGAAACCTTGAGGAGAATTTTCGAGGAATTCGTGACCTCCAAGAATAGTTCAACGTACACAGATCAATGAGTGAATGTGGCGCCCCCGACCTCTATGTACGGAAAATTTGGGAATCGAGATGCCCGGATAATAACAACATGATCATGCATCCCAATGATAGTGTCAAATGTGTGCACATGTAACAATGTACAATGAACAACACACTGGATAGATTAAATAAGTCGACTAAGTACCAAAATTGTTTAATACAAATTTACATAAGTAAAACGTTTAAAAGAATTATACAATTATGCCAAAAAATATAATACAAACCCCAAATAAATAAACAAGTGATCCCATATCACTCCTCAGGGAGAGCCGAATCCTCAAAATTTGCGTTACCATAAAACGGTACCGCAGGTAAATAATAATCCAAACAATCATTGAAAATAAAAATGCATTAATACAACCAACAATTATGCATGCATATGATGAAATATGCATTAGACCTAAAACAACATTTTTCTTGAAAATAAATATTTTCCAACGCACGCCAAAATTCTATTTTTGGCCCGAAATATTTCCATAAAACATTTTCCCAGAAAATGGCCCAAATCAATAATCTACCATTTTTCCAAAAAATGGCCCAATATCCATTTTAACCATATGCATCATGATCTCCCCTAGGGATCATCCGCACACCTTGCCTCCCTTCGTCACACCACGGATAACGACCGTGTGAGTGAATTTGTAACGAGCGATGCGCAGTTCTGCGCCCAGCTCGTTTGTGGCTAAGCATCCTCTAACCCTGCCAACAGAGGGGCCATGGAGTCGGCATAAAAGAGTTACCATCTCATTCGATCCCGTTGTCGCCCAGCGACAGCCCAGGGGACGTCACTCAGTATATTCCGCTCCTGAGTAACCAGTGAAGCTCCATCGAGATAATGCCCCATTTCGGCTTGGGGTCGTGATACACATGCACCCAAAAATCATTTTTCACATAAAAACCTAGTTTTCAAAAATACACATAAACATGTATGCAATCATGCGAAAACCCAGTTTTCATTTACAAACATAAACATGCGTGCAAATATGAAATGTACATGATACGACACAATATCCAACAACCAACAAATCACAATATAATCCAGTCACACAAACAACTCCATCCTCAAATCCATCCAACCCTCTTACTTCTCGGACTCAGTCTGACACAACCAACCAAATCACAGTAAAAATGAGTTAGTGTAAAAATACATTTAAATCACGAAAGTTCTTTGAGAAAATACTTACAGTGTTATAATATAATTTTTGAAAGATCATGGAGGTGCTAGAAGTGGCAGCACAACAATGTAACAGTGCAAAATGCACTATGGCCGTGGGTCTCAAAATGCTAGATTTTGAACGGGGACAAACGAAGACTTGAGATTACTAGGAAAGGGCTTAGGGATGTCGGTGAAGCTAATGGTAGTGGTGGTTGAAATCCAAAAAGCCCAAAACGGAAATGAAGTTGGATGGACTTCACCGGTGGCGGATTGGAGTTGAGGATGGGTGGGTTAGGTAGTTGGGAGGTAGCCGGTGATGTGGTGAAGAGGTGGTGGCCAATGGCGGCGCGATGGCGGCGAGCGAGCATAAGGGGTGCCACTGCTTGAAGCCGTGCATGGGGGCTCACGGCGACACGAGAGAAGTTGGAAACATGAGGGTATAATGGTCACCGACTGGAAGGGAAGAAAATGGGAGGGGCGGTGACGACAATGGGTGGCCCACAGCGGTGCGATGGTGGATGATGCACGGACGGGGAGAGAGAGAGAGGAGAGAAAGAAATGAGGAGAAAAAGAAAAGAAGAAGAAAAGAAAAAAGGAAAAAGAAAAAGTGAGAGAAAGAAATAAGGTTCAATCCTTACATCTTGGGTCACACAAATGATCCAATGAAAAAGATTTCAAAACAGTAAGTTAAATAAAATAATTTAAACGTAGTGATTAAATGAAAATAAAATAATTAAACCCAACAATAAACTAATTTAAAATAAAGAGTAATTTAAATGCATAACAATGATTAATATTAAGAAAGCATATCAAAATAATTTTCACAAATTAAAAATCATAAAAATAAACCAACGAAAAAAAATCCGATAAACTTAAAACAAGAGAACCAATATTTAAATTAATAAAAATAACCTTTCAATTAAAAATACACTAAAATGCGGGGTGTTACAGTGAATCAATACACTGAACTCTTCCCACTTATATTTCTATGGGAATTGTTCTTACAAAGCAAAAAAACACACCATATAAGAAAAATGCAACACATTAAATTCTTCAATCACAAAATGCATCGTTCCATTTAATGAAATGCAACCTACAAGATATTCACAAGCTTGTGCTTCTCATACAAAACTCATTGTAAAATGACCTTGAATCTTCAACAACAGACTTCAACAACAGAGAAAAAGCCACCGAAGTTTTGGGAGATGAAGTCATACGTATACACAAGAGTTGCGTAGAAGTTCCAGAGTTGTTGTTAATGCAAGAGTCAAGTTAGCCTGAGAATTTGTTACAAGGGATATATTAATGTAAGTGAAACTAATCATAAAATTAAATTCTTAATTCAAGTTAAATATCAGTTGCCTTTCTTTGGATAACCTAACCTGGAATGGTTTTTTCTTAAAGTGTTTCAAGAGGGATAATTTCTAGCTCATCACCAAGTAATTTTGGTGTCTTGATCTTTATTTTCGTACTATTTTATAATTAACTTGATGGTTGTGTCGACATTGCTTATTTTCTATATTGGTCATGATTTGCACTAATGTTTTAAATTAACTATTCAATTCTCTAAGTGTTAACTGGAGTCATAATAATATAATTTTCAAAGAGAATGCCAAAAAGTACTATGATAAATTTATTTATTTATTTTAGTTAGAATATTAACATAATGTATAATTTTATTTGTTGTTCTTTGATTCATGTTAAGATATCGTTTAAATAATTAAATCTAATGTTGAAGTTTTTTATAAGTAGTGATTTGACTTAATAATATAGTCGAGATCCTGGGTTCGAACATTATATATAATTAAGAAGAAGTCTCATCCGAGATGAGAGGTGAAACAAATAACTAGTGATATAGCTAGTGTTCGAACCAAAATCATATTTTTCAAATGTAATTATTTATTTTCGAAAGATAATATATTTGAATTTTGAACGTAACAAGTAGTTCGAACAAATATATGTTGTTTGAACTTACAACGTTTTACTTTCGTTAAAAAGCAAAAAGAAACACATGTATAAACAATTTTACACGATACCCATTGTTTAAAACCATTAAGTAGATTTAGAAACATATTAAAACATACGAACAAAACAAAATTAGTTGAACCATGAGAAACATCATACTCCTCTCAATGTCATCGACCAGGCTCGTTCGCAGCTTAGCTATTGCCCCATGGATCTTTGTGGGCACAACATCAATACTCGTAGCATGTATATCTATGTGCATAATATCAACGATGTCATCTGTGTATGCAGCTATTGTGGTCGATGTAGTAGGTCTCCTTGAGTTTGGATTACTTGTGCCCTAAGTAGGCTCTGACCGTTGCTGCCTATGGAGGTGGTCCGCTCTTTGCCCAAGGTGATATATTTAGTGGGCTGATTTGTAATTATCGACGCTCAGCCGGAGTCACCTCCACTATCGCAAACATAAGTAGTCTAGAGATGATTAGTGCATATGGTAGACTACTTCTGGTCAAGTACTGTGACTAAGCTCGGATTCGAGATAGGTAATATAGGGGAAGATCAATCGAATAGACTCTCACTAATCACAAAATGAATCTTGCCCAATCTATGTTGAAATTCATCTTTTGCTTCCTCAGGTCAATGTTATATGCGATAATCAATGCCAACATCCAAAAGAAAGCTATGCAGTCAACCTGTCTGATGCCTTTGCTGCCATGATAAGGATTTGTATCCTCGACCATCAACCGACGTAGCTCCTCTTCGAAAATCTCGTCCTTTGGAACAATATGCTTGTGAAAAATCCCAGCTATCTTGTCAGCTGAGGGTGTAATACTTACCCCCCATATAATGAATGTGAATGCCTCTTTAGCGACACACATCTCATTCACTACATGATAAAATTTGTACACCAGGTTAGGATCGGCAACCCTCAAGTGGTCATAGTTGGGACCCCATCCCTATTAGTAAATATAAACTCAATGGTCCTACCTTCCAAGATGACATCATTGAAGTCACTCAGCTAAACGACCTTCTTGGTAAGTATGGGCCTGGGAGGTCGGTTCAGTGCAGTCAATGATGTTCGATTAAATAGAGTCAATGACATTTCAATTCAGCACTAGACATGATGTAAAAAATTATGCTGATCAAAAAATAAAAATGAAGGTTAAGATTAAATAGGGTTGATTATGATACACTAGTATTAATGTAAATAGATTCTGTATTCTTGTTGTGGTTTGAATGGACGAAATTATCGTTTGAACTAAAGGCAGTGTCCAAACGAATAGAAATATAGAGTTTGAATGGACATACATGATCGTTCTTGTCTATCCTGGTTTTCTTTCTCGCAGAGAATGAATAGAATTATCTTACAACAATATGGTGCTTTCATTGTTACATCACTATACAATCTCTCAAACCTCGACAAGTGCAGTAACAATGAAAGACCCACTTTCTTCAGGAAAGTTCTCCTTTCATTCTCTGTAAGACAGAAATATTGTATAGACTTATTATCACCGGTGTTACAAGTTACAAGCTTACAAGATGACAGATAATAAATCTATACATGCTTCCTATCTTGTAGAATAAATTTGTTTAAAAAAAGTGTGGGTCTTCCATTGTTATTTCACTAGTCTACAACATCTAGAGTTCGAGAAGTGATAGCCTGAAAATTTTGACATATAAATGTTTACTTTGATTCTTTAAGTAAATCTAGGGAAATAGAAACATCATTTAGGAATTATCAATCCAATTGTACAGAACTAAACTTTTGTCGCAATACTAAAGTGTCGACATACCAGGTAAATGCATTATTTTATTATATTCATTTTTCTTATTTATATCGTCTAATAATTATGCTTCTTCTTGTATGAGACTTGTCAATAAAATAAATAGATCAAGTTTGAAGATCTACCATGGAGATGTGATTATAATAGCAGCATAAGAGGACCTGAGGAGGGGATTAATTAGCAATTCAATGCCAAAAAATGCTTCAAGAGATGCATATGATAATGTCTCAACAGTTTACGCCTCTAGTACCATCTCACACATATTTGGTAAATTGTTTTATAATATTTTGTATCATGACCCTCTTTGAGTTTAATTTAGTTTCAAAACAATTTCAACAATTATTGTATTATTTATTATATTTGAATTTCACGTTTGTTGGCTTGTATTCGAAAGACATACCATGCGTTCGAATGCGTAGCCTATTTTATGTTCGGAGCAAGCTATCCGCTATTTGAACATTATATAGAATGAATATAGGATATTCAAATAGTTATAATAGTAGTTCGAACTAACTATAGACTCACCAATTGAACGCGTACGATTTTCATTTGGACGAACATCACTTCTATTCAAACATATTTGAATAGTTACATAAATCTTTCGAACCATATATGGTTTCAATATTCAAACGGATCTCACTCATATTTAAACGAGTATCATTTTCATTTGAACACATATTACTTCTATTCGAACAACAATAGTGTTACCATATGATATTCAAACACTTGGGGAATACTCCAATCCATATATGGTCTCAACATTCGAACAAGAGAAATTTTATTTGCAGTCTCCACTTGGGGATTGTATGTGCATGCCCTTTATTAAATGAGAAAAAACATCATTTTAGGAGTGATATTTTTGTAATTTTAAAAATAAAATTACCTAAACTTGCATTGCAGTTCCCAAATGGGGACTGTACGTAGCATTGCTCTTCGAACAAATACCACCCTTATTCGAACGTATATTGGAATAAAGAACTTTCTTATTCGAACACATAACCCTTATTTTTAAATAGTTATAGTATACATTTGCACTATTTATGGTCTCAAAATTCGAACGCATATCACTCTTATTCGAATGGGCATGCATTCAATATTTGAATGACCTATCATTCTTTTGAACGTTTGCCAATCTATTTGAATGTGACTTCAAGTGTTCGAATACTAGCCTCACATCATAAACATTCTAACATTTTTTCTAAGTTCGAATGCTAGTTGGACGTTCAAACCGTATTTACTGAACTTTATTAAACGTTTAAAGTCCCTTCGAGCGGGTCAGGCAAATTTCACAACAAAAGATAGTTTTGGGATGAGCTTTTTTCCGTCCTAAAATGTCTTTTAGGACAAAGCTTTTGCAATGGATTAGGGATGATAAAATTTTCGTCCCAAAAGCCATTTTGGTACGAAATTCCCATCAATGAAAATCAGTAAATATGAAATAGAATATATGAGCACTTATCATGGATTGAGTTATTAAAAGAGTTAATTATAAAAAATTAATTAACTTAGAAAATGGTAAGGAAACAACTATTACACAATTCTCTAATAAAATATTATTATTTTATAATTCAAATCTATGAAATCAAAAGTAAATAAATATTTAATTAGATAAGCATACAAAAATTGCATAAAAGTGTTGTTTATATTATTTAAGAAAAATTCTACTCATCATCTTCATTCTCCACACCACACACCACACATAATTTATTTTATTTTATTTTTTATTTTTTTCCCATATCAAACGTGTGGTGTATGAATGATAAGTAAAAGAACTCAATTAATTTGAACGCATATTACTCCTAACTCAATTAATTTAGGAAGAATAAGTGTAATATATGATGTGTAAAATGATGAGTATCAAAGCTCACCATTTAAATGGGCATGAGAGAGATTATTTATGTGTCTTGGTACATCTCCTTTTCCGTGCACACCCGACCTGTGTGTACAAAACACATGTTACAGAAACCAAAAACCGGTAGGAAAAGAAAAGCATGCACTGTGCATACATACAAGATTTTAATAAGAAGGATCATTCTACACTCACTGAGGATTCCTACCGAGGAATCATCCCGAGACATGCAATCCTCCCTTTTCTTTTCTTTTTTTCATATATTTTTTTAATTCCCTTAAACATTTAAAAAAATAACACAATCGAAACCCATAATCGGGACCCATTCTTGGTAAGAGTAGCTTTTGCCTAAGAAGAAATTGTCTGTAAATTTCAATCATTCAGTGAAACTGGACATGACCTAGATCATGCCTAATAAAGTTTCCTTTAACATCAGTAATGTTAGTATTTTTTGATGGCTTTCAATAACACTACAGTGGACACAAATCTAACTAATATCCGAAAAAAGTAGAGTTCATTATTAAAAATATAATTTTTTTTAAGTGAGTTTCAAATTTGCTCAGTTTTTTTAAAGAGAGTGCGCGAGACTTGTATTCGCTAAGAATAAAAATATCATTTATCATTAAAAAACTATACACACACACGCACACACATATATATACACAAAGTCAGAGTCGATATAGTCTAGTTGGAGTTAGAATCCATTTGATCCTATTTGAGTTATAATCTTAGTTTAAGTATACTTTATTTGGTCTTTATCTATTTTTACGTGGGTTTTGCCTATAGTAGTTTACGAATTATGGAAGTCTGGAGTTCTGGTAGAGGTAGAGGTCCTTATTCAATAAAAGTTTGGTGTGTTTGTGTGTGTATCCCGATTGAATAATTCGCATCATAAAATTAATATTTGTCATCACCGTAATTTGTTGGAGTTTAAAGATACCTCTAAATATCTCAACCTATATTTTCCTTTATTTTACCACTACCATAGCTCATCAACTCAATCTTCCACTCTTTCACCAAAATGCCATCCCATCACGTGTTCCATAACTCGGGCCTATACCAACTTGGTATTAGAGTTGATCATGGCTTCACCATCCAACCAAGACCAAGAGGTCACCAGATTGAGTGTTGAGGTTCGCGACATCCGTGAACATTTGACCACTTCGAATTCCTGATTTGATCAGTTTGCAAAAGATCAGTGTACCCACTTATGCAATGGCTCCAACAACAATCGTCACTCTAATAGCTAGATAAGGGTGACTCGGCTCTGGAAGCAATGGATTGGATGGACCACAAAAAGTCAAGGAGGAATGACATCTAAGTTAGCTAAATTGGACTTTTCGAGATATAATCACATTGACGACCCCACCAATTGGATCCTATGTATAGAGTAGTTTTTCAAGTTTAGTGGCACTGCTTGCTATGGAGCAACAACTACATTTGGCAGCCTATCATTTAGAAGGGGATGCTCAGCTATGGTACTATATATTCAAGGATGACGAAGAGGGAGAGCTAACTTGGGAGAGCATAAAAGGAAGCATTACATGCAAGGTTTGGGCCAACTATGTATGAAAATTCTTCTGGTCACCTATCAAAGCTGACACAAATAGGTTCTGTCCATGAATGTCAATCCCAGTTTGAAAGATTATTAACAAAGGTGAGGAAACTTGCTCCTGAGCGCCAAACCAAATGTTTCATAACCAGGTTGAATGAGAATCTAAGGGTGGACATCCAAGCCACTAGAATTCTGTCTCTCACTTCGGCAATTGGTTTGGCAAGGTTATATGAGGCCAAACGTCAAACCCAACATCGAAATCTGATTTCCAAGTTTTGTGATCTAAAAAATGCATAGCTTGTTCCAGACTTTTAAAACACTCAAAATCCTTCACCACTGCCATCAAGAACCTTAACTCGTCGAAAACACCACCTATTAAGAAGCTATCACTTGAGGAGATGAAAGATCGAAGGGAACATGGGCTTTGTTTTAATTGTGATGAACGGTTTTTCCTGGCTGCAAATGTACAAAAGTGTTTTTGTTGGAGGTGTCTTGCGGTGGGGACAACAACAATAGGACCACTAATTCTTGGAAGGATGTAGATGAATTGAGAAAGAGATTTTCAGAGATTGTCCTTGAAGAAAAGGGCCATGGTATAGGGGAGGAATGTTAGAGTTTGATCTTAATTCTCAATAAAAATCATACTTAAAGTTAGAGTCCATAATAGAGTCCGTTTTGTCCTACATGAGTCATAGTCTTAATTAAAGTTTACTTTTTTTTATTGGGGCCAGGTGTCCAGGACAACGTCTTGACTAATCCTAGGGGTACAGAGGCCCTCAGCAAGGAGTCTCTTGCAAGTGTACCTCAGGTAATTCAATGAGAGAATCTCTCAGTACTCCTAGAAATTGTTTGCACAGGATTTGAACTTTCGACTTGAGGAGAGCATACCCCCAAACCCAAGACCTTTATACCACTTGAGCCAACCCATACCTTATTTGGTCTTTATCCATTTTCACGTGGATTTTGCCTATAGCAGTTTAGAAAATACGGAGTCTTGAATCGTAGTAGAAGTGGTTGTCCTTATTCAATAAAAGTCTGGGTGTACATATAAATATGGCTTGGCTGAATCGTTAACATCATAAAATTATTTTTCATCAATGCAATTCGTTGTAGTTTAGAGATAGCTCGATCTTTCTCTTCAATTTTCAAACATCGTATAGCTCACAGGCCAACTCAATCTTCATAAGCTAGCCCTTTCACCAAAACTTCACCCCCATCAGTACGCGTTACATAACTCGGGCATGTACCATGATTGGAGATTGAAAACTATAAAAGTGGTTTTTACACTATATCATGTCGGAAGGGTCCCAAAAAAAAAACAAAAAAGGAAACAAACTACGTACTTTGCTGCCGTTTAGTATATACCTAAAATATCATATTTTAGAATATTAATTTATAGAATCTTATATGGAGATTAACATGGTGATAATATTATTACATACACTCTAATTGGACTCTATATATTTATGAGAAATGGTTGGTCTTTTGTAATTATTAGGCACTATAAGAAAATTGCTTATTTATGGCCAGTTAATTTCAACGATATGACTATTTACAGTCAAAATGAGTCTGTTTTGGTCACAAATGATCTTTTCGCCGCAATTCAGTAGCCACAAAAACCCGTTTTTCTTGTAGTGAGGGTATATATCATGTACTTATTCTTGCATATTTCACCAAGCCTAGCTAGTCTTCCTACAATTAATTAGTATTACACATAAATATACAGTTTTCTCTCATATTTTTCATTTGGTTTCCTCCTAATTTGTGATCATGGTATTTCAGCCAAGTTTGATTCTTTTATTTATGACCCACCAAAGTATATTCTCAACACACTCCTAAATGGCACTGTGGCCGAGTTTGCTCCCCATTCCCACCCCTAATTATATATATATATATATATATATATATATATATGTATATATATATTCGCTTGTATGCAAACTCTCTTGTGTTTTTGGTCAATGGGCATGCATGGATGATCACTTTGTTTGGTGCCAACCTTTACATAAAAATAAGTATGTAGGGACTCCTATTATAATCAGATCGTCTGTCTTTATAATATTCAAACCAAAAAAATAAAAAAATAAAATTCTGAAAGCGCATCTCATCAACTCAATTATTGCTTAGATTGCTTCCTAGAATATATATAGCTTTGTTTTGTCTCTTGAGAGATGTAATGATAAAAGTTACAGACATGAAAACTGTACATGGTGGGTCATAAAATATAGGAAAAATGCTATTTTGCCCACTTAATTTGTCCCTGACCTTATTTTGACATCTCATGTATTTTAATTTTTTTTTAAATTTTTTTCTTTACCTAATAGTTAAGAAAGTGACTATTAGTGTTTTAATATATATTTTTATATTTTTTAAAAATGTTTTAAAATGATAAAAAAAATATATGAATAGAAAAAAAATTGAAAAAAAAAATGAAAAATGTCAATTTGGCCTAGCGGTCATTTGGAGCAGGCTACTTTGAGCGGCAGAGTAGCAACGCTCAAAATTAAGAGCCCCTACAGTCACCGTGGTGGGTCATAACCGGATGTTGTTAATTTTAGGATTCGGTTGTTTTTACAGATTAGATCAGATGAGTTGAAATTAAAATTAAAAGTTGAACAAAATATTATTAGAATATATTTTTTAATATTATTTTTATTTTGAGATTTGAAAAGTTGAATTGTTATTTTATTTTGTGCAAGAATTTGATAAAGTTGTAATGATTAGATGAGATGATATGCGATGAGTTAAGAGGAGTTGTGAAAACAAATAAGGCCTTAACGTCTTTTCCAATCAATGATCTTCAAGTTATTTGGGAATACTAATAATAATAATTATTCATAACCATAAATATATATATATATATATATATTATATAAAAGTTTATTTATAATTCTAATTTTAAGCCTCGCATTGCTAGTATAGAAGTTAATTTTTCACATTAAATATGTTAAAAAATGATTAATATTTTGACTTTTTTAAAATTTTAATAAATAAAATCTCAATAAATAATGTTTTAACACGCTCACTTGTATATATATAAGTACTTCGTTTATAACTAAGGATGTTCTTGCATTAGTTATATATTATAGGTCTAACTTGGATAAAAGTTTTAGTCGTAAATCGGCCCAATGCATTCTATTACGAAATTGGGCTATTGACAAGAGTTTGAACTGGGCCATTCTTTTGATTCCTTGAATCATATTTCACTTATCCCTCGTCTGGATAGAAACAGGCACGCATCTCATTTTTAACTTAATATCTAAACATTATAACTATAAATATTTTTTATTATAAATATTTAATATTTTCATCTAATTATTACTTAATTATTATAATTATTTTTAAACTTTCAAATAAAACACAAAAAATTATGTAATTTTTTTAAATCTCAAAACGAAAATTATATTAAAAAATTATATTCTAATAAAATTTTAATTTTATAATATATTTATTCAATTTTTTGTCACTCATTTTTCAAAATTTCATAAAATATCTTAACTTAAACAATTTTATTATTATTCACGTATCTCTCTATTCAAACGATGCCTTAGTTGTTAGTGTACCCTGTTCGGAGATCATCATTTCGTTATTTATGTCAATTAAAAAGTTGCTAAAATATCAAAGCGTTTCAAAATAGAGATGATAAAAAGATGGATTTTATTCTATAAAAGGTCGTTGTTGAGCATAATGGCCCGAAGGAGATGCAAATAACTTTTTGGAGCTTAATAATTAGTTTGTACAAACTTATTAAAAAGGGGGAAAGTTTCGTATTTACGAGGAATTAAAGTTCAGCTTATATGAACATTTTTTAAAAGATATTTGTAATTGTGAATTATGTAATTATTGTCTAATCGTTTTGAAAAAAGTGAATAAAATACAAAATCTACATGAAAAAAATTAAATTTTTTAATAGTAGACCTCACTCTTTTTCAAAACGATTACGTGACAGTTACGCATTTCACGGTTGTATGTAAAATTACTCTATTTGAAAATTCTATATAACATACTACTATTTCACTTTTATCCTACTATATAAAATGTGGCACATTTATCACTATTTGATGATATTTTATTAGATGATTATTTATCATTTAATGGTAATAAATATGTTACATCTTATATAGTATGATAAAAATAGAATAAGAGAATAGTTTATAGCATTACTCAATTGGGAAAGGGAAGATCTTCTATTGCCTCTAAAAATTGACTTTTCTGATATTTTAAAATCTTCATGCATGGTTTTGCTTTGTTAATTTTAAGAGAAATAATATTTGTAGTCGTGGGGTGCGCAAGTAGGGGTGGCAATATGTTTAACCCATTTACATAAACGAGTCAAAATGGGTTGACACAACACGATCCGTTATGTTAATAGATCGTGTTAGGATTGAGATTTTGACACAATAAGCTTAACGGGTCGGGTTAGGGTTGACTCATATAATATACTATACATGTCTTGACACAATACAAACACAATCCGTTAACACAATTTGACACCCCAGCAGCTCAAGCGCTGTTCAATCTTTTTGAAAAAAGTAAATAAATATGGAGTCCACATAAAAAAAAATAATTTTTTAATAACAAATCTCATTCATTTTTAAAATGATTACGCAATATTTACGTAGTCCACAACTATACATAACATTACTCTAATTTTAAAGAGCTTCGTTATATTATATTTTTGGATACGTATAGAAAGCATATTGGTGACAATGCAGCGTAAGCAATTACAATGTGGCACTAATAAAAGAGTGAATTTTTTAAATGACAAGTTAAAATTAAAAATCCATAAATACATCCGTCCAAGAACGAAATTGTGAAGACTCACTGATGAGTACTGCTTAATTACTACTTAGGAAAAGTCCCTTTTCTATTTTTTATTTTTTTATTGAAGCCGTTGATCACGGATTGGATACCGAATCTCCTAGAATTACAAAAGGGTTAGAGACACCCACGACCCACCAAGTTTGGCTTCCAATCATCGAATAATTAAGAATTGAAATACGAAGAGTCTCATTCCTTGTCTGCCAAATCTTCCTTGCTGTTACTGCAATTTCTTCCAAAAGTTCCTGCTCATATATATAAATCAACCATTGAGGCAAACAGATTTTGAAAGCAAGCTTCAAAGAGGTTACCTTTTTTTTTTTTTTTTTTTTTTTTAATATTCTTTAAACATATATAGATTCCACATATCCTTTACTGCAGTGCAGTCCCATATAGCATGTATAACAGACTCCTCTTTCCTTATGCAGATGGGGCATTTTGGTGACTATGTCTTATGCAAAATAAGGGTCCTTCTCTTCTCTTCTCTTTCTCTAAGAGAGTATGGTCAGTTTCTTTGTCACAGCAAAGAATTTGCCTCTAAGACAAAAGTCTTGAGAGTGTGGAAAATGGAGAAAGATGATCTTTCTAAACAATGCGAGGTTCTTCGACCCCGTTTTGTTTCACAGATGATCTCAACTCATCTCATCTCATATGATCTCATTTCATCTCATCTCAACATCTAAACGTCATTTAAATATAAACACTTTTCAATTTTAAATTTTTAATATTTTCATCTAATCATTATTTAATCATTACAACTTTCCCAAACTTTCAAAAAAAAAAATTTAACTTTTTCAAATCTCAAAACAAAAATTATACTAAAAAATTATATTCTAACAATATTTTAACTTTATAATATTTATTCAACTTTTTTTCTCATTTCTCAAAATCCTATAAAACATTTAAACTATTTAACTATTATTCATAAATTATTTTATTATTATTTATATATTTCTCATCTTATCTCATCCGTATATGAGATGAAAACCCTATCCCCGACCATGTGGGGAGGGGGCTACCCGCACCATATTATTAGTGTCGAAGTATTTCTTTTTACTAATAATTGAAAGAAAATCAAACAAAAACAAGAAAGTATTGAAATTAGATCATTGTAATTTGTGATAATTAATTAATCTCTTTATTTCGTCATCTACACATGATGCATGCACACGTAATACACAAGGAAGGAGACAGAAGGTTGATCGATCATCATGATCATGAGTAGCCAAGTGAAGTCAATTAACCCAACTCCTCGCTATTTATTTATTTATTTATTCAAATTAAGAAACAGTTTTTTTTTGTTCTCCCAACTTTGTGGTTACTTTTTCTTAAAAAAAAAAAAAAAAATCTAAAGATAATGATGAAGGGTAGGATATTTTAGATCAAGAGATGACATGATTCTGCAAAAGATCAGACTATTAATTTGTTGATCAAAATTCAAAGAAGAAATATTGGTAAAACAGTACATGAACTCGGGAAGAAGACTATGGTTCTATACTTTTCTAAGCCCACCATTTGAAATTATAGACCCACTTTGGGCATTCTCCCACTCGAATTCCATCGCCTCAAAACTGCCATTTGTACATACATGCATGAGACATTAGAATTAGATCGGACGACTCAGACCAGTCAAGGGTCAATATTGAGGCAACCAAGATTAATTATTTCCAAATTTCAACATCGAAATTCTATTATTTAGGCTGTTGTTGAGTTAATTGTCTCAAACCCTGTCGTGTAAGTTTTTGACAATTGTCTTAGACTTATGAATATTAATGATTTACTTATTCCGATGATGTTTATACAAGTGAATTTGGAAAATATAAGAAAATAATATATAATGACATCAATAATATGAAAACATGAAATTGACAAGGCATGTTAAGTTCATGTGTACATCGATTCTATTCTTAAGTTGATGTACGTGTATAACATACACATGACCATTTATATTTAAAATTTGAATCTTACAAATCAAATTATGTCATATAAGTGTTTTATTATGTGTGCTCGATTTACACACTGGCTTTAATAGAATTTTTCTATAAAACACGATGATTTTAAAAGTAATTTAAAATCCGATATTTTGAAGAGTTATTAAATCTATTTTGGAATATTTAGTACATAATCCAACTTTTAATATATTATCCAAGACTCGGGATTTGCATTTTAAAGACTCTAAAAAATCCAACCATCTGATCAATTAATTTACCACTAATATATAAGAATTTTAGAGAATCCTTATTAATAACGTTGAAGATCAGATCATGATATTTATAAGTTAGATTAAAAAGAAAAAAAAAAATGAATCAATCGTCATCAATACTTAATAAGGTCTAAAGAGGACTTACATGAAGGTCGACGAAGACCCTAAAGGAAAAATGATGATAGATGGATGAATTGGTGGAACGCTCTAATGATCATACATTTGAACTCTTCAAGTATTTTTGAGTTTCCGCCATCTCTTACCTTTCCTTGATACTTTTGATAGAACAGACCGGACTACTACTACTTGAGGAGAATTAATTGATCCTTGAGTTTTGAATTTCAATTTTTAAAAAAGAAAAAATCAAAATTTTATCAAATCAGATATCCATCTTAATGTCGTGATTAATGAAACCTCTAGCTCTCACTTGTCGCATAAGTTCATAACATTGTAGCCAATGACCGGGTTTTTTACTTACAATGATCAAAATAATAAAAAATCTATTTTATAATTAAAAATAAAATAATAATTTTTGAAAAATAATATTAAAAAGATGAGTCAATTTCCATAGTGTAGTCACCACTTGACTCTCTAAAAAGATAAAGGTGGCCACACGACTACTTTTTCAAAATAGAGAATTGACGATGCTTTAAATTTAAAATAACGATCGAGTGATGCTCTTGATTGAGAAAGAAGGGATCCTACCTTCATTTTTTACCTTTTAGTTTTTATTAATACCACAAGAAAAATATAGACTGATCCCATATATAATAATACTAGCTTTATCAATGTTGTTTTCAATTAATTAATTCTCTTAGCACTTGACTCAATTGAGGAGGTAAAGAGGTCATTAATGTATGATTAAGATCACGTCCAATTTATTCTTACAACACCCCCCCCCCCCCCCCCCCCCCCCCCCCCCCCCCCCCCCCCCCAAAAAAAAAAAAAAACAAGGAACAATCCTCCATTGACCACCAAGCAAGGAAGAAGCTTCCTCGATCCCCTCCCTTAAAAAAAAAAAACATGACCAAGTTAGGCTAGTCTCTTCTAAAAGACCGACTAAGTCTACCTTTGAAACTACACATGATCATGGGCCACACACGCTGGCGCACTCCGATATCGCAAATCACCAAATTGTCACTTGTTGCCAAAATCGCTTGAAGAGACAATGTCTTATCGACCAGTCCCCCGGCCAGCATGCAGCACGGATAGTTTCAGTACTGCACACTTGCACTGATGATATAATTTACGTCTGTAGTTCAGATAAGATGAGATGAGATATTTTGTTAAAAGTTGAATAAAATATTATTATAATATAATTTTTATTTTGAAATTTAAATAAGTTCAATTGTTTATTGTACTTTGTGTAAGAATTTATAAAAATTGTAATAATTATATGAGATGAGATAAGATGAAATAGTTTAAGTTTGTATAACCAAAACAAGTTAAAGTGCCTATACGGAGCTTGGCCTTTTAATTTTCTTGACCATTAGCCGAGAAAATATGAGATCAGAGCCTTTAGAATCCATTACCAAATTGCTTTACTGTTTTTCCACTTTAATTTCCTATACTGCAATGTTTGTTTGGAATTAATATTGTTTTGTAGTTCTTCTACCTGCAAAAGCATTATATTCTTATATTTACCAAAAGAAATGTTATAGTCACAAATATATTCTACAAAAGTAACCGTATTCACAAAGTGATGTAGCTAATTGATGTGGTATATATGTTAGGTTGTAAAACTAATTTTACTATAAAGTATATATATATATATATATATATATAGCATATAATATGAAGTGATGTCAGTTTATAGGTTTACTTTTATAAAATCTTTTTGTAGTTGTAGTATTTATCTTCATCGAACTCTATTTCAGTGGAAACCAAATTCGTAAATAGACAGCTACTATATATTTTCTAATTATTGTTTTAATTAGGATATCATTTTGTTGACAGATATATATTAAAATTAATGCTTGTTGCCGAGTTTGAAACATTAATAGACGGAAGTACTGTAATCTTAACTGTGACGCCCCGACTCCCACGTATAAAAGACACGGGAATCGTGACGTCGGGATGATGACAACACGGGTCACCCATCCTAACGATAGTACCAAGTGTGTGCAACATGCAAAAGTGCACAATAAAAATCGCAGCAGATAATATAAATAAGCCATGATTCCCGCCTACGATGCACACGATAGGGATAGTGGTAAGCAGGGATGGTGGTATAGTCACACCTGTGATTCCCGCCTACAGTGTTTGATAAATGGTTGGATTTTGTGTATATCATTTTCTGGGAAAATGTCGGATTATATTTTTGGCTAAAATGGAATTTTTGGCGTGTGTTGGAAATAAATCATTTTCGGGGAAAATGAGGTTTTGGAATATACTTGTTGGTTGCATTAATGCATTTTTATCCCAAGGGTTGTTTGGATTATTACTTACCTGTGGTACCATTTTATGGTATCGCAAATTTTGATGCAGATGAGGATGACAAGCCTTAGGCTTGGGCTTTGGTTGGAGCCACCATCCCTACAGTTCCTTTTCACACAATGAATACTCATCACACACAATGAATACTTATCAGAGCACTATAGGCGGAAATCACAGGCAGGACTATACCACCATTCTTGCTTACCACCATCCCTACCGCGTGCACCGTAGGCGGGAATCACAGGCGGGACACAACTATCATCCCTATCGCGTGCACCGTAGGCAGGAATCACAGGCAAGACTCTACCACCATCCCTACAGTCTCTTTTCCCTTTTCTCAAACCAATCATTTCAAACATACTCAAAATCATTTCTTACATGAAAATCCAGTTTTCAAATAAACACATGAACATGTATGCAATCTTGCGAAAACCTAGTTTTCAGTTACAAACATGAATATACGTGCAAATGCAGTGAACAAGACATGACACCAATATCCAACAACCAACAAATGTCAACACAATCCAATCACAAACCAAACATACAATCAACTCCGTCCATAATCCATCCCACCCCCGAACTCCTCGGACTCAGTCCGGCATAACCAACCAGTTCACAGATAAAATGAGTTAGTATAAAAATACATTTAAATCACGAAATTTATTTGGAAAAATACTTACAGTGCTATATACTAATTTTTGAAGGATCACGGAGGTGCAAAAGGTGGCGACACAGCAACGTAATAATGTAAAATACACTGTGGCCGTGGGTCTCAAAAATTCACTTTTGAACAGAGACAAACTAAGACCCGAAATTGATAGGGTAGGGCTTAGGAATGTCAGTGAAGCTAGTGGTGGTAGTGGTTTGCTGTGGGTGGCGGCGTAGAGGGCAGTTTTAGGGCAAAAATGCCGAAAACGAAAATGTGGATGGATGTGCTTCACCGGTGGCGGATCGGAGCTAAGGATGGGTGCTTTGGGTTGCTATGAGGTCGAGGATGAAGTGGTGAAGAAATGGTGGCTGGAGGTGGCGCTACGGCGACGCGCGGGCTCAAGGAACGCCGCGGCTTCAAGCTGTGTGTGGAGGAGAACGCCGGCGAGATAGGGGCCGAGCTTGGTGGGGGATGATGACCGGCGGGAGGGGAAGCTGTGGTGGTGGGCGGTGACGCTGGACGGTGGCACACGGCGGCGGGCTGGTGAACGACGCAAGGGAAGAGGGAGAGAGGGACGTGCGCGTGCGGGAAGCATGGGGAGAAATGGGAGAAAAGAAAAGGAGAAGAAAGAAAAAGAGTAAAAGAAAAAATGAAGGGAAAGAAATGGGGTCCAATCCTCACATCTTGGGTCACAGAAAATGATCCAACGAAAATAATTTTAAAACAGCAAATCAATTAAAATAATTTAAACGTAATGGTACAATGAAAATAAATTAATTTAATCTAACAATCAATTAATTTAAATTAAAGAACAATTTAAATAATGAACAATTATTAATAACAAGAAAACACATTGAATTAACAACTAAAAAATCTTAAAATAATATCACGTAAATCATCTAAATTTTAAAACAAGAGAACTCATAATCTTAATAAATGTAATAATTTACTTAGTCAAAATATACGTAAATACGGGATATCATACTAACTACTAATGGGGAAGTTAGGATTACATTCAAAGAAACTTATAAAATGGAAGCTGGCCGATCGATTATGTGAAAAGAATCCAAATAAGTAAAGACCATATATTTGCATGAGAGAAGTACTACGAAAATTGCAACCAATTAGTAAATGGGATTATTTATTGGTCTATACGGCAAAAGATGGGCGCTGAATTAATTACGAACCATGTTTTGGTTCATTCATCAGTACCATTGCCCGACGATCGAGCCTTGCGCGCCACAGCCTTGACCACGTAGAATGATGTGGCAATGAGAGAGAGAGAGAGAGTCTAAATATATATATATATATATATATATATAGCAAAATAGCCATCAAAATTTAATTCCACAATTACGGCCAAGACTACAAAAATTCTCATCCATCTTTAAACGTATTGATGACTCCATAATTTTGACATAAGAGACTCGTAGAGTAATCCTAACCGCTAGGAAACGTCAATGAGTTATTATACTCAGCAGCTCTACATGACCAGCCACACACCTGATCAAGAAGGAAAAAATAAAAAAATAAAAAAATAAAAATACGTGTGCGGCATAGAACTGTTGAATAGAATTTTTCAACATAAAAAATGAAATGAAGTGACTGCAGCTAATTAATGCTCTGCATATTGCCTTCTAGAAAGTGTCTTTCCCCCAAACACATGATCACTACCAGCTAGCTTGAAAATTAAGTGGATTTTTCACCAATTTTCTATCGCTCATCAGCCTCACGTATTAATACATCATATTTAATTTATTGAATATTTTCATTTGTATATAATTTGTAAAGGAAAATGTGTATATATATTAATGATCCTATCCTATTCATGATGATGTTGCTTTCCGATCTCCGCGGTGGCCTTGACTTCATGTAAATGTGTATCCTCTCAAGGTTCGATCAAATCCCATGATTGGTTTGATGACTACTACTAATTGATGAGGGTCGGCCGGACAGCTCCATCCTCATCATGATCAATTCATGTAGACGTTCTTCCCTAATATTTACCCTAAAAAATATTAATGCAACCTTCATCTATAAAAAAAAATGATGCAATTTGCAATGAACTATTTTACATGTTAGCTTGTAAACATATATATTATGATATAAAAAATTTAAAAATACAATTTTTTTTTTTAAATGAGAAATGATATTAATTTGAGCTTAATTCTAAATTGATTGTTGAATTTAGTGTAAATAATAAACAAGATTTTTTTAATTAATTTTTCATATCTGTTTGAGATCATCATCAGGAGAAATCCCACCTGATCATTAATCATTGAGTACGCTTAACAATTTTCTGTCCTGTCGACACGATAATTAACATATTATATATCATGATAGGCAGGAATTAAGTACCATATCATTTCATATAAGCCACGATCGATCGATCTAAGTTTTAAAATGCATCTTAATTTGATTCAGATTGATATATATTTTGCATGCACTTTCGGTTCTTGCATCTTGATATAAGACGTGGGCATCCATCATGGCATGCACCATGGGATACACATGATTTCCATTAATTAATATTAATACTTAATTCCCAGGTACTGTTTTCAAGTCTAGCTCGTACCAGACATGCATGAGAGCGTCCGTGTGAAGAATACATATGAAATATTAGCTAATCACACACAACACAACAAAAGATAAAAAGGGTTTCAGTATTATTGATAGAAAGCTGATAAAAGATTATATATATACAACAGAAAATAAGAGGAAATCGATCGCTAACAGTGAATTTGACAAAAAGATAACCTCTAATAATTCTGGAATCAGAAGAGGCCGCCGGGGTACTTAAAAACTAAATATGATAGTAATTTTTTTTTCCCGGGGTACTTAAAAACATATATATATATATATATATATATATATGCTAATTAAAGATGTATGGTAAATGCTAAGATAATAAATATCATATCAGTAAAATTAATGATGCTTCGGCAAAATCTCAACCACTTAGTTCGAAATTAACTTCTGCGGCTAGCGAAATTTATATATTTAGTAATTATACACTAAGAATTATAAATAATCTCGAACCCAGCTTTAATCGTATGTATAATTGTCATGTTATATGCTAATGACATTATATTGTCAAGTATTGTTGAGCCTGATCTTATTGTATGTTATATTTATATACGTGAGGTGTGTTTGCGTGCGCGCTCTCTTTGTTAAGATCATCATGTCTAGAATCAATATTAATTATATATCTTACTTTTTTGTTCCATGTTAAACACACACACACACACACATATATATAGCCTCTAAGTTAAAATTTTGTGAAACTCATGATAAAGTAAAGTAGGTACCATGCATGTTTGTGTCTATATATATGTGTGTGTGATCATTGTATAACACAAACCAGCATAGAGCAATTTCATCTTTTAGCCCGCAATCTTATTGTTGACTTCACCCAACAAAGCCCCAAAATCACAAGCCTTCAACCTACCATCCACTATGGGCACCCCCTAGTACTAAAATGGAAAATGACCCTCAGTGAAACCAGCGAGCTAGTCTGAGAAGGGAATGTTTGCTGTAACCCGGAATTCTCTCTGAAAAGAATATGGCACTTTTCTCTTTGTTGAGAACCTATCCTGTCTAGGTCTCATACTTGTTTAAGGCCTCCATCAACCCTCGGATAGAATTCTTACCACCATTTGCAAATATAACAATATCATCGACATACATAAGATGGGAAATAAGGGGGATCCCTCTAGCTTGAGTAAAACGTCCGATTTTTCCTGCCTCAAAAAGTTTATTAATGAGACGGGAGAGAACTTCTTGCATAATGATGAACAGGTAAGAGGATCCCCTAGTCTAAGGTCCCTCTCTCCTTTAAAGAAACCCATGGTGGTACCATTCATCATGATCGAGTACCACGAGGATGCAATATAGGCATTGATCAAATCACAAACATGAGGAAAGAAACCAAACTTGTTCAGAACGTGTAATAGAAACTTCCAATCCACTCGATCATAAGCCTTTGACATATTAAGTTTAATCAACACATTTCCCCCCGTCGATTTCCTATGAATGGAGTGGGCCATTTCTTGAGTTAAACTGATGTTTCAAAAATACTGCGACCTAGGATAAAAGCTCATTGTTCCTGCGATATCATTTTAGGGAGCAAGCTAGTTAGGCGAGCCACAATAAGTTTAGAACAAATCTTATAAACCATGGAGCAGAGGCTAATAGGCCGAAATTTGTCGAAGCCCGTAGGCTTGTCCATCTTGGGAATTAACACGATAGCAGAAGCAGTAAAGCACCTAAGGAAAAAGTAGTTCTGGAAGAAATCCTTAGTGGCAGCAAGAAGATCATCTTTAACCAAACCCCAACAGTCTCTGAAAAAATCGGAGCCGAAGGTATCAAGCCTGAGGCTACTTTCAATGGGAATGGTAAAAAGGGCATCCTTAACATCCTCTATGGTAGGGGCTCTACCAATGGCCAGGTTCTCCTTATTAGTAATAATAGGGGAGACCAGATCATTCAGGTTCGGTAGAACATGGGTGGCAGACTGACCCAAAAAATTTTGGAAATAATCAACTGCAGATTTGTGAATTTCAACAGGGGTAGTTAAAACAATCCCATCTGACAAGCTCATATTCTGCACTCTTTCATGGAAGAATATCTGCACCCCTATAGATGAGGGTGGGTTGGGGATTAGGGATTTTTGGGATGTTCAGAGAGCCTTACACAGGAAGTTTGCCTGGAATCTGAGCAAGGGTAAGTCTCTCTGGGCGGATTTTTTCAGAGGCAGATACATCAAAGGAACTCACTTGTCACTGTTAGAGCCCTCTAAAGGGACTCGTTTTTGGAAATCAATTGTCCGCAGTATCCCGGAGGTCCTTAATAGCTCCAAATGGGTTGTGAGAGAGGCAAACATCTCCTTTTGGTATGACAATTGGGATACAGGAAGTCCCCTCAATAGTCACTTTCCTATGACTGTTCAGCCTTTGCTTAAGATTAAGGATTGTCGTATTGAAAATGGGTGGGATACGTCTCTCTTGAATAGCTTAGTGGGTCATCAAAAGGCTAGCGAGTTGTATGAATACTTGGCTAGATGGAAGGAGGGCAATGATGTGCTGGTTTGGTTGAGAGATACGGAGGGCATATTTACTACCAAGAGTGCCTGGGATTGCATTAGGGTCCGGGCTCCTCCTTTATCTTGGGCCCACTGGATTTGACATGCCAATCTTCCTAAGAAAATTTCCATCATCATGTGGAAGGCCACTAATAACTGCCTGAGTGTTGATGAAAAGATTAAGATGGTGGGTATTTCGATGACTTCAAAATGTAACTGCTGCCAAGAGGGCCACACTGAGGACTTGAATCATGCCCTCTGCACGAGGGACCTTCCCCGAAATGTCTGGCGGTTAGCAGCTAATCAAGTTGGAGTCCACATGCCTCTGTTCCTCACTTGGAAGGAACAGACAAACTTCTGGTTTCGCCGCACGGGTAGCTCTTCCCAGATACGTATTATTCTAGGTCATATTCCCTCTATCTTCTCTTGGAAACTTTGGGAGAGACGTTGTAAAGCTCGGTATGAGGACAAGGGTCATACGGCTCAGTCGGTTTGGTATGCTTCTAAAGATTGGCTCCGCTGTATCATGGAACAGATTCTGAAAATCTCCTCAGTACCTAACAAGGACATTGATATTTTAAATAAATTGGAGATCCCGGTTTTGTCTACCAAGCCACAGAGGGTTAGGGTGGTAAGATGGACCCGGCCCCAACAGGGCTGGGTTAAGCTCAATACTGACGGTAGTAGTCTTGGGAACCCAGGCCTTTCTGGGGCCAGGGGTGTTATTCGGGATGCTAATGGCAGTCTCCTCCTGGCTTATTCGGTATCTCTGGGTCAAGGTACTAATAATTTTGCCGAACTCAGTAACCTTTTGGAAGGAATTCGCATATGTTATACCCTCGAGTTTCACCGTGTTGAAATTGAAATAGATTCCCAATTGCTGGTAAATTGGATCACTAAGGGGTGACTGTTATATTTGGTACATAGAAGACTACTGGGATGATCTTCAAGATTACCTGAATAGGTTGGATTATACTGTGAATCATATCTTTCGTGAAGGAAATACTCTGGCTAACTTCCTAGCAAAGTGTGGGGCTGGGGGCTTGAACTCGGAATGGTCTGACAATCATACTTGGCCTAGTCGGTTAAGAGGTCTTCTTCGCATGGACAAATTGGATTTACCACATCTGCGGGTCCGGTAAGGTTTGTACCAGATAAATCATTTTTTGGTTTGTTTTATGTTATTGCTTCTCTGTTTTGGTTTTGTTTCTCCCTTGTAGGTTTCCATGTACTTGGTGTCTTACTGTAAACAGTGTTGTTATTTTAAATTAGTGTTGTCCTTTAGACTGGTTTCTTATGCCTAGGTTTTGGATTTTATGTAACCACCAGGTGTTGGGCTGTTACTACGATTTTCCTCCTCCACAAGTGAGGGCAATCAATAAACTTGGGGTACCGTCCTCTTTTTTCTTAAAAGAAAAAAAGAAAAAAAAAACTCCACAAATTCTCCAAAACAATATCAATCTCCCAATAAAATCAGATCAACATAATGAAAAATATTCTCTAATAATTGCAATACCCTTAGTTACTCAATAAATCATCCTCAAATAAACCCTTTTCATGATTCCTTACCTTGATTCCCAGCTGAATCATCTAAATCATCTGAAAAATATTGTGGAGATAATGGATAAGTTATCAATAACTTAGTAAACAGAGAACATATACTCATATGTAAATATGAGCATTTTCACAGAGTTCAAAATGAAAAACAAACATTTTAATTTCAGAATGCAGAAACAAAACATGTTATCAAAATATCAGAGCGATAGTTCAAAATGTTCATACTCAAAAGTCTTTAGCATAACAAAACTGAGCATCATCATCATGTCATATCATATCAGAGTATCATATCAAAAGAGAATCATCAATCATCAAATCAGAATAGAGGCCATGTTTAACTCCCGTGGTAGGGTTGTGCATTTTGCAGAAAGTTAAGCAGGAGGCCACTATTATACCCCGTGGTGGGGCAGGAGGCCACTATTATACCCCGTGGCAGAGCTAGAGGCCACTGTTATATCCCGTGGCACGGCTTGAAGCCACTATTATATTCCGTGGTAGGGCCATAATCAAAATAGAAAAGAGATGTTGGTACCAGCCATATAACAAAGGCCACAGTTTTACACCGATGGTAAGGTCAAAGCAGAGCATAGCATAATCAGAACCAGATGCAGAATCAGAATGTCAAGCCAAAGGTTTTCAGATACCACATCATAGCAAAACAGAGTACCGTACAAAATCATATCATCTTCACATAATCAAAACAAATTTAGAACATCTTCACATAACATGCACAAATTTTCAGATTTTATATTCGTTCTTTTTGCACAGTTCATAAACAGAATACCAAAAGTTTGCTCATTTCTACACCAATCATGACAAAAAGTACTTTCTCTTTAATACAAATTTCATGAGTAATGTAGAATACATAAATGAGATTATTTTCACATTTCTTTTCAAAACAAACATGCATACTTTCACAAATCAATTTCAGACCATATCTTTTCTTTTATGCAAAATCTAGCATAGGAACCTTGCTAACTTGACTTTTACAGAGTACTACCTAAGTCTTGAACTCAAACTCTAGCAATATCACAACCTAATCATAAAATTATTCATTAACGCATTAATAATCATACAAACACAAACTTAACAAATATAATTTCTACAATCCTAATGCTAGCATAGTACGAGCCCATAATTAGTTGAGTTTAAAAACATCACATAATTAACAATGTTTTACCATGGTGCCTCGGTATAAAAAATTGAACAATAAAAAAATTTCAACACTCAAGAGCCCAATAGTTTAGCCCAACCTCTTCAAATTCACTTCACCCTTTACCAAAAATTTTCTGGAGTGATTGTATACTTACTGCAGTATACCTTATTAATAGAACTCTTTCTCCTATCATTTCTAATAAAACTCCTCATGACTTACTCTTCAACAAGTCACCATTATACACACATTTGAAAGTCTTTGGTTCTCTCTATTATGCATCTACTTTAACACATAACAGATCCAAGTTTGCCCCAAGAGCTCGTCGTTGCATCTTTCTTGGTTATCCTCTTGCTTCTAAGGGTTATAAGCTATATGACATTGATAATCATTCCATCTTTATTTCTTGTGATGTTCTTTTTCATGAGGAAATATTTCCTTTCAAATCCATGTCACAAAATCTTGGTCATATTTCAGCTTTTAATCCTTCATCTGTTGTTCTCCCTAACTCTCTTCTTGATCATTCTGACAATGTTCCATCTATTGTTGTTACTTAATCATCTGATCAATCTGTTCTAGATCCCATTCCATCCATAACACTTCCATCTACTTCATGTCGAAGATCATCTAGAACACATAAGCCACCTGGTTACTTGCAGGACTACCATTGTCATTTAGCCTATTCTACTACTTGTCCTTCTCCATTCTCTTCACCTTTAACTTGTCCTGAATCAGGTAAGCAATATTCTTTCTCTTCATTTGTTTCTTATTCTCGATTATCTTCATCTTACCGAGCATATGCTTTAGACATTTCTCCATTTTTTGAGCCAAAATTCTATCATCAAGCTATGAAATTTCCTCATTGGAGGACTGCTATGGAAGAAGAAATTTCTACTTTACAACAGAATAATACTTGGACCTTAACCACTCTACCACCCAACAAACATCTAATTGGATGCAAATGGGTGTATAAGGTCAAACATAAATCTGATGGAACCCTTGAAAGATATAAAACTAGGTTGGTAGCTAAAGGTTTCACTCAACAAGAAGGGATCAATTTCTTTGATACTTTTTCACCAGTTGCAAAAATGGTTACAGTCAAATGTTTTTAGCCATTACTGCTATCAAAGGTTGGCATCTAATTCAATTAGATGTCAACAATGCCTTTTTGCATGGTGAGTTGAAAGAGGAAGTTTATATGTCTTTACCTCCTGGTTTTGGTGAAAAATAGGATACTAGAGTGTGTCGACTCAATAAATATTTGTATGTTTTAAAGCAAGCATCACAACAGTGGTTTGCTAAGTTTTCTTCCACACTCATTGAACATGGCTTTGTACAGTCAAAAGCAAATTATTCCCTTTTCACTCTCATCTTTTATCGCCTTATTGGTTTATGTTGACGACATTTTGATAGCAAGTAATGACATTGCAATAGTTCACACTCTCAAGGTATTTCTTGATCAACAGTTCAATTAAAAGATATTGGATCTTTAAAAAAAATTTTGGGACTTGAGGTAGCTCGTAGCTCCAAAGGTATATCACTTTCTCAAAGGAAATATACTTTGGAAATACTTTCTGACTCTGGTTACTTGGGATGTAAAACCAGTAAAGACTCCCATGAAATAAAATGTTAAACTATCTCGGACTGATGGTGTTCCTCTTGATGATGCTAAAGTTTATCGAAGATTGGTAGGTCGATTATTGTATCTCACCATAACAACACCAGATATTACTTTTGATGTTCATATTCTTAGCCAATTTATGGACTCACCTCGGCAACCTCATCTACATGTTGCATATCAAGTGTTGTAGTATTTGAAGTCAGCTCCAAGCCAAGGCCTTTTATTTCCTACAAATTCATCTTCGAGTGCCTTCACAGATTTTGATTGGGTTGGCTGCCAAGATACCAGACGCTCTATCATTGGTTTTTGTATTTTTCTTGGTAACTCACTTGTGTCATGGAAGTCCAAGAAGCATACTGTTGTTTCTAGATCTTCTGCTGAAGCAGAGTACCGTGCGATGGCTATTATAGTTTGTGAATTAGTTTGGCTTTCATCCTTGTTGACTGATCTTCAAATCCCTCCAACTGTGTTTCCTTATACTATGACAGCAAATCTGCAATCCATATTGCTTCGAATCCTATTTTTCACGAACGAACTAAGCACATCGAGATCGATTGCCTCTTCATTCGTGACAAGATACAAGATGGTTTTCTTCGTACTTTTCATGTTTCTTCCAAGAACCAACTTGCTGACTATTTCACAAAAGCTTTAGATTTACCTTTGTTTTCTGTTATGATGTCCAAGCTGAGCCTTATTGACATTCATGTTTCAACTTGAGGAGGGTGTATTAGAGTTAGATAAATTTAATCTTATTATTTTTCCCGCTATTTTGTCAAGTTGTATATAAAGGCACACATGTAATACTTTCAACTCAGAATATAGAATATACAAGAATATTTTCTCCCTTCTCTATTCTTTACAACAACCCACAACACCAATTTCACAAAGAAAAATTGTAGGGGAGAGAGAGAGAGAGAGAGTTGGAGAAAGGGTTTGTTGAGAGAGGCATCTAGGTGTGAGAATGAACGAGTGGCGTGGGTGAGTGGGGAGAGAAAGTATAAGAGAGAAGAGGTGATGGGGAGGAGATGGAAAACCGGTAGGGAGAAACAGTTGGGGGCATGGGGTAGAAGTGGGAAAAGAAGAAAACTGAAAGGGGAATAAGGGCTTACCAAACGGCGCCGTTTTGGACCCTCAACTGCTGGGTTTCTTGTGGGCCTTGGCCTGGGCTTGGGCTTGGGCCCTAGGCCAGGGGTACTACAATACACCTCCATTTTCTGCCTATTATATAGTATATTAATCTATGGAAGTTGAACGGATAATGCGCTTAATTAACCCGTTAATTAAGACTCTTCGACCCATGATTCATTTTGATACCATTTATATTCTATTTTATTTGCTTTTGCTTTTAGGTATTGACCAAATGTCCTTGATCCTTTTTGCTTTTCCCATTTGAGGACATCTGCTCAATGTCAATATATTACGAGAAATATGCATTAAATTTTGGGTCGAATTCCACATTATTACTAGAACTATATATATATATATATATATGTATGTAAATAAATATATTACATGAGTTTAGATTGCAGATATATAGTATTGTTCACGATACTGTTCTAGGATTCTCTTCATTTGGAGACTCATCTCCGCAAGTCATTTTCTATGAGTACCCCACCATTATTCTGTCACTCTCTCTCTCCCCGACCAAACAAAGGAGAAAGGGGAGAAAAGAAAGAAAGAAAGAGGGTGATGAGTAAAAGTTTCAAAAAGACAAACCAAACCGACCTTTCAAAACCATATAAGTGTTAGCTTTCCCACATAAAGTCTGGATATAACCCATCTGAGGAGAGACTTCAAGGGGAGCTCTCTCTGAAGATCATGAGTTTAGTAAGCCGCCATGTTGTAGATGACAACAGTACTTTGCGTTTCCAACCCCCGACTTTCATTGAGTGGCTCAAGCCATCTCCCTCTTCTTCATCACTATCATCATCCTCCTCCTCCTCTTCAACTTCTTCTTTTTCTTCTACTTCTTGTTCTTCCTCCGTGACAGCTCCAAAAGGTCATCAGTTCGTTGATCAGGAGATCACGCCTCAATGTTTGCCTCTTCTGAGCAGGTTTACCGAGACGAAGCCGTTGAAAGAGGAAGATATCGGATTGCAAAAAGAGGGTTTTGGGATCAAAGAGGAGAAGGTCAAGAAAGTTACTGTCGCCTTGCACATTGGTTTGCCTAACTCGGGGGATTCTGATGCCGATGATCATCAGAAGAAAATTTTTCATGTCAAGGAAGAAGAACCCGTGAAGAAAAGCTTCAACGTCGCTTGCTCTTTTAACGCCGAGAGTAGGTTTTGGATTCCAACTCCAGCACAGATCCTTGTCGGGCCGATGCAGTTTGCTTGCTCCATATGCAACAAGACATTCAATAGGTACAACAACATGCAGGTCAGTTTGATCTTCACATCATCAATCTCTTGATCAGTTCTTTCTCGAATTCCTTGTTTAATGTTTATTCATTTTCTTTTCGGAATTCAGCCTTAATATTGCTAGTTAAATTAAATTAATGTTTGGGAGAATGATACGATCTATATAAACTAAAAACTATATTTATATTTAGGAAAAGGAAAAACTGGCCGGGGCCGGTGCCGGGGGTGGATGGGACAAAAGCTTGTAAATATAGTTTTTATGAATGATCAATCATGATGATCAAGACGCGACACAACCATACGCGTTTTGGTTCATTTCCTTGCGAGGGGGAAAAGAGAAAAAGCCAAAACATAAAGTGTTCTTGGTTCAAAGGTATAGATCGAGATGTCGGTCATTAGCTTAATTATTGCTCGACGATTATTGCACATTTGTATGTACATGCATGATGACCTCACTACTCCATATATAGCTTACCATTTGCTTTTTACATGACGGTAGAAATTATAATTATAAGCTTGATAAATATTTTCCACCGCTTTCATGTCTTATATATATATATATGAGGCCGTGTACTTTCGACTTTGCGGCCATTAATAAAAGGGAGAAAATTATTGGAAAACTGATCCTTTTATAAGGAAAGTTTGATATTTATTTTCTTTTCATGGGAACCGGCCGGGATACGTACGTACGCAGTGAAAAACACAGGGTACGTACTGCTATATTTCTAAAACAAAACCAAAACACCTCCGGCCAAGATCATTAAGAAGTGGAAGCAGGAGGCTTGAGCAGGGACTGCTCCAATCTGCTGAGAAGTGAGAATTAACATGCATATAATATTCCTTGAGATCGTGTAAATCAGCATGACTTCCCATGATTGAAAGGGAGTTTTATGATGCTAGCTACTAGCTTATAAATTATTCCAGGGAAAACCCTATTTTCTCTAAATCAGATTATCCTTTCCATTAATATATATATATATATATATATATATATATATATTATGATATGTCCAGTTTCCTGCTTCCAACAACAAAGAATAAAAAAGATTTCCAGCAGAGTGCAGGTATGCATATAAAAATAAAAAATAAAAATAAAAACCGGCAACACTTTAGTATAATCAAAATCACTTAATCAATCTTGTTTCATATTTCTTTAATTTGTTTCTAGCTAGTTATCATATTCACATCAAGCATTCTGCTAGCTAGACGTTTCACATGAAGCTAAATTGTTTTAGTTTTTTAGCAATCAAATTAATCTCTAGCATTTTCACTACTCACTTAATTAGCTAGGGTTTGAGTAAAAACTACTTTACTTAAGACATGTTGGTGATTAATTAATCCAGCAGTTATCCCAATTAATTAAATGCCAGCTAGAAATTTGGATAATTCTTAATTAATTGATCATTCTCAACCTTTTTATTAAAAGGTGCAGGCAAAAAGCTGTCTGCTGGTCAGTCCACTATACAGCCAAAATAATCATTAAGGTTTTTGCAACCTGATCCAGTACTTTACCTATCATATATACTTTCATGCTTAAGTCCTGATCAAAAGTTCATCAGTAATGATATATATATATATATATATATATGCATATATATATGCCAAAGCTTTTATGTACTGCCGACAGAGGGAATGCCTCCTGCTATGTATAGATACACGATCTATTTTGAGAAGCAAATTAACAACATTTCTAATCCAAAGTTGATCAAACTTATTATTTTCTCTTGGAAAAATTTAATCCAAAGTGCAGGAAATGAAGTGTACTGAATTATTTAGATCTTGGTTTAATTTTGTGTGTATATAGATGCACATGTGGGGCACGGATCCGAATTTAGAAAAGGGCCAGATTCACTTAAAGGAACACAACCAGCTGCCATGCTGAGGTTACCATGCTACTGTTGTGCACAAGGTTGCAAGAACAACATCAATCATCCAAGAGCAAAGCCACTGAAAGACTTCAGAACACTCCAAACTCACTACAAAAGGAAGCATGGAGCAAAGCCATTTATGTGCAGAAAATGTGGGAAAACATTTGCAGTGAAAGGGGATTGGAGGACACATGAAAAGAACTGTGGAAAGCTGTGGTACTGCACTTGTGGTTCAGACTTCAAACACAAGAGATCGCTTAAAGATCACATTAGATCCTTTGGAAAAGGGCATTGTCCCCACCCTTTGCTCGATGGTTTTGATCAAGATGAGAAGGAATGCATCACCGGTTCTGAGGATGATGATCAACTTGGTCCCTCACCCACGGCCTTTGGTCGTCCCTCCTATTAGAAGCGCGTTATCTTCTTCCTCTTTCTGCTTTGTTTAATATCGGGTGCATGCATGTCGTTTTAGACGTAAAAGCTAGCAACTTTAAATGCTTATCTAAGCTTGTGCTCAGTAACAAAACATTCTCAAAAAAATTGCCGATCGATCTCAGGCACAGAGGGAGCGGTTTGCTACGGAGCATTTGCTGGGCTATGGGCCTCTAGCTATTTATATCTATATTTTGTATTTCGAGACAGTTTGCTGATGAGTGGCGTATGTTAATAAGTTGATTACCTCGAGTGACGATCGAAGTAGATGAGTTTTCTTCTCTTAGCAACACAAATTAAGTTGGGATCCGAGCGTTCATGATCATGATGATGAAGGTTTTGTCATCTCTTGATCTAAAGGGAAATTAATTTGTCCGCTTCATTGCTTGCTACAAGTGGTAATCCTTATAAAAGGATTTTCGTTTTTGTTTTTGTCATTTGATCTCTCTCTCTCTCTCTTTCTCTCTCTCTCTCTCTCTAGTCTAAAGAGTTGATCTCTAGCTAAAAATACTATATATTCTATATATATTGTGCTCAATTTTTTTCTCTTATATATATATATATATATATATATATATATATATATGGTGTATATGGAACCCTTTCCAGAAATATCTTTATGGTTATTAATTTAATTCAGAAGTAGTACTAGTGATATTCATCCCCATAAAAAAATAAAAATAAAAATGTTAGTGGAATTCAATCATGTTGGTACACAAATTTTTTGCATGCATTTTAGCTTTGTTATTCCTTGGCAACAGATTATAAGGCATTGATAGGGAATATTATTGGTGATGTTTCCAACGTTATGTTATATAAGCTGTTAAAATACACATTGCGAATTATGCATTCTAAATTCTCGATTAACATCTTATATCCTTAACTTCTTATTCAAGATTGATGGTGTTAAGGGAAAGAAAAATATACATGAATATATAGAGAATTCACCCGGATAACAATAAATATTGTAACGCCCGCTCCATGTATTGTCATTATAGTTTTCTAATTTTACTCAAGGCAGTTTTTTCCCTAGATTAATTCTAATTTTAAGATGGAATATGATAGCTTAACATGATAATCATATACAATATTTGATTTTCAAGTAGATAATTAACCAAAAAGAAAATAAGGTTTTAACTACTGTTTTTTATAGCTTGCAGTTCTACAAGAAAATTGCGTAGATTTTGCCAGTTATTTATTGTAAAAATGACTATTTTCTATCAAAATGAATCTATTTTCGTCGCAATTAGTCATTATCATCACAATTAACCTATCACAATTGCTCGTTTTTCTTATAGTATTGTCTTCTAGTGGTTTAATAGTACTATTTGAAACATTAGCTAGGTTACATGCAATTCTCAGTCTAGACACATTAATATATATTATGTGCTCTATAATTTCTACAAAAAGGTTTTGATGATCTCATGTGATCAGTTAACGTAAAATCATCTTATATATATGACTACAGATCAGTTTTGTAGATTATATATAATATATAGCCAAATACCTACTTAGAAGAAGGAAAATATATACACAAAATTTCATTTAATTCATGGATTTTTCAGATACATTACTTAGAGATGTGAAAATTATTTTGCTAGATATTACCAACTAATTAAATTATTAATTAGTACAAGTCAAAGGCCAGTACGTACGTGTAGAATTAGACTAGCTATGAAATATTGTTCTATATAATGTTCTTATTTCAAATGAAGGTATTAGTGGGGGAAGTTGGTGAGTCCAATTTGGAGGCCTACTTACCAAATTAAAGATCATACATATACCCATCAACTCTCAGATTACAATATGATCAACCGGAGAATGATTGGGCACTAATTAAGCTGAATCAAGGATTTCTCTCTAGCTAGCTAGCTAGTCTCACCTTGATGACTTTTCATGCCACACCCAGAAAATGAAAACGAGGGAAGGAAAAAGGTGGTACTACTTCATGTATGTGTGGATAAACGAATTAAGTACATTTTTTTCCTTAACCAATTGGACATGGAAGGCCGGGATCGATCTTGATCCTGATCTAGAGAGAGAGAGAGAGAGAGAGAGAGATTAGGGGATGAAATTTGGTCTATTTTAGAGGTAGACTTGACCAACAAAAAAGGTACATATAGGCTAGGAAAATTTGTGAGATGCTGTTAATTGATTTGTGAAGAAGAGGAGGGACCTCCACCATCCCTTGTCGGGATAGTAAAAGTACTTTTTGTGTGGGGAGGAAAAGAACAAGTGCATCATGCCCTCGCTGGCTGCATTTATTTGATAATTTGGCATATCCAACTGCAATGTTCATGATATTCAAACAGTCGGCAGCGATCTGGTGCCCTACTTTTAGCCACTACTTTTGCAAACAGACACGGGTTTCTTTTCCCAGGTACTCAGTTTTTACTGGTTCATGCATCGATCTACAGTTCAGGCACGGCTTCTTTTCCCAGGTACGAAGTTTGCTGTTACAAAAAATAAAAAAGAAAATTTGACAGAGAGAAGAAAACGATGTAGAAGTATACAAGGGCGGGCACGGGACGACTAGACCAGGCCGAAAATATACATAGATCAACACGTTAATTAATAGCCCGTACGTGCGCACACAATTTTGACCTTAATTTACTAGTCTCACGTTTTCTAGGTGGACTTGCGACGTTTTTAAGATTTTTTAATTTGGTTATTAAAATTCAATAGCTGATATAATAAGGTGAAAAGTCTTTTTTTTTTTTTTTCCCCTCTCTATGGAATTAGTAACCATGAATGATATATAGAAAACCTATCATCTTCAACTATTTTTGTAATTTTAATGTAAAAAAATCGAATGATAATTTATTGGGGGAAAAAAAGTCAATAATATGATGATAAGATGATATGAGATAGTTTTTACTTTTTGAGATTTAGGCTTCGTTTGGTTACCAAACTCATTTCAATTCATCTCAACTCATCATTACAACTTTTTCAAATCTCAATACAAAATATAATAAACAATTCAACTTTTTCAAATTTCATAATAATAATAATATTAAAAAATAATATTCTAATAATATTTTATCATCACAACTCAACTCAACTCAACTCACTTCAACATCCACACACACCCTTAATAAAGGTATAGGTCTCACCAATGATTGAAAATCATTTTATAATTATTTAGTAATAGTTATAAATATATTTAAAAAATTAATATTTATAATTAATTAAAAATATACCATAAATAAAATTATATCTCAAAATATATATTTTTTAATCGAAATTATCTATATTCACACCAAAAATTAAAAGTGTGAGTTTTAGCAGAGGGGGGAAGAGGTGTGAACAGGGAAAAAGAATCATCTCGAAATGGGATGGGAAAAAAAGAAAAGTGCACTGTTTATTTAACTTTTTATTATTTATTTCAGTTTTGTACTTTCATTGCACTGTTTATATCAGTTTTTGCACTGTTTATGTCATTTTTTGCATTGTTTATGTCAGTTTTATACTGTTTATTTTACTATTTATGTTAATTTTTTACTGTTTATGTCAATTTTGTACTGTCTGTGTCAGTTTTTACACTATTTATTTAACTTTTTACTGTTTATATCAGTTATTAATTTCAAAACGCAATTGAAGGCTAAAAATGCAGAGATAAAATAAAAACATCTCACTGACTGTTTGGATACCGAGATGAGACTTGTCGTACAGTCCAAATGAGATAGTTTGTATCTGATATGGGTATCCAAACCGGGTCTTAATGAATCTAGTGAATTAATTTAGCTAGTCGCAACCATTAAACTTTGGGAGTGTGTGTGTCCTTATTCACTTTCTCTATCACTCCTATGACGCCTTCATGAAAAAATCTTTTGATTTTTCATTTAACTTCAAAGGGTAATGATCCACCTGCAATTCTTTTACAACTATTTTATAACTTGTTTTCAAACAACCAATAAAATCATGCCACTCCATTAAAATAAATTTTAATAGTATAAAATTACCCTCCATTTCATGTAAAGTTGTAAAATAATTGTAAAATAGTTGTAAGAGTGTCATTTTCCAACTTGAAATATTGTCTCTCAAATTCATTTTCTTTGATTTTAGAGACTTTCTTAACATTCTAGACAACATGGTAATTACATCCATCGTCATCATAATTAAAATGATCTTCCTAACACTACAACAAAGTATCACTTTTGTCACGAAAAATAAACCAACAACCATGTTCCTAATTATAAAAGTCTTTAATTTACAGCAAGTTGTTAAATTTTGTTCAAAATATCTTCATTTACATCCAAACTAGTGCGACGAAATTTATTCAGTTTAGACTAATCATATACAGTATCTGCACAGTATATATGAGTAATCACAACAAAAAATAAAATGAACCTTTTATCTATACTATGAAATTAATCTGTTGCAAATTGTATAGCAAGCATGACCAACAACTTCCAATTTGTTGCAAATAGATTCGCATATAACTGCAAGTTTGCAACAACATTACTAATTGCAATTTATAACTGATCATGAATATCTATTGTTGCAATATGGATAATATTAATAACGACATCGATTCCCTTGTAATCACCATTTTATAATCAATTAATATGACACTTTTTCTTTGGATTTTATATTCATGTTTTCATCCATCCTACTTCTACACAAATACTATGTTAAATAGCAACGTCTGAACTTTCTTTGCAAATGTATTAATAATGACATCGATTCCATTATAAATGAACATTTTATAATGTAATATTAACGATACTTTTTTGAGATTTTTGTATTAATATTTGCATTCTTTTGATTCCATGCAAATCGTATTATTCATTAGCAACGTCTAAACTATCTTTACAAATGTATTTATTACCAATAGAGTAATTTCATTGTAAACACCTTTCCCAGTTTACAACTGTGAAGAAAGATATTAAGCCTAAGGTAACTTTCCCTTTTGACAACCAAGTTCCTACATTCGACTAACCATTTTAAACAATAATCTAGTCGTGCAATACTAATGTCACACTTGAAAAACACTAAGTCGATTTCATAACCAACGAGCAAGGTAGGTAATATTTATGCTCCCTATTGCCATTCTCCAATTTCTCTCATTTCTATATAAGATTATTAACACATGAGATATGTTAAGGAAATACTTTTTTAGCCAATGCTAGCTGGGTGATGATTCACAAATGTGAGATGTCTTGGAAATTGACTAATGCAGAACCAAAATGAAGTTTTGTACCATGGCCAAGGAATTATATGATATGTATACTTTTTGAATAGATTTCTAACCATGTCTTCCACATGTTTGATTCATTGTGCAAGAGGACTTGATACATATTATTCTGCATATTTTATAAACTGATGGTAGCATAGTTGCATAACTTGTTGAGATTGAAAAATCTTACCGTGGTAGTCTTAATTACCATTCCCACCTGGAATGGTAGAAGTTGTGGTAGGACAGTGCAGAGAAGAACATCTCAGTCTGGATGAGGTCAAATAGAGTGGGTTTGGACTTGGAATAGCTCATGGAGATCATCCTCTAATTTTTTAATGTCGTTTTGTCGTTAATAGTCAAACTGTGTGAACGGCTTAACTTATAGTGAAGAAACCATTAAGGAGTTCATACTCCAGTACTATGTATATTTTGAGGTAAGGTTATGTTTGTATGGATTATGAACTTATCTACGTGTTAATGTTATGAAAGGTATTTTGGGAGTTAGTTTATTATGGTGTAATTACTGATTGAATAAAAAAAATCCATTATGATTATTGCATATTGCTAGAAGCATATTAAGTGTATTGCATATTAACTGTCATGAATAGGAATATGTAATCTTGTATTGTATATTTCGATCTTTCAATCTCCGTCAAATTCCAAGCAGAGGTTGGGAGCATCACAAAGTGCATATTAAAATTAGATATGTTACAATTTTCTTTTCTAGTAAATGGTTTTCATGTATAGCCATATCATGTGATAAGCACTAGTGATAAGGGATTTGCAATTAAATTTGTCATGAATATGATATATCTACTTCAAATTGTTGTGGAGGCATGTTCAAATGAAATGGTTATAGCAGTCACATTTTGTAATGAATGTGATCATGTATGTAAGTTGTGATGTTTAGATGTGGGCCAAGTATCTTAGTTATCGATTGTTTTTTGGGCATAGAATCTATCAATTTAGAACAAGAAGAATTGGGAAACGGCACTTTCAAACAATGTGAGCTAATATTTAAACAGTGTGAGCTAATATTAATTTTTGAGCCTCTGTGTAACACCCCAATAGAAGGCTCAAACCACATGGTGTATGCTTCAAAAAGACTAAGCAATGATACAATTAGAGCCCCATTAAAATATTATAAAGAGCAATAACTTCTCTTTCCCAAGCAACGTAAGATCTCCTACACCACCTACCTTTATGCATATCATATAGGGTATCACAATCTCTCCCCCTTAAATTTTCGATATTCTTGTCTGAAATATAAGGGGGGAAAGTTGTGATGTCTCATTCTGATAGGTCATGATAAGGGTAGGTGGTATATGGAATCTCATATTTATTGCAAATAGGACATCAGAATTTTAAGGGTGGTAAGACTGTGATACCCTATATGATATGCATAAGGGTAGGTGGTATATAGGATCCCACATTGCTTGGGAATGAGAAGTTATTGCTCTTTATATGATTCTCATTGTATCATTAACTAGTCATTTTGGAATATAGGTCATGTGGTTTGGGCCTTCTATTAGGGCATTACACTATGTCTTCATAATTTTGAATGCATCCATTACTGGTGTTTATACCAATTATATTGAGTACATCATGTTAATATACTAAAATATATGTCATATATATCCACTTCTAATTTTCAGTCATTTTTATACCTAAACAAGATGGCGTCTCTTTGGAAAGAGAGAGACTCAAGCATAACATCCAAGGATGTAGCAAAAGATGTATTCAATGATGTATTTGGGCATAGATCTGGGTATGTTAGAGGGCTGAGTGAATTGATTATACACTTTCCCTTTGTGAATAATCTAATAGATCGGATGAAGATGTATAAAATGAGGTGCGACAAGGTGGGGCGTGAGTTGTTGACTATAATGGAGGCCCAAATGTTGTATAAAGAACAGATAAATGAGGGGTAGACGATGATGTGGTTGGGATTAGGAAGCAATACATGTATAGGTTTTGATACTTTTGGTGTAGCTAAACATGTAACCACATAATGGAATGTGTTAAAATATCATGATGTTTTTTGAAAAATTGTTTGGTGTAGGAATTACATGCATTTGTATAGCAAGTATGTAAGTGTATATATGCAGGTTGTTTTGTTCCCTCTTGAGGTTCTTAAGCCTGTTTTATGCATGTCATCTCTAGGGGAGGGTGTTGTTACAGTCTAACATTAGAGATGAGTGAGTATATATTGTAATGTGTATTACCTAAGTATGGATGTGTAATGCATGTACATTATCAAGCTACTGTCATTATTTGTATAGTTTGTTGGATAATGTTTTTGTGTGATTAAATTCTATAGGGAGACATGAATTGCAAGTTATTTTGTATTGTGATAGAACAAGCCGGTGAATATATCATAGTACAATGAATGGAAATGAAAATGTAAAATATTCATATACATTGAATGAATATGAATGGAACACACATTCATGTGAGTTATACATATATAGTAGCATGATTTGAAGGTAATTTTATATTGTAGCATGTCATTTTATAATATGTAAATTGAGTGTGAAGATTTCATTTTTTCAATGAAATGTTATACTTACATTTTGGAGTATAATTGGATTATGAGAAATTGAATTCATCATAATAGAACTATAAATCTAATTGGTTTGTGTAATGTAGTCAAACCTAGCATTATAAAGTTTATGTTTCCATAAAAACATAAAATCTAACATCATAAAATATCACATAAAATATCACTAAAATAGATTTAGAGATATAAAACCATTAATCAGTTTTATGCTAATTTAAATATACAATGAATTTACATATAAATGTTAGCCTTATATATGAGGGGCAATGAATATTCATTAATGAAAATCTAAATTCTTGGTAAAGGAAAAATTCAGAAATTCAAATGAATGAAAGCCTTTGTAGTTGGATTGTATAGGAGGATTAAGGGCAATCAAATTTTGGTTGAAGAATGTATATTTTGTAACAAATTTATGATGATTAAATAAATATTATGACTTTTTTAGCGATCAATCAACGAAGCTATACCATTGTAATAAAAAAGTTACATCAGAAAAGTGATAATTTACAATGAGTTTCTTTGCTACAAAAGGCATACCATGTTGTAGTGTGACCTTAAGAATCATTGGTCCCTTCGATCTTTATTTGATTTCAAAGCTTAACTTTTTTATTAGTTTAAGAAAAGAAAGCTCATGAGTATGAAAAGAACTAACATCAGTTCCTGACGCTACAACAGAAATGACTTTTTGTAAGGAAAAAAACAACTGTAAAATCTACTTTCGTAGCAAAAAAGTATTTGCAACAATGAGATGTCGTTGGCCTACTCTTTCAAATGTTGCTTGGGAAAGTCTATCCAAATGACCTTTTTTTCCTTGCAAATGCCACATTGAGAAAAGTCTATCCATAGAATTTTATCATTACAAATACATAAATGGTGTCGGTATTGTGCATATAGGTGACATGTATAACCATTGCAACTAGTTGGTCTTTTACCAATGAATGTGGTTTTGTTGAAATGACCTCTATTTACAATCAAATTGTTTATGTTGCAATTATATTTTTAAATTTTTATCGTTGCAAAATATATTTTCCTACAATAAAAATTTGATCGTTGCAAATATTTTGAATTCCAACAAATTACGCATCTCAAATATCTATCCTATCTTTGCAAATATGCTTATTTGCAAGTACATGATTGTTGCAAATATTTTTATTACCAACGATATACCTTTTGTTGCAAATAACTATTTTCAATGGAAAAGAAAAAAAAGCTATTTGCAATGAATATATGTCAGTACAAATCGTCTTCCATATGAGAAAAAAAGTGCATTATCACATATTCTGTTAATTGTATAATTACTAGTTGTCTTAATACAATATAATTTAACATGCAAATAAGCATAAAAGTTAGTCCATTAACCCATAAATCCCCTTAATTGATAGTCCATTGTATTTCACTTGAAAGAACTCATTATTCCAACTATATGAGCTTACTAACCAAATAAAATCATGGAACAAAGAAAACAAAACAATCTTATTTACACAATGGATTGTAAAAATCTACAAATAGAATTTATTTTCTAAACTATGAGCAACAAAACCAAATCATTTATCACCACATCAAAATAAATATCATGGAAATAACTATTCGATATAACAATCAATTATTAAAGACAACATCGCATTCTCCACCCAATGTGCTCAACACCACCAAATGATTCATCTTTGTTTTGTGTTAGCTTGAAAACCTTGGGTTCTCTCACCTACCCACAAACCACGTCACAGAGGCAGTCGAATTGAATCAATATCAAAATCAGAATATATAGAATTGCTAATTCTAAATTTTAATCATTTTGCATTGATTTTATACCTATAAATCTACCAACTGAGGGTACTCTAGTCTCCTCCACTTTTGTTATTTGAAACTACAACAGGTCAGAGCCTTAACTCATCAATTAAAAGTCATCTCCTACAATTCTTAATGTACAAAGATGGTTCATATCACTGACACAACTCTAAATTTCATTCTTTACAACTCTTAATCAAAAGTCAAGTTTGAAATACATTAGTATACAATATACACAGTGTCTCATCCAAGCTACTATTGCTTTACAAAATATAAACCTCCACCAACTAACCTTAACGCATGCACGCATGCTGAAAGTAGAAAGTGAATGCAGACAATATGAATAATCATAACTTATAAACACAACCAATATTATTTAATGCTATTTTTTATGGATAGGTAGATTTAATGATTCACTTACTCGGGAAAAAAAAAAGGTAAGGAACAAAATAATGTTTATTGACTTAGTGTAGAAAAAATCTAAAGGTGTTGCAGACTTTTTTTTATAAGTGCTCAGAGTACAGACAGACTTATCAATATGAAAACATTGAAATATTCAAGAAAACCATCAAACAAACAACTTTCAATGTAATGAAACATATAGAGGATATGATACCATGCTTTATACCTTTGAGAGAACCTTGAGCATCTTATCAATGTACCATATCTTCTTAGGTGAAAACCTAAAGCACCAAGAAGTGAATGTAAATCAACTATTGCTTGGTAGAAGTTCCAATTAGTTCATGCAGTATACTGTGCTCAACTAATCCCGTTGCATGTAAGATATCATTATCCAAAGATTCAACATAAATACAAAAATGTATAGCCATGTTCCAAATGCCACACAAAAAGTACTAAATTAGTGCATCCTCATATATATCCTAATTTCCTCAATAATTACCAATATTCTCACTTTTAAAAATAACAAACCAATATGTATCAAAGAAAAAATGATGAATATCCAACAAATAAGTCAAAATCAAACAAAAATCAATCCCTAAACTGAAGTAATGCAACGAGATAGAAATGGAGGATGAAACACAATTTCAAACAAATGAGAGGGCAAACCAACACCCAAAATCTAAGGGAGAAAAAAAAAAAGAAAAACATCAAGGTACCAAGAGCCATACCTTGCAAGAACAAGAGAGCGAGAAATGGATGGACCAAGAGAGAAAGAGAGAGACTTATGCAAGGCGAACTCGACAGTGAGGAGGAAGATGGCAACGATCGAGAGATGTGTGTGTGTGTGTGACAGAGAGAGAGAGAGAGAGAGGGAGAGAAGGCATTGATGGAGAGAGAAAGACATGTAGCAGGAGAGAGGACTTACCATAGGAGACTGAAACTGCAATCAGCTGAGGCGGCGTGGCTATTGATTGAACATCATAAAGGATGAAAGAGATGAGCAAGAGAGAGAGAGACGAGAGATCGAGGGAGAGAAGAGAGAGAAGTAGGGGGAAGAGAAAAGAGGACAATAGCAGTTAGGGTTAATCCAAAACAACTTCGTTTTGGTGTTTATTTTAACACAGTGAAGTAGTTCGCAACGATTTTGTTAATTTTGTTATCGTTGCAAATGTAATAATTTTTTATAAATATATAGAATTAATTGGAAATACTCATTATTAGCAACGAGATCATCATCTTCAATGGAAAAGTCCCAAAAATATTATTAATACCAGTGAGATTTTGCCGTTGCAAATACTCATTATTAGCCACATCAAAATTTCGTTACAAATTCTGATTATTAACAATGGAATATCATCGTTGTAAAAATATATGTATTAATATATGATTATTTGCGACAAAAAATTAAATCGTTGTATGTGACTTTTTTTTATTTGATTGCAACAATAAGTACTCATATTTCGTTGCAACTACACACTTATTTGAAAAGATTTAATTTCCGTTAGAAAGACTTATTATTCACAACGAGTTTTGATTTGTTCGGATTGTATATTCTTATTTACAGTGGCAATCCTCGTTGGAATTATCACAATAATCTACATATTCTAATTTGCAACCAAATTATGGTTGTTGGGAATGTGTATTCTCATTTACAATGGTCATCTTCATTGGAATTGTAAAAAATATTGTTAGAAAATATTTTTTACTATTCTTTAGTCCATTGTTTATGGTTAATACCAACAAGAATTTGTCATTGCAAAATCTTCGTTGCAAATCCAACAATTTTCAACTAGATACTTTTAATCATTGCAAATGATGTATTATTAGCAACGAAAATAATTTTCGTTGCAAAAGTCAATTTTGTTGTAGTGTATAATCAACTCAAATGGTAATAAGGTTCTTGTTTTCCTCAATAAGTGTAACCTAGGGCTTGAAACCCTTCAATTGAAACCTCACTATATATTTTTTTTTTAACTATCTTTGAATTTGAGATTTTTCTCACCAATTAAGGTAGGTTAAAATTATAAAAATAAAAAATATTACTCAACTGATTATAAAATTCATCAAGATTATCGTCACTTTCATCTTAAAATTCAACTAGTAATATTTGAATTTTAACAATTTTTGTATACTCAGGCGATTTCTAAATTTTCAAGCCTATTTCGCAATTTCATACTATTATAGCATAGCTTAAGTTAGAGCTTTTGGGTTTTCCAAGAAATTGAAACATGAAAACTAGAATTATAATATATGAGCGATTTGTCTAAGTTCTTCTTATGAAACTCCTAGAAAGCTAGCTTTAAGTGTCTTAATCATCATTTCAATTACACTCATTCAAGTCATCGTCAATTTAGGTGTCGACATAAATAGTTTGTTAATTCAAACAATTAAAAATGCTATGAGGGAACCAGACCATGTCGAAAATGGAAATCTGCAACACAATTTTCGAAAATGGAAGTGGAAGTGGAGGTAAGCGATGATGTTAGGCACAGTGGTGAGGGGGTAGGGCTCAGACCTTGGGGAGTCAAGAAGAGAGGGCGGCAAAGCTCTTAGGGTTTCAAATTGAGAAGGCTTCAAAATCATCGTCTATTTCGTCTTCTTTTTTTTCTTTTTTAATTTAAAAAAAAAAAAAACAGGTGGTAGTAACCACCTCAATCGGAAACCATCCTCAATAGCCATCATTGATGGGTCTAATTTTTTTCCAATTTATTTTCCAAATCAATAAAGATGGAATTCCCTACCCTTCGAAAAAAACTCTCAGTGGCTAATTACATCTGCCATCAACAGTTACATCTTCTCAATTTGAATTTATGGTATTTACAAAATGTAAAATAAGTATGCTAAATTTAAAAATATAATCTTGATAAATGTTTCCATCTCTAACATGCCGCATATTGTTGGTTAAGCATTGTAAACCATCCAAATCTGTTGGTTAAGCGTTGCATGGTGAATAACAGCTGTGATGTGGATATGCTAGTACAGCTCGTGGGTCAAGAGTTAAGAGACAACATTGTCTCGAAGATTAGCGGTATAAGAGAAGGATCTGATATTCTGGTTTGGATGGGCAACTTGGATGGAGGTTTCACGACCAAGAGTGCGTGGAATATTGTTCGAGTTACAACTCCAAGAACGCAGTGGTCGGAGTGGGTATGGCTTGCTGCGTTGCCAAGGAAGGTCTCGGTGACAATGTGGAAAGCCTGGCATCATAGTCTCAGCGTAGATGAACGAGTTAGACGAATTGGCATTCCGTTGGTCTTCAAGTGTGAATGTTGTGAGGAGGGGGCTTTTGAAGACTTAAACCATGTGCTTTATAGGGGGAGAACAGCAGCAGCTATTTGGAATTTTTGCTCGAGTCTGGTGGGAGTTCCATATGTTGCAAATTGGACATGGAAAGAAATGGTGGAGGTGTGGTTTAGACGCACTAAAAGGTCTTCGCAGGTGGGCAACCTAATCGGTTTAATTTCCAGTATCATCACATGGAGTTTGTGGGTCTGGAGGTGTACGGCAAGGATGGAAGGCACAAGGGAGTCCATTGCAGTGTTATGGCATTCTGTGAAGCATTGGATCAATTGGGTTGGAGTGAAATTAAAAGCAGTTTCTCGGTTGGAAAGCAGGGATATTGTGATACTGCAGATGTTGAAGTTGACGTGCAACGTTAAACAGGAAAAGCTAATAGCAATGTCTTGGACTAAACCGTGTGCAGGATGGTTAAAACTAAACATTGATGGAAGTAGTTTACAAAATCCAGGAGACTTAGGTGTGGGTGGAGTGCTGTGGGATGAACAAGGAAGGTTGAAGTTTGCATTTGCTGCTAGTACAGGCAGTGGAACCAATAATCAAGCTGAATTAATGGCTCTTTTAATGGGTGTAAAAAATTGTAAGGCCATGGGTTTTAACAATGTCATTTTAGAAATGGAATCGCTGGTGGTGGTTAATTGGTTAAGGGAAGGCAAGTGTAGTTTATGGTATTTGGAGGATTTTTGGGATGAGATGAGTCAGTTGTTATTGTTGATGAATTTTCAAATACAGCATGTCTATAGGGAAGGTAATATGGCAGCGGATTACCTTGCTAGACTGGGTAGTAATGGCTGCAATAGAGTATGGCTAACACGGGATGAGCTTCCTTATCTGCTTAAGGCGATTCTTAGAACGGATCGCACGGGTTTACCTTACTTAAGAAAAGTCTATAGATGAATCTTGGCTTAGGTTCTTCAGTAGTAGTTTTTACACGACTTATGGTTTTCTTCGGTTTTGGGCTTATCTTTTGTCATATGATGTTTCTTGCATTGGAGGTTTTGTAGAAGGTTTCCTTGACCAAAAATGAGGATATTAATAATAAGGAGACTTGATCTCCATTTCGTTTAAAAAAAAAAAAAAAAATCTCTAACATGCCGCATAGAAGTTTTAGCATGTTTTGTTATCCTCGAGTTATTCCAATAGTGTATTAGATTTTTCTTTTGAATAGGTACATATATACATGCATTTATTGTGTATAATATATATATATATATATATAATTAAAACCAGTTTACGAAAAATACAAAAATAGAAAAACAAAAGTGCAAAAAAAAATCTTGGAAACACATCTTTCACCATCTATAAAAGACACATAGCACCGAAACCCATAACAGATTGTCTTGTGTTTAATACAAACAAGAATCCAAAATCTGCGAGCATAGCTTATTATTGTATTTCCAATACATCACTCACACATACTACATCCAGACCAAGTAAACTGACCATCAAAGCCCCAAATTGTAGATAATTCTCCAATGTCCAAAATATTCTCCAACAATAATGCTTTACCAACAGTGTTGTGTCATAAAAGTTAAGAGTTCAAATTATTTATTAGGGGTGTACAGGAACCGATCGAACTAGCCGTCATTGATGGGAATCGGCCGAAACTGATGGAGATAGAAATTTGGTGAAACCAACATCACTGGTTTGGCCACCGTCGAACTGACTGATATAATATTATATATATATAAAGTAAAACGACGCCATTTCACTTAAGTGAAATGGTGTCGTTTTATATGTACCATTTAGAAAAAAATATATATATAACATAAAACGACGCCGTTTGGTTTAATCATTTGGAATTAGGGTTTGAATACCCCTTGCACCTCCCTCTTCTACTCCCGATCCCATTTCTGTCTTTACTTTCTCATTCCTCTCTAACTCTCATGCAGTAGCAGCACATCTCTCTCTCTCTCCTCATTCACGTAGCAAGGCCACTTCCCATCTCTCTCTCTCTCTCATTGCAACTCACATCTCTCTCTCATCAATGTCATAACGACACCGATGCGGCAGTGCGACACCATTCTCTCCCTCATCGCAATGTTCTCTCCATTCTTTATCTCATCGCGCTACCGACTGGACATCGACGAACCAATCAGATTCACGCCAAGACCGACGTCACCGATTTTCTCCCCCTTTACCGGCTGGCTTCGGCCGATTTTAAATATGTTTAAAATTTGTTGGTTGAACTGTAGCTGTCGATTTTCACCCCTACTATTTATGACATGAAAATTGTCAATTTGTTCGTTTTAGTTAATATTAGATAGAAAGAATATTTTTATTCTGGAAAAAATTCTTTTTTTTCACACATCCAATGTATTGTTTTTTTAAGAACATCCAATATTCTTAAGGTGGGTTATACTAATAATAAATAAAAAAAATTAATATTTTAACTTTTTTGTAAATATAATGTTACAACAAGTAGTGACGTTCACACGCTCGGCTCCTCTCTCCCTCCTCCCATCTTCTCCACCAAGAGGGGGTGGAGCTTTGGCTCCTCCCTTCCTCCTCCTGTCTACTGCTTTCCAGTTTTTATTGTGTTTTCCAGTCCTTTTTTCGATTTTTATTGTGTTTTCCATCCATTACAAGAAGAAGCGTCGATCTACTACTTTCTGGCCCCCCACGACCGCCATGCGCCCCATTGCAGGACTCCCCTGCCACCGATCCTTCAGACGACCGAAGTAGAATGTCAAATGGAGCGGCGCATGCTACACACACGGCTCAACCCGCGGGTGAGATCCATGCGCCGCCGCACCTGGGAGTACTTGTTGCCACCGTGCAAGGCATTTTTAGGGCCAGAGACCTCGAATCCTTCATAACTAACGAACCTCCACTTTCCTAAAGTGGCGCGTGGCCTTCACGCACCTCCACAATCCCTAGCGCTCATCCTCCGGCAATTCGACGCATCTTTTGTTTGCTATCTTTCTATGTTTCCGCTTCTCCTAACCAAGGATCGTAGGAAAGAGGTAGTAGAAGTCTTCTGCAGCTAGTCCAGACCAGCGAAATGCAACACAACTCACTTCACTGCGACTCTCAGTCATAGTATTACAGTCTGTTTATCCGTTATCAGACTGTATCAAAACCACTTCAAGCAGCAGCTTCCCCTTATAGAAATGGGTGAGGATCAAGTCATTGGCCCTAGATTTTTTGTTTTCTTGTATTGTATTTGCTGGTTTGGGATGAATGTTGGAGCCTTCCACCGTGTTGACTTTATATCATGTAACCGTTAAATATATCTCTAATATGCTTAATTAAAAAAAAAAAAACACACATCAAACTTTTAAATGTATGGCAAAACTCTTTTATCTTACAAATTAATTAATAAGTTTAATAAGAAGTCACATTTTGATCAATTAACTATTTAACTTGTTATTTTCAAAATTAAGAACGTGAAAATGTACGTACGAGGTTGTACCAATTGTAAATCTGTCAACCAAGACACTTCTCCAATCTCCAATCGTTTCTCTTAACTATATATCAAGAGAGGCAGAGAGCAGCCATGCACGTGAATGAAAAAACGAAAGACGAACGTTATAACATTAATGGTATTTGTTTCATGCACTTTGCACAAAACCTAATTAAATAATGCATGCACACGATGAAGACAAGTTAGGGTGATATATATACCACCTGTCAATGTCTCAGGCAACGAAAAGTACCCATCTCGAAACGTGTCGTACATATTCATGCATCAGAACACATGGTGCGTTGTGGGGACGACAAGGGAGCCTATGGCGTGTGCAGTAAAAGCATGTACGTGTCGCTTCGGGGGCTTGTCTTTGCCGCAAAATTGGTCTTGTAAAAGGAGTCCCGGCCCTTCGTGCTTATAAACTACAACAATGTTGCCCAACTGAACTTTTTGGTTCTGCGAGATTTTGGAGGACTCAGGTTTTTGGGAAATAGTAGATCAGTACGTTTACATCACTGTCTTTTCTTTGTCAGAAACAAATTAAGCGCTGAAAGATGAAGGTTTGTTCCTTTTAATCTCATTTTCCTTCGACATGAGTTTGGGTTGATATTTATCTTTCCTGCATGTTCTTCCTTTCTGTTATGTCAAAGTGTTTCAACCTTCGAGGACTACGAGAGTGTTCTTTTTTCTTCTCGATCCATGCAAACTTATATCTTGTACAGCCTAAATATATATCTAAACTAATCTCGTCGATCTTTTTCACACCCAAAATACTTCATTTTAATGAAGTTGTAGCACTTGTTTTCTAAGAATATTGATATGTTATATCGTGTAGAACCCCAAGACATGCATGCAAGTGTATTTATATTTGATCTACGTAAAGGAATCAAGGATACGTACGTTTCGGAGGTTTTCAAACGTGATAGAGCTGCAAAAGTTGATAATACATAGGGTATAGGAGGAGAATTTTCTTAAATACAATTTAGATGGAGTTTTTTTTTTTTTTTTTTTTTTTTTTTTCCTTTTAACAGGTTCATGGGACGCGATCTCATGCTCGCGCTGCCGAAGAAGATAAGGTATTGACGAGGAAGCAGAAGGCTGCAGAAAGCAACGAACGGGAAGCTGTGCAATCTCCAAAAAAGCCAAAGCCCGAAAATGATAACACCCAGATTAATGGAAGATCTGCAGACGAAATAGCTGCTGAGTTTGAAGAGTTCTCTAAAGCCATTAGAGAGCAACTCTCCATCCAACAAATGCGGGAAATACTGGAGGCTAATGGCCAAGATTCCTCGGGCCCTGTTTTTGATATTATCTCTAGATGGTTAGTTCATTTGATTCCCATTTTATCACCAAGCCCAAAAAACAGCATGAGTCTTTGAACATAATTCCGAAAACGCTAGAGGCGAAGTGCAATGAAAGATTCATGATATCATTTATGATTGTCTGTTTTTATTGGTATTCTTTTTTCCTTCTATGAATATTGTTTCAAACTTAACTGTGTGAACAGCCAAGACTTACTGTTTTATGGGCCATTGGAGAGATGCCCAGTTTGCAATGGCAATCTGGAATACGCGCGCACACGCTATAAATGCACAGGGTTTTATAGTGAGTGGTCTTCTTGCACCTTCAGCACAAAGGATCCTCCAAGGAAACAAGAACCAACAAAACTACCAGATTCTGTTCTCAAATCCCCTGTTGCAGACGTACTTCTTCTTCCTCGAATCTTATTAGCTTGTCCCTTACAAAGATGTTCCCAAAAGTTAATTGGGTTATCGTATTGAGCTTTCTGTTTATGTGCTTGTGTAGTTAATAAAGAAGTATCAAGATCCAAGTAGCCGGCCTCGAAGGAATTTAGTCATAATCAATAAACCTTTTACAGGGATGGTGATTTCTCTAACGGGCCGTCTTTCTCGAACACATGTACGTTGCAAATAGTTACAACTGAGAGTTATAAAAGAGATATAGATGTCTGTCTTGGAAATTGCCTGAATTTAGCACTAATCTGGATAGCGAATTGCGAGCGTATGCAGGATTATTGGAGAAAAGAGATTGAAAAGCATGGGGGGAAAGTTTCCAACTCCGTGATTGGTAATAAGGCAATTAATCATGGAAATGTAAGTTGCCAAATACCGCTGCTTGCTGCTTAACACTGCTTGTAATGACCTTTGCAGGTGTAACTTGTTTGGTTGCTTCGCCGGCTGAGAGAGAACGTGGTGGTTCATACAAACTTGCGGAAGCAATGTTAGTGTAGAGGCGTATATATTTCTTGACAGCAGCAGTAGTGAAAATAAGATAGTTTATCACCTTCGATTCGTTTTGAAGACGACAGATGAATTTCAATTGAGATCTTTTGCAGGGAGAGAAGCATACCTGTTGTAAGCGAAGCTTGGTTGATAGATAGCATTCAGAAAAAGGATCCACAGCCTCTTGAAGCTTATGATATTGTTAGTGATCTTTTGGTAGAAGGGAAAGGGATTTCATGGGATAAACAAGATCCTAGAGAAGAGGCATTCGAATCACTCACGACTGAAGTATGATTTATTTCACTATTATTCTCAACACAGAAGTATCTAACAAGACATAATTCTGGGCTAATGATTCGCTCGCTATATGTGGGTACAGCTAAAGGTTTTTGGCAAGAGAGGAGTGCACAAGGATACTATATTGCAGGAGAAAGGTGGAAAGATCTTTGAAAAAGATGGGATACTATATAACTGTGCTTTTAATCTTTGCGACTTGGGGAGAGGACTGAACGAGTAAATTGAAACCCCTTCTAACGCTGCAGCATTGCTTCAAATCAATCTGTTTGTGACTTTGTATTCAGTATTTGAATTTTACTTGGTGCAGCTATTGTGTCATGCAACTCATCTCAGTACCAGGGAGCGGCTTGCATCTGTTCTATAAGAAAGGGAGAGTTGGTGATGATCCAAATGCAGAGGAGAGCCTTGAGGAGTGGGAAAATATGGATAATGCTGTGAAAGAATTTGTAAGGCTCTTTGAGGAAGTAACTGGAAATGAGTTTGAGGCCTGGGAAAGAGAGAAGAAGTTCCAAAAGAAGCCACTCAAGTTTTATCCTGTAGACTTGGTACAATAATTGTTAATTCTGCCCTATTAGGGTGCTACTAGGCTACATTGTGGTGCTTGTTTGTTTCCAATGCATGTTTCTTGGACATTATTTGGATAGGATGATGGCGTTGAAGTCAGACATGGAGGTCTTCGTCTTCGGCAGCTAGGAGCTGCAGTCGCTCACTGCAAACTTGATCCTTTGGTTGCTAATTTCATGAAGGTTTTGTGCAGTCAGGGCATATACAAGTATAATTTATATGCATACAGTCCATTTAAGTATTTTTCTTCTTCAGTGTTCTTTTTTCTCTGTAAACATTAGGAAACTGAAATTTTATCTATATCTGACTTAGGTACGCATTAATGGAGATGGGGTATGACCCTCCGGATCTACCAATAGGGATGGTCACTACTTTTCACTTAAAAAAGTGTACGAAATCTCTCAGCTTTTTTTTTTTTTTTTTTTTCTTGGCCTCTCGTTATTTTATAGTCCCTAAAATGAATAATGAAGCAACATCATCATCAGGTGAGGAGGTTCTGCAGGAGTTCATTGATAAAGTGAAATCATTGAAAGAGACAGGGCATAAGGCTGAGGCTGTTTGGTCTGATTATAGCCAAAGATGGTTCAATCTGATGCAATCCACTAGGCCTTTCATCTTAAGGAACTTCCAAGAAATTGCAGATCATGTAAGGGGAAGAAGTACTCACATCTGCTATATGCATTCATATTCTAGTAGATTTTTAACACAATTACACGATCTCATTAGGCTGCAGCAGCTGTAGAGACTGTTCGAGATATAACTGTGGCTTCACACATTATTGGAGATATGAGTGGCCCTACCCTTGATGACCCTTTGTCGGATCGATACCAGAAACTAGGCTGCTCAATCTCCCCACTGGATAAAGGGACGGATGACTACAAGATGATCCAGAAGTATCTGGATAGAACTTATGAACCTGTTAAAGTTGGAGATATTGTGAGTAATCTTATTTGATAGAATTTCTTACTTGCAACTAATGATTCATTAGGGCCTGTTCTTGGGAATTCTGAACCTCTTACGCATTGCAGGAATATGATGTGACCGTTGAGCGTATATTTGCAGTAGAATCGAATGCGCTCCCTTCTTACGATGAAATAAAGAAGTTACCAAACAAAGTCCTTGCGTGGTGTGGTAAGAAGCTGATTCATGCATCATTTTTTCAGTGCCCTTCTTTTGAAGGTTTTGTATTGATGACTTGATTTCCAAGTTGCATGCCAATTTCCTTAATTTACAGGCACGCGCAGCTCAAATCTGTTGAGGCACTTGCATCAAGGCTTCTTACCAGCAATATGCCAGCTCCCTGTCCCGAGTTATATGGTATTTAGAATGATCAGTTAAAATGCAATTGCTACTGCAATATAGTTCATTGTCTTTGACACCAATTCTGTGGTTTTTGTCGAACAGTTTGGGCCGGCGATCGTCTGCTCTGATGCTGCAGCTGAAGCTGCTAGATATGGGTTCACTGCGGTAGACAGGCCAGAAGGGTTCTTGGTCCTCGCAATTGCTTCTCTAGGAAATCAAGTTATGGAAGCAAAGAAGGCACCCGAGGTTAGCAAACATGACTCAAAGCATTTCTACACGATGTTAAGCTCTTCAAAAGACATTTAATCCCTTCTGTAACTCAATGATGCAGGACACCAAGACTTTCCAAGATAAGAAGATCGGGGTGAAACGATTGGGTCGAACGAAGACGGATGAATCAGAATACTTCATTTGGAAAGATGACATCAAAGTTCCTTGTGGTCGACTGGTTCCCTCGGGTCACCAAGATAGCCCAATTGAGTATAATGAGTATGCAGTTTATGATCCTAAACTGGTATGAAAATCGACTGTCAGAATGCCATTTTTTATGGATTGAGAAGTGAGAACTATATTCATTCAGTACACCTCCTTAACTGGGCTATCTATATATATGTACGTACTGTTGATGCAGGTGAGCATAAGGTTCGTGGTGGAGGTGAAGTACGATGAGAAGGGTGTGGTGATGGACACAGAGGAGTGAAGGACAGGATGCAAGAGGTTTTGTGTACAGTTCTGTGTCTGTCTTTTGTAACTGCTTTTACCTTTTGTACAGGGGATGGAACTTTCTTTTGTTGGGAAGGTTGGATGGTGTGTATATAATCATCCAACCTTCGGCTAAGATTACAATCTATAACATTATCTATTATATTAAGTAGTTCGCTATGTCTTCATTTAAAAAGAGAAATAATATTTATAGTCAGAAAAGTGTAAAAAGAATAGTAAATATGAGATTTACATAAAAAAAATTAATTTTTTTTAATAATAGACTCTACTCCGGGTAAGCCAAATAAGCTTACCATCCTGTACAAACACATGTTTTAAATTTCTCCCTTTGAAGTTACAAAAGTTTGCAAATTACACCATCATCCCTCTTTCACAGTTAAGATGTAACGTTGTACAATTTTGACAATCAAACATTAATAAACGGTGTGCATTTTCAAAATGCATGTTACCATTGTGCGTGATAAATCTTCTCCGTCCGTATACGGCCAACAATTTTTATGGACATGATCTTAAATGAAAGTAAAATCAACCACTTGGGAAAGGAACAAAGTGAAGCCAGTAACAGTGAGTCTTTTTTTTTTTTTTTTTTAAGAAATAAAAGATGTATTCATTTGATCATTTTGTATTAGTCATTACAACATCTCTCCCTCTTTACAATTCTTTTAATGCAATTAGGTGTATCTTTTATCCAAACTAATTCAGATTGTAAAAATAAACTTCCCTTTGCTAGAATAAAAATAAACTTTCCTTTACTAGAATATGAGCTGCCTCATTGTAAGTTCTATGAGTAAACTGTACTTTCCAATCTGTTTTATACTTAAGTAACTTCTTCATACCTTCAATTAGACTTCCATAGTATGATAAATCTTCATTTTTATTGTGAATAGCATTAACTACCACTTGAGCATCTCTCTCGAAAAGCACCTTATCAAATCTGAGTTCTCTAGACACATCCATTGCCTTCCACAAAGCATGACTTTCAGCAACAGCAAGTTGGTCAACATTATGCTTCTGTCCCTCCACAGCTACTAACATTTCCCCTTCTCCATCTCTGATTACAACCCCTATACCCACCTTCCTTTCCTTTTTGTCAACTGCTACATCCCCATTAACTTTTACAAAACCTGGACTTGGTTTCTTCCACCTCAGATTTCTACTACGACTCTACTCATTCATACTACTACTTGCCTTTGTTGTCTGCTGAGCCAATTGGTATTCTGTCAGATCATGCTCAGCAAATCTTATTACTTGACTTGGATATTTGAACTTGTCTTCAAAGATACACTCATTTCTTCTCAACCATAAGCCCCTCATCACAACAGCTACCTCCTCTAGTTCTGAACCATTCAGCTTTTTCACTAATTTTTCCCACAGAGCTAGTAAATCAGATTCTTCTATCCTCATCTTCTGCAATGTACTCAGTGACTCTGACCACACATCACAAGCTGCAGGACATTGCCAAACCACATGCATAATTGTTTCCTCATCTCTTCTACAAATGGGGCAATAGGGGTTGCTTGTTTCTTTCTTCAAAAAAAGGTTTCTCCTAATAGCTAGAAACTCATTAACTTTCCGAAGAAATAATTTAACTTTCCCTAGAACATTCATTTTCCAAATGTTTTCCCAGCTTTGATCTCTCTCTTGATGCCTTGAGTTTTCACCTCTGCTAGCCTTCTTTCTTTCAAGCTCCAAGTAGTATGCATTCCTTACAGAAAACAATCCTTTTTTTTATGGACCCCAAATCATTTTATCTTCCACATTCATGCTGCATATCAGATCAGCTTCCAAAGAAAACAATGATGTATATATGATCAGCTTCCAAAGAAAGCAATGCTGCATATCTGATCAGCTTCCTCTTTACTAAAAATTCTTCTAATCAATGACTCATTCCACTCCCCTCTGCATTGCATCAATTCACACACTCTTGTTTCATTATTTGGAATCAAGACTAGAGATTGTACAGAGAAAGTTGAAGGTGTTGCTAGCCATATCTGACCCTATATCTTAATACTATCACCATTACCTACCTTCCATCTCAGTCCCTCCCTCAAAAGACTTGCTACATTCCCACACTTCTCCATATATAAGATGGCTTGTGGCCCAATTTTGCTTCCAGCAGAGACATGTCTTTGAAGTACTTTTCTTTAAGAATCTTAGCAGTCATACTAGTCTTGTTCTGTAATAACCTCCACTCCTGCATAGCCAAAAGAGTCATATTGAAGCTCTCTATGTCCCTGTAGCCCAGACCCCCTTTCACTTTCTGTTTCTCCATCCTCTCCCAACAATACTAAGGAACACCATTCCCTTTTTGTTGATTACACCACCAGAACTTGCAAGCATAACATTAAGCTCCCTGAACAGCTTCTTTGGTAGTTGAAACACACTCATTGTGTAAGTGGGCACTGCTTGAAGGACTGCTCTTATTAAAACTTCTTTCCTTGCAGTTGACAAAAAATAGTTTCTCCAATTATTAATCTTCTTCTATACTTTCTCCTTTATGCTCCTAAAAGCATTGTATTTTGATTTCCCTACTATTGCAGGTAGCCCCAAATACCTCTCATAGCTACCTTTCATCACTGCTCCACCTCCCTCCATTATCCTCCTTTTATCTTCTTCTTTTGAATTGGAGCTGAAAAATACTGTTGTTTTATCCTTGTTTAAGAATTGATCTGATGCTTTTTCATATTTCCATAATAAACCTTGAATTTTTGTTCATTCCTCTATCTTGGCTCTACCAAAAGATTAAGCAATCATCAACAAAGAGTAAGTGATTAACTCAAATCCCACCCCTTGAAACAGTCACTCCCATTGTCTCTCCCCTCAGGTCTGAGTTGTTTAGCAATTAGCCAAGTCCCTCAGCACATAGAATAAACAAATAGGGAGATAAAGGGTCTCCTTGCCTCAAACCTCTTAAGGGCTTGATTCTCCCACTTGGTTTACCATTTACAAGAACAACATAGGAAACAGATGACACACACTTCATAGTCAATTCTATCCACTCATTACATAAGCTCATCTTCCTCATAACAACTTGCAAGTATGGTCATTCAATCAAATTAAGCTTTGGACATGTCAAGCTTAATAGCCATGTTCCCCACTTTTCCTTTTTACCTCACTTACATTGTGTGCAAAACCTCATATGCTACCATAATATTATCAATAATTAACTTCCCAGGTATGAAAGCACTTTGGTTAGGGAAAATAATTTCATTTAACACACTTTTCAACCAATTAGCCATCACTTTTGCCATTATCTTGTAAGCTACATTACACAAACTGGTGATCCTGAAATCACTAGCCATCTTTGGTTCTTTAATCTTAGGGATAAGTGTTATATAAGTGAAGGTTGCATGAGAAGTTAAAGAATTACCATTTAGCCAAGCCAACATTGAGTTACTGACTTCCTCACCAATTAGATGCCAATGCTTCTAGTTAGGGGTGTAACTGGTCCGGTCCGGTTCGGTTTTGGACAAAATTTAGGACCAAATCGGTATGTACCGGTTTTGTATTTTTCAAAACTGATTACGTATTGGTTATCCTCCTAAACCGGTACTTCCGGTTTTACTGGTTTCCGGTCCGATTTTCCAGTTTTTTTTAAATGTAAGTTTCACAATTTATCACTAAAAATTTGTTTATAAAAAAGAAAAAAAACTGATTTAAAAAAAATCTGTTTTATACTTTTATTAATATATTAGACTATATAATAGTATTAATATTAGACTATTGGTATAGTTATAAGTTATATATTAGTATTAGTTATAAACTTTTAGTGATTTAATATTAACATTTTATGTAATAATTTATAAATTATAATAAGAAATTATTTCATATATGAATATATATAATTATATATATTATATATAAAAATTTCACATAAAAATTTATAATTATACATAATATATAAAACTTATATATATTAATATATATATATATAATATTTTGTATAAAACTTATATATACAATAATACAAATATTATTTTTTATCAACCGGTCTGGTCCGGTCCAAAAAATCCTAAAACCGGAACCGGCCGGTTTTTACATTCTAAGAACCGGTCTCGGACCGAACCGGTTCAAAACGGGTAAAACCGGTCCGGTCCGGTCTAGACCGATTTTTCGGTTTGAATTTACACCCCTACTTCTAGTAGAAACAAGCTCCAAAACCGTCAGATCCAGGAGATTTTAGAGGAGCCATTTGTCTTATAGCTTCTTCTACTTCCTCTCTAACAAAAGCTTTTGAAAGGTGGTCATTCATCCCTCTTGTAACACATGGTGTCAATTCCTTCAGACAGTCTTCAATATCTCTACAACAGGATTAGAGGAAGTGAACAGGTTCTCAAAAAAACATTTGAATGCCCTTGCCAGACCTTCTGGACTTGTGTACCTCCTGTTCTGCTCATCAACTATCAACTAAATTCTACTATGCCTTCTCCTCTGATTAGCACAACTGTGAAAGAACTTAGTATTTTTATCTCCCATTTTATACCAATTCACCTTAGCTCTTTGCTTCCATCTTAAGGCTTCATTTGGTTACTAAACTCATCTCAACTCATCAATATAACTTTTTCAAATTTCAATACAAAATACAATAAACAATTCAACTTTTTCAAATTTCAAAATAATAATAATATTAAAAAATAATATTCTAACAATATTTTATCATCTTAACTCAACTCGGTTCAACATCCAAGCGCAGACTAAGTCCTCATTCTCCAATATGACCTCAATCTCTCTTTGTAAAGCTTTAATAGCTGCAGTGTTGTGGCATCCTTCATTTTCTTGTAGTTCTCTTAGCAGTTCTATCTTGTCTTTTAAGGCTCTCTTCTGATCATATGCCATTTGCTTGCTCCACTAAGTAGAGCTCCTTTAGTGTCATCCAGCTTATTCAGTAGCCCTTCTGATGGTTCCCCACACATTGACCCCTTTTGCCATACTTCTTTTAAGACTTCTTCATATTTCTCTTGTAGAGACCAAGAAGCTTCAAACCTAAATAACCTCTTTTGTCTCCAAACTCTCTATTTTCTAGTTCATGCGTAGTAAGATAGGTCTATGGTCTGAGCTCCTTGCAACCAAAACTTCCACCCGCCCTTCTGCATATAACTCCTTCCATTTTAGATTGGCTACAGCCCTATCAAGTCTTTATTTTGTAAAAGACTCATCCTCATGCTTGTTACTCCATGTATATTTATCTCATCTCCACCCCAAATCAAACAGACCCTTTCCAACACCTCTCTAAAATGAGCCATATGTTTTTTTTTATTTCTGCCTCCCCTCTCTCTTCTCATCATGTACCAATATCTCATTGAAATCACCTATCACACACCACCCATGATCATCTTGTGGTTTTAAATAGCTTAATAAACTCCATGTCTCTTCCCTCAAATTGGTTTCAAGTTGTCCATAGAAGCCTGTTATCAACCATTTAGCATTACCTTCCATATCTTTAATCCAAGCACTAACATGCCACTGAGAGTAGTTCATCACCTCAACCTCCATAGATTGGTTCCATACAGTATCAACCCACCCTTCAATCCTATTGGTTCAATCACCAAATAGCCTTCATACTTTAGCCTTCTTCTAATCTTTTCACATTTGGCTTTCCTCATCTTAGTCTCCATCAAAACACTACATTGGGCAACTTCTCATTTACCAATTGGCAAAGATCTTGAACTGTCCGAGAATTTCCAAACCCTCGATAGTTTCAACTTAATATTTTTGTAATAATTGGTAGGGTTGCTTTATAGCCTCCACCAAGTAAGTCATGCTTCCCTCCACCATCTCAATCATGCTTCCTTCCACCCTTTTTGCTTTCTTACCAACTCTCTCCTCCTCCTCTCTAGCAACCGCTAATCTCAACAATCTCTTAGTAAGAGATAAATCAATAATTATATCACCTTTCTTGCCTTACTCCCTAGCTCTCCCTCTTCCATACCCCTTTCACCTTTCCTCTTTTACTGCTTTCATTCGACCAACTACTCCCTTCCACCCCATTCTCCCTCTCTAGATTTACCTTAGCCAGCATCTCCCCTTCCCTTTCTTCCCTCTCAACTTCAGCAACTTCTTTCCCTTCTGTTTCTTCTGAACTTCTTTTCTCCCCATTCACTACCTCCTCCCTTTTATCCTCTCTACTCTCCCCTCTGCTTAACTCATATTCCTAATTAACAAGAACCTCTTTTGTCTCTTCCCTCAATACTGCTTCTCTCACTTTCTCTAACTTTTCATTTTCTTTTTTTCCTCTTCCATCACCACTACTCTTCCCCTCTAAATATTTTTTGACCCCCCTCTCCGAGCTCCAAAATCCTTCTTTATTTTTGACTCTGCCCCTGCTCTCAACCATGCACCAAACTGATGCTCACCCTCCACCTTCCCTTACATCTCGATTCTTCATGCACAATACATCCACAACTAAAGCATAAATGAGGTAGTTTCTCATACCTTACAGGAATCCAGTAAGCATTTCCCTTCATATTAATGGTCATTCCCATTGCCAAAGGTTTGTATAGATCTACTTCAATTAGTACTATCAGAAATAGACCCCATCCACTCCCATCTTCCTTCGTATCTACCTCCAATACTTTACCAATCATTCCACCTAAGATCCTCCCCCTCTCCTTATTCATGCATTTTAATGGCAGGTCATGCAGTTCAACCCAAAATCTTTCGATATTGAAGTTCAATTTCTGTGGGGGTGTGAAGCCATCGAAGTTCTAGAGCACAAACAATTGATTGTCGAATAACCATGGTCTCCCTTCCATTATTCTTTGTTTATCAACTTGGTTACCAAACTCCACCACAAAAACATTCGATCTCACTTCATAGAATTTTGCCCTTCTACTGATCCTCCAAATTTTTGACATCGTTGCTTCGATCACACCTTTCCTTATTTGCCTCTCCATCTAGACTTTCCCAACCAGACTAACATCTTCTTTATATTTCAGTTCTTCCGACTCATCATCATCAAAATCAATATTTTGGGCTTCCTCCTCCGTCAACCGAAATCCCACTCTCACCACCAAAAACCACTCAGAAACCACCTCTTTCAGTCCCCACACAGACGACGGAAGTGATATGACCCGTGGGAATGGAATCCCTTGAACCCACAATCAATTTGAAAACTCACCCAAGAAAGCCACAATCAAGCCAATGGAAAATTTAGATCTGTTGAGGAACTCGCTTCAAAAACCTAAATTATATGAAAATCTAGATCCGTTAAAAAACCTGTCTCAAGAACCTAAATTATAAGGAAGAACACCACAAAAGTTATAATTTACCTTTAATAAGTTCAAAAGTTCATTCAATAACAAAAGGAGATAAACTCAACTCATAATGAATAAATTCATCAAATTTCATAAACTAACTAAAATGAGACTACAAAGAGTATTTAAACCAAAACCTAATTAAAATCCTAGCCAAAATAAAGCCTTTTCTTCCAAAAGCACTCCTGAATGAATAGTGTTGCGGGTACAGTAACTCGGCTACAGTAACTTCTTGAAACCGTAATTCAACAAAATAAAACATATATGGGCCAAGCATCCTCAAGCCCGATTATTCTAGACTAATTCGTATAACTAATAAAATAAGTCACTTTAATGAAATAAACAAATCCAAGGCTTTCAATCACATAAACATAATAATAGGCCCTAATTTATGTTGCAATCTTCCATAGCTGGTATCACATGGATGATCACTAGATTTTCTTCTCTCAAACCCATCTTGAATATTCGACTCTTGCTAGACTCGTCCCAAGTCGATTGCACCAATTTTTGCATTGCTTCCTTACACTTCTTAGTTCTCGATCTTGTAATTGTCCCATTTGAAACTTGCAAAAGATCTTAAAGACTTAGTCCACCTTGGTGTCCATCAGGAAGTGTCAGTTATTCTACCCCTCCACTCCCAACCACCTCTGATTCTGTTAGAATCTCGATGGACACCACTTCACCTCAGTTTTCTTCTAGAGAGAAAAAAAACGAGAGAATTTGTTAAGCCTATGAAACGGAATTTCCTTGTTTTAACGAAATTTCCTGGTTTTCATTAACTTTCTCTCTGTTTGTAATAATTTGTTAAGCCTCCATTAATTATAATAAATTTAAGTCTGCAATGAAAACAGAACACAAGGATACAATTGTATTTTCCTATAAATTCCGTTTGTGGCTACTTTTGTGATTTCTGTTGGTTTGTATTCCATTATTAATATCTTTAAATCTGCTAATAAAACAGATTTATTATAATAATAAATCATGGATGCAATTTCCAATTTGAAAAAAACATTATAATAGGAAAACATATTTCTGTCAGTTTGTCTTTTCGTATTCATTATAATAGGAAAACATTATAATAATTTACAATTTGAAAAAACACAGCAACTGAATTTAAATAGGAATTTCACATTATCGTTCGTGTCCCAGGTACTGAATTTGCGAATCCATGCATTGAAATGGTAGCTGCAAACAGGAAAAATATTTTAGAAATTAGATAACATATTATATTGCATGCAGTATTAAGTTTGTGGAGGCAAATTTTAATCACATGTAAGTTATAATCACATGAGGCAGCCGAATGGCCAGGAAGTGCAGTAGTTAGGTTCAATGTTTGAACACCAAGAGACATATTTCGTAAGAAGACTAGAGGTATTGAACTGTGTTTAAGAAAACCCTTCTAGTACTTTCAGTGCATTGATGCTAAGCTTTGAAAATTGATTTGACTTTTTCTTTTACCTTCTTTTTCAAATAACCCTTCCATTACAAGCAGTGCAGTGGTGCTACGTTTTCAAGAAAGATTGGAAAGTGAGTATAATTGCATTTTCTATGTTTATAGTATAAGCTTATCTATGCATTATATATTTTTGTTCATATTTCTGAAAAATGAAGAAACTAATACCATAAAACCTAAAAATCCATAAAATTTATTAAAAAACCTATCAGAAAACTCAATTCTGAAAACTCAATTCTGAAAAATTAGTGAATACGAAAATGTCAATTCAGAAAACTCAATCCTTATAAACTCAATTATATTTCTCTCAAATCAGGTGTGTGGAAGCAGTGCAATGGTCCTAAGTTTGTAAGGAACATCGAAAAGGTCAATGTAACTACCTTTTGTGTGTTTATAGTATATATATATATATATACACATATATAGTTTATCTATGTGACATCTCAAATCTTTGTTCGAATCATGGGTCCTACGTTGGTCATATGATTTTAGTGGGATTAGAACGTACGATAATTAGATGCATACAATCCTACGTGAGCAAGAAATGCTATAAATGTTGATTATTACTAATTACATTTCAACTCCTCACTAACCAAATGTTGGCAGATTAGGTGATCAAAGTACGTAGGACCATTTAGGAATAAGTAAAAAATCTAAGGGAAAAAAATGTCAGAAATTACCTGGAGAAAGTGGCCATTCTATAGTGACAGATTGTATGCAAACAAAGTAATAAGTTTTTGAAAAAAAAAAAAAAAAGAGAAGAAGAGGAACCATGAACAATGACTGCATGCAAAAGAAAAAAAAAACTTGGAAACAAACATTCAAAAATAAACCCATACATTTTTTATTGGATATATCATTGTTTATATTTTTATTGTAGATTGTATTCAATCGGGATGGAGTTGGAATATTGAATATTCCTGACATCTTTTTTTTTTTTTATAGGAAAACTGAAATTAAATTAATCAAAGGAGTTTACAGATATTTATCAAGCCAAACAGCCTGAGAAATAAAGTCTGGATAACACTCATTCCACATTGAAATATCCTTAACATTCCAAGCATGTCGGGCAAGAATATGAGCAACCCGATTACTTTTTCTATATACATGTTGAAATTTGCACTCTACAAACACGCTTAACACTTTCCTTATTCACTCAATAATGGAGTTAACAATGCATCAGAAACTAGTTCATTGTTGAGCACTTGGATAGCCATCAAGCAATCTGATTCCATAATCAATCTATGAATCCCCATACTAGCACACAGTTGTAAAGCACGGAAAATAGCCAGCATTTCAATTGCTTCAGCATTATTCACTTCGAACTCAACCTTGCTTGCTACCAAAATCACCTTCCCAACTTCATCTCTGAGCACCACGCCCACCCCTGCCTTATGAAGTTCACCAAAAACAGCACCATCTACATTTAGTTTCAACCAACCCGCTGGTGGAGGCTTCCACACATAATACTCTTGGGCTGTCCTCTTGGGCAAATGTTTCAGATCATTATAAGCTTTTATAACAGACAAAGAATGATCAATGACCTGTTGCACTGCTATTTTTTTCTGCTCATGAACCATTTGATTTCTTCTCCACCAAAATCCCCAAGCAATAGCAAAGAAAGAAGCTAGTTCATCTTCCTGTCCCTGCTTTAGAACTTCCAAAGCTACGTGCAACACAGGTAAGGTTACTCCTATCTGTTGAATGAGAGGAAAATATGGATACCAGCTTGAATGAATATCAGGGCAGTATAATAAAGCATGGGCTATATCTTCAATATGTTGTTTACAAAAACAACAGGCTCCTTCAATATTAACATGCTTCTTAAGAAGGTTCTGTTGGGAAGGGAGAATCTCCTTGCATGCCCTCCAAGCAAAGACCTTAATCTTATTAGGAACTCACATTTTCCACAAGGCCTTCCACAAAGATTGTTGTTGCCTATCATTAGAACACTCCCCTCTACAGCCTTGTAATTGTAACATAAAAAATCTGTAGCAGCTTTTCACACTAAATTTTCCACTCCTTTCATGGGACCAAATCATATTATCAGGTTGCTCATTTGGATAGATCAATACTTTTAAAATATCTGTAACCAAGCTTGGATTGAAGAGAGCTCGAAGCTGATCTAAGTTCCAACTTCTAGTAACTAGGTTGATTAAACTGTCAACAGAAGCATCTTTATACTCATCAGAAATTAAAAATGCTTCCTGCATCAAAGACTTATGGCCTAGGATCCAAGAATCCTGCCAGAGCTTAGCTCGCTTACCATCTCCTGACATCTTCTTGCTTGAGTGTTTGGAACCTAATATTTTCTTGACTAAATATATGCTTTCACAATGCCAATCGACCCATAAATATTCCTAACATTTTCTTGCTTGAGTGTTTGGAACTTAATATTTTCTTGACTAAATATATGCTTTCACAATGTCAACCAACCCATATGTTTAGACCTCCAACCATTATTGAAGACCACTGAAGGACAGAACTCACAAATCCCCCCATGTAAAATACTGTATATTCGAAATAAACTCCCTTTGAAGCAAACAGAGGCACATAAAAATTCCAAACACGAAGCATGGTAGAAGACAAAACTCATCGAGATGTAGAAAATAAAAGAGAAGACGAAAAGGGGAAAAAAAAAGAAACCGAAACATCAAAAGACTAAACCTGACCTACTTATCCCACCTTCTTGAAAGTGTCAACTCCGAAGCTTAAACAAACCAGTGGAGAGGGTCGACCAGGAAAATGCTCCTCTCAAAGCCTTTGCTACCATCCTACAAAATACACACAAGGCAGAATGCTTCCAGCACAAATTCAACAGCTTTTTGTCTTACTCCCAGGCTATAACATATTCAACTTCAACAACCACAAATGATATTTTTATTTTTAAAGAAATAAATTAACAATGATTTATGAACTTTCACTTGAAAATACCCCAGAACCTCCATGATACTTTTATCTTTAAACAATAGATGATACGACAAAATAGTGCATCCTAACAAACAAAAAAAGATCCAACTTATCAGAACAAACATCAATATTAAATTTCATAGTACCTATAATTGAAAATACCTTTTTGACAAATAGCAACATATTATATGCATTCTACCAACAAAAAAGATCCAACTTTTCAAATAAAATCAAGAAGAAGAAGATTCAAGTAAAAATGTTTTCTATCTGCTTGGCAATTATATTATGAAGATATGCTTTTTAACTTGAATTTTTTACTACACAGACCAAAACATGCGCATGAATTATAACATAACATCATGAATGGCAAATGAAAAATACAAAAGTAAAAAAGATATGTTGCCTTATAGTCCAGATTCATAGGCTTCCTTAGATAGTTCAGCATTCAGTTGCACCCTTTTGCACCAGCACACCAAAAGTAAGTTACAGTTATTAATATTGAGCTTTATAATCGAAAGTTTGAGTACAGGAAAAGAGAATAATGTGTTCTTCGATACAATTCATTCAGTTGAAGCTATTATTCAGAAACTTTCCAAGAAAGAAAAAGGAAAGTCAGATGTATCTAGCAATGAGTGGTTAAAGAGGCACGAATATGATAAAGTTCTTGAAGAACTCAGAACATATAAGGGATCTTAAAATACAGGATCTCTATATAAGCTTGTCCCTGTATAAGTTTATAGTTCATGGATACCTTTTTCCTCATTGTGTCTACTGCCTTGGGTAAGACTTTCAAGCTTTCTTCATCAAATTCTTCTTCAAGTGCTCTCTTTACATCTTGCGTAATCTTATCTAAAGCCTCACCACGTTCAAACTAAATTTAAAACATAACATCATATTATTTTTAAAAAAAATATCTTCAACAATATGTGTCTGTGCGTGTATATGTAGAGAGAGATAGAGAGGTTCAAAACAGTTCCCAGAGTCAAATACTTGTAACCATAAGCACAGATAGTATGTACCTTGCCATATGAGGGATCAGTAAAAATAGCCTCTATAGGCGCTTCTGTCAAGTTTCTAACTTCCTCCAACGTTCTATCTGAAATCATACAGTTTATATTCTTTCTTACACTTACCAGCTTTAGCAGCCAGTCTGATTTGGGGTTCAAGATATTTCACTGCCTGAATGTTCAAATTCAATCATATAAGTAGAATCAGACCGAAAAAAGAGCAATATGGTGGATCATTTCCACAAGTTTCATGACAAACCTCGGGATGGGCCAGCCTTAACCCAGCATCTAGATCTTTCTCTGAGATCTCACGAGCTTGCACATCAATCATTAAGGTTTTGTCCTTTGTACAGGCATATACTAAATTAAGATCACTTAAGCTAAGCTGCATTAAACCATAGATACAAAAAATAAGAAAATACTTATCTAAAGAGAATGCAGCAACAAAATCTAATTTTCTATTTATGTTAATAATTTACCTGCCAGGAAAGATAATATATATTTTTGTGTTGTTCCATTATATTCTTCTTCGATAGACCAAGACAAATGTAGACTATTCTTAATATAAAAAATTACAAATAAGAATCATTTACTATGGGAAATTGACTTCCATGAACATTGATTTAGAAAAATATATTGCAAAAGATTTCCCAACAACAGCAAGAAGCTCAAATGGAAGAGCATCTCACTGTACAGGAATCCATAGGTAAATGATGCAATTTTTACCTTAGAAAATTATACATCTTAATAAATCATTAAGAAATGCCAAAAGAGAAAAAAAATCTACAAACAATTACAGATTTGTAAAAAATATAGAAATAGACCTAAATATTCATAGAGGTTAAAAATAGAGGGAATAAAACACTGTGTAACATTAAAGTTCATATCTTTAAATGTTTTATTTCCTTAAGAATTTCATGAAAAGTTACTATCATTTTCGGGAAAAAAAAAACCAAGGCCATTTCTAAAACTTTTGACCGCTCCATGAATTTGTACAACGAGAAAAAGAACAACAAAATGCAAGGAAAAAAATGCAACAAACAGAAGAAGCGAATAAAAATTTCAAAACAGATCTTCAAATCAAGAAAACAAACATCCAAGAAAAGAAATAAAATCAACAAAAACCATATCCACAGTTCCTCTTCAAATCAGTTGCCTTTCTCAGTACATCCTGCAAAAAACCTTTAAAAAGCTTCAATCTTTCTCATCCTTTTCCTGGAGTTTACTTAGCAACCAAACAAAAGTACAAAAAAAAAAAGTTTTTTTTCCCATTTTCTACCTCTTTGGGTCATAAACAAAAAGATTTCATGTGAAAAAAAAACAAATATGCAGTACAATATACTTGAAGAAGAACTGCACATAAACGGTGTACACTAAGTCAGAGCTAAGCTTCTGTAGCTATGAACGGTGGAGAGAGAGAGAGAGAGAGAGATACAGAAACCACCTTTTCTAAGGCAAGGTAGAGGAGATCAAGAAGAGAAACCGCAGATCTGCCTGGAAATCGTAGAGGTTGAGGTCGAGATGATGGAAACAAAGGGAGAGAGAGGCATTGAGGCTGGGTCTCACAGCTTCGGTTGTTTTGGGTTTCAGCAAAACAAAGGGAGATAGCTTCGGTCGCCGACTCACTAGGTAGAGAGAGAGAAGAGAGGGGGTCTGAGTTGAGAGAGAGAAGTCGAGAGGGAGATGATGCCGAGAATGAGAGATATGAAGCCGAGAATGAGAGATGGATTTGTGTGGTCTAAAAGAAAAAATATCACTGACGCAACGTACTCATACAGAACGTAAAAACTGAAGGTTAAGACTTCGTTTGGTTACCAAACTCACCTCAACTCATCTCAACTCATCATTACAATTTTTTCAAATCTCAATACAAAATATAATAAACAATTCAACTTTTTCAAATTTTAAAATAATAATATTATTAAAAAATAATATTTTAATAATATTTTATCATCACAACTCAACTCAACTCAACTCACTTTAACATCCACACACATCCTAAATTTACCATTTTTAAGTGAAAGTGATTATCGGTGATTATTTTATCTTGGGGAAACAAATAATAATAAGTTGATCAGAGGTATTTTGATTGATTATTTTGTTATTGTAATTGCTAAAAAATATAAAAAATATGCTAAAAATAATAATAAGCTGGTCTCTGCTTATAATTTTTATTCACTACTTGATTTGAAAAACAAATAAATTTTGGTAAATATTTTATTTAAGAATTCTCATATGTGATATTGATCTATTCTTTTCCTTTTCTTCGTATTTTTTTATTTGATATGTTATTTTGTTATGTTTGTTTCCTTTTTAATTTAAATTATAGATAATTTTATTCTTAGTAATAAATCTAAATCTTTACATAATCATAATCTTCATTTTCTTTTAGACCAAACAAGGGAAACATCTGTAGAGAGGAGATTTGAGAGACATGGTTGAAGAATCGTGAGGACAGAGAGAGAGACCTCTGGTTTCTGACGAAAAATAGATTACAAAATAGATAGGTGTGAGAGAGTGAATTTGAGGAGGGTTGAGAGTGAGAGAGAGTAGGTATGAGTGTGTGAGGGTTAGAGAAGCAGATGAAGGTCGAGGGTTAGAGAGAATCGACGAAAAACAGAGAGAGTTGAGAGAGAGTATGTCTGAAGGGGGAGAATATACAGAGGATTGAGAGAGAGCGAGAGAGTGAGAGACAAAATTGGAGAAAATATCCCTGCCACAACATCGCCATCACCCAAGTTGCAAAGACTAAATTGGCCTCTTGAAACCGAGAAATAGAAGGAAGAAAGACTTTTAACCTTCGAATTTTTTTAGTTTTAAGAATTTTAAGATAAATTATATATATATATATATAAATTATTCAAATTTAAAATAATATATTCAATGCATTTAAAGTGCTAGGGCATATGTTGAACTGGACGATAATACTGGAAATATAGCTGCTATTATGTTTGGTGAAGTAGCAGAAGAGGCATTTGGTTGTTCAGCAGTTGAGTTGATGGAACATTCTAGAGAGGTATCTTTTAAAATTTTTATTCAAAAATTGAGTTTGGTTATAGTGAGTTAATTAAAAACGAAATTGGGTTTTAATTAATTATGTAAAGCTATTTAATTTTTTTTTTTTTGTAGAAACATCAACCATATATTAAAAGCGTTGTGGATAAATTATCAACAAAAATCTGAAAGATTCAAGTTTATGCAGATCCAGAGAAACTAAAGGAGAAAAAACATAAACATTATAATGTCCTCTCTATTGAGACAATGCAAGATGAGAAAAATGCTGGATCGTCATCCTATAATCAAAATTATTTCAAATAACTTTTATAAGACTATGGACGACGTTTATTTATAAAACCATGTTATAGCTTCTATTAATGCTCTTCTTTTGCTTGTGATGTTAATTTATACGACATAAACATTACATCGTTATTTAATTAAGCCAAAAAATTATGTCCTTATTAATAAAAAATTAATTCTTAAAAAGAAATAAAATATAAACTAAGCAAACGTGCATTGCACGTTGCTTTTACCTAGTATATATATATGCGCGTAACAGTGAGATGTAGTTTGCGTTCAAAACCCACCTCAACTCATCTCAATTTATCATTACAATTTTTTCAAATTTCCACACAAACCATCTCTACCATTCACAAACCATCTCAACCAATCTCTGAATCAAAACAACTGTTGAGTCTTGGTGGAATGTATGGTGGTCCTTCTTCCTTAAAATTAAATTTAAAGCCACTTTCTTTTGATGGTATTGAAGGAAGTTTGACTATTTGGTCACACACCAGAACGCCATACGGGGAAGACATTATTAGGAGTTGACGTTTTACAATAAGCAAGCTCTCTGCTTTTATGCGTTTCTGCAAATAATATTCGTTTCTTCATTATTATTAACGTGGATAATACGTGATTGACTGACTTCTCCAATTCCTATCGCAAATAGATTAATTTTATTGCAAAAAGTATCAAAATTATAATAGAGGTTTATCAACTAAAAACAAATATTTTCGTAGTTTATAAAATATAAATATCAGAGATTACATTTTAAAGCTCTTACACACACACACACAAAAAGCTGGGGTAGTTTCTATTCCGTTTTTCAATCACTCAACCCACTTTCATTCAGCAGGAATATGAGGCTGAGCCTCTTAACAGATTTGATATAAAGTATTTTCCTAAATTACTTCCCCAAAAATGAGAAACAAAAAAGCTTCAACGGATGATGATATTACAATATCTCATGTCCTAGTCCTTTGTATACAACTTTTAAGGCATAGTTGAACTAAAACAGTCCTGCAATCCAGCTAATATCTTGTAAAAACTGTGTGCAATGTGTGAGGGAGAAAGGATTTGACATGGTTTTAATCAGTTGTTCAAGCAGGAATAATGTATCAGCGGGATGGTAAGCACAGGGCTCTAAACACAATCGGATAAAGGAAAATATTAGTTGTTTCCATTGGTTTCACTGGTAAATGTGGAGGAGTACATGTTTTGCACCTAATGGAATATCTCGCAGTTCCTACGGGGTGGGGACGATGGAAACATACAGAAAGAAATTAGCAACAGGGAAGAGAAAGAGACTGACAATAGTTGTACCAAGGCTTTGGCTTTGGCTTTGCTAAATGAGGGTTTGGTGAGATGGTTGTCTTCAAGAAACTGGTTTGGCTTTTGTTGGAAAGAGAATTTTGTTTCTCAGCATCTTTTCCTTACATCCTTCACTAATTACTTCCATTTACAAACAATTTCAGATAGAGTGAGAGAGAGAAGCGACTTTAAAGCTTTCCCAAGTTGGTCCCAATTGGTCATCAATTTAAATCTCATAATTTTGGAAATATTGTAGAACTTTCAACCTTCTCATCCAAACAACATAAAGTACAACCTGCCACACATTATGCATAGCCATATGAAAGCAGAGCAGGGCATTCTTGAAGACCAAGGTTTTCACATCTCTAAGCAAGCTACCAAACATATACTTCATCACAATGAATAACTCCCTTTGGACCTAATCAACTCCAAACTAGTAGGAGTTGATTAGGTCCAAACTAGTAGTAGGATGTCAAATCTTCAAGAGAAATCCATATTGCGGTGAAAATGCATGCTAAAAACCTCCAATTTAAAATGCCCATTAAATACAGAACCAAGAAGAGTTATCCATATAACAATGAGGTCTGAAACATGCCAGGCATTTTAGGTCTGAGGTGTTAAATTGTTTGTCCATATGTCTTTCTCATGGCAGAGAGCACAACTCGAGAAATTATTCAAATAACAAGTGAAAAATTTAACAGTGACAACTGACCATGTAAAACCCGAGACCAAGGCCCAAGCCCAAGACCAGGCCCACAAGGAGCCCAGCCATGGGGCCACACGACGTCGTTCTCAGTGAGTCCCCTTTCCCCTTTCAGTTCTCTTTTCCCCCGAGTTTCCCTCTCCCTCGATACCCCTCCTCCCCGATGCAAACTCCCCACTTCCCTATCAGTTAGCTCAATCGATTTCCTTCCTTGGCGTAATCCACAACAAATTTCCCTTCATTTTCTCACCCGCAAATCTCTTCTTAACAAACTCTCACTCCCTCTCCTATGAAATTTCTGCAATTTTGGGTGTTACTGTCGTGGGTCTTCTTGGATCAGGGGCTTCCTTCGAGCAGTGTCATTCACCACGGACATGTTGGAATTGAGCTTCCTAAAATATAGCTGGAATTATGGATTTTAATAATTAGATTGAAGTTGATTTGTTTGGTTATTAACACTTGATGAATATTTTATGATTAGGGGGCAAGACTATTAGGGTGTGTGTGGATGTTGAAGTGAGTTGAGTTGAGTTGTGATGATAAAATATTATTAGAATATTATTTTTTAATAATATTATTATTTTAAAATTTGAAAAAGTTGAATTGTTTATTATATTTTGTATTGAGATTTGAAAAAGTTGTAATGATGAGTTGAGATGAGTTGAGGTGAGTTTGGTAACCAAACGAAACCTTAGAGTTCGGGCTCAAGACTTAGATAATACGCAGCAAGAGTTAAATATACAGGGTTCCTATACTAGACTTTTCATTAAAAAAAAAAAGGGGCTAAGATTAGCTTTATGAAAAATATGCATATTTTATTACCAAAAGAAAATTTCGAAAACAACCTATCATTTTATTCTCCATCACTCATTGTATTTGAATAAGAAAAGATAAAGATATTTTTGTCATGATAGGTGCAGACATGAGCAAAATTTTGGCATTTTATTTCTGAACTGGCATGATTACGAAAAGATGCTCTGAATCTATTTCGATTATGTGAAAACGATATAATTATGTTCAGTACTCTGTTTGATATGATGTGGCATCTCAAAACTTTTGGCATGACATTCTGATTTTATCTGGCTCTATTTCTGCTCTGACCTTACCACTGGTATAAAACTGTGACTTATGTTTAGGTTAGTACCAACTTCTCTGTCTCTAGTGCACCCACTTTAGAAACAAAGTGGTTTTCTGTATAGTCTTTCCTATGTGCACACTCGGGATTCTGAGAATGATAAGGAGAAGATTCACTTTGTCTCAGCCCGATTTGGCCAGTAAGGATAGCACAACCCTACCAAGGGGGTTAAACATGACCTATATATTCTGATATGATATCATGGTGATGATACTCAGTTATGCTATGCCAAAGGACTTTGGAATATAAATATTTTGAACCATCGCTCTGATAATTTTGATAACAAGTTTTGTTCTACATACTGAAACAGAAAATATTTTGTTCTACATTTTGTATTCTGTAAATGCTCATGTTTGCATACTAGTATGTAGTTTTTACTTACTAAGTTGTTGATAACTCACCATCTTATCTCCACAATATTTTCAGATGTTTTGGATGTTTCAGCTGAAGTTCAAGAATAGGAAGCATGAGCAAGCCTATGTGAGCATAGCGCATTAAGTACAAAGAGGGTACTTGAGTTATTGGAGAATTTTATTTAGTAGTTTCGTTTTGCTATGCTGACTTGGTATTTAAGTTGACATTTATTTTGAGATTTTGTGGTGTTCTTAGTTAATTATTTTGGAGTAATTGGTTTAAAACAATAAGATCTATGAGTAATTGAGAAACTGGAGTTTATATGTGTACGGTGAGATACGATTTTAAGTGACAATAAATAACTCTCCAACCCATCCAAAACCAGGGCGTTACAGACCATGTCTAAGTGTTCTAAACTACCTTATGTTAATAACTATATGATTGTGCCTAATGTGAAAAAATTAATTGTCAAAAAGGAGAAACTATATTTTGCACCCTTGAACCACAATTGGTTTTCATTTTGCACCCTATAGTATCAAACTTCAGCTTGCACCCTCAACTACCCATAGATTCACTTTGCATCCTTCATCGAAACCTTTTAACAGTTAAGATTGTGTAACACTCGGATCTTGGCATAGGGAACAAATTGAGAAACATAAATAGTCTATGATGCAATTTGAAGCCTTTTGTAGTTTAGGGTGGGAAACAAAACGGAAAGCAGGGTGAAAAGTGAAATTACCAAAGTAATTGGTACAACTTTTGTGTCCGAAAAGTTTGAACAATTAGAGACAAGTAAACACAGTCCTGGAAAAAGAAAAACAAGGACAAACGTGAGCCCCAATCTTTGAATCATATTCCTAGATTGCAATTGTACATTTTTGGTATCACCCAAATCTACCTTTGATAGAATAGGGCCAGAATACGAAACAAAAATGTTCGACAGATTGGTCCTTAATTGGTACAGAACATGTGCTTGTACAACATGAATACAACAACTCAATTCAAAGCTGACGAACAAAACGAACCAAATCAACATAAAAAATTGAACAGGCGAAAGAATCATTGGTATATTACCGTAGGAGGAATCTTGAAATTGCCAGAAATGAAGGGTACTTGCCACGGCTTCTCAACCACATCTCGATAGAAGGCATACTCTGCCTCATAGTCATGTAATGCAAGCTCTATTTTCTGATTAGTATGATAGTGATGCTTAGCCGAAGCCGATTTCCCAAACCCAAAAATACTGACTTCATCACAAACTCCCAAAGCCAGCATCACAGCCTGCATACCAGAAGAGTAATGGAAATTAGCACCATCATGTGCAGCCCCCCATTCTTCCAATGGCTTTCCCGTCACCTCTGCAAATCTTTTCAACGAGTAATACTTGACAATCCTAGCACACAACACATCAAATCGTGGATCGGTGACGAACAAAGGCGCTTTGTGGGACGAATTGCAGAAGGTGTAGTCCAAAATATGCACCGGTTGGCAAATGTACATTACGATCGGCACATTTATCCCATAGGGATGGCAAAAACAACCTTGTCTTCTCACGCAAAAATGCAAAATGTTGCTATTTACAAACGAAATATTGGTTTTCGAACCCACATCGCGCTCAAAACCATTGGTTCTCGCATTGTTCAATCTTATCACAATCTCGTGGCTATCGACCAGTTCCCCTTTATCACTATTCAGCAAAATCCCACTGTTCCCCACGACCGCACACGACGAGTACCGGCGGTCAGAACCTAACAACCCGTTGTGCCTGTCGATGGGATGCTTCACTAGTCTTATCAACTCCGACATGACTTCTGGCTGGAAAAATGCCTTCTTTCGAGCCCATTCATCCAATAATCGCCTGAAATCCAACCAATACCGATAAAACTGCGGCGACCGCAGCCCCAACGGCAATCCAATCGAAGACCTCTCTTTCACCTCGTGGTGATTGAACCTCCGCCAAGTTGCGAAGGTCCTGTACTTTCCCTGCCCACCAAAGTTTCCATCCAACAACTGCGCTATCTCTTTCTTTGCTCGTGCTCCACCGATGTCCATCGCGGCGTATTGGAGCAACGTGGAGTTGAAGACCGGCATTGGCGGCGGCGTCTGCGCCAGCACATTGATCGGGTCAACCTCAATACTGCCCGAGCCCACACTGCGGCGGATCAATGTGCGGAAGCTCACGGTGGCGGCGAAGACGATGAGCAGAAAAAGGCTGAATAGCGGGCGAACTGACCGTTTCATTGGCTTTACCAAATCGCCGGAACGGTTGACGGGTTTCGCTAGAGATGGCCACAAGTAATGGCTTGTCGGGATCTTGAAGGTACGTGGGTCAGATCCATCTTCGCTGACAAATAGTTTTGGGCATCCGAAGAGAGAGAACGGTGCAGATATGGATCTGGGGAGGGAGTTCTCAAGGGAAGGGATCATGAAATGCAAAAGAAAGTGTAATACGAACGTGGGGTTTGGCTCAGAAGTGGGATTTTCAAGATTGTTACAGATAATGAGCTAGATTTAACATTGAGGAGCAGCTCGAGTGGCAGTGAGAATAAAAGGAGTGTGTGGGGGTAACAGATCTTGATCTTGGAGATGAAATAGAGAGTCTGAAACTGGGGCTATGAAATGAAAACCAGAATCAAATATGAAGGTAGGATTTGGTGGAAAAATGGGAGTTTCATCGTTGTTCTATCACTGATCTAACAGAAACAAAATCAAAGACCAAAATGAAATTACCTATAAAAAAGACTACAGAACCCAAAGTGCGTTGTGTGATTCGAGAAGTGGGAAATCCACAAGTTCTACTTTTTCTTTTCTTTTTCTTTTTGAGAGATTGAGCTGAAAGAAAGATTTGAATTTGAGGAGCAGCTCAAAGTGGGGGAGTGGGAGTGGGAGAAGTTGGAGTTGGAGCTGGAGCTGGAGCTGGAGCTATATATAATGAAAGCAGAGTTTGGACTTGCGGATGGTCGCTGAGACAGGGATTGGTAAAGGTCATTAGGGTTGAGACAGGTTGGTTGGGAAGGTGGGTTAGATGGTTGCATCGGAATAGAGCGCAGAACAGAACCACTCCAACCTCACTGACAACCAGAAGGACGCCTTTTTATTATTTAAATATATTTATTATTATTCTTATTATTTTGTAAAGAGAAGCATGACCAGTGGAGATGGAGAAGACTACGTAGTTATCAGGTGTGGGAGAATGTAGGCATGTGTACTGTGACTTACCAAATGAAGTGAGTGTAGTGTGTGGTGTGGGTGGGACATGGAGAGTGGGTGCTTCAATCTGAGAGAGAGAGTGGAGCCCATATCAAATCCTACCTATATGATCCAAACTTCCATAAGCATTTAAGATTGTGACATTATCTAGCTTGAAAGTGTGGGCTCGGATGTGAAAATTATTTCAATTCATTCAATTTTATTTTATTATTATAATTTTTATATAAATATAATAAATAATTTAATTTTTTTAAATTTTAAAATAATATTATTATTATTAAAAAAATATTTTAATAATATTTTATCTAACTTTTAATTTTTATCTAAAATTATTTTATTTCATCTCACTATCTAAATGACATCTAAAACCTGTTCCAAGTTGAAGGCTTGGCACTCTCCCTGTCTTTGATTGATTTTAGGCATTATCTTTACTTTCTTACAACAAATTCCATGATGGTTCTCTCGAACAGAGTCAGGTTTTAATAAAAAGAAATACTTTTTTATTATATAAAATAAACCATAAATTAACGTGATTTTATGTTGTATATCAGATTGTAAAATTATTTTTATTATAAAATAAATTTAAAGAATCCTATAAATTCATATAATTTATTTGTATATATCTCTTTTTATGTCTGTAACAATTATCTTTAATAAAATAAGAGGCAAATTAAAGGGTTGTGGATGCCCAAAATGCAGGAAATTCACTGAAAAGACAATATGTTATAATATGAGGAGTGCATTGAAAGATTAGATCTCATGCTATACTTAGTAAAGAAACATTACGTGCAAATTATGATGCAATTGCCTGACATTTTTATCATTAATTTAAATCGTAGAGAGTGGAGCGACAATAAAAATTCTATTAAAATTAAGGAAATGATATTTGAATTCTTAGGATATATAAGTCTCATGCATTCATTTTAAAAAAAAAAAGTGAGTAAATTTGAAAATCTAAAACTCACATGAAAAAAATATTGTTTTAATGGTAAATTTACTTTTTTTCAAAAGTAATGCGTGGAGTTTGCACATTTTAATACTGTATCTAATATTATTTTTAAAATTATTAATATATATATATATGTAGGGAGAGAGGGAGAGAGAAACAATAATTCAATCATTTCAAACTTACTAAAAACACAAAAAACCTTGCAACAGTCGGTCCAATATCTTGTATGAAATTAATTGTCTTTTTCTTATGAGAATCAAATTTATTTATTCGTTTTTCAATTGATTTTTTAGTGCCAGTTGAGTTAGCACCCGACAAAAAGTAGTGACTGAAGATCGATAATATCAATGGCTTACAAATATTATAATGTACTATTCGTAATTAAAAGAATAAATATATAGTGGAATCTTTCCCTCCAATCTGCCAAATTCCCAAGTCAACTTTGGATTTGTATTGAAAGAATATGTTTCACCAAATAATCTTTTTTGAGAAATGACATGGGATTCGGTTCAATTGAACACGTGTCTCACGTTTGATTTATCTCGCATCAAATATATCTGATAGTGAGATAAATTAATTTTAGATGAGTTTAATAAAATATTATTAAAATATTATTTTTTAATATTATTATTGTTTTGATACTTAAAAAAATTAAATTATTTATTATATTTTATACAAAAACTTAAAAAAATTATAATGACAAGATGAGATGGATTAAAAGTATTTTTGTATCAACGGAGCTAAATATGAAAATTAAATTTATTAAAACCGAACACGCGTACGTATCTACCATACTCAAGCTTAACCTTTAATTTGGAAAATGGTCTTAAGGTTAGGAAAATTTAGGATTACTTATTTATTTAGAATCGGAAGTATTAGAATAAGACCAATAAAATAAATCATAAGTTTACTCGTCAATAAATTAATAATTCTGTAATAGCACGTGACTTTCCTCGTGAGAATGAGGCGATCCCTTCAACATCCACCCCATGCATGGGGATCCCCTACACCTCACTACGGCGAGAAGCCACCTCCAACTCATGCTTAGAGCACTCTCAATGGCTTGTGTAAAACACCTATTTTTATAAAATTTAAAGAAAACAATCCAAAAGGGGCATCCAATGGATCATCTACTTCATCTGTAATTTACAATTAACTACAATATTACCGCTATATCTAGTGGTAACTGTTCACACTTGTAAATAATTTTTAAATCGTTTCTCTCTCATCCGTTTACTTTCCCCTCCCCTGCATGATTTAGTTTATTTCATTTTAGTCCCTTTTCACTCCCATTTGTTTATTTCGCATGTCTTCCCTTCTTTACAGTTGCCTTATACTCGTCTTCCATCGATCACCAGATAATTGCTTCAAATCTCTACATTTCCAGTTCAAGCATCCTTCCTCACAGTTGCCTTCGTCTTCCATCTATCCTCGTTGCAACTGCTATTTTGAGTGGGTTTTGGGTATGGCTCATTTGTAACACCTCGTATTTTAGTGTATTTTTAATTGAATGATTATTTTTATTAATTTAAAAATTTATTCTCTTGTTCTAAATTTGTCGGATTTTTAGTGGGTTGATTTTTATGATTTTTAATTTGTGAAAATTAAATTTGATATGTTTCCTTAATATTAATTATTGTTATGCATTTAAATTTCTCTTTATTTTAAATTAGTTTATTGTTGGGTTTAATTATTTTATTTTCATTTAATCACTACGTTTAAATTATTTTATTTAACTTGCTATTTTGAAATCTTTTTCGTTGGATCATTTTTGTGACTCAATATGTGAGGATTGGACCCCATTTCTTTCCCTTACTTTTTTTTTCTTTTCCTATTTTTCTTTTCTTCCTCTTTTCTTTTTCCCCCCATTTCTTTTCTCCTCTCTCTCTCTTCTCCCCCACTCGCGCAGCACCCTCCTCCCCGCGTCCGTGCGTTGTTCTCCACCCAACCCTTCGCCGTGCACCACCATGATCAACACCGCCCCACTCATTCTCTTCCCCTCCGGCCGGCGACCTCACCCCTCCATTTCCAGCCCCTCTCGCACCGCAGTGAGCCCCCACGCATGACACCAAGCCACGGCCTCCATTTGCCCCAACGCTGCCGTCACGCCACCTCCGGCCACTATCTCTTCACCACATCTCCCTTGACCTCCTAGCAACCTAATGCACCCATCCTCAGCCCCGATCTGCCACCGGTGAAGCCCCACCATCAACATTTCCGTTTTGAACATTTTGGCATTAAACCGCCCGCTATGCTGCCACCCATGGCCAACCACCACCACCACTAGCTTCACCGACATCCCTAAGTTCTTCCCCAGCAATCTCGGGTCTTGGTTTGTCCCCGTTCAAAAGTGAGTTTTTGAGACCCATGGCCACAGTGCATTTTGCACTATTCCGTTGCTGTGCCGCCACTTCTAGCACCTCCGTGATCTTTCAAAAATTATATTATAGCATTATAAGTATTTTCCCAAAGAACTTTTGAGATTTAAATGTATTTTGCACTAACTCATATTTACTATGAATTGGTTGGTTGTGCCGGACTGAGTCCGAGGAGTAAGGGGGTCTGTTGGATTGGATGATGGGGTTGTTTATGTGATTGGTTTATGCTATGAGATTTGTTGGCTGTTTCAGGTTTAAATATTGATGTTTTGTGTTTGACGTTGGTTATGGTGGATATTGGTGATTTTAGGAAGTGATGATATATTTTGAGATTATAAGGGTTTAAGTTTTGAAGAATTAAAATAGGTTATTTTAGAAGCTTAGGCTTGAATATCGAAATCCGTGATTAATTGAAAACTTACGGAACTTACGTGATTATTTTTATAGGTGACGATTTATAGTTGACTCGATATTTTTGAAGGAAAATTCTGAAAAGCTAAGTCGTCCAGGTAAGCGGAGTTCATATACTAGATTTGCATAAAAATAAAATGGACTGAGTTTGATTTTTGAAAATATGCATGTTTTGTTATGAAAAGAGATTTGAACTACTTCTGTTATTTGTTCTACATTATTCATGAGATTCTGTTTAAGAATAAAGTATTTTCTGGCATGACTGGTGTAGACATGTGCTACTTTGCATTTTGCTTCTAAACTGTGCAAAAGAGAGAAAATATGAAAATTTGTGCATAAAATTATGTTTTGTGATCTGATTATTTTCTGTTCTGAAGATGTTCTGTACTCTGATATGATGTGATTTCTGAAAACTTTTGGCATGACATTTTGAATCGGGATGTGGTTTGTGGATGGTGATCTATTTGACCTACCACGGGTGCTAATAGTGGCTTCTATTTAGGTTGGTACCAACTGTTCTGTTTCTAGTGCACCCACTTTGGAAACAAAGTGATTTTTCTAGTGGTCTTTCCTGTGTGCACACTCAGGACTCCGAGAATAAATAAGGTGGTCTTTCCTGTGTGCACACTCGGGACTCCGAGAATAAATAAGGGGAAGATTCACATTCTGTTTCTACTCGGTTAGCTACTGGGGTTTGCACAACCCTACCACCGAGGTTAAACGTGGCCTCTGATGCGATGTGATGTTCTGGTATGATGGTGGTCAGTTATGCTATGCCAAAAGACTTTGAATAAGAATATTTTCTAAAACATTCGCTCTGATATTTTTGATAACATATTTTGACTCTGCATTCTGAAAATAAAAAGTGTTTTGTTCTGCATTCTGAAATCTGTAAATGTTCATGTTTGTATACTAGTATATGTTCTCTGCTTACTTAGTTATTGATAACTCACCCCCTTCTATCTCCAATATTTTCATATGACTTTTGGATATTTCAGCTGAAAATCAGGATTACGAAAAATTGGGTGAGATGACTTAAGAATAGTGGATTAAGAATAGAAAGCTTTCAATGAGTATTGGTGATTTTGATAATTATATTGTTGAAATGTCAGTTTAAGTGACATGTAGAGAAGTTGGTAACTTTTAGAGTTACTGTATTGAGGATTTTATATACGAGTATGTGTGGTTAATTAAATTTGAAATATTTACGTTTGATTTGGAGCTTTTGGAAGTATATTAGCAATGTTGGAGTTAATTATCAGGTAACATGAGTTAACTCTCCGGACCTTCATGGACGGGGTGTTACATCCTTCCTCCAAAATCATCTTCGGCAACGACCTTACCAAACATTTCCGTCACTCTCCCGACCACTTTCCTCTTTCCTGCTAAATTTATCCAAACCTACGTTAAATTTGGTGGAGACCCACGATCTGCAACTATTCTAAGCTCAATCCATAAGGGGAGTTTTAAGTTTTAACACTCAGCTCTATATCCTACTCCAAGCTCCTCTCACAATGCACTGCTTCCAAGTCTGTAAGTTCAAGCATGGAAGTCCATGCCCATGTAGTTAGATTTGGATTATCTGAGGACCAAAATGTTAGAAACTGTAAATCTGTGTTCAAAGTGTCGGTGTTTTGGGTATGCCCGAAAACTGGTTGAGGAAAGTACTGAACCGGATTTGGTTTGTTGGTCTGCTTTGATATCTGGATATGCACAAAATGGGCTTGGTAAAGAAGCTATATTGGCCTTTCATGAGATGCACTTGTTGGGTGTCAAGTGCAACGAGATTACATTTCCAAATGTTCTCAAGGCTGCTCGGTAACGAAGGATTTGGGGCTAGGGAACCAGGTTCATGGGATTGTGGTGGTAGTGGGGTTTGAATTCGATATGTTTGTTGCAAATACTTTGATTTAAAATATTTTTATTTTTTGAATTAATCTATATTTTGTTTTAAAATAGAACATAATTATATGACATTATGTATGAGAGATATTGCAAACATCAAAAGTTATGAGAATATTATTGGTAGTTTGAGAAAATATTTGAAACGAATAAAAAAGATTAAAAAGTATAATATTTAAATGATATGAAGAATAAATAGATAAGCTGATGTATGGTATATTATAAAAGTCAGTATGTAAAATAGAAAAAATAGGTTTTGGTGATGTATTTTAAAGGATAAAATAAAGAATCTATTGTGAGTGCTCTTACACAAAAAGAGAATAGATAAGAAGCGATTTACAACTTCCCACCACTTAGCTACGTTTGGATGGTCAGTTGATCTCAGATGATTTGTGAATAATAATAATAATAATAATAATAATAATAATAATAATAATAATAATAATAATAATAAAATATTAAATAATAATGAATAATAATAAAAAAATAGTAAAAAAATAAGTAAAAATTAATGATGGAATATTGAATAATAGTTTATCCCAACACAACTTTAAACCACGCAAAAATAATATCATGCCCCCAATGGGTAAAACTTTTTATGGGAGTGGTTGGTTTGATAATTGACAAAGACAATTTAGCAAAAAATGATCTCAATTTACCTATTACTTTTGGTTCATATATATCGATACTACGACAAATAAGCTTAATTGCAATGAGTAATGATATTTTAAAGCCTCTATACTACAAACTGCTCATATAACATGATTTGATTTGTTACATAAATTTTAAAATTTGAAATTTATAAATCAAATTTTATCATTTAAATAATGTAAATTGTGTACTCTACTTATATATAAGCAGTGTGTAGTGTATAAGCTAGAGGCCACAGACTAGCATTACTCAATTGCAATAAGAAAATTTGTTACAAATATATAAGATTATTGCATATCACAAAAGAGTTTCTAATGAATTTTGTTCATGATCAAATACTCCTAGAAAATAGTTTGATCCAAAGGACTTTTTTCGAAGAGTAAGAAATATCAAAAATAATATTTGCTATTTTGACTTTGGTCAGAGCACAAAAACCAAGTTTGCTTGCTACTCATAATTTCAATTCTCATCATTCTATAATGTGACATTAGATGATTAGAGACTAGTTATATTATATTTTACTTGTGAACCTATCATGTAATATCACATTATGGGATGATGATGATAAGAGAATGATGAGAAAATGAATAATAAATAAATTTTTTCTTATTTTTTACTTTGGTTAGAGCACAAAAAACAAGCTTGTGCTCTAACATTCCTTTGTTTCATGGGGTCTACCCACCAGGCCCCTTACATTGGCCAGCAGCCAAAAAATACACAATTGTTGAGTCAATCTCACAAACAACTCATCGGCATGCATGATCATTGGCCATTAGTGTGCATGTCGTGGAGATTCAGGACCTTTTACTTTTACAGTAGATAATGTAAATAATTTCTTGTCTATTTGTCTAAAAATAGTTTCGATCACTCGTTGATCTTAGTGGCCAATATTAATTATGTATAAATGGCCGGGGAGATTTTAGCTAGGGGCCGGGGTTGACAGTTTTGCATGCGGTGTAAGCTGATGATCTGCATCCACGTACATTTCATGAAACCATATATATGTAACAATAATAATATATTTTCAGATAAATTGTTTTTATGTTTGTTTAATTTGCTCGATCAGCTTGGATTTCCTATATTTATTTCATGACAATTTCCGGACGTACCTTAATTTGCCTAACCGCGGTACGTACTCAACAAGATATCGTTTCTGAACCCCATGCATGCATGCATGTTAATCTAATAACAGCACGTAATTCTCCTCTCATCTGAGTGCTCGTGTTTTAGTAACAATTAATTAACCTGTTCCAATGAATCCTTACCATTTCCAACAACATTAGCAGCTCCCACAAACAAATCTGGCCTATACCTCCTCGATCTTAAAATGCCCTAATTATTATTTATATGAAGGAAGCTTCTCATTCTTGCCACAAATAAAGCTGCTTGGGGGAAATTAATTAAATTGGCGTTAATTTTCTTGTTCCTCTGATTGATTTTCCCTTAAATTTAAGTAGTACACCATACCCAGCTAGCCTTGATCATATAGATCGATCAGATCAGGCCGGAAAATGGGTGGCAAAAATGGGTACTTCCGATTTGGAGCACGTGTGGTAAGAGGGCGATGGTTCATGCTTTTTGGTGCCATGCTGATCATGTGTGGCTCTGGGCAAACCTACATCTATTCAACTTACTCTAAAGCCATCCAAACAACTCTTGGGTACGACGAGGAGGAGATGAATATGATCACTTTCTGCAGAGATGTTGCTGCCTACGTCGCCATCTTCGGCGGCCTCATTTGTGAGGTGGCTCCGTCGTGGGTTGTGTTGCTCATCGGTGCAGTCTTGAACTTTGGAGGGTTTATAATGACATGGTTAGCCGTCATGCACAAAATCCCAAGGCCACCAGCTTGGCAAACCGGCGTTTACGTTGCCTTCGGAACCGCTTCACCCAATTTTTCCCACACAATCGCCCTCGCCACCTGCGTCAAGAACTTCCCAGAAAGCCGAGGCGTTGTTCTGGGTCTGATGAAAGGTCTGGTCGGGCTCAACGCAGCTATCTTTACCCAAATTTACTTGGGTTTCTACGCAAACGATCCGAGAGGTCTTATTCTCGTCACTGCTGTGTTCCCAACTATATTTTATCTGGGATTTATGTTCACGATCCGGACGATCGAGGCAGACAGACAACCGAACGAGCTCAGAGTGTTCCTGAATTTCTTTTATCTAACAATCGTGCTTGCACTGTTTCTCATGATCGTGACTTTGCTTGATAAATACATTGTTGTTACCAGAAACGGGCATGTAATAGGTGCCGCTGTTGTGTTTATCCTTCTCCTCCTTCCGCTCTATCTTGTCATTAAACAAGAGGCTGCCCTCTCCAAACTCGAAACACACGATCATTTGAATTATCCTACTCGTGATGAGGTATCCGCCATTGATAAGAAACCACAAGCATCTGCTGCTCCTCAGCAAGAACACAACAAGCCCAGCAGTAGTGTTTCTTGTTTTGCAAATATCTTCAAAAAACCAGAAAGAGGAGAAGACCACTCCATTCTACAAGCAGTGTTCAGCGTAGACATGGTGTACATCTTCTTCATCACGCTGTGCGGATACGGGACAGGCTTGACAGCATACGATCACTTCGGGCGTCTCGGCCAAGCACTGGCGAAAAGAGAACGGCTCGTGAGTTCCATTGTTTCGCTTGTAAGCATCTGGAACTACTACGGGAGAGTCTACTCTGGTTTCCTCTCCGAACTCTTGCTCCTCAAATGGAAAGTTCCTCGGTCGATCGTCTCGACTTTCATGCTTGTCTTGCAATCCATCGGGCTGCTTCTCTTCGCCTACCCAGAAATCCCCGGTGCATACTATGTGGCATCGGTGACACTCGGATTTTCACTCGGCGCGCAAGTACCGATATACTTGGCAATAATTTCCGAGTTCTTTGGTCTCAAGTACTACGCAACACTGCTCAATTTTGCACAGTTGTACTGCCCACTTGCCTTGTATCTGATGAATACGAAATTCACAAGAGTTATTTACGCAAAAGAGGCGATGAAGGACGTTATTGCTCAGGGCAAGGATCCAGCATTGGTGAAGGATCCGGTTTGCGAGGGTAGCCATTGTTTTAGGCTATCATTCTCCATTTTAGCTCTCATTTCATTCATTGGAGCTCTTATCTCGCTTAAATTCGCGAGTAGGACTCGAGAATTTTACAAAGGAGACTTGTACAAGAAGTTTAGGAATGAAAACCGTCGAGATGGGGAAATGTTAATTAGGAGATTCGGAGGTGAAAAATATATGAAGTTTGGAGAGGCACAGGGGAAGGCAATATCGGAGACTCAGATGGCTCAGCGCTGTAATAAACGGTAGTACTGAGGTTGACTCCAAATTAAAGAAGATAGGGCTGCTGCTGTTATGATGATCTTGAACTAATGTATAGCAACAAATTTAAGAGGTAGAATGATCACTACAATGGAAAAAAATTTCCTCCAACTTATTGAGTACCTCAAGTGGGAGAGATATAGACACATCAAATAGATCAAACGACATTTATTGATCATTTATTAATATTGTTTGAAACGTGCAACAATAAATGTTATATGGCTTACTTGATGCGTCTATCTCTCTCCAACTTAAGACCCTCAAACTTGAACAACAACTTAAGAGAACCTTGATTTCTTTCTTGAATGTAATTGGTTATATATGGGCATTTTCATGTCAGCTTCTAGTCACCATCAATATGCAAGGAATTCTGCAAACTCTTTACCCAATGGATCTGGTAGTCATTCTTTAATTTGCATGCAACATATACAACTCACATGGCAGTATTTACCCCAAACAAAAAGGGGAGGAGCATGCAGCACAATTCACATCCTTTAAAATAACAAAACAGCATTCTCTCGTTTGTTTTCAAAAACTAAAAATTGAATAATATATTATTATAATATATTTTTTTAATATTATTATTATTTTAGTATTTGAAATGTTGAATTGTTTATTTTATTTTATGTGATAATTTGAAAAAATTATAATGATTATGTGTTGTGAAAACAAATGAGGCCGGTTCTTTAACGCTTGATCTTGTTTTATTCGTATCTCTCTAGCCCGTTGCTTCTCTTCCTGTATGCTGTAAACTTAGTATATATCTTTAATGATTAATTACTAATTACATCCTAAAAATGTCGATAGTTTAGGAAGAAAGTATAAATTGGAAAATAGGAGGTAGTTTACTAGCAAAAAAGTGTATATCCACCATACATAAATGCATCATTCCCATATGGGTTGCAAAATACTAATATTGTGTGCGACTATAGGGCCTCTTCATGTGCTCTCTAGGTTAGATCTATGGTTGTCTTTACAAGGAAAAACTACCTTTTACACCCTTGTATTACTACTACTTTCTCAATTTGTATCGTAAAACTACCAAAATTGTCAGCACTCTAAAGCAGTCAAAGCAGTCAACTTGATAAGAGATGCGAGCAGCAGGGGCCCTGGAGGGATCCCTTTCTGGACAATGGGTGGGGACCCCGCTTCCATGGGAGGTGGGGGAGGGGGTGGTGACAGGGGAGGCCTGAGGGTTGGGCGGCTGCTCAAAGTACTCGAGGAGCGATGGACGTGGTAGATAATCCACCCCCAACAACGGATCCCTGTGTGGGGTAGATACCTTGCACATAGGAGGATTGTTTTGCTTTCTTTAAAAGAAAACACAAAATCGTCTAAGAGATATAAACATAATTCACGTTATCTCCACGAGTAATTTTACGTACAAGTGAATAGAGATTCAACTTGATGGTTAATAACGAAGTATGATGTAGTAGAAGTCAATTGCTATACATGATGAAAAAAGAGCATTTTGATTATTTTGTGCTTTTTCTCTTTAGGTTTCAGTACTGACAACTGACTGACGAACAATCGGCGGTCATTGGCATGTGTTGATGAAGTTTAGTATAGCCTTGTTTTGTTCATTCGATTTTGGGGCAACTATTTTAGAAAACAGAGAGGACCTGTTGTTAATTCAGTCGCCAAAAACACCCATTGGCAGCCAACTTAGGAAGGGCAAAATAGCCGTGACAAGGTAATAAAATCCACCTGTCTCTATATGGCTTGGACCAAATCATATAGTATAAGCATCTTTTAGCATAGCTTCAAACCCAATGGAACAACTAGAAAATAAAGTAAGTTTGAGAAACACCTAATCCAAATATAAAAATAAGGAAACTTACTGGCAGGATAGAACAATATCTGCTTCAATGTAATCTCTCGCACATGGTAGTACTTTGCAAGCTAGATTTGGAGGTGGAACTAAACAGAAGTAAAAGAAGGTTATTTGTTTTCTTGGTCTTAATGTTAGTGAAGTTTTAAAAGCCCCTTATCTCCTAATCATGAGCAAAATTAAAAGTTTTGGCCATGATGTCTACATCACCTTGAATTTTACCAGGAAAGATGGAGCTACATAACACCTACTATGTATGCATTCCAAGCGTCTTGTTGCTGAAAACTTTTTACCTCTTCATACTTCACATCTCGTCCAACACCAAATCCCTCTGTAGTTCGGATTTCTTCACCGTCTGGCATTTGCCGAAGCCAAAAATGGACAGATCGAAATCCAGCCTCTTCTAAGCAGTCTTTAATCTCAGGCAATGACCACCTAGGCATGCAAACAACCATTTTCAAATGTTTTTGAACTTACTAGAAACAGAATATATAAAGATCAGAGCTAGTAACAAAGCTTGACCCTACTGAGATAATTATGTCTTTCATATATAGAACACAAAAGAGTAAATAAAACAACTTACAGCCTCCAACTGTATGAAAATGCATGACGAATTTTTTTCTGCTGCTTTTGGAGATGAAAGTGTAGGCTAATCCTTGTTTTGCGCTCAATTATGTCAAATTCAGCTTGCTCCCAAACATACTGCACATGTGGACAGAAATATCTACACTATAAGAACAGAAGTTTGCAAAATAAAGAATAAAAGACATTGGTACAAATTTTATTATTGTAAACTCAGAAGAGTAAACAAGAATATTAAGATCCTGAAGTTCTATTTCTTCAGCAAATTTAATGGTATGACATGCAATAAGGAGAAATATAGATTTCAATTTTTCATTTATGGAAAGATTCTAGTTCAATGGGTTTTGCTGTCATTACAGAGCGGCAGTTAGGATATTTCACAATTCTGATAACACGCATGTAAAAAAGGGGGAAAGAAAGGAAATAAAAAAGAGCCTTCACTAGTATAGCAGCATTATAAAAGATACTGGGTAGGAAAATCTACATGAGAAGTTTAATATAGATTTAGAGGATGTTTGGAAACAATTTTCATCTCATCCCATCTCATTTCCTTCCCAAATATCATTCAAACACAAACACTTTCAAACTAGTCATTACAACTTTTTCAAATAAAAAACAATTCAACTTTTTCCAATCTCAAAAGAAAAATAATATTAAAAAATAATATTCTAACAATATTTTAACTTTACAATATTTTTTATTCAATTTTTTTTCTCTCCTTTCCCAAAACCCAATAAATACTTAACTCAAACTATCTCAGTACTATTCACAAACCATCTTACTACTATTCACAAAATTCTCATCTCATCTCATCTCATTTCTCAAGCATCCCTTAAAGCTAGAATATGAAGAACTGCTGGGAAAAAATAATTTCACTTCTATTTCTTTTATAAATCTTGCGTGATTCTGTCTTAGAAAATACTAATCCTTTGGTCCTGAACATAACCAAGTTGCTTTATATTTATAATATTCCAACTGGTGCTATAAAATGTCACGAGTATTTGGAGCAGAAAGAGTAAACCGTAAAATTGGCAAATCTCCTCTGGAGCCTTAGCCTGCGCTCTGACGATGTCCCACCATACAAATCCATCACAAATATAGCCCCTTTCTTTGACAAGGCATCAAGCACATGCTTAAAATACAAAACCAGGTCTTCACGTTTATGGAGACAACAACAACTATAGTTGAATGCACAAACTATGTCTCTTGGAGGAAGTGGAAAGTTCTTCATGTACTTATGATTGGTAGGAGAGTCCAATTGCATAGTAGATTCCAGTGCATGAGTCCCACAACCATCTTTACCTTCTTGCAGTGTGATTTTACTTATGAGCTCATGAGGCTCGACTTTAACTTGTTTGGCATCAAGAGGCTGCAAGACATTACCATGAAATAGGGATATTCGGGTAGATGCATCAGCACCAACGCTAGTTATGTTGTTCTCCATGCACCAATTTAGTGCCTCAAGGTCCAAATCCAATCCCACAGCAGTCCTACTTGGATTACTGCGAATCCATTCAGCGCTGTCAAACACAGCATTTGGTAAGTACTCAGGTGAAGTTGGCATCCCACTGGGTTGCAAATTAATGTCTTTTGACTTAAGTGTGGAATGCTACATGGAAACACATTCTATTTGGGAAAAAAAGTAACAAAAGTATATTTATCATAACCAAACTTATTCACACCTACCACAATTGGGAGATCAACCAAATGGATGTAAGAACCTAAACAGAAGTAATCTCATACGAATTCAAGAATGGCAACAATGAAGGCACCATTTCTTGGCTGCTACCCCGAGTGACACCGGACTGGTGGATGGAGGTTGTCTTAAAAATAATTAGTATTAAGGTTTTTAGGAGTTTTAAGGTTTATATCTTAGGATTTAGCACATGTAGAATTGGTAGAATGATGAGGTGGTGATTTAGGATTGGAGGGTGTAAAACCTGAGTTTTACACCAGATTCAGACAGCGGCTGCACCCTTTTCTTAAAAGTAAACAGCAAACATAACTCACTATAAGGAACTTAAACATATAACACATTGAAGAATTCTCTCTAAGGAATTGCCTTGCTATGACTAAGGCAACAATAGAGTCATGAAACACTTAATGGGTTACTTAAAACATCAAAGAAAGTGAAATTCAGAATAACATTCACATGCATACAGAATTCAAATATAGTAACGAATTGCCAGATAATGTCACTGACCTGGGTGGTTTTATCACACATACCAGCATAGTCTTTAATCGTTGAAAGACATAGAACAAGAACCACAAAAAAAAAAATGCCCCGTCTATAAAGCACCAAAATGTTAACAAATAAGCATCATACCTCTAGAGAGCACCAAAATGGTAACAACTAAACATCATACATGGATACAAGAACTCAGCAAGTCCTTGGCGAGATGGACTCTCAATTAACATCATTTCTTGGGGAATTACTTTCAATGTGTATTCCAATAGATTAAATTCTTGACAAACTTATCATGAACCAGCAAAATAGTAGGGTGAGAATGTACCTAAGAAGAGCGGTTCCACAGAAATCCTCTTGGAGATGGAGGGGCAACCTCCCAGCCACATACATCAGAAAGAACTTCTGCATATAGCTTATGTCTCCCTTCGGAGACTGCATTCAAAACAAAATTGACAGTACCCCATTAAATTTCCGAGTATAGATTAGTCGAATTAGGTTTTGATATGGGTTCTTGTTTTCGTTTCCTCCAAGTCCAGAATGAAAGCAAGCTTAGAAAAATTCCAGTTTTCCGAAATATCCCACAATTTATCGGCAAAGAATCACGGCATAATAAGAACTAGTGAATGAGTCAAACCTGTACAGACTGTTGGTATAGAAGAAATTTTGACGGGACGTCCTTCAATGAATGTTCTCCATTTTCCTCTTCTTCTTCTTCATCATCACTTTTTTCTTCATCGCCTTCTTCTTCCTCTTCTTCAGGAATAGAAGGTTTGGAAGCAGAGGAAGAAGAAGAGGGCAGGCTCAGCTGGTCATCATAGTCATCATCTCCCTCAGCATAGTAAGAGGATCCTCGACGAGGATTTCTTTGCTGGTGCCTCAGCTTCTTCTCCCTCTTTCCCATTGTCGAGATCTTCCCACCTCCCTCGCCGCCAAACACCCAATTTGACACGGCCAAGATGCCACGCAAAGTAGCCCTCTCCCAAAACTTTGTTTTATGGGTGGTTAGTACATTAGAATTAGACTCATCATTTTTATATTCAAAATTTGACGAAGAGTATATATTTTTCATAAATTAAAAACATCTCTATCTATAACTCCACATTGGATTAGCTATTGGATTCATCAAAATAATAATATAATATTATTTTGTTAATAATAATATTTTTAATTTATTTTTTTCATATTTTATAATTACACTAACTATATTTTAATTAATAATTTAATTTGATATTTAAATTATTATTTCCTAACTTAAATATATTGTGGTTCAAAATTAGGAAACAATAATTTAAATAAATAAAATAATGGTTATAGAGTGTGAATAGTAAGTCTTCAAATTTGAAGATGAAGATAAATGTACTGTAGCTAAAAGCTTGACATTTGAGCATATGGTGAATCCAATGCCAGGATTTTAAAGCCTAAATCATCAAATTTTGAAAATTGAACTCATTTGGTGAGTCAAATGCTAGTGCTCTTATACTCCCACCGGCTCCCGCTAGTTCATTTTAATTGTTTTTTTTTCCTTTTATATGTATTTTTTTAACATTTTTAAATTATTTTAGATAAATACAAAATTATTAAAAAAACACTTACTGAATCATTAAGTTAAAAAAAAAAATCAGCAGTAACCCTAGGACTGTTCATCTGGGTTCCAGCTCGAGAATCCTGGTATACCCAAATCAGAACCCAGATTTCAAATCCAGTCCGAGTCTGGATTAGCCAAGGTCAAACTCGGGCCGAAACCCAGATTTACAACCCAATACCCGATTTTTTTTTCCTTTTTTACTCTTCCTTTTCGTTTCTGTCTTTTTTCACAAATCGGATTCTTTGCTTATGATACTATATGGCCTTTTTTTTAAGTGTTGAAGGCCGATGAGTTTTTTAATTTGAGAAGTCAAATATTTCACTCGGACGTTCAACTTTTGATGTTGGGAAGAATGGATTCGTGTCAAAAGTGAAAAAATTACCGAGTCCTCGTTTTGTAGCCTTGCCTCAGTAAACTCAAACCAATAAATGGACAAAGACAAACGCGCAGACAAAGAAGCAACAGAAGAAGAAGAAGAAGAAGAAGAAGAAAAGAATACCCAATATACGAAAAAAGCATAACAAAAACCAGAAGAAGAACATGAAGCACAAGAGAAAAAAAATATCCGGGTACCGGGTTGTAAACCCGGGTTCCGGGTTTACAACCTAGCACCCGGATCGGGTGTACCTGGGTTTTGCAACCCGAGTTTGTTCTTGGCCAAAACTCGAAATCGAAATCCGGTTTCCCAGGTTCTAGACCGGGTCGGGAAAAATCCTAGCCTGGATGAACAGTCCTTGGTAGCCCCAAGTGGGAGCTACCAGTGGTAAGAGTAGAGTTTTCCTTGTTTTATTGCAGCACACCTTGTTCTCATTATGATCATTTTTTTTTAAAAGAGACAACTGGGTAGGAGGCCCCGACATTCATTCCAAACCACCTGGTACAATACAAAAAGAAGGAAAAGAAAAAGAGATCTGGGGCCAATGACTTGACCCCCACCCATTTACCATTAGGGGAAGCCGCCTGAAGCGATTTTGATACAGTCCAATAAATAGACTGTAATATTATGACCGAAAGCCACAATGAATTTATTTATGCTACATGTCGCTAGTCTGGATTGACTAAAGGAGACTTTCATTATCACTTTTCCAGAATCCCTAGTTAGGAGAAGCAATAACATAAAAAGATTGCAAATGGAAGAAGCATTGAATCACCAGCGGACGACCACCAGGAGCTGTAGAGGTGCGTGAAGACCATGTGCCACACTAAGAAAATGGAGGTTGGTCGGATCTAAGAAGATCCGAGGCTACTAACCCCAAAAATGACATGCGTGGCAGCGACATGCTCTTCCTGGTATGGCAGCGCATGGATCTCACACTCAGTTGAGGCCGCGTGTGAGACGTATGCACCTTTCTTTTCGACGATTTGCTTCTGCCATCCGAAGGACCGACGGTGGGGAGTCTTGTGGTGCGACATTTGGCAGTCATGGGTGGTCAAAAAGTAATAGATCGGCATTTCTCCGTGCTATGGTCAGAAAAAACACGGCAGGACAGTGTCAAGACTATACATATTGGAGGATGATGGGTAGAGCCGAAGCTCTAGCCACCCTCTAAATGGAGAAGATGAGATTTTTGGACCTTAGGTAGAGAGCGGATTTGCTGGAGAGAGAAATGAAAAAACGTTAACAATCGATGGAGACAAACCCACCTCATTATGCTCACTTAAATGATTCCCCCTTTTTCACTCTCTTTATATTTAAAAAAAAAACAATCTCGTAATAATATATTATAAAAGACATACATTAATTTTTATCTTTGAAAATTTTGTCTCTTGAGCAATGTCAGAAACAAATTCTAAATGCACAAGTCTAATATAAAGTTTCAGTAAAAAAGTAGATTTTACTAAAAAAAATGAGTGTTTTCGTGGTTGGATTCATTTTTTTATAAAAAAAACATATGCAAAACTTGTACATTTAAGATGTATATATTTCATTATTCTTGTATCTTTTTAGAGCATTTATGGGAAAATAAATTATATTTGCAGTCGTGGAGTGCACAAGAGCCGCGCAATCGCTTTAAGAAAAAGTGAGTAAATATATGACCCACATGAAAAAAAAAAGAACTATTTTTTTAATAATAGACCCTACTCTTTTTCAAAACAATTACACAACGTTTGCGTACTCAACCACTGTATGTAACATTATTCTTCCGTGAAATATAACACAACATTAGTTGTGGCGACAGTACACGATCCGTCAATTTTCTACCTCATTTTATTTGGCGATTAAATCCACTCTCTACTTCTCTTTTTTATTTCTATAAATAAATAATTATTTCGTATGGTTTAAAACACGACTTCACCCTCTACTTTATTATTATAAGGTAATGATACTTTTACACTTCATTTATTACTATTTTACTACTTAACTATTTGATTTTTTTTACTACTTGAATTTAGATTTAAAATTTCAGAATATGACCTTATTGCATAATCTACAAGAAAATAAATTCAATCAACCATAATCATATAAATTAATTCAAAATAAATTTAATTTTATAAAAAGAAGGTCAGTTTTTATAAAAAGAAGAGCAAAAGAAGATCAATTTTTATAAAATTGAATTAATTTTGAATTAATTTACATGATTACGTTGATTGATTGAATTTATTTTCTTCTAGATTATGCAAGAATGTCATATTCTGCGATTTTTAATCCAGATTTAAATAACAAAAAGAAAAAAAAATAGTTGGATAGTAAAATAATAGTAAATTAGATATAAAGGTATTATTACCCTTATTATAAAGGGTGACACTACCTACAAGAGACAAAAGCCAGTTTTCTTTCTCTCTCCAAACGATTTTTCTCTCTACCCAAGCAGCTAGCTATCTCAGCCTCTCCACCCAATGAGAGTTGGAGCTTCGGCTCCTCCCTCCCTCTGACTGTCCAGCCATCAACGACCATGTATATTGATTTTTTTTTTCAATTTTTTTTTCTAGTTTATCGACTATAACACCAAGATATTCTGATCTACTGCTTACCAACCTTCTACAACCTCCATCGGACTCCCCAGCCATCGATCTATTGGACGAAAGGAAAAAACTATCCAAACGAGAGGCGTGTATGTCTCACATGCGGCCTACAGTGCGTGTGAAACCCACACGCCGTTGTGCCGAGGTGAGTCTTCTGTTGCCACGCATGACACTATCGAGGTCAAAGGCTTCAGATCTCTTAGATCCAATTATTACCTTAATCCCTAGAGTGGCGCGTGAGCCACACGCGCCACCACTGCCAGTGACAACCCTACACCGACGTATCGGCTCATTTTCATATTGTTATTTCTCTATATTCCTGCTTTTCTTAACCAATGATCAAGATGAAGTGGTCGTGAAAGTCTCATTCAGTCAGACCAAACCAGCAAAATGCAGCACACAACTCTCAATTGTAGCTTTTAGTTGTAGTTTTATAGTCTATTTATCAAATTATGTTAAAACCGCTGTAAGCAGCTTTCCTTTAGTGAGAAATGGGTGGGAGTCAAACTTTTAGCTCCAGATCCCGCTTTTTTATTGTTTGTTGTGTTCCTTTTACTTGTTTTGAGACGATTATTGAGGACTCTCACCTTCATTGAATCTTGTATTTTTGTAATTACTTAGTTAATCTATGTTATGCTTACCTTGAGAAAAAATAAATAAATAAAGGGTGGCACTACAGCCACCTAGAATTCCTCCAAAGTAATTCTCCTAACAAGTGCATTTTTTTTCTTTTTTTTTTTCATGTATTTTTTCAATCATCTTAAACAATTCGCAACATTATTAAAAAGCAATTCCTTAGTTACTAAGTAAAAAAAAAGTGTCGGGCATTTTCCTATTATAAATAAAGGACATAACGATTAAAAAACACATACCAATTAAACAACAAATGAGCCTCTTTTTCTCTTGAGTTAATGGTGTAGCGGAAGATGAAATAAAAATTATGAAGAAGAGCTATGTCTTCTTGGAATGAAAACTAGTTGATTGATAAAACTTTCAAACTTTGACAATATTCATAATAATCCCTTCTGTTCCCACTCACAGATTATTTGTGAGAGGAGACTAACAATAAAGGAAAGTTTATTGTAATGGAAAAATACCATAAAAAAGTAATAAACTAAGGAAAAAAAAGGAACCACAATAGGAAAGAAAACAGAGTAGCAATCCATCTTATTTGCTATGAAAAAGGAAAGAAATTATAGAGAATATTGAGTTGCGCTAGTGTGATCTGAACGGGTTATTCTTGGTCATTCATTAGTAATTTAGCAGCTTGCTTGTTGACGTCCTACATCAACTTGCCCTCCCTTGGAAGAAGACTTGACCTCGAGTCGTTGTTGCTATAGAGTGGCTCATCTAGTGGATGATATTCATATAAATCTGCCACATTAAAAAGTGATGAAATTGCCATATCTTTCGGTAGCTCAATCACATAAGCATTATCACTGATTTTCTTAAGGACACGAAATGGACCACACTTCTTGTTCTGTAGTTTGCTATATGTACTCGATGGTAAACGTTCCTTGCGCAAATAAATCATGACCAGATCACCCTCTGCAAATTTTTTAGCTCACTTATGCTTGTTAGCTGTTGCCTTGTATTTTTTGTTGGCCTTTTCCAGATTGCTTCGAACTTCTGATTGTACTTGCTTAATTCTTGAAGCCATATTCTCAGCTGTTGCACTAAAGCCTGGTAGCTTAGGAAGAGGAACCAAATCCAGGGCATGTTTAGGTGGTTGAGTGTAGACAATCTCAAATGTGACTTTCTTGTGGAGCGGTTGCACATGCTATTGAAGGCAAACTTTATCTATAGAAGGCTCACATCCCATTGCTTCGGCTTATCACCAGAAATACACCGAAGCATGTTGCCCAATGATTTGTTAGTCACTTTGGTCTTGCCATCGGTTTGAGGATGGTAGATGCTACTATACTTGAGGCACATTCCAAACTTCCTCCACAAAGTTACCCAGAAATGGCTGAGGAACTTAGTGTCATGGTCCGAAATGATGGTTTTGGGGACTCCATGCAAGCGAACCACTTCTTTAAAGAAAAGGCGAGCGACATTCGACGCGTCCGACATCTTTCAGCAAGGTATGAAGTGTGCCATTTTCGAAAATCTATCAACCACAACGAAGATGGAATCAACTCCACGTTGGGTTCGGGGTAGACTGAGTATGAAATTCATGCTTAAGTCTTCCTAAATATTCTTTGGTACGAGTAGTGGCATGTAGAGTCGCATGTTTTGGGACTGCCCCTTCCCCACTTAGCACATAGGGCACCGTTACACAAACTTGCCCACATCCTTCTTTAGTTGACACCAAAAGTATCGTTCAGCCACCAGAGAAATGGTCTTGTCCCTTCCCACATGTCCTCCTAAGCCTCCTCCATGAAGCTCTCGGATCAGGTGCTTACGCAAAGAAGTTCGAGGGATGCAGAGTTGGTTTCTGCAAAAAAGATGGTCAGTATGAATGTGAAAATCTTCCACAACTTGTCCATTCGAGCACTTGCTCCATATTTCAGTGAAATCCAAATCATTGGCATATAATTCTTGCAGATGTTCAAAGCATGTGAGTTCAGTCTTCAAAGTCACTAGTAAGGTTGCTCGACAGCTGAGGGCGTCAGCTGCCTTGTTCTGTTGTCCCGATTTATGTTTCAACACCATGGTGAATTTCTGCATGAATCCAATCCGTCTTGCTTGCATTCGGCTCAAATTACTTTGGTTGTTTATAAATTTCAAGGCATGATCATCATTGTATAAAACAAATTCCCTTTGGATCAAATAATGTTCCCAATGTTTAAGAGATCGAATAACAGTGTAGAATTCCAGTTCGTAAGTCGTCCACTTCCACCGAGACTCATTTAGCTTCTAACTGAAAAATTCTACAAGCCAACCTTCTTGGGATAGAACTGCACCAATGCCCATTATAGATGTGTCACACTCCACTTCAAAGAGCTTTTCAAAACTTGGTAACGCTAGCACAGGTGCTATAGATAGCCTTTCTTTTATTAGAGCAAAACTAGTTTCTACTTCTTCTTCCCAACTAAATTGTCCCTTCTTCATGCACTTGGTGATGGGAGCTGCGATGGAACTGAAATTCTTAATGAACCTTCGATAGAAGGTTGCCAGCCCTGGAAACTACGCACCTGACCAACAGTCGTAGGTCTCAGCCACTCTCGAATGGCCCTGACTTTCCTTTCATCCACGTGAATGCCCTCTGCACTTATCACAAACCCCAAGGAACAACAGTCAGTTGCTCATGAAGGTGCATTTCTTAAGGTTGACAAGTAGCTTATTGCCTCACAGCACAGATAAAACCTCTCGTAAATGCCCAATGTGTTCTTCCTCATCTCGGCTATAGAGAAGAATGTCATCGAAATAAATGATGACAAACTTCCCGATGAATGGCTTGAGCACCTAGTGCATGACCCTCATAAAAGTGCTTGGTGCATTAGATAAACCGAACTGCATCACCAACCATTCATATAGGCCCTCTTTGGTTTTAAACGATGTCTTCCACTCATCACTGGGCTGAATTCTAATCTAATGGTACCCACTCTGTAGGTCTATTTTTTATAACACATTAGACCCTGCAAGCATGTCGAGCATATAAGCTAAACGAGAACTGAGAAATCGATATTTTACCGTGATCTTGTTGATGGCGCGACTGTCCACGCACATCCTCCAGCTTCTGTCTTTCTTTGATGTGAGTAATGCTGGCACGACGCATGGACTCATATTCTCCCTAATTAAGCCTTTTCGGAGGAGCTCTTCCACTTGGGTTTGAAGGATTGGTGCTCATTGGCACTCATACAGTAATGAGACAGATTCAAAAGGCTTGCTCCTGGGACCAAATCGATGTGGTGCTAGAGATCTCTCATAGGAGGCAGCCCCTCGGGTAGTTCCTGCGACATGATGTCTCCAAACTCAGATAAAAGGTGATGCACTTGCTGGGGAATATCGATTGCTTCTACTTCGTCACTTGCTTTCACGACAAGGGTCCAAACTTCCCCTGCCTCCTCAGCATCTGCCATGGATTGTGCTTCAGAGACCGTGAGGAATGAGTTCTTTTTATCTACAATAACCAAATCATGTGCCTTGTCCCCTATAGGAACCAATACTATTTTTCGCCCTTGCCACAAAAATGAATACACGTTCTCTCGCCCTTTGTAAAGAGCATCCACATCAAACTACCATGGGCGCCCAAGTAAAATGTGACATGCATCCATCTCCACCACATTGCCAACACCTCATCCTTATAAAATTTTTCAATGGAGAAAGAAACTCGACAAAGATTATTCAAGCGAGTCTTGGACCCTTTTCGAATCCAATCGATTTTATATGGTCGTGAGTGTTTCTCAATTTTCAAAGCAAGTGCAGTGACAAGAGCTTTAGATATTTTCACAGCTTCCACTATCTATAATCACGTTACATACCTTATTGTTAATAGTGCAACGTGTTTTGAATATCAAGTGCCTCTAATTTTCCTCTTCAATTTTTGGGGCCAACATTACCCACTATATGACATAGTTCACGGGCTCCCCTTCATCACCTTCTTCGAGTTCTCCTGCTTTTTCACCTTCGTTGTCGCCCTCGTCTTCTTGACCTCCCTCTTCCCCTTCAATCATATGTATTGATCGTCGTGTAGGACACTCATTAGAGCGATGTCTAGGTTGATTGCATCGAAAACATTTTTCCAACATAGGCCTGGAATGAGGATTACTGCTGGTGCCGCTCCTTTGCACTAATGGGGTGGTCGGGTCTCTTACTGCTTGGTTGTTGGTGTTTCCCTTTTGAGGTCAACTAGACGAACTTGGTTGTGAATTGCTCGGTCGAGGTTGTTGATGAGCAGCCTTGGTGGGTGGAGTAAAAGACGGTGCTCTAGACTGTGGTCGGGACAGTTGTAGCTCAATTTTCAGAGCTAAGTTAACATCCTCTGATAACTTCCATATGGTATGCAACGAGAATTTGTCTTGGAAGGCCATATGCAACCCTCCCACAAACCTCGCAACCTGCTGCCCCTCTGTTTCGGAAAGATTGTTGCACGAGTTCAGTCGGTAAACTCTTCCGTGTAGTTGCTAACAGTTCTCATGCCTTGCTTGCAGTTTTGATACTGCTGATACATAATCTGTTCATAATCCAGGGGTAGGAACCTAGCTCTCATCAATTGCTTTATCTTCGGCCATGCTCGCATTGGTTGTTTACCCTGTCGTCGCCTATTGTTTTGCATTTGTTCCCACCATGCCAATGCACCACCACACAATTTATATGCCACTAACTTCACTTGTTGTGCCATAGGGGTCTGCATGTAATCAAAAAAAATTTCTACTTCCAATAACCAGTTAAGAAAGCTCTCGACATGGAGATGTCCATTAAAGCATGGCAAGTCGATTTTGATTCGAAAGTTGTTATTTTGGTCCGACCCTCTTCTATTAGCTAGGCCCTCTCCCTCAAAGCTAGCGACCTATTCATCACTAGATGAATAATCTGGTGATTGATTCCGTCGCCACGGTCTCCATGTGGGTTATCTCGATTCCTCCTATTCTCCTGATGCTCATCGCCACCAACATGAACGTTGGTAACGGCTCTTTGGATTTCCTGTAACATCCTTTTGATCCCCTCGAATCGTTATTGGTTTTGTTGATTTTGTGACTGGACAATGACCCAAAGGGCTGGTACTCCATGCCCTTCATCATGGGGGTTACCTTCCTCTCCTACCATTGAGCCAAGTCCAACCTTACTCTGATGCCAAACTAGCATAGCGGAAGACGAAACAAAAACTATGAAGAAGAGTTGTGTCTTCTTGGAATTAAAACTAGTATCAACTTTATTGATAAAACTTTCAAACTTTGACAATATTTATAATAATCCCTTCTTTTCCCACTCACAGATTATTTGTAGGAGGAGACTAACAATAAAGAAAAGATTATTGTAATGTAAAAATACCATAAGAAAGTAATAAACTAAGGAAAGAAACAGAACCACAATAGGAAAGAAAATAGAGTAGCAATCCATCTTATTTGCTATGAAAAAGGAAAGAAATCATGGAGAATATTGAGTTGCGCTGGTGCGATCCGAACGAGCTATTCTTGGTCATTCATTGGTATCCGAATGGGCTATTCTCAATCATTCATTGGTAATTTAGCAGCTTGCTTGTTGACGTCCTACATTAGTTAAGAGCATTTGCACTGGGCTCTTCAAAAGTTTTGCTAAATTTTGGTTAAGAATTTTGCTTCAACTGTTTTAGCTAGATACTTTTCATATCATTACTATACATCTCACTCTCTATATTTCAATTTTCCTCTACTCTATTTAAATTTTTTTTTTTTTAACAATTACACCATTTTTTATTTTTAATTACACCAGCTCTTGAGTCATATTTTAAAATCATTTCTTTCTTTCCAATGATAAGGTTTTAAGAAATCTGAATCTTCTAATACTATTTTCTAAAAATTCATCTCTTCCGACAGTCTTTGTTTTAAATAATTTCTCTTTCCCGAGGCAACATTTTTAAGAGGAAAAAATTTATTTATCATTCTCTAATCATCTCATGCTGTGATATTGGATGATAGGTTCACTACTAATCATATTAAAAAGTTTGTCTTTCTCCCAGCGGTCATATTTTAAAAAAATAAGTTTTTTCAAACCAAGAGAATGCTTTAGGTTCAGTTTGGATTGAGAAACACTTTCAACCTATCTCATTTTATCATTATAACTTTTACAAATTTTCACATAAAATACAATAAACAATTTAATTTTTTGAAATCCCAAAATAATAAGGCCCCGTTTGGATACACAAAACTATCTCATTTCATCATTACAACTTTTCTCAAACTCCCACACAAAATATAATAAAAAAATTCAATATTTTCAAATCTCAAAATAAAAATAATATTAAAAAGTTATATTATAATAATATTTTATTTAACTTTGTACAAAACATTTCATCTCATCTGAACTGCATAACCAAACGAGACATAATAAGATTAAAAAATAATATTTTAACAATATTTTATTTAACTTTTAATTTTCATCCAACTCAGTATCTAAATCTAACCTTAATATTATATGAGACTACTTGCTCTTTGATTTTCATTCATCTCAACCTAAGTTTATTGTTTATATATTCTCATTGACCCAAACTATGTGTTTTTCATAGTGTTCTCTGTTTTTTCTCTATGACACTCTTTTTTCTCCATCAGATAGACTCTGTGGGGTTCAACTGTTATAGGTGCATTAGACATGAGCATTTGTAAGGCCAGTCACAAAAGGTTTTTCTTCATTAATATATTCTCCACATAAATTCTGGGAAAGGCTTGGGAGGTGACTTTCTCTTTTTATCTGTATTCAATATGGGGTAAAAGCTCACGAGCCATATTTTATCCAAAAAAGTATATAATGTCAAAAAATTCAGTTTATCTTACTTTCAGAAAATAACTATTGAGCTCAAAATACTTGCATATAGAATAACACTAGTTATATGGATGAATGAGTGAGAATTGGAGAAAGCATTACAACGAGAAGTATAAAAAATTTGCAAATTAATGACAATTACATTGTTCAATTACTAGCAAACTCATGGATTTCTATGGATTTTAGGGATTATTGATTGCATGTAATAAAAATGGGAAGACTACCCAAGGGCTTAGAAAGGTATGCTTCCTTTGTTGTGAAATGTTATGCAAAACACACACACCAACGATGACAAATAAAGTAAAAGCAACACAATCAAACACGCGACGCATAATAATATGGTTCGACAAATTGCCTATGTCCACAGAGTTATAGAAATTTTATTAACTAGAGTAGATTACAATCACTCAATCTCAACTCACACTCTCCAGGACTTTTTGCTCTCTCACACAATATGCACTCATAAGACAGTTGTTCTCTCTCAAAATATGCTTGAGGTCGTCCAACACAAGTCTAATGTAACATATATATAGTGAGTGGCACTGGAAACCCTAATCTGGCAAAACTGCGTACTTCGCTCGAGCGGCGTGTCGAGCACGCCTCGAGTGCACAGCTAAATGAACATTGGCTCGAGCAGAGTGTCGAGTGAGGGTTGAGCGAACACTAGGGTTTGTATCTCGCTCGAGCGGAGTGCCGAGCGGTAATCGAGCGGGACTCTCAAACTTGAGCTTCACTCGAGCGATATGTCGAGTGACGTCGAGCGAACTTTGGCTTGAGCCAACTTTCAGCAAACACTTTTTCAGCTCCAAAACCAGTCTCCACATATACTCCAACAATCTCTCACTTGGAGACTGGGTCTCCACATGCCAGCCACTGTTTTCAGCCAAGCCCTATCATCTCTACAGCTCATAACTCTCATCTTCAAGCTAGATGATGCACTGAAGTCAAGCTCGACTTCAGTCTTCCACATACATCGCCCTTAGTCAGCACATCCACAAGGCAACTCACAACTTCCACTGCACCAAGAGTATTTGGTCTTGAACTGATTTTGGCAACCTTAGCCAACTTTCCCAGGCTTTCATGAGGAACGACAAAGCTTACTCTCTTTGGCTTTCTCACAGGTTTTGCGCGATCAAGCAAGCATTTTTGCACTCTTGTATTTCCCTGCACATCACTAGACCCTGATGTTAAATACAAAGAATTAGATCTCTTACCATGCGCTAGGACCAGTGCACCCTTAGTGATCTTCCAAGCTCTTTCAGAGAACGCTACTGCAAAACCGCTATTATCAAGCTGTCCCACAGAGATTAGGTTTTTCTTTAGATTTGGAACATGTCTGACTTGCTGTAAAGTCCACAAGTTCCTGTTTGGAAGTATGATGTGCACATCACTCACTCCCACTACATTCAGTGCCTCTCCATCAGCCGTATACATTTTCTCAAAATCACCAGCAACATAATTTTGCATGATTTCTCAATGTGAGGTGCTATGGAACGAAGGCCCTAAATCCAACACCCAATCATCAATCGAACTGTGCACAATAAGGAGTAAGGCATCATGAATTTCATCTGCCACTACATTCACAGCATCATCATCAAAACTTTTTTGATTCCTGCAGTTTCTCTTGATGTGGCCCGGTTTGCCACAACTCCAATATGTGATTTGCTGCCCAAATCTCATCTTGCTCTTCCCCCTACTCTTGGAGCTTGACCTATCATGTCCTCTGCCCCTATTGTCAATAATCAGGGTCGATCTAGAACCTGATGACTCACCTGAGTCTCTCCTACGTACCTCTTCAGCAAGTACCATGTCACATATGTCATCATAGTTTAGTTTTGACTTGCCTGCTGAACTACTCACAGCCATCCTCATGACTTCCCAGCTATTTGGCAGCAATGAGAACAGAATTAATGCTCTTATCTCATCATCAAACTCAATCTCTACATAAGACAATTGATTTGTGATCATATTGAATTCATTCAAGTGTTGAGCTACAGACATACCTTCAAACATCTTCTGATTGAACAATTTCTTCATCAAGTGTACCTTATTATTCGCAGACGGCTTTTCATACATACCTGACATAGTCGCCATGAGATCTACCGTGGTTCTCTCCTTATTGACATTGTGTGCAACTGTTCTGGACAAGGTTAGCCGAACAAGACCTAAAACCTGTCGATCTAACAGGGTCCACTCAGCATCATCCATGCTCTATAGCTTCTTTCCCAACAGTGGAAGGTGGAGCCTCTTCTGATAAAGATAATCCTCAATCTGCATTTTCCAGTACCCAAAATCAGTATCGTCGAACTTCTCAATCCCGGGTGTGTTCACTTTATCTCTAGCCATCATTCTCTTTCAGATCCGACCTTGGCTCTTGATACTAGTTGTTGTGAAATGTTATGCAAAAACACACACACCAACGATGTCAAATAAAGTAAAAACAACACAATCGAACACTCGACGCACAATATACGCAGTTCGACAAATTGCCTACGTCCACAGAGCTGCAGAAATCTTATTAACTGGAGAAGATTACAATTACTCAATCTCAACTCGCACTCTCTAGGGTTTTTTTGCTCTCCCACACAATATGCACTCACAAGACAATTGTTATCTCTCAAAATATGCTTGAGGCCGTTCAACACAAGTCTAATATAACATATATATAGTGAGTGGCGCTGGAAATCCTAATCTGGCAAAACTGTGTACTTCACTCGAGTAGAGTGTCGAGCGTGCCTCAAGCGAACAGCCAAATGAATATTGGCTCGAGTGGAGTGTCGAGTGAGGGTCGAGCGAACATTAAGGTTTGTGTCTCGCTCGAGCGGAGTGTCGAACAGTAATCGAGCAGGACTGTCAGACTTGAGTTTCACTAGAGCAGTATGTCGAGCGACGTCAAGCGAACTTTGGCTCGAGCCAACTGTCGAGCCAGCTTTTAGCAAACGCTTTTTCAACTCCAAAATCAGTCTCCACATATATTCCAAAATCCTTGTCATTTTCGTAAACCAACTATAATTTTAGAGATAATGACATCATATGATTTTTAGATCTAGGATGCATTTTTTGGAATTGTCTAGTTCATGTAATGATATAAACGTACGAGAATAAATATATTTTTTTATTCAATAAGCTCCCTCAAGGGCATGCTCCTTGAGCCAGGTATTTAATCAATGGTAATTACTACAAGAATACTGCTTATTTGTGACCAGTTATTTATTGTGAAAATGACTATTTTTTACTAAAATAAGTCTGTTTTCATCACAAATAGTTATTCTTGTCGCAAATAATCCGTCACAAATGCTCATTTTACTTTTATATATATATATATAGATACCTTCTCGATGGTATATGTGTATAATGATCAACATTTGCGAAAGCAACATCATCTCTATAAGAAAACAAGAGAAAATATTTTCAATAATATGTGTAAAGTGTGCATTTTGAGTCTTTAAGTACAATTTAAAATTATATATGGACTTACACGAATGTTCAAACTCGGTAATAAAAACGTGTAATTTTCAATAATATAATTGTCAAAGATGAGTGTGAGGAAAATGGAATAGAAGGATCCGATTATGAACAAATCACTGAAAGTCCTCCTCAACGAAAGTCATATGCTCATACCACTTACATTATGAAATTCATTCAACACCATCATTGAAAGATAAAATAAAGTATAATAGAAAAGGAGATGAAAAAGAGAGAAAGATGGAGAAAGATTTTGAAAGCTACATCTTCACTATTTTCAAGTGTGATTAAATAGAACACATGTCTCTATTTATAGGAAGATTACATGAAAATAATACATTTACAAGGAAATAATGTCCTTTCATTTTAACATTTCATAATCCATTGTCTTCCTTTCTAACCAAACACTCCATAACCTTAGATGACAAAAATATGAGAAAATAGAGTAAATAAAGAATTTAGCATATAGTTATAAAAGGTCATATAGTTTCAACCACAAATATTCTATAAAAAAGAACTGCTACATACACAAAAAGATTACATAAAAGTAAACATACTAACTGCTGTGGTTTCATAGGATCCGTTAGATCTACTTTACAATAAAAGTAATTTTACAATCTGACGTAACACATCAAGCCACATCAGTTTATGAATTTACTTTTATACAATCCCTTTGTGTCTAAAATATTTCTAAATAAAAAACTAATCATTGAAGAGTTTATTTCCGACTTTCAATGGAGTGGACTCCAATATTGATGTTGCATTGTAGACAACTTAATTGTATCCATCATCATAATTCTAACCACAAAATATTTGATTGGTCCCTTAACATATTTCAACAGTTTTTTTTATTTTTTATTTATAAGTTACATATTTTAACATTTTAGAAATGGTAAAGCTTCTTATGGAGAATTTGATACATAATCTTCGTCATCTCAATCTGAAATAATTCAAATAAACAACAACAATAATTAAAGGAAACTGAAGCTATCAATAATTTGATTCTTTACCCCACTTTTAATATAATTTAAACCATAACTTGCTTGATAACACCACTTTGATTCAAGGATTTAATTTGAGTAAAGCATGCAAAAAAATTATCAGTCAATTTTTGAAGGAAAAGTCTTCTTACGAGCGAGTTCGCTCACCAAACCATACACCGATGCTGACATGTAAGGCATCTATTTAATGAAACAGTGCGAATTGAGACAGAAATAATTTTCGCGAGATAGAAGACCTTCTTCTTCTCTCAAAATTTTCTTTCTTTTATTTTTCTTTTCAATAAAAAAAAAAGTCATGTCAGCGTCGGTACGCAATTTGGTGCATCAAACTGCTTGTACCTAATAAGGCTCATTTTTTAATCATTCACCCACCAATTTCAAAATTAGGGAGCTCGAAGTATTCACAATTATATTGCTTGTATTCGTTGAAGTATGCATGAATTCTCTCTGAAAATTGACTTTTTTATATCGGTCTCTTGTACTACATCCAAGATAGTATTTAGAAGCTTGTCTTCATCAACTATTGTTGTGATCTCTTGCCACCAACAATAGTTGTGTCTTTGTATTTCGATGCATCTTGCACTTTTTTTTTTTTTTCATAATTTTGATGTGTAAAACCATAGTTTAATTACCTATTTCATTCAATTTTCTTTTTATAATGTCCTATTCAATTTTCAAATAAAGACCAATATGAAAAAGAAAAAATAAAACCCTTGTTTCAACGCCCAAGGTTGACTACTTGTATTAAGATATAAAATAAATAATAAAATCTACCTCTTTCTATCAGCTTTAATTTTTTAGACAAGTGGTGATTTCACAACTTGATGCTCACGATTCAAACTTTGGCTGACTAAAAACACTTGACCTTATGATTAAAGCTATAAACACACAGCTAGCTCACATCTCTTTCACTCTTAATTAGATATTAAGTGTAAATAGTTGTTGAATTCCAAAAATCACATACAAATATCAATTACAGTCTCTGCTGCAAATTTACTAACATATAGCAAACAATATATGCGTTTTAACATATTGAAACCAAGATACAAGGATCACTCTAATATATAAACAAAAACCTGATCGTTCTCTTTCCACCAACCATATTTATAAACAAAGAAATTCAGCTCTCAAAACCCCTCAATGTATACTACCCAGCATACAACAAAAGAGTTCAAAATTTGGTTTGTGAACAAAGATTGTAGTTGAAAAGGAAACAGGAAAAAAATGCTGTGTGTGTTGGACTTAATCATGGGCGAAGGACGTGGTGGAGACATCGATTGAGCTTGTTGTAGTAGGTGACAAAGAAGAGAAGTTTAGATTGGGGGGGGGGGGGGGGTTCTTGGTTGGGCATCAAAAAAGAAAGAAAGAAACATTAGAACAAAGAGTTGAATATGTTATTTAATAAAACAAGCATATGTTTTAACTTTGCTATAGTATCAGGCCAAAGATAGTTAGTTACTGTAGCAAAATAAAAGTTTCTAGTTATTTAAACTAGCCAAATGTGGGTTTTCTTTTAGGAGTTTGTTAGTTTGGTTAAAATTTAGCCAAACAAAGGGCACAAAAGAGCCGGATGAGGATGCTTTACATGAGTTGAGTTTTTATGCGTTCACAAATGGAATTTTGGTTTTTTTTTTTTTTTTTGTTGAAACAGAACATACATTCTTGTTATTACTCATAACAGTGGCCATCAGCCATTACAACAGTTTTAATACAGTCAGCAACACAATCTAAATCAATTAGTTCATTCTCCAATAACACAACCTATTTTGCAAGTTGATGAGCAGCAAAGTTCCCTTTCAACATGCTTGATACTCCAATTAGAATCAGCAAGCAAGGCTTTAATATCATAAACAAAACCAACTTAGTTTCCCAGAACTGATCTTCGAATCAGTAGTTGCTTAACAACTTGACTAGAATCCCTTTCAAAAATAAGAAAATCCAATCAAAAATCATGACAAAATGAGATAGCTATAATGAGTCTCTTAGCTTCTGTAGTTGTTTGATCAATACAGTAGACCATAGGCTTCATTAAACTGGCCAAGACTTACCTTGAACAATCTCTAATGATAACACCAATACCAATCTTATTGGATTGAGCATTAACAACCACGTCCCAATTAACTTTAAGCCAATCTTGTGGAGGAGTTTCCCATTGCACTATGCCAACTGTAATAGGAGCTCTTATCACAGTTTTGTGTTGCATGGCATTTCGATAATCATCAATAGTTTGAATTGCTTGGTTATAAACCTGGAATGGCGATTGAAAACATCCTTCATGAATAAATGATTCCTTTTGAACCAAATGCCTCGAGCCATTACTGCAAATAGAACCAAGTCTTGCTTCTGAACTCTGTCACATAGTTGCTCAAAAACATTGAGAAAATTGACTATGGTAATAACAGCTTTTTGAAGAGTTCTTGGACCAAGAAGCCAAACATCCCTTGCTGATTGGAATGTCCATAAGATATGACCTGGAGTTTCATCTTCAGTCAAGCAAAGGACAAATAGAATCATCAATAACATGCCTTCTGAATAAATTGGCTCGAGTGGGCAATGCATCAGTACAAGCCCTCCATATAAACATCTTTACAGCATTAGTAATCTGTAAAGACCATAGTATTTGCCATAGTCCTCTGTATTTCCATTGAAGAGAAGATTCACCAGAATGCCAAGACGACATTTGCCTGTGCAGATGATAAGAAGATCTAACTGAAAAAATTCCAGTTTTAGTTCCCTTCCATACCAATTTGTCTGTGCTGAAGGCATAACACTTAGAGGTATCTGTAAGATAGCCTTTATGTCATCCTCATTAAATGACTGATGAAGCAGCTATGTATTCCACCATCCAGTAGTCGGATTAATAATGTCAGCAACCATAGCATAGCATCCTCGGGGAGTCTAGCCATGACTGATTGTATTCTACAAGAAAAGTCCCTTGGCAACCACTTATCTTTCCATACACTGATTTGAGTACCATCCCTCACCTTCCATACACTGATTTGAGCATGGTATCTGTCCTAGTGGAAGTGAGTGGACAGTTTAAAGGAACTGATAATTTTGTGTTGGCAGACTGCTTCCCAGCATGGTGTTTATCACAAGGTGTAGTCCCCGATGATCCAAGTTCAATCATATCAGGCATAGATGAATTATCTTTAGGAGTCAATACATCAGAACCAGCAGATGACATTCGTAGGTGCACACTAGAAACATGCATAGCAGTTGGGGCAGTTAACTCCGTTTTAAGTTATAGCAGTTACCACCTTTGTTGATTCACCAATTGTATTCACTTGTCCAGAGTTTTCATTGGTCCAACTGTTATTGTTCTTCTTAGGGACCAATGTAGAGTGCTCATAATTGTCATACAATTGAAAGGTAGATTATGTAATTGGACCCATAGGTAGGAGTGTTTCTTTCACACATGCATAGAAACTCGCATCAGCCACCTTATTGAAAAAAAAAATAGAAAAGGTTAAAAGTAAAATCAACTCCTTTAGTGTCACTCATTTGCAAAAGGCTTCATGAGTTTCTAATTTAGCATGTTAATCATTGGATTTAATTTTTAGTAAGAGTTTTGCTATATATAGATTGGCGTGTTAGCACACCATTTATAATAGGACCTATTATAATTTTTTTTTAAAAAAAATCAATCATTTTTAGCATAGTTGCACTCAACAGTTTGTTGGTTGTGTTAAAAATAAGGGTTTTAAATAGATTTTCTCTATTAACCTACTCCATCCAACTCTCATTAGATTTACTAATGAAGCAAGTGCCACGTGACATTAAAAATCATTCAGGACCCAACATGTGTCATTGAAATACCATTTTATTTATTTTATTATGAGTAATGCTATTATGATCTTTAATTTTATACCACTTAATTTGTCTCTTGACACGGTACTACAATGTGATGCTACATAACTTATTAAAAAAATATAAATTCAAAACAAAATAACGCCTAAAAGTACATAAAGATAAAGACTAAAACTCTATATTCCCTCTATTATTTTATGTTTGTGTTTTTAATTTTTTTAATAAGTCACGTGACACCACATTGTAGTGTCACACGACAAGGAGCAAAGTAAATAGTACAAATAAGGGAGTATAATAGCATTACTATTTTATTATAATAAAAAATTTACAAATCCAAAAGTCATTAGAATGAAGTAATCTTCTAGTGTTTTTTAGAATCTTACGATATTATCCCTATTCGAATGCCACAATAAGACTGCCAACTTGGTGGACCTCACTCTTTTTCAAAATGAGTGCACAACATTTGCACAACCAATAACTGTATCTAGCATTATTCATCAATTATATACAAGCTTAATAAATAGACCAATTTCATGATAATTTATATAAATGATGATCATATATGGCGATTATGCATATGGTAATATACAAGAAGTACTGCAAGTTTATGCAAATTTTATTAGTTCAAGTACTGTAAGTTTTACTTCTGGAAAATGCTATGTTGTCCACCAAAGTGACTGCTCACTTTGACTGCTAGTGTAAAAGTATTTTTTTAATATTTAAAACAAATCACGCTAGCGGTCAAAGTGAGCGGTCACTTTAGGGGCAGAGTAGCAGCTCCCCTTACTTTTATATGTTCAAATATTACTCTAAGTTTCTCCTACTATGAATTAGAAATGAAAATTGGGATGAAAACATGTGACTAAAACACTGGTGGAAGTCAATAAGAAAAGTCTTATTCTCAAGCCAGTGTATAAAGCACATCATATAAAGTGTTTACTGACATGATTTGATTTGGAAGATAAATTTAAAATTATGAATTTTACAAATTAAATATTACCATTTAAATGATGTGGATGGTGTACTTTACACACCGATTTAAGAATAAAATAACTCTAAAAGAAAATTTCTAAATGGAATTCATAATTAAGAATATATGACGAGTGGGTCATCTACAAGTGGATGGTGTACCATTTAACTGCTTTTGATGAGTAGATCGTCTACATAAACCTCCATGTTCCTACCCATCTGCTTCTTAAACATACGATTAACCAATCTCTGATGTGTAGCTCCGGCATTCTTCAGCCCAAAGAGCATAACTTGATAACAATACAACTTGCGATCCGTTATGAACGACGTATTTTCTTGATCATCTAGGTTCATCCGAATTTGGTTGTATCCTAAGTAAGCATCCATGGCTATGTTATGCCCTTCCGTAGAATCCATTATCAAATTGATGCGAGCCAAATGGAAGCTCTATTTTGGGCACACTTGTTTTAGGTCGGCGAAGTGAACGCATATTCTCCATTTGACGTTCAACTTTTTCACCAGCACAACATTTGGATAGCCATCCAGGGTAATGAGCTTCTCTGATAAACCCTACTGCCAAGAGTTGTTCCATCTCCTCTGCCATCACATCGTATTTCTCTGTGCTGAAGCTCCTCATCTTTTGTCAAATCTTCTTAGCCTCAGGGCTTATGCAGAGACTTTGCTCGATGATCTTGTTGTCATTCGTGGGCATGTCTTAATGGCTCCAAGCTAACACATCATTGTGTTTGATTAGAAGTTGCTTTAACTACTGCCTTATCTCGGTCCCCATTCTAGTCCCAATTCGTGTTATGGCTTCGAGATGGCTTGGGTCTAGGACAACAAGTTCCAGAGGTTCATTTGCCTCTGTTTGCTTTAGATTATGCTCATCTCTTGTTTCCACTTCATGGTCAATGAGTTTGGGTGGTGGTGGTGTTTCGCTACACTCTGAGCCCTCCGCCATTCTCATGTATTTTCTCCCATTTTAAGCTCATATACACAACATTTTCGCTCCAGTACTTGCTCAACAAGAACTTTTCCTACTTTTGCCTCTGTCGTGAACTACATCTTTAAATGGTAAGTGGAGGTTACAACCCTTAAGCTATTTAAGGTTGGGCACCCAAGAATATCTATGTAAGAAGAAAGGGCCATGATCACTAGGAAGTCGGTCATGATAGTGGCAATGTAAGGCTCTTACCAGTAGACATCAGCAACGTTATAGCACCCACAAGTTGAACCACATCTCTTGAGATTCCGAGAACCCTTTCGATGTCGTGGGTGCTGGGCGTAGTTGGCCTATGTCGATTCCCATTTTTGTAAATGCATCCCATAAAAGGATGTCGGCCGAGCAGCCATTGTTGATCAAAATCCTCTTGGTAGTGCAGTTGGCTACCAATAACGCTACCACTAATTCGTCATCATGGGGGTATTGGACCCATTCATAGTCTTCGTCGCCAAAAGATACGGCGACTGCCTTTTGGTTTCTTGCCTGCTTTGCGGGTCTCTCCATTTGAGAGTACATCTTTATATCTAGCCCTCCATGCATATGCTTTTCTACTAGAGGAAGTGGAGCCAACCCCAGCAAATCCTGCTATCATTTGGATCTTGCCCAAGGGTGCATTGTTCCTTTCTGGGCTTTGGCGAGAAGCATCCTGGGTATCTCCCTGCACCGTCCTCCATAGTTTAGGACTTTCACTTCGGTGTGGCCTTCGAGTCTATTCCATCCTCTGGCCCATAGATTACCCTTTGGGCATTGAATGTTAGATGACCAACCTTTCCAACTCCTTGTTCTGCCTCATCATTTCTATTTTCTTCTTCAGGTGTAGCAATCTTCCATCCTATGTCCTTTTACTTGGTGATAAATGCAGAAGTGATGGCTTCTCCTGCTATGGTTGCTATCGTCTCAGGTATGTGCCTCACCTTCTGCTTGCACATTCAAATTTGTGTGTGCAAGCCTTGAATTTTGGTTTCTGGAGGACGTGCATCTATCCCTCCTTTTGTCATATTGGCCCCTCTTGGCCCTTTCTGGTGCTTTCCAGCCGCTTGGCTTTTTAGAGCTCCCATCCACCTGCTCTAGTCGAACCTCCTTTGGGCTGTCAGAGCCATTAATGTGTCTTCTGCACTGATGAAGTCGTCAACCCTATCCATGAACTCCCGTAACGTTGTTGGAGTTCTTTTCACCAACTTCACCATGAATGGTATTTTGGGCCACACACCTCATAGTAGCACAACCAACATGATTTTCTTGTCTTGATCGTCGACGGTCATATGTTCCTTGTTGAATCTAGTGAGATATGCCTTCAAGCTCTCATCTTCCCACTGTTTAACAATCAGGAGATAAGCCGTGGCTTGTCTCCTCATTCAACTCACTGTAAACTGTGTCAAGAACTGCCTGGCGAATTCCTCAAAGTTGTCTATGGAGTTTGATTGCAAAGCTCCAAACCATCATCTTACTTCCCATTTTAGAGTCAAGGGGAAGGATCTCTTCAGGGAAATCGTATAGAGTTATGTGAGTCTTAAGAGTCTCTAGATGTTTGACGGGATCCTTAGACCTGTCGTACAATTTTATTTGTGGAACTTTAGATCTCTATGAGAATGACACCATCATTATCTCAGTGTTGTAAGGTGGGTTGGTGCTATTGAGCAGATTGTAGATAGAGGAAGATATGCCCATCTTACTGGCCATCTCCTCGTATTCATCCATGAGGTGATGCAAATCCTGGTGCATCTTCCTCTTCTCCTCGTAGTCAAGGTTCGTTATCCCCGTGTTTTGTGATTCTGCCGCATTTCTTTCAGCGTGGCTGGGTGCAGCATTCTCTGTGCTCTTTTGTCTCAAAGCCTTATTTTCTTGTTGGAGATTTTCCATCTCTAGAGTCATCATATTCACTCTCTCTTTTATTTCTGCAAGTCTTCCTTCCATCATTTTGTCTGTGTGATTGCTTATCGTTGTTGTTTCTTGATCACGGTTCACTTGGAAGCGGGTTGTTGCAGGCATATGAAAAACACGTTGAGATGTAGGAAAGGGATCCCACAGACGATGCCAACTGTTGAGATGTGTTTCGTATCTCTGCCAACTATTTCCAGTTACCTACAATCAGAAAGTAGGAGGGACTCAGTTTGTCAAGGGACACCTTTAGTGTCTAAGTCAGCATATAACTTGGAGAGTATTTCGAATTTCAGGGCGATTAGAAGTTACCTTAAGCGTGTCCTTTGACCTCTATTTCTATGAACTAGTGTCTGGTGAGGAGGCTTGCCTCACGACTTAAATTTCTCTGATGCTTATTGGAGTGCGGATGGTTAAGGCACTAAATCAGTCATTATGCTAGACAAAATTAATATCCTTGGCGAGTATCGTGGGTGGATATTACGCCGAATATTATCTTGTCCGTTATGTCATTAATTAGTGATTAAAGACAATTAGATTTGAATCTTGTATTGATGCGTAGTGGCTATTGACCTCTGATTAATGTTTTGCAAGCCCCTACCCTTTAGTTTGTGGGCCTTCACGGTTATGGGCTCAGCCCACTCTTTATGAGAATCTTAAAACAGGACTTGGTGTAAAGTTAAGATTTACACCCTCCAATTAAAGAGCACAAGTCAGTGGTCTCATCACTTTACCATAGACCTAATAACACTGATTGTTCCCCCTCAGTCATCTCTCTCTACTCTCAACGAACTCTCTCTCTCTCTCCTAAACCCGTTTCTCTATTTCGCATGCCCCTACCCTTTAGTCTGTGGGCCTTCATAGTTGTGGGCTCAACCCACTCTTTGCTAGAATCTTAAAACAGGACGTGGTGTAAAGTTTAGATTTACACCCTCCAATTAAAGAGCACACATCAGTGGTCTCATAACTTTATTGTAGACCTAATAACATTGATTGTTCACCCTCGGTCGTCTCTTTCTACTCTCAACAAACTCTCTCTCTCTCTCCTAAACTTGTTTCTCTATAAATCTCTCCATCTTCTCAACAAACACGTTAACGTTTTCTCATTCCCTTCCCTCATCACCCAAAAAACAAAATATACTAAACCACCTCTAAACCCATTTTTGTGTCCTCTGCTTTGTTTTCTATTGCTTAGGTTTGATTAACAACAGATAAATATTAACTTCAAATAAAAGAAAATATAAGATATTTCACTCTTCAATTAATGAATCAAAGTTTTAATTTTTAAAAGGCAAAATGAAAAGGTTTTGTTCAAAGCAAGCATGTCGTGGTGCTCTTCTACAACTTCTTCTACATAGGCTCCTCCACTTCTAGAATGGATAGTGGAAATGTTTTCTTTTTGTGAGAATGTCGTAGGAGTTCAAATTTTTTTAAAGCATTGCATGTGGAAATGAGAGAGAGATTGATAGGTTTTGAGAATGTTATGTTTTCTTTTCATGAGCATGCTCAAAAGATGCCATAAAGCATTTTAGAGTTGGGCTTGAAGAGAGAGAGGTTGGCAGACTTGAGGAGAGAGAGACAGCTTGAGAGATGGAGGAGAGAGCTTGAGCGACACGTTTCTTTATTGTTAAACCATTATACTTAATTGTTAGGGTGCGTTTGGTTACCAAACTTATCTCAACTCATCTCAACTCATCATTACAATTTTTTTAAATTCTAACACAAAATATAATAAACAATTTAACTTTTTCAAATTTTAAAATAATAATAATATTAAAAAATAATATTCTAACAATATTTTATCATCACAACTCATCTCAACTCAACTCACTTCAACATTCAAACATACCCTTATTCTTTATTTTTTTAGTTTTATTTTTTTAAACTAATTGTTTTTTTTATTTTTCATCTAAATACCACACATTTAATAAGATAAAAAAATAAAAAATTATATATAATATTTGATATGAAGATGATGAATAAAATTTTTGTTCGAAAATTATTAACTTTGTAAATGATTTCTTAATTTTCTGAAACTTGTTTTTATATTTCATTTTTTAAGCCACGGAGCCATGTTTTCGTTTCTTTAAAAAAAATCTAATTACGCAGAGTCATCGGTCAAGGGCAAAAGAACTACTTTGACTGCCATGTAACCTTTTCAACTACTCCGAAGAAATTAAAAAAATTAAAAATCTTTCGACAAACAAAATCCAAAAGGACGAACGTATCCCAGTTTCCAAAAGCGACCTTATACACGAAGGAAGATTCCTCTTCCTCTCTTTTCCCTTCCAATCGAAATCAAAAACCGATTTCTCCCCAGGGGAAAAAATTTCCCAACACAGATTCTTACTTTTCCCTGGAAAATTTGGTCCGATCCCCTTCGATTTGAAATCCTTCTTCAATTCCCACCATATCCAAAGCTTCTTCTGTGTATGTTAGAGATGAACCCCTCAGAATTCTAGGTTTTGATTTTGATTTTGATCTTTTGTTTTGGTTCTCTTTGACCGATATCGGTTTCTTCTATGCGATTTGTGGGTTTCGAAAGATGTATAGCAATTTTAAGGAGCAGGCGATTGAGTACGTGAAGCAGGCCGTGCACGAAGACAATGCTGGGAACTACGCCAAGGCGTTCCCGCTGTACATGAACGCTCTGGAGTACTTCAAGACGCACCTCAAGTATGAGAAAAACCCCAAGATCAAGGAGGCCATCACGCAGAAGTTCACCGAGTACCTGCGCCGGGCCGAGGAGATCCGGGCCGTGCTTGACGACGGTGGGCCCGGTTCCGCCTCCAACGGCGGGGATGCTGCCGTGGCATCGAGGCCCAAGACTAAACCAAAGGATGGGGAAGGTGGTGGGGACGGAGAGGACCCAGAGCAGGCCAAGCTGAGAGCCGGTTTGAACTCCGCCATCGTGAGAGAGAAACCCAACATCAAGTGGAGCGATGTGGCGGGCCTGGAGAGCGCCAAGCAGGCGCTTCAGGAGGCCGTCATATTGCCCGTCAAGTTCCCACAATTCTTTACCGGTTAGTTTTAATGAAGTTGCTAGTTCTAATACTAATGCTTTTGGTCAAATAGGGTTTTTATTTGTTATATAATGTGTTATAATCGTACCTATTGCTTATGTATATTTGCTACTGCCTAATTGTATTAGTGGTGTTATCTTTCCATTTGCTATTGCTTCCAAAAAAGTTAAATTTTCGTTTTTTGGCGGCGACGCGGTCTTAGATTCTTAAAATCTCTTAATTTTTTTTACAATTTGAGCAACAGAGCAAGTTTTTCATATGCTGATAGAATGTAATCGGTAAATGAAGAAGCAGTAATTTCTGTTTGTTGTTGAATAACCATTCACATTACTGGCAAAGCATTTGATTCGAGCGAGCATCAAGATTGTTCCAGTCTTTCCTTCTAAGGATGAAAAAACCTAGATTATCACCACTATAGATGTAACTTAGTATTTCTTTTATGAGTAGCTGCATTTAGTATTCAGTTTGAATGAGAAAAAGCTTTGTCATGATCAACAACTTCCTGACTTGTTATTTGCTTTTAAGTGATGTGGAGATTCAGGTCGGTGACTTGCATTGCTAGTCTATTTTTATTTTTCATTTAATTGCTCCATCCTTCATGGTGCCAGCATTATTTTTCTGTCATGTATACCTGATTCATTTTCTTAAAAGTAATTATCTTCCTGAATTTCTCTCCTTAGGCAAGAGACGACCATGGAGGGCTTTTTTATTGTATGGACCACCTGGAACTGGAAAGTCATACTTGGCCAAGGCAGTTGCAACTGAGGCAGAATCTACCTTTTTTAGGTATAATATGCACCATCATACAGAGAAGGATCTTAATCTGAATGGTCACTTGTCATGAATGTATATATGATACTCTTTAAGCTGCTTGAGTACCACGTGCATTTTCTCTGTGCTACAGAGCATCTGCAATTGGCTGGTCATATCTTGCAGTTACTATATATTTTGACGACTGTTTGCAACTATGTTACAATTCTGCTACTTTCTGTTTGATTCAATGAGTTACTGGCTCTGTTAATAGCTTCCTTGCTTGTTGAGACCATCAATTTACCAGAATTCAGGTTTCTCTCCTCTCTTTTGGTAGTCCTTGATGTTTTTTGTACTGAGTTTAAGAGGAGATTTAGGTATCTGTACCTTGATTTTGAGTTGCCTCATGGCTTTTGATGTAATCTCAAACATAAGTTTGAGTTTCCTGAAGTTCTTGTCCCATTCTATCTATGAGTTCCTTCATTTGATTACCATTTTAGAAATAAGCATATAAGCCTTTAACAAGATTTTATTCTCCACTCAAGATCATGGCCCTTCAGTCGGTGATGGCCAAGCTAGCAAAGAGCTCATTATGATTGTGTGAGTTTTTCAATGTTTAGGTGTGATACCCCTTATGATAAGGATAAGTGTAGGTGGTATATGGAATCTCACATTGTTTGGGAATGAGAAGTTTTTGCTCTTTATAAGGTTCCAATGGGGTTCTAATTATATCATTCACTAGTCCTTTTGGAGTATAGGCCATATGATTTGGGTCTTCCATTTACAAATGTTATCAGAGTCTATCCCAATCAGAAATGTGGTACTTGAGCCATGCCATCAACAACGGACAAGCCCGATGAGGACGTCGAGAATTTTAGTGGGGGAGATTGTGATATCTCATATGATAAGGATAATGGTAGGTGGTGTATGAGATCCCACATTGCTTGAGAAGTGGAAGTTCTTGCCCTTTATAAAGTTCCAATGGGGCTCCAATTACATCATTGACTAGTCCTTTTGGAGAATAGGCCATGTGATTTGGGCCTTCCATTAGGATTTTTTGAGTGGCTCCTGTCTTCATTTGTGGTAGATTTATACTCCCTTGAGGGAGTTGTGCTCGTGCAAATTGATAAAGAATATCAGCTTGGGGTTTTTTAGGTGACGTTTGAGGATATCTTCTAACTTATTATACTAAGAGTTGAGATTGATTCATGGCTGGCTTTACAGTCCCCATTGGATTCCGAAGTTAGGCACCTTTCTTGTTTCAACTGAATCACTGATGAACATTTTATGTCAACTATTACTAACTAGTCTTGCACCTAACATATCAATCTAGGCTCCGCATTATAGAAGAAATGCGGAGCCTAGATTTTTAAAATTTGAATTTGTTCAATTTTTATTGATATGGCCTTTCAAATTATTTTAATCGTAAATGATAAAAACTCATGGTCATTTAAAGCAGGATTGGAGGATGCTGCTTGACAGCAGCAAAGCTCATACTTAAAAGTTTATGTTATATATATTTGTCTTTGTGTGTGTGTGGACGTGTGTATGTTGATTTGCAAGTATATATGTATATATTCATGCCTATATGTGTCTTTTTGTGAATATATCTGTATGTTGCATTCTTCTTTGTCACATTTTAGGGCAGGCATATCTTCATTTTCCATACATTTATATGTTTTTTGTATAATTTATGAGATAGCTCTAGGTGAAAAAGCTCAGACCTGCAGGGTTGCTCCATTGGTTTGCTGCTCCAGTGGAATGAGTACACATGGCTATTTCCGGTGATGACTGCCGGAAATAATTCTCTATTTCACTCAATGATCATGTCATTATGGGTCAATTTTTGCACTTTTGGGTGGAATCCAAGACTTTCGAATTTTCATTAGAGAAATGGAGGTCCTCAATAAAAATTGTGGAGAATAGTAGAACGTTTGGAGGTCTCTAGTTATGGGATGTAGCGGTATAAGGTGGCTGGTGGATACGGTGGAATCTATGTTTCAGGCAGAAAGAAAATCGGAATTCATCAAACACATGCGTGAAGGAAATAGAGCCTTCGTGGCTCAACGATGCTTCAACGTACACGGTAGATTCTTATCTATAACTGAATATGGAGAAGGAGGTCGGTAGGGGGTTCTAGTCGTTGCAGAAGGATATGTTTGTTGTTGAGTTGCGCAAATTCACTGATCTTTTTCCTTGCAATCTTGGAGATGGGGCATCGGGGAAAAGCCAATAGAATTTATTTGCTCATGAGAACAACAATATGGGTGCGCATCCACGGTGGTGAGGCGATCATATGCAGAAGCTCTGAATACGGGTCCTGTTTCGGTGAATCAGTTTGCTAATAGGGGCAAGAAGGGAAGCAGTGAAAGGGGTCTGCAGCCTCTACATATTGTACATGGAAATATTCCAAGTTAGAAGGGGTTCGACTTGAATGGTTTGGGTCTTCCCAATGGCATGCACTGTATATTAAAAGAGATGCAAAACTAGCTTGCTGAGTTGAAGGCAGCGGTTGCTATGTTATCAGAAAAAAATTGAAGGGCTAGGTGTGCTAAGAGGTGGTAATGGTGCTGCTGTAAGGCCCAATAAGGGCGAGCTTGGCATGTTAAGTGATGGGCCGAATGCTAAAAAATTAGATAAAAGGAAAAGAGAAAGTTGGGTTTGGCTTGGTTTCAATATCTAGACCCAGGCGAGTGTGGAGGGCCAAAAGAAGAAGCAAGTCATCTACATTCGAAGTGGGTTCTACATCAAGTATTGGCGTGGAGACGACTGAAACAGACTGCACCTCACCAAAGGTGACCCAGAAATCGCTGACGAGTTACGCAGCCAATGCTCTTTTTGTTGAATTGACAGCACCCGCGACAGAACCTGAGGTATTCCCAAGTTTTGTGGGAGTTTCTGCTAACACCAAACTCCAAATGGTGACCAGGGTTCCACCACCCATGTCGGAGGGAACCAGTGTACCTATTCATGCATCTTGTGGGTCGACACACTTTGGCCAAGGTGGTGACAACATCAATAGCGCTATGGAGGAGATGTGAGTTTTAGGAACTGGTGTGGAGGAAGGGACGGGGTTGTCATTGGTGCCTTGCGAGGGGGAATTTTTAGGGCCTGGTCCACAGTTTGGAGTGGAGTCTGCAGAAGATGTTGTCTCCCTGATATCTCTCCCACCGATTAACAATATAGGTGATTCATCATCGAATTGGGTTTTGGACAAGGTAAATGAGATACAATGTGAGGATTACCTGTGAAGGATTCGAGAACCAATTCACAACACTACTCACTACAATAGAGGTGGGTCATGTGCTTGGCACACAATCAAGATCTAAGAAGAGCAGAGAGCTAAAGCATCGTACTTGGGCAATCAACTATGATGATAAGGGAGGTAATTCAAGTTGAGGGAGGACCTGAGGTAAGACAGAACCAATTGTATATTGTTAGTAGGACCAGTGTGTTGGGGAATTTACAGTGTCTTGGTATATGGGCAAAATCTGGTTTGGGGGGATAGGCATTGGTGCACTGGTGGTGGTTTGGGGAGGCGCATTTTTGGGCTTGGGCTAGAGCTTTGTTAGGTTCATTTTCTTAGATGGGTTTGTTGTTGGGCTAGGGCTTTGTTGGGTTTATTGTTCCTTGTATCTTTTTTGCACCCCAACTAGGTGTTTTATCTTGTATACATCTAGTGTACTTGGCTATGCCTATTGGTATTAATAGATTTTTACTTATAAAAAAAAAAATTTATGAAATAGGTTAATAAGTTGGAATGTGTTATTAATTGGTTTTACTTTTTTACCTGATAGTGTTTCTTCGTCAGACTTGGTTTCAAAGTGGATGGGTGAAAGTGAAAAGCTAGTTTCAAACCTTTTTGAAATGGCTCGTGAAAGTGCACCATCCATCATCTTCATTGATGAAATAGACTCGTTAGGTGGTCAGCGTGGAGAAGGCAACGAGAGTGAAGCTTCTAGGCGTATTAAGACAGAAATTCTTGTGCAGATGCAGGTAATGTTTGTTTGGCTGGAAGCACTTTAAATTTCCCTTTTTAATTTATATTGGCTACTTTTTTCTGTGAATACTTTGCAGTGACATTTTAAACTGTCGATATTTGACAGGGTATAATATATAGTTATAGGGTCCATTTGAGGCAAGATAGCTGTAAAATGGACATCCAATTTTTCGTAATGCCAATTTTATCGATAAATTCTTATCTTTGCTTTTATCCTTAGCATGGCAAGGATGATTAGTAATGACTACAGTATTGTAGCATATAGATTAGGAAGCTTAAAAATGAACTTGTACATGATATTCTTGATCTGTGCATGTTGGTTTTTCCCTCGTTTCCCATCTTTTGCTTCACCATATGTTGTGCTTAGGGTTGTCACAAGTGAAGCCTGGGCATAGATTTCATTACCCAAACTTGAGCTACAGTAGTTTTTTCATTCACTGAGCTTGAGAACACATAAGTGGGCTTTCTTATTTAATGCTCATCACATTTGCAATATATTTGAGTTCGAGCTTTTAATTTTTGTCTGCCTTATGCTCCTAGGTCGGAGTTGGGATTAGTTCAAAGTTACAATGAGACCAAGTTTTTGTAAACAGACCTGAACTGATGAAATTTTGGTGGCAACTGAAGACGAGGTTTGAGTCCAGGAGTGAGTAAAATGAACAATTAATTGGAGGCAACCGAGTGATGGATAGGTTTCACCCCCATGCTGCCTGCAGTTTATTTAATGCCTCACTGGCTGATCTGAATAGAATGGTGGGCACACTATGCGAATAGAAGTTTGTTTGTTGGTGTTGGCAACAGAGATGAAAATACCAGTGGTTCTTAGGCTTAAAAGCTCTCTTGCATTACTTTTATTGTCCTTTGCGCTGTTAACCTCAACTACCAATTCAGAAGGAATTGATTCAAATAGATAGATGCAAGGTTGATGCCTTCTCATGAGTATGAATTGTTGAGTATGGATTGTGGTAAGATGGAAAGGTTTGTGTGAAATGGAGAAGGCCTCGTTTCTTCGCAGTTAGGAAATTTGTGCTGTACAAGTGCATCTTCTTAATATTCACGATTTTTCTCAGAAGAGATTCATCCTTGTAGGGAGTATCAGCTTTACCCAAGTTAAATATTACAATTTGGTCATTTTTCCTTTTGGATCTTTGTTTTTTTTTATCAATCTCCGTTACTCTATCTTATATACATGCGAATGTAAAGCCTTCATATTGAAGTTGGGCATCTTTAGTTAATGTTTGCCTTAAAAGGAAACCATTTTCCTATGATATTTGTTGGGGATTATGGTAATTCTTATTGAGGTTTTGCAAGGTGAGTGATAAATAGTTATTGTTGCCTTTGCCTTATTTTTTGAAGAGTTTGTCGTGGCTCTGAAGATTAGAATAAATTTTCCATCATAATTTGAATTTGATTAATTGTTTCAATTTGTTTGATTGTAACATTACTGGACCTTTTCTTGTTTACACTTTAGGGTGTAGGGCACAATGATCAGAAAGTTCTTGTTCTTGCAGCTACAAATACGCCCTATGCTCTAGACCAGGTAAACATGGGTTTTTCCCCTGTTATCCTGTCTTCAATTAGCATAAATAATATGTAGCTTGTGGCTAAGAAGTATTAATTCCAGGCCATCCGACGGCGTTTTGACAAGCGTATATACATTCCTCTGCCAGACTTGAAGGCCCGGCAGCACATATTCAAAGTAATGGAAACCATTCTTTGATTTATTTGTATAATTATTTTAGGAAAATAAGAGAAGAAAAGAGCATCTGGCTACATGAGCATCATTTTCATGTAGTAGAAAGCTTTATGATAATATTTATCTTTTGTTTTTTACAAACTTAACAGGTGCATCTAGGAGATACCCCCCACAATTTAACTGAAAAAGATTTTGAAAGTCTGGCTAGCAGGACAGAGGGTTTTTCAGGTTCAGATATATCTGTTTGTGTAAGTATGGCACCATGATGAGATGCCTGATATTTGATATTTTATCAGTTTTCATTCTGCTGTTCATAATTGTGTGAATGATATGGTGCTGGTTGGTTAAAAATAGCTGGCTCTGATGTCCCCTGTATATATATATATATATATCTTTGATTTCTGTAGGTTAAGGACGTCCTGTTTGAACCTGTTCGGAAAACACAAGATGCAATGTACTTTGTTAAGACTTCTAATGGTATGTGGATGCCATGTGGGCCAAAGCAGCAAGGTGCTGTCCAAATTACCATGCAGGAGCTGGCAGCACAAGGACTCGCTTCACAGGTACTGCTTTTAGTTTTGATATGTTTAGCTGCTAATGTTACCCTTTTCCTGCTGCCTGTTAATATTCTGGTCTTCTCTGCATCATTTGGGTTTGTAGGATGACAATCACATTATAGATGACTTTTCAAACACCAAATGGGTCCCATCTAAAACTAACCATGAAAAAAGGGGGAAAGAACGATTCAGCTGACTTCAAACTTTACTCAATTCATAGTGATGAAATGATTTACAATCTAAACTCATTGTTTGACACATTAATGAAATGAAGCAAATTGGTTTTGTACATCAATTTGTATTTGTTTTAAGTGGACTTAAGGGCCTGTTTATTTCAATGCAAAACACACTTTTTTACGGAAATTTTTTTCAGCAATTTATTTTACAGGAAAATAAATAGTTTTCTGGTATTTTGCTATCACTTGAAAGTGTTTTCCTAGAACTTTCAATGGTAATTATGCAAATTAGTGTAGAGTATTTACGCAAATTAAGTTTAATTTGATACGTTACAATAAACCCCTAGGGGCTGACTCAATTGATAATAGCCTTGGTCTTGGTGGTATGCTCCCTTTAGGTCTAACGTTCAAACCATTGGGTGCAAGCAACATCTAGGGTCATCGTACTAGGGGAGATTTCCCTTGAATTACCCAAGTGCATTTGCGAGAAACTCCTTATGGAGGGCCTGGGCACTGTCGGATTAGTTGGGACTTTGTTTTGGACACCTGGTGCCAATAAAAATAAAATTGATACATAACATAGCCTCAACATAATCTAAAAAATAAAGCTTACATAACATAATCATCTCAACAACAGTGAAAATACATTTCCCGACTTCAGCATAACCTGACTATAATTTCAAAGTTCAAAATGAAAGTAAAAATTAAAATCATGATAATAAAAGTACCACCCAAAACCTAAGAAGAAAAATGAGTATTTTCATCATTTATTATAAAAATGTGAAAATGAAATACCTTTTTTGATTCATTAAAGCAAATATTATAGCCATAATAATTGTGTGAATTGAAAAGGAAGACAGGTGCTACAATGAGGTGACTTCAACTCAAGTTGAATCATAGTGTTTGCAATTATGGTTAAGTGCCGTAGAGGTAAATTGGTAGGTTTGATTCCTACTGGATGCTTGCTGTTTGGGTGGTCTTTCCCGATTATTATGAGAAAACAGAAGGGAAGGAGATTGGAGTTCTGAATGGTAGGAACTACTTTGTTCTTGAGTAATTAATGACTGGCTATGCATGGTTCCAGCTGAATAGCCATGCACTAAATTAACAGTGTGCATGAATAAGGATGATTGGATAGCTTGAGTATAATTATCACACAAGTGAGAATGAGCAGTGTTAAAAGAAAAGAAAAAAAAAACAAAGGTAATGAAACCTCACCCTTCTGCTAAATAAGTGAAATTGAAACATGCTTATAAATGATGAGTGGCAGCTGTTTGATCAAACTCTTAACGAGCTTTTTTTTTTTTAATAGTAAAGTCTAAACAAAACTTCCAAATCTTTCAAGGAATCCAAATTTGAAGAATTTGACTATCATGGGGCATACAAGTTTAGTTGAGGTGCATGATTTTGTCAGTTTCGCTAATAAGCTTTCTTATTTGAGTATTATAAGATGCTCTCTACCCTTTGAGGTTTTTAAAGAAGCTGCAAGTTGAGATCGCTATCCTATCTTAGACTTGATGGTTGCTCAAGCTTTCATAATTTTCCTGAAATCGAGTGTAAAATGGAATATTTAAGTCATTTATATCTAGCAAATACTGCAATAATCAGTTTATCAAGTGGAGGGTTGGGGTTTCAAAATTTGAGGATCTTTAATAAGGCATTTCTTGGGGAACGGTTACGGCGATACCATCAGGAAGGGGAATCTTTGTGGAGAGCTGTTATTGAATCCAAGTATGGGAGTTCTTGGGGGGTTGGTGTTCTAATGAAGTGAGAGACGCACATGGTGTTGGTTTGTGGAAGAATATTAGAAATGGATGGGAGGTTTTTGCTTGTCATATTGGATTTGCAATTGGAGAGAGATCTAGGGTCAGATTTTGGCATGATACTTGGTGTGGTGATTTTGCCCTCAAGATTGTGTTTCCTTCCCTTTTGCAGATTGCTCTTGATCAGGGGGCTTCGGTGTTGGATCTTTTGAACAGCTCTAGTGGATTTTCACAGTGGAATGTTCATTTTCTTAGAGCTCCTCAATATTGGGAAATTGAGAGTTATTTTCGACTTTCTTAGCTTGTCGTATGCGCCAACCATTGGTAGTATTGAGGAGGACAGGATGCTTTGGGTGAATACCAGGAATGGGAAGTTCACCGTGTGATCTTTGTATAAGGCTTTGTCATGTCAGAACCATACTCCATTTCCCTGGAAGTGCATTTGGAGATGTAAGGTGCCTCCCAAAATTGGTTTCTTTGGTTGGACTGCATCTCTTTGGAAAATATTGACTATGGTCAACTTGAGTAAGTGTGGACTCATTGTGACGGATTGGTGCTACATGTGGAAGAAGAGTGGTGAATTTGTAGATCTTCTATTACTTCACTGTGAGGTGGCGAGAGTGTTATGGGTTGAGATCTTTAACATGATTGAACTTCCTTGGGTGATGCCTAGGAGGGTGGTGGACTTGTTTGCTTGTTGGGAAGGTCTTCTGGGCAATCCCCAAATTTCTGATGTATGGAAAATGATTCCTTTATGTCTCATGTGGTGTATTTAGATTAAAAGGAATGGCGGGAGCTTTGAAGATAGGGAGTGCCCTCTAGATGAGCTTAGAAGTTTCTTTTTCCATACCTTATTTCTTCAAGCTTTTGCTAGTGTTTTCAACGAAGCCAGCTTTTATGACTTTTTTGTATCACTTTCTAGCTCCTAAATTGTAACTAGGTGTTCCCAATTGTATACTTCTTTGTACTTGAGTTATGCCTATTTACTTTAACAATAAAACTTTATTTTACCCATAAAAAAAATTAATTTATCAAACTCTGCACTTACTACATTCAGTGTCTTACCAATTCCACCCAAGACAACCTTTTTTTCCTCAAAACCCAACAAGCCAAACCATACAAGTTGTTACGATCCCACATCGACTAAGTATGGATTAGTTGATGGTTTATAAGCCCCTAGGCACCCTTCTCTTGTAAGCTAGTTTTCAAGGGTGAGTTCTACCTAGTGGATTCATAACAAATGGTATCAGAGCCACTCCACGTCTAAGGCTATGTTGCGACGGTTGCAATCGTGCAGCACGGGAGGTGATCACCCGGACCTAGGAAAAGACCTAGCGCACAGCCAGCTCGTGTGAGCTTCGGAACGGCCGTGGACGTCAATTGCAGAGCGTGGTGGTTGTTACAATTCCACATCGACTAAGTATGAGATTGGTTGATGGTTTATAAGCCCCTAGGCACCCTTCCTTTGTAAGCTAGTTTTCAAGGGTGAGTTCTACCTAGTGAGTTCATAATACAAGTAAACCATATTTTAGCTGAGACGATTGTAAGAGAAAACATTGAGGTCAAACCAAATATGGATATCATATCGAATTATACATAATAAGTTAATAGATTCAATCACAAAGAAACAAATATGAATTCAGGATATAGAAGTCTCATTGCCAAATATAGATATTGTATTGAATTCACGTTTTCTGAGTGTTTTAAGAAGTCAGTTTTCTGATGCTTGTTAATTCGAACATAGAACTTGTCCCAAACAGTCTAATAAGTTAGGCATAAGCCTCAATCTGCGACTTGAATGTTACAAAACCAAACCCTTTGGGTCTTTGGGTTCTTGGTCCATCACTAGTCTCACTAAATAAACAAATTAAACAATCCCAAAGCAAAACCGATCCATAATTTCCACCCAAAATAATTAAAAATGAAACAAAATCGTCCAAAAGTGGTGTTTAAGAAAGTATACCTTCTGATGAAGAGCAGAAAAATCACAAAAACAAGAATAAACAACCATGGCTTTTGAATAACAGCCATTTACAAGGGTAAGGAGGGAGGGAGGGCACAAAAATCACAAAGCCAAACCATAAATTGCACATCCAGATGACATAAACATGAAATGGTGAGAAAGGTTTTTGATTATTCAGCACCGAATGAGATGGTGAGAAGGGGATGGTGTATGAGAGGCGATGAGAGAGAGGGTTGAGACGGAGAGAGAGGAAGTAAAAGCAACAGAGACACGGGAGAGACCATAGATCTATAGTGTTTTGTAAATCTTTGAGCCACTGGTAGTCTGTCTGAAACCATCGCCTCTGTTTCGAAAGTTGGTTTAAAAAATTTATAAGTCTTCCCTCGACTGAAATCATTTTCGATTGACCAGGTTTATCAAACCTTCCCAAACACCTGGACTTGGAAAACTATTTACAGAAACTATTTTACTGTGAAACAAACAGATTTTAAATTGAACTGGAATCATGGATATCGATTGTGGATTAAATCTGGACATTTTTTGGGATTATACAGGAAGGCTCTTAAATGATTTGTAAATGAATTGGAAATTGAAAAAAATTGATGGGTTTTGGTCCTTTGTCAGCTAAATGACTTCTAAAATAAGTTAGACAACTAACCCCTAGGCATTGGCTCAAGTGGAAAGAGCCTTGGTCTTGGTGGTACGCTCCCTCAAGGTTTAAGGTTCAAACCCTTGGGTAGAAACAATTTATAGGGGCCATCAGATTGGGGAATTTCCCCTTGAATACCCGATGTGCCCTTGCAAGAAACTCCTTATGATCCTATTCACCTTTGGGATTAGTTTGGACTATGTTCTGGACACCCGGTGCCAATAAAAAAAAGTTAGTCAACTAAGAGAAATGCTAAAGTTACGAGATAGACTTATTCTGAAAGCAGACTTTAATATGTTCATTAGAAACTTGAACCAAATGGTTGTTGCTGATGGACTCCCTTGCAGATCCTTCCACCTCCTATCTCAAAAACAGATTTTGACAAGGTGCTTGCAAGACAGAGGCCTACAGTGAGTAAAGCCGACCTTGAGGTCCATGAGAGATTTACAAGGGAGTTTGGAGAGGAAGGTTGAAGAATTTGATAAAATCTCATGACATTGATCCATGCTAGTGAGTACAGTGGTCTGATTTGTATTATATTTATCAGTGCTGGATCCAGTGAATTATACCCTTTCTATTTAGCTTCTTTACATGGGGGAAGGTGACCTGACTTCCCCCTTTTCTGTATTCAGATGGAAATGCGGAGGTTTGATACTTATATGAAATTGGTTGTCCCAAATTGTAAAGAACAATTTCAGAATGATGGCCCTAGAAGCGTCAACATGAAGCATATGTCATGCTTGGTGCCTTTATATGTTGGTTGGTCCTCTGATATTTGCTCACTGATTTTCCAATTTACTAGTTTATCGATTTTCAGGTATAATTGTTATGGCTGCTGGAAGGTTTTAATCAGTAGGATGGATGGAGGGGCCATATGTGTGTGTGCTCACGCGTGCGTTTCTTATTTATTTATTTTTAATATTCTTTTTATCAATTTATATACACCATTCGTGCAAAGGAAGTTTGAGTTCCTTGGATTTTATATGTGGTTATAATTTACTAAGGAAGTTTAAAGTTTTGGTGGGGATGTTGTATTCAAAACTCAAGTAAAGGTGAAGTATCATAATGAAAATTAAAGACTTGATGGAAAATCGAGCCAAGGTATAGAATTGGTAGAAGGTTGCTTGAATTGAGTGTTGGTGCGTTATTACACCCCCACAGATTCATTCTCTTACATATATGTCAGGAATCAATACCCTTTCATGAATCTTCCAACATCATTGAATTTAGTTCTGTTCCTAGATACAACTACAAAGAATTCTCCAAGTCTTTTAGAATGATTCTAGAGTTGTACAATAAGCCTATGAATAAGTGTTTCTTGTTTTGCAGAGTATGCAAGTCTAATGAGTTGAAATCAGTATGTAATTACTTATTATAGTGTTCTTTAGCTCTGCAGCAGCAACTCAATTAATTATTTCTTTCCAAAACCTGCCTTAACCAAAATTACCTAAGCAGACTTTTGTTATCAATGGTATCAAAGCTTATTAAGATAATTTTATCTAGGTGTTAGAAAGGTGGAAGGATGCTATTTTTCCATTTTTAGTAGTTGGAATGTGCAATTTATATATTTCTTAAAAAAAATAAAAGAAAGATGGAAAATGACAAACTAAGAAAGGTATTGATGCTGATGCCACCATTGAACAGTGTCTTGTATCATTGTTGCCTGCCTTTCTAACAAATGTGTTGCCTCATTACGTGGTCTTCCAACATGTAACACTTAATAATCCTCAAATCGGTGTAGAAGAAGCTGAATTTCCGCTACTGAAGACCCCTATCTTGATAAATTAGGCTCCCTTGATTCAATGGCTTCAATAATAGTTAATGAATCTCCCTCCATAATTAAATTAGAAATATCTCAATTTAAGATCGATTAGAAGCCTCTTAAGGCAGCCATCGTCTCAACATCATTCACTTCAAATACACCAACTTCCTTACGACATAGAGCTAGTAAAACTTCACCTCTATCATCATGAACAATAACCCCAAGTCCAGCAGTACCAGAAAACTATTTTTTCATGTGGGGAAGTTTCCAAGAGAGTAAACACTCTTTACGAACAACCCACTGTTGGGACTTTAAAGTTTTATAGCTCTCAACATATGCAAGATAATTATCAACTGCCTCTTTAACAATACATTTAAAATTTTGAAATAATCTAAGATTTGTAAATTTCCATATCCCCCACGCTATAGTAAGGAAAGTAGAAACCATATCCAAATCAATCCCCATCAAAATCCAACTCAGATTAGCAAAATTAGAAAATTCATCCAACAAACTGGAAACCATAGGGCATCTGTCAACCTAAACTTGTCTCATAGTCTAGCATCTATACAAATGCTATCTTCAACTTCCAACTTACACTGAGCACAAGTCCCTATTGAAATAATGCCTCTCTTCAATAAATTCATTTTAGTTGGCAAACCTTCATGGCAGGTCCTCCAAGCAGACTTGACTCTATTGGATAACTGGATGTGCCAAAATGTCTTCCAAAAGTCTTTCCTTCCCCGAGAATGAGAACTGGCAGCATTAGTACCCACAACTGTCAAATTTGTTGCTGAGTGATAACCAGATTTCACAAAATAAAACCCATTCTTGTTACCTCTCCAAATAACTTGATCCTCATGAACATATGATAGTGGAGTATTAAGAATCTGATTAGCTTCAAATGGGGTAAGAACTGCATGAACAAATCTTGGTTCCATGTCTTAGAATGTGAATTCAATAACACACTAACAGTGGAATCAAGTGGTAAAATTTGGTGGCAAGGTAGGAGTTGCTGCAGCTGATAAATAGGTAGCCATTTATCATGCCAAATAAGTATTTTGTCTCCCCTTCCTATGCACCATCTGCAACCATGGACAAATAGATGCTTTGCTGCCTAGATACTTCTTCACACAAAAGGAGTCCTATCTAAACCCAACTTAAGAAAATCTATATTAGGAAAGTACTATTGAGTGTTTAATAAAGTAAAAAGTGAGCATTATGTAACAGTCTCTAGCCTTGTTTAGCTAATGGTGATAAATTAAATAACTCAAGATCCTTAAAACTCATTCCACCTTCAAATTTCGAATTACACATTTTAGCTCAGCTAATCCAATGCACTTTACAATTAGTACCACTTTGGCCCCACCAAAATCTTGCAAACATCCCTTCAAGTTCCTTACAAAAGGATTTAGGTAACTTAAAACTCATTGTATAGGTAGGTAAGGTTTGAACAACCGCCTTAATCAAAATCCCTCTACTAGCCTATGATAACGATCTTTCTTTCCATCATTGCAATTTCTTCCAAATCCCTTATTTGAGCTCCTTAAAAGTATTACTCCTAGATTTGCCAATAAAAGATGGGAGCCCCAAATAACAATCATGATATTGTAAGGAGTTAACGTTCCAAATCGCCTTAATAACATTCACCCCCTCTTCTCCAACATTTTTACTAATCAACAACTCTATTTTCTCAAAATTAAGTTCCTACCCATAAGCTAATTCATAAACATGAAGCAATTGCCGAAGACATTCATTTGCAGCATGAGTAGCTTGACAGAAAATTAAACTATTATTCACAAAAAATAGATGATTTGCATTTGGTATTCCACAATGCATCTTGACGCCCCCAATCAAACACTGGCGCTCAACATTTTGAAGAAGAGCAGACAAATCCTTAGCATACAAAAAAAAAAAAAAAATAGATAAGGTGATAAATGGTCACCCTGTCGAAGACCTCTTAACGTAGCAAATGAAAATGTAGGCACCCCATTAAGAAGCTTTTTGTAGAAGATAGAAGCTAAACAAGACAATATTAAAGCCACCCTCATCTTTGATCAAAGCCCAATTTCAACATAACCCTTTCAATGAAACTCCATTCCACCCTATCATAAGCTTTGCTCATATCAAACTTCACTGACATCACTCCTCTTTGACCCCGCCTCTTCTTTCGAATAGAATTAATAGTCTCAAATGCCACAAGAACATTATAAGTGATAAGGCGACCCGGTACAAAAGCACATTGACTATCAGATATTACATAAGGCAAAATGGAGTTAAGTCTATTGACAATGACCTTAGCAATAATTTTATAAACAATATTGCACAAATTAATAGGTTGGTATTCTTTAATGTGCTCAAGCTGCCTCTTTTTTGGAATAAGGACAATAAGTCTCATTCAATTATGGAGGAACAACACCATGATTCAAAGTAAAAAGAGCTGCTTTTGTGACTAAGTCCCCCACAATATGCCAATATTTCTAATAAAAAACAAGAGGCATACCATCAGGCCCTGATCCTTTCTTAGGTTGCATTTGAAACAAAGCATGCTGAACTTTCTCCGATGGATAAGGCCTTAAAAGATTGAGATTCATAGATGTTGTAACCTTTGGCTACAAAATATCAATCACTGTATCCATACAACTCAAATTTGAAGTGGTAAACAACTCTGTAAAATATGCCAAAACAATAGGCTCCATTTCCAAACCCTCCCTCCTAACACTCGAATCATCCCTCAAGTGAGGAATAAAATTCCTAGTCCTTCGTTGTGATGCTTTTTGATGAAAGAACTTGGAATTTTGATCCCCTGAATGCAACCATAAATCCCTAGACCTCTACTACCATATCAATTCTTCACGTTCCATTAGTAAATTAATACCATGTCTAAGGGTCTATATCTCATAAACTGAAGTAGGTAAATAGGTACCTAGCATTAGTTTACTCAATTCTCTTCTTTTTTTCCATGCAATTGAGTCCTAATATGCCCAAATTGATCAACTTGTCATACTTCCGAAGCACAACTACACTGAGCAAAAACACTATGCAAATTCTCAGCACCAAGATAATTCCCCACTAAACTCCCACGAATTAGAAATAATCACACCCATTAGCCCCAACCCACATGGCTTCAAAGTGAAAAGGCTTCTTTCCTCTACATGGATGGCTAACAAACCCAAATTTATTAAGAATGCAATTAGGATAAGAGCATGAGATAGACAAATTACTGACCTTTATATCCTGGTATAATGCCAACCATGTTGGATTTGCTACAAATCTGTCAAGGCTCTCATGTATGTCAAGCCTCTCATGCATTAGCAAACCCTTCACACATATTAGTCCAAGTGAACAAAGAACCATCCGAGGCTAACCCTTTAAAATGACAATAACCTAACACAACTCAAAATGTTTGCATATGCCATTCTAGACGTGCCCTACCTCCCCCTTTACTTTGAATATGAAATAAGCTCATTAAAATCCCCAAAGCATAACCAAGGACCCATGATCCAGCAAGATATTTAAACAACATCCAAATTTCCTTCCTACGCCTCACTTTGAGATGACCATAGGCTATAGTGATTCTCCAGGTAAAGCCTTTATCATCATTAGTGACCCAAGCATCAAAATGATGTTTAGAATATGATAAAAGCTTTAAATCAATGTCACTGCACCAAAACAATACAACACCTCCACTATACCAAAGCAATACTACACTTCCATTGTGACCCTTGCAATCCACCGCAATACAACCAAAGAAACCCAAGGAAAATTTTAGTTTTTCTAAACGACAAGCTTCAGATTTTGTTTCCATAACAAAAACCAAAGCAAGATCTTCCCTTCAGACTAAATCCTGAAGGACATGAAGGGAAGATCTTCTGTAACACCCCAATTGAAGGCTTAAACCATATGATCTACACTCTAAAAGAACTAGTGAATGATACAATTGGAGCCTCATTATAACATTATAAAGAGCAAGAAATTCTCCTTTCCAAACAATGTGAGATCCCATACACCACGTACCTTATCCTTTTATCATATGGGGTATCACATTATTCCCCTTAAATTCCTAATGTTCTTGTCGGTCCCATCCGTCGTAGGTGACACAGCTCACCCCACATTTCTGGTTAGGATACGCTCTGATACTATTTATAACGCCCTAATAGAATGCTCAAATCATATGGCTAATACTCCAAAAAGACTAGTTAATGATACAATTGGAGCCCCATTAGAATATTATAAATTGCAAGAACTTTTCATTCCCAAGCCATGTGGGATCACATACACCACCTACATTATCCTCTTTTCATATGGGGTATCACAATCTCTTCCCTTAAATTTTCGACGTCCTCGTCTGGCCCATCCGTCATAGGTGACATAGCTCATATCCCACATTTTTAGTTGGGATAGGCTCTGATACTATTTGTAACGCCTAATAGAAAGCTTAAAACACATGACCTATATTCCAAAAAGACTAGTCAATGATACAATTAGAACCTCATCAGAACATTATAAAGAGGAAAAAATTCTCATTCCCAAGAAATGTGGGATCCCATACACCACCACCTACCTTATCATTTTATCATATGTGATATCATATCTTCCTTTTGAAACACACCTAAATCATCATGAGAAAATACAACTGCTGTTTGATGCCCATGCCCTTTCTCGAAAAATTACAGTCGCCCTTATCAAATCAATATGAGAGGGCATTGCTTCCTTACGACGACCCATCCCTTTCCGAGAACAAGTAGTTTCTTTGACCAAATCATCATGAGAAGACCGCGCTTCCTTGCAACGATCTAGCCTTTTCTGCGAACAAGCCTTTTCCTTGAGCAAATTATCTTGAGAATACATTGCTTCCTCACAACTAGGAGTGGCAATATGTGATACGACCTGTTGACCCAATATGAACACGACACGATAAAAGCGGGTTAAGGTTTAGCCTTAACGGGTTCGGGTCAAAACAGGTTGACCCGTTAAGAGTCAAGACACGATTGCTTGACAGGTCACTAATGGGTCAACCTGTTATGACCCGTTATAACCTGTTATGATCCGTTAAGAAAATTAAATTTACCTTTATACCCTTAGACCTAAAGGGCAAGGAGGACGCTCCACTTCCTTTTTCGAGTTCTAAATTTGTTTAGATCTGTGTTTTTAATTTTTTATTATATTTGGGATTGTAACATTAATCTATTTACATTGTATGTTTTGTTTATTATATTTGGGATGTAATTTTAATAATGAATATTATTACAAATTGTGTGGATCATATTTGTTTGGATTGTAATTTTAGACTTGTAGTTAGTTTTTTATGTTTTATAGATATTATTTATATTTAAATGTTTATTTTAAATCAATTAAGTCAAACGAGTCGTGTCGTGTCATGTCGTATCGTGTCTGTTCAACCCATTAATGTAAACGGGTTGAAAAGGAACGGGTCATGTTGTGTCAATTTATTTCTTATTCATTAACGGGTCATAACGGGTTGTGTCGTGTCAACCCGTTATCTTACCGTGTCGTGTTCGGGTTTGGAATTTTGATACGAAATCATTAACGGGTCGTGTTCGTGTTGACCCGTTAAGTGTAATGTACATACCTTGACACAATACGAACACGACACGTTAACATGATTTGACACCCCTACTCACAACACCCTAGCCCCTTCCTTGAATAAGTCCTCATTGTTGTCGTAGTGGGAACAAAATGTTAGGTCATTGGAGAAAGAGAGACTAATCCAAGCCCTCTAAAGTTCAAGTCCAAACGACAAAACTAGGCCTTTGCCTAGCCCAAAACTAAAACAAGACCAACCCCAAATTTTTTAAACTTCACCAAGTTTAAATTTGAATTACAATTGTCGAAAATTACTAGTTGTTCTTTCAACACCGAGGTCGAAACAACACCACAATTGTCAAGAAACCATTTGTCGGTATCTACCATCACTATTCCGTCCGACAGGGAGGCTCCATCCAAACGAGGTGGTTGCCCAATAGGTTCTTCCATTGTCTTCATACTATTTGTAGATTTCATATTCACATTACCACTATTAACCCTTAACCAAGCTCCGTAAATAAATCATTCATTCGTGAACAAGTCTTTATTCAACAATTACATATAATAGACTCTATTAACGTGACCTAGTTTACCACAACAGTAACATAAATTTGGGAGTTTCTCATACTTCAACTTGCAACAAACGGTTTCTGACTCCCTAAAGAAATTCGTTTAAAACGTGGTAGTGGATTACTTATATTCAAACCAACTTGCACTCTAGAAAATTTCTCCAAGCCAAGAGATTTTTTGGATAAATCAACATCTTCAACCTTACCAATAGATTCTCTAATCATATGAACAATTCTACCAGTCATACCTTTCAGAGGAAGATCATACAATTGAATCTAGAAAGAAGTCGAAGTCATAACAATGTTAGAGGATTGAAAATTTCCATTGTACTCTTGCAACAAAACAAAATCTCGATCAAAGGACCAAGGATCAATGAGAAAAACATGTTCTTTATCATGTTTGTCAAACTTTGCTAAAAAGATATTGTCTCCTAACTCAAAGAATTTTACCCCTTTAACAAATTGCACACATTCTGCATCATAGTCTTGAAAACTTTCTTATTGAAAAACTTGACAATTAAAAGCTTATAAAGCAGACACTTATCAGTATGGTGCATAGACAAATCTGTAACTGTCCCCTGGATATCAACTTCTATAGTTTCAATTTTAGAAAGAGAAACTTTCTTCCACCTCTATTACGAGAGTCATCCATGACATAATTTGTTCTGTAAGGACAAAACTCACAGAAAAGAGTTGATATCAGAAAGAAGAAAAACCAAACTCTCAAGTATCAAAAGAACCAAGAAATCACTTATTGAGAGAAAAATTGCCTGAATTATTCCTCCAAAAAAAAAAAAAAACTTATAATCCCCTAAAGCAGGCATTATTGAACAGATGAAGAATGAACAAAATATATGCAAAATATATTGTTTGTTGTTGAGCTAAAAAAAAAATAACTGAGGTTTGAGAAGATAATAAAAATATTGGTTGCCTCAACTATGAATATGCAAGTGACATGAGTTTTCCTATTGAGTTATGTTGTGATTTAGTTTTTGTCGTTAAAGCATGAAGTATCAGAATATTCATAATTGTACATAAAAGATTTTTAAATTTGATTTAAAAAAAAAAACTGTAATAGTCACTCTTGGTGGCTGGTGGTTGCGGCCACCATGGATGGCTATAACTGCTTGGCCACCCTATGTTGGCTAAGACCAGGCCACTTTTATGGCGGTCGAGATCTAGCCACTATGGAATAGCTAGATTGGGCTATGTGGCCATTACAATTCTAGGTCAGCCCAAGGTGATCTTATTTCAACCACCTCGTGAGGCCAAATGTTAGTGGCCAATTTGGCAACGTTGGGGGGGGGGGGGGGGGCTATTATGGTGTTTTTATTTAATATTAGATTTAAAAATTATATTTTAAAAAAAATTGTCACATAACACGTTACGATTGATCCACGTGATTTTGTTAACAAATGATGAATGGAAAAATGGAAGGACGGTCTACCGTAGTTCAAACTTCAAAAGGTTTAGCCAAGAGCCTGATGACCTAGTGGCATATGGTTTGGTTCTCCAAATAAAAAATCTGGATTCAAGATCCCCACCCCCATTATATAAAAAAAAAATTCAAAGGGTTATTGTTAAAAAAAAAATTATTTATATTTACAATCTTATTTATATAATCATACGTACTAATGCATCAATTATTAAAAATAGTAAAAAATTTAAAATTTAAAATTCAAATTAAAACAAATTGATAAAATGAGACTCTTACTCAGTATATACAGATTTATCTTGCAAGAACAATATAGATGCAAGAAAATCCCTAATAACAATATGGATTTCTTTTGCACTCTATTTTACAAGAAAATCCCTAATAACAAAGGAAAAATCTATCCATAATTCATTTTCTCATCATCCTCTCATTATCCCATAATGTGACATTAGATGATAGGTTCACAAGTGAAACATAATAAATAGTCTCCAATAATCTAATCCTACATCATAGGATGATGTGGGGATGATGAGAATTAAGATGATGAGTAGTATTACTCAATAACAAAGCCCTAGACCTTCAATCCACAATAAAATCATCACACAACTTCTAAATCAACATCACAACAAAACAAATTTCAAACATACTTACCTATTTTTTGAAACTTACGGCAGTATGTGTTGGTGCTGCTGCGATAGACTGGTGTTGCTGCGACGAGCTACTACTATCGACAGATAGGAGTTGCTGCAATGAAACCCAAGTTATGAGGGGATTGAAAAAAAAATTTGTACAGAAACCCCAGCTCGCAAATGAAAAGGTAGAAAGGAAGAAAAGAGGGGATAAAAAAAGAAATGAAAGACTCGATGAAACTACAATCGACAGACAAAAGCCTTAGGAGGGGATCGAAAAAAAAATTATGCTACAGATACACTCAGAGATGAAAAGGCAGTAATTTTAATTGGTCATGAGAAATGAAATAAACCTAGTAGAAAGGAATAAAGGAAGGAGGGAGAAATGAAGGGGAGATACCGCGGGAGAGAAATGAGTTGGGGAGAGGGAGAATCGGGAGAGAGAAAATATTTTTCATTCCATTTGGCCTAGCTACAGTGAAATACAAATATGACCCACAATACTAATTTATTGTAGTTAGAAGTCATTTTTTTTTTGTATTTATATAATCCAATGCAGTGTATTTTTAGACTCTATCATCTAAACTTCTCATTTTTTTTGAATTTGCATAATAAAATGAGGATGTACTAACTAAGAAAAAAGAAGAATAATGATAGGGTTATTACTCTACTACTACCTATCTACTACGCTTTTTGTATTTTTTTATTTATTTTACTTAATGATTAAAGAAATAAATATTAGTAAAGTTATATATATATTTTTTATTTTTTCTTAATGATTGAGGATGTTAAAAAATACTTAAAAAAACAACAAAACAATAAAAAAATCTTGGAACGAACTTGAGCAGGAAAGAAAGAACTACTTTGACTTTGCCAAATAACCTTTCAACAAACAAAATCCGAAAGGACAAATGTATCCCAATTTCCAAACGCGTCCATTCAACACGAAGGAAGATTCCTTCCTCCTCTCCTTTCCCTACCAATCGAAATCAAAAGCCTATTTCTCCCCAGAGCAAAAAATTTCCCAATAGATCAGACCTTTACTTCTCCCGGGAAAATCTGGTCCGATACCCTCGATTCGTAACCCTTCTTCAATTCCCACCATATCCGAAGCTTCTTCTGTTTTGTTAGAGATGAAACTCGCAGAATTCTAGGTTTGGAAATTATTATCCTTTGTTTTGGTTGTCTTTTGACCGATTCGGTTTCTTCTATGCGATTTTTGGGCTTCGAAATATGTATAGCAATTTCAAGGAGCAAGCGATTGAGTACGTGAAGCAGGCCGTGCAGGAAGATAATGCTGGAAACTACGCCAAGGCGTTCCCGCTGTACATGAACGCTTTGGAGTACTTCAAGACGCACCTCAAGTACGAGAAGAACCCCAAGATCAAGGAGGCCATCACGCAGAAGTTCACCGAGTACCTGCGCCGGGCCGAGGAGATCCGGGCGGTGCTTGACGACGGGGGGCCTAGCTCCGCCTCCAACGGTGGGGATGCTGCCGTGGCATCGAGGCCCAAGACCAAGCCAAAAAATGGGGAAGGCGGTGGGGACGGAGAGGACGCGGAGCAGTCCAAGTTGAGAGCCGGTTTGAACTCCGCCATCGTGAGGGAGAAACCCAACATCAAGTGGAGCGATGTGGCGGGCCTGGAGAGCGCCAAGCAGGCGCTTCAGGAGGCCGTCATATTGCCCGTCAAGTTCCCACAATTCTTTACCGGTTAGTTTTAATGAAGTTGCTAATTCTAATACTAATGTTTTTGGTGGAATTGAGTTTTTATTTATTATAAATGACTAATGCGTTGTAAGCAGCGGGTAGGAGTTTTTGATTTGGATACTTTTGTGTGACCGACGATTACATGCATGGCTATACCTACTGCTTATGTTTGCCAATTTTATTAGTGTGTTATCTTTTCATTTCCTATTGTTTCCAATAAGGGTTAAATTTTGGTTTTTGGGTGGCAGTGTCGTCTTAGTTGCTTTTTTTTTGATGGGTAATCAAATATATTGTATTCATAGAAATAGGCAAAACCCAATTACACGAGAAGTATATATGAAGAAACGCCTAGCTAGAGGCTACAATAGAAAGAAGAAGATCATGGACACTAAGTCCGTTACAAACTATGGCCCCCGCCCATGAGAACAATGATTTAAAAAAGAAAACTTTTAGCTCATCTAGTGTTCTCTCTTGATCTTTGAAACTTCTTGCGTTTCTCTTCCTCCAAATACACCAACACAAGCATATTGGTACCAACCTCCAAATTGCTGCTACCTGAGAATTTCCATATAGTCCTCTCCAGCTTGCGAGGAAATCCACCAATCTATAAGGCATAACCCAAGACAATCCAACTCTTGAGAAAAAATCATCCCACATGCCCTTGGCCACCTCACAGTGTAAAAGCAGATGATCAACTGACCCCCCATGCTTCTTACACATACAACACCAATCTAGGACAATAATCCGTCGTTTCCTCAAATTATCTATAGTAAGAATCTTGTCGAACGATGCTGTGCAAACAAAAAAAGCTGCTTTTGAAGGAGCTTTCGTCTGCCATATGCTCTTCTACAGAAACATAGACTTTCTGGAGTTCTTAAGCTTTTGATAAAAAGAACTGACAGAGAAAATACATTTTTTAGAATGATTCCAAAGCATCTTGTCTCCGGTGCTCCCTGAAATACTTGCAGAATATAATGCCACAAAGAACTCCGTAATTGACTCCAATTCCCAATCTTGGGCTGCCCTAATGAAGTCAATATTTCATTGCGGGGTGCCATTTGTAAAGACTAGAAGATCGGTGATCGATGCCTCCTTTCCACTAGCTCCTTTCCACTAGTTTCGTAATTATTTTTTCGCTAATATAAGAATTTGAGCTAGTTTTTCATATGGTGATAGAATCTAATTGGTCTTTAATCAAAATTAAGAAACAAGAATTCGCGTTATTTTATTTAATAATCATCCACATTACTGGCAAAGCATTTGATTGGAGTAAGCATCAACACGATTCCAACCTTCCTAAGGATGAAAAAACCTACATTATCACCACTGTAGATGTAGCTTATTTGGTTTTAGTGAGAAAAAGCTTTTTCAGGATCAGCAACTTCCTGTCTTATTTTATGCTTTCAAGTGATGGGGAGAATCAAGTCAGCAACCTGCTTTGCCAGTCTATTTTTATTCTTCATTTAACTACTACATTCTTCACTGTCAGCATTATTTGTCTGTCATGTACACCTGATTCTATTTTTTAATGGAAATATTTTCTCTAATTTCTCTACTTAGGCAAGAGACGACCATGGAGGGCTTTTTTATTGTATGGACCACCTGGAACTGGAAAGTCATACTTGGCCAAGGCAGTTGCAACTGAAGCAGAATCGACCTTTTTCAGGTATAATATACACCATCATACATTGAAGGATCTTAATCGGAATGTTCACTTGTCATGAATGCATGTAAGATACTATCTAAGCTGCTCTAGTACCTCGTGCATTTCCTCTGCTACGGAGCATCTGCAACTGGCTGGTCATATCTAGCAGTTACCATATATATTTTTTTTATCAGTAAATAAGGATTTTATTGATAATAGGTGAAGCCAAGTACACGGGACATATACAAGAGCCACACCTAGGCATGACTGTCTAAAGATACAAGAAAATCATATATGTTCATGCCATCAAAGCCTTTTAAAATCGACCAATGGAATAAAAGTAAGGTTTTAAGCTTGTCCATTGTCCGTTCACAATCCTCAAAGCTTTACCTTATATTTTGATGACTGTTTGCAACTATTTTATGATTCTGCTACTTTCTGTCTGATGTAACCCGTTAGTGGCTCTGTTAATGGCTTCCTTGCTTGTTGAGACCATCAATTTACCCGAATTCAGGTTTCTGTCCTGTCTTTTGGTTATCCTTGATGTTTTCCCTACTGAATTTATGAGGTGATTTAGGTATCTGTACCTTGATTTTGATTTGCCCTGATTTATAAGCTGCACAAGGCTGTCAAACTTAAGGCTTCTCATGTAAAATGTAACATAAGTGTGAGTTCCATAAAGTTCTTGCCCCATTCTATCTATGATTTCCTTCATTTTATTACCTTTCTATATATAAGCATATAAGCTTTAACATGATGTTTTCTCCACTCAAGATCATGGCCCTTCAGTCAGTGATGGCCAAGCCAGCAAAGAGTTCAAAATGATTATGTGAGTTCCTTGATGTTTAGGATTTTTTGAGTGGCTTGTGACTTGATTTGCGTTAGATTTATTCCCATTTGGGGTAGTTGTGCCCTTGCAATTTGACAAAGAATAGCAGCTAGGGATTTCTGGAGTGATGTTTTATGATATCTCCTACTTAGTGCTGTAAATAAACAAGGCTACTCAGCATGCAACTGAAATTCCTCTTGATTAAACTCGAATCCGACTTGATTCGATTATTAAATAGGCTGTCCGTGAACAAAAGATTAGAGTTAATTTTTAAATGATACAAACTTGTATAAAACTCGGCTGACTTGTTGACGTTCATGAACAAGCTCGTATAAAGCTTGGTTCAACTGGGGGGCTCACTAATTTATTAACACAAACATATATTAATTTTAAAAATACATCATATTATATATCTATATAGTTGACTATATATATGGTATATTTAATAGTTATGATGAATACTTATGTTATATATGTATGATATATATTTTTAGATATATAACTATTTTATGAATATAATTGTATAAATCTTATAACTATACTAAGATCTTATAAATGTGTAATTGAGAGCTAAGTATCCATTTAATTGTATTTGAAAATAATTATGAATAATTGTGATTATAAGAACAAATTTGTATCTAATTGTTTATGAGTAAGAATATTATTTAATCCTGTTTTTTATTTTTGCTTTTCTAAATTTCAAATTTTTTAAAACTGGTAAATGAGTCGAGTAGGGCTGAGTGCTTGGCTTGATTTTTAGTTGAGTCTGCACTTGAGAGTGTCTTACTCAAGTCAAGTTTGAACATCCAAAAAAGCTCGAGTCGCTTTAGCATGATGTTTTAATAATCGAGTCAAGTGTCTGTGCACTACTTAGAACTTGGCTCGATTACAGCCCTACTCCTACCACATCATACTGAGAGTTGAATTCATGTCTGTTACAGTCCCCATTTACGTACTCCAAAGTTAGGAACCATTCTTGTTTCAATTGATGAAGGCATTATGTCACCAATAAAAAAAAATTGATGAATGCATTATGTCAGCTTGCACTATACTAGTCGTGCATTTGTATGATGCATGGAAACATTGTTAATTTTAAATTCTAATTCTAATATCAATGTGGAGTTTTCTGATTTTGGTATTCTTTGATTTTTAATTAATAAATTAGATGTAGAAGAAAGAAGACGAAACATTATAGAGACCAGAATACGAAGTATTCTAGATATTTAAAATTCCAAATTGTCTAATTATTATTGACATGACCTTTCAAATTATTTTAAACTTAATGATAAAATTCATATGGTCATTTATGCAAGATTGGAGGATGTGGCTGAAAAGGAGTAAAGCTCATGCTAGAAAATTAGATATGTTATAGATGCTTGTCTTTGTGTGTGTGATGTGTGTGTTGATTTGCAAGCATGCATGCATATGCATCCATATGTGCATTTTTGTGTGTGTATTTGTATGTGGTATTCTTCTTTGTCGCATTTTAGGGCAGACATATCTTCCTTTTGCCTACATATATAATTTTTTGTATAATTTTTGAAATAGGTTAATAAGTTGGAATGTGTTTCTAATTGCCTTTACTTTTTAACCTGACAGTGTTTCTTCATCGGACCTGGTTTCAAAGTGGATGGGTGAAAGTGAAAAGCTAGTTTCAAACCTTTTCCAAATGGCTCGTGAAAGTGCTCCATCCATCATCTTCATTGATGAAATAGACTCATTAAGTGGTCAGCGTGGAGAAGGCAACGAGAGTGAAGCTTCTAGGCGTATCAAGACAGAAATTCTTGTGCAGATGCAGGTAATGTTTGTATGGATGGAAGCACTTTAAAATTTCCTTTTTAATTATATGAGCTGACTTTTCTGTGAATATTTTGCAGTGACGTTTTAAAAATGTGGATTTGAGACCTTGTAAAAGAAAAAAAACTGTGGATGTGAGACTGGTAATGTATAGTTATAGGGTCCATTTGAAGCAAGATAGGTGTAAATTGGTCATCCGCTTTTTGCGATACCAATTTTATCAATAAAGTTTTATTTTTGGCATAGTAAGGATGATGAGTACCAACTACAGTATTGTAGCTCATAGATTAGGAAGTTTACGAAGGAACTTGTATATGATATTCTTGATCTGTGCTTGTTGGGTTTCGTAATGTTACCTGTATTTTTCTTCACCATAAGTTGTGCTCAGGGTTGTCATGAGGGAAGCCTGGGCATTACCAGGATTTTATTCCCCAAACTTGAGTCTACAGTAGTATTTTCTTCATTGAGCTTGAGTTCACTTAGATGGGCTTGCTTATTTAATGCTAAGCTCATTTGCAATAGATTTTAGTTTTAACCTTTAATTTTTGTCAGCCTTATTCGCCTAGGTTGGAGTTGGGATTAGTTCAAAACTACAATTTGACCAAGTTTTTGTAGAGAAAACTGAACTGATGAACTTTTGGTGGCAATTGAAGACAAGTTTTTGTAGGATTCAGTAAAATGAACAATTAAGCGGAGGCAACTGAGTGATGGATAATTTTTTTCACCACCTTGCTGCCTGCAGTTTATCAATGCTACATGGGTATATCTGAATACGGTGGTCGGCACACTAGGCAAATAGATGTTTGTTTGTTGGTGTCGGCAACGAAGATGCAAAATACCAGTGGTTCTTAGGTTTAAAAGCTCTCTTGCATTAATTGTATTGTCCCATACACTGTCAACCCCAATTCCCAATTCAGAAGGAATTGGCACAATTGATAGATGTGAGGTTGATAACTTCTCATGAATATAAATTGTTGAGAGTATGGATTGAGGTAAGATGGAAAAGTTTTGTGAAATGGAGAAGGCCTCATTTCTTCACAGTTAGGAAATTTGTACCGTACAAGTGCATCTTTGTAATTAATATTCACGATTTTTCACGGAAGAAATTTATTGTTGTAAGGTGTATCAGGTTTACACAAGTTAAGTATTTCCTGTCAGTTTTTGTTTTGGCCATGTTGTCTTCTTTAATTAATTTTTTCTTTCAGATTTTGTTTCTTTTTAGCAATCTCTGATTCTCTGTTACTATGTGAAAATAAGGCCTTCATGTTGAAATTTTCCATGTTTAGGTAATGTTTGCCTTAAAGAGAAACCATTTCCCATATGATATTGGTAAGGGATTATAGCACTTCTTATTGAGGTTTTGCGAGGTGGAGTGATAAATAATTATTGTTGCCTTTGTCTTGTGCTTTGAAGAGTATGTTGGGCCTCTGAAGATAGAGATTTGATGTTGAGAATTAATGAACTGCCACGATAACAAATTTTCATGCCGTTGTATAAATCTTCCAACATACTTTGAATTTGATTAATTGTTTCAATTTATTGTATCTTAACATTACTGGACCTTTTCTTTCTTACGATTTAGGGTGTAGGGCACAATGATGAGAAAGTTCTTGTTCTTGCAGCTACAAATACTCCTTATGCTCTAGACCAGGTAAAGGGGAACATGGCCTTGTTTTCCTGTCATCTTGTCTTCAATCAGCATAAATAATATGTTGCTTGTGGCTAAGCAGTTTTAATTTCAGGCCATCCGACGGCGTTTTGACAAGCGTATATACATTCCTCTGCCAGACTTGAAGGCCCGGCAGCACATATTTAAGGTGATGGAAACGATTCTTCTTTTATTTTTATAATTCCTTTAGGAAAAGAAGAGAAGAAAAGAGGGCTACATGAGAATCATTTTCATGTAGTAGTAAGCTTTTTAATGGTATCTATTTATCTTTTGGCTTTTACAACCTTAACAGGTGCATCTAGGAGATACTCCCCACAATTTAACTGAAATAGATTTTGAAAGTCTGGCCCGCAGGACAGAGGGTTTTTCAGGTTCAGATATTGCTGTTTGTGTAAGTGGGATGCCACAATGAGATGCCTGATATTTTATCACTTTTTATTCTGCTGTCCATAATTGTATGAATGATGCGATGCTGGTCAGTTGGAAATAGCTGGCTCTTATGCCCCCTATTTATTTATATATTTATTTTTTACTTTCTGTAGGTTAAGGATGTCCTGTTTGAACCTGTTCGGAAAACACAAGACGCAATGCACTTTGTTAAGACTCCTAATGGTATGTGGGTGCCATGTGGACCAAAGCAGCAAGGTGCTGTCCAAATTACCATTCAGGAGCTGGAGGCACAAGGACTGGCTTCACAGGTACTGCAGCTAGTTTTGATATGCTTAATTGTTATTATTACCCTTTTTCTTGCTGTCTGTTAATATTTGGTCTCCTATTTATCTGTTGGATCTGTAGGATACCGATAAAAAAGTTGGATCTGTAGGATGACAATCACATTATAGATTATTTTTCAAACTCCTAATGGGTCAATCTAAAACTAATAAAAGATAGGAAAATAATATAGATTGAGCTGACTTCAAATTCTACTCAATTCATTGTGATGAAATGTTTTAATCCAAACTCATTTTTCAACACATTAATGAAATGACTCAAATTGGTTTTGCACTTCAATTTGTTTTTGTTTCATGTGGACTTGCAGGTTTGTTTGTTTCAATGTAAACAATTTTTTTACAGAATATTTTTGATCAATTTATTTTACAGGAGAATAAACAGTTTTCTGGTATTTGGTTATGGCTTGAAATTTTTTTTCTAAAAGTACTTTCTGTTGTTTGGTGAACCTAATATTTTAGGTAAACATAATTTTTTTATAATAAAAATGGTACACTGTATCACATTAAACTTTATTCTTATTAAATACCATACACTATTTTTCATAATTACCAATGAAATATATAAAAAATTTGGAATGTCATCTATCTTTTCGTTCCCCTGAAAAATTTTCCTTTCCCCACATCTACAGTGACAAAAAATGTATTTGTGCAAATTCAATATAACATGAGTTCAATAAGCATAGATGATATAGTAATAAATTGCCTCAACGTAATCTAAAAAATCAAATTTAACATAACATAATCATCTCAACCATAGTGAAAATACGTTTCATGATTTCAGCAAAACCTGACTCTAATTTCTAAGTTCAAAATGAAAGTAAAACATAAAAATCGTGATAATAAAAGTAGAGTAATGATATAGACCGCACTTCCATTCCATTTTCACCCCACTATGTAAAATGTGGCAGTTTTATCACCCTTGGATGATCCTTTAATTCTTTTTAAAGAAGAAATTCAAAGGTTAATGGGCAACGCCACCTCATCATAGTGGGATGAAAGTGAGAGGGTGTGAGTGTCCACCTCATTATAGAATTTTATAGAATTCCTTTACCTTTTAACATGTGAGTGTCCAATATATACTTACAAAAAAAATGTGAATGTCCAATGTAAGATGACTCTTATATATATAGTTTTTGAGTAATTTATGACTGGCCATGCATGGTTCCAGCTGAATAGCCATGCACTAAATTAACAGTGTGCACGAATAAGGATGATTGGATAGCTTAAGTATAATTATGAACACATGTACTTATAAAAAAATAATAATAATTATGAACACGTGTGAGAATGAGTAGTGTTAACAAAAGAACAAAAAAGGGGTAATGAAACCTCTCCCTTCTGCTAAATAATTGCAATTGAAACGTGCTTATAAATGGGGAGTAGCAGTTGTTTGATCAAACTCTTTAACAATCAATTTACGATTGTAAACTCTAAACAAAAATTCCAAATCTTGTAAGGAATCCAAATTTGAAGAATTTGACTATCATAGGGCATACAAGTTAGGTTGAGGTGCATGATTTTGTCGGATTCGTTGATAAGCTCCCTTATTTGAGTATTATAGGATGCTCTCCTCCTTCGAAGTTTTCTAAGAAGCCTCAAGTTGAGATCTCTATGCTGTCTTAGGGATCGTTTGGACACTTAGGGCAGGTTTGGGGGGTGAGATGAGAATTTTGTATTTTGTTTGAGAGTTTAAAATATTGTGTTTTAATATTATTATTGTATTGGGATTTGAAAAAGGTGAATTGAGATTTGAAAAAGTTGAATTGTTTATTATATTTTGTATGGGGATTTGAAAAAAGTGTAATGATGAGATGAGATGAGAATTTTGTCTCTCATCCCATCCCATCCCCCAAACTTGCCCTTAGAATATATCATAATTCTGTGAGTAGTAATGAAATGATTTGTGAATAGTAGTGAAATTGTTTGAGTTAAGACATTTTATTGGGTTTGGGGAAAGTAGAGAGAAAAAAGTTGAATAAAAATATTATAAAGTTAAAAAATTATTTGAATATTTTTTTTAATATTATTTTTGTTTTGAAATTTGAAAAGCTTGTATTGTTTTTTGTGTTTTGTTTAGAAGTTTGGGAAAGTTTTATTGGTGTTTTTCGATAATGATTAGGTAATGATTAGATGAAAAAGTTGAAGACTTGAAATTGAAAAGTGTTTTGTGTTTGAGTGATGTTTGGGAAGGAAATAATGAAAAGTTTTGAGAATATATGAGAATCCCTCGTTACCCAAACGAGCCCTTAGACTTGGTGGTTGCACAAGCCTTTATAATTTTTTTTTTTTTGATAAGTAAACGGTAGTATAAATAAGAATAGGCCAAGCCTAGATGTACAAGGTGGAATACAAGAGATAGGACCTATCTGGTTGCTAAAAAAGAAAGAAGAAAATCATGTACAGTTAGGCCATTAAAATCTACAGCACTAGCCCACAGAAGTAAGGTGCGGTAAAAGAAAATTCTAAGACCCTCTAATGTCAGCTCCTTATCCTCAAATGTCCGCTCATTACGCTCCCGCCATATGCACCACATAATACAAATAGGAACCATCTTCCACACAGCTTTGATTTGTGGAGCACCATCCGGCATTACCCAACAAGCTAATAACTCTACCACTATAGCAGGCATGACCCAAATCAACCCTATACGTATGAACACATCGCTCCACAATGCTCTAGCTATCTCACAATGTAGCATAAGATGATCCACTGTCTCGCCAGCTTTCTTGCACATACAACACCATTCTAGAATAATAACCTGGCGCTTCCGCAGATTATCAGTGGTCAAAATCTTACCCAGAGCCACTGTCCAAGTGAAAAGTAGTGCTTTTGGAGGTGCCTTATTCCTCCACACACCTTTCCAAGGAAAATGCGTGTTTGGAAGCTTAGTAAGGGACTTATAGAAGGAGCGAACCGAAAAGATACCCTTACCTGCCGGATTCCACCACAGCTTATCTTCTCTCAAACCAGACATCCTCGTAGAATACACTCGACTGAAAAAGGCCTCAACACTGTTAAGTTCCCAATCATGTATTGCTTTACTAAAGATGACATTCCAATGGAGTTGATCCCCTGAACGAATCATGAGATCCGCCACAGAAGCCTCTTGATCACATGCCACATGAAAAACAGAAGGGAATGCAACTGCTAGAGCCTCCTCGCCACACCAAATGTCTCTCCAAAATTTTATACGAGTTCCTTCACCCACCAAAAATTTAGTATGACGAGAAAACACCCCCCAACCACGTCGTATATGCTTCCAAACCCCCACCCCATAGGACCCATTCCCCTCTCTAGTACACCACTCCCCTCCCATCTTACCATGTTTGCAATCAACCACTAATTTCCATAGAGCTTCTGGTTCCACATTGTATCTCCAAAGCCATTTCCTAAGCAATGCCCGATTAAAAGTTCTCAAATTCTTTATCCCCAATCCACCTGAAGGAATTGGTCTGCATACCTTATCCCAACTGACTAGATGAAACTTGAATTCATCTCCCATCCCACTCCATAAGAAATCCTGATAAAGTTTTTCGATTCGCGCCGCCACACTAGCTGGAATTGGAAATAAAGATAGAAAGTAAGTTGGTAGGTTAGAGAGAGTACTCTTGATAAGCATCACCCGGCCTCCTTTCGATAAATACAGTCTCTTCCACCCAGCCAATCTTCGTTCTATTTTCTCAATAACTGTGTTCCAAATAGACAAAGCCCATGAAGCGGCCCCCAATGGTAACCCCAAATACGTCATAGGAAGAGAAGCGACCTTGCACCCAAGAGTGTTAGCCAACTGTCGAGAAATGTTGACGTTTCCAACAGGCACTAATTCTGATTTATCGAAGTTAACTCTTAAACTTGACGCTGCTTCGAAACAAAAAAGAAGCGCCTTCAGTGCCCTAAGTTGATCTTGCTCTGCATCATAGAAAATTAAAGTGTCATCTGCGAATAATAAATGGGAGACCGAGATAAGGCCCCTTTGTGGATCACCCACAGAAAAACCAGCTATAAAACCATGACTAACCACAGCCGATAACATCCTACTCAAAGCCTCAGTGACGATAACGAAAAGTAGAGGGGACAAGGGATCACCTTGTCTTAAGCCTCGAGAGCTATAGAAAAAACCCTCTAAGTTACCATTGATCAAGACTGAAAATCTTGCCGTAGAAATGCACCATCTGATCCACATACACCACCTCTCCCCAAAGCCACATCTCTTTAGTAAGTACAAGAGGAATTCCCAGTTAACATGATCATATGCTTTTTCTATATCTAGTTTACAAATAATGCCTGGAGTGCTGGACTTTAATCTACTATTCAGACATTCATTTGCAATTAAGGCCGAGTCCAGAATCTAACGACCCCTTACAAAAGCATTTTGTGGTTTTGAGATTACTTTATCAATTGCCACCCCTAACCTGTAGCAAGCACCTTTGTAATGATTTTGTATATCCCATTAATGAGGCTAATGGGCCTAAAATCCTTCAACTCCACCGCTCCAGATTTCTTCAGAATCAAAGCAATAAAAGTAGCATTCAGACTTTTCTTGAATTTCCCTGCCGAGAAAAGCTCATGAAACACACTCATAATGTCATCTTTCACGACCTCCCAACATGTTTGAAAAAACCCCATTGTAAAACCATTGGGACCTGGTACTTTATCCTTTACCATCTTATGAACCACGTCCAAAAACTCCACCTCCTCAAAAGATCTTTCCAACCAGGATGCTGTCTATGGTTCTATGGACTCAAAACCAAGTCCATCTAGTTTGGGCCTCCAACCCTCATTTTCTGTAAATAGACGATCATAGAAATTCACCACATGTTCTCGGATCGTAGGGGCCTCTGTGCAATCACTACTGTTGATTTTCAGCATCTCAATAGAGTTAGTTCTCCGATGAGAGTTAGCCACTTTATGGAAAAATTTAGTGCTTCGATCCCCTTCCTTTAACCAAAGAGCTCTTGACTTCTGTCGCCAAGAGATCTCTTCTAAAGTTAAAACCCTTTCCAACTCTGATGCCAGCCCTGTCTTGCTTGAAGTTTCCTTTGGGGTAAGAGCCCTATCCTCAATAGTCCTTTCAAGATTCTGTAACTCCTCCATTAAAGTTTTCTTTTGCTCCCCTATATTTCCAAACGATTGGGAATTCCAAAGTTTTAAATCTTCCTTTAATGCTTTCAGTTTGCCTGCAAGAATATAAGAGGGGGGTACCATAAAACTGATAAGAAGACCACCAAAGCCTTACCATCTCCACGAAGCCATCGCTTTTAAGCCACATGTTTTCGAACTTGAAATAACGACGACCTCCTTGAATACCACCTCCATCTAATAGTATTGGAAAATGATCCGAGCATAGACACGGCAGTCGCTTCTGACATACCTCCGGATAATGGCTTTCCCAGTCCGGCGATATTAAAAATCTATCCAGCCGGGACCAAGTTTGACTGTTAGACCATGTGAAGAGACCGCCAACTAGAGGGAGTTCAACCAAATTCAGGTAAAAAATGCACTCTGAAAATTCAGCCATGGCTGGATGTAATTGGGTGCTTCCAGATCTTTCACTAGGGAACCTTAGTACATTAAAATCTCCTCCAATGCAACAAGGAAGTCCCCACCCACTATAGATAGCAACCATTTCATCCCACAAACGGCTTCTAATATTGTCAATGTTCGGTCCATAAACACCTGCAAAAGCCTACAAGAAATTATCCTCTACCATCTTAAAAGAGCAAGCCACTGTAAATTCCGCTACAAACTCCTTCATATTCTCCACAACCCTTTTATCCCACATCACAAAAACACCGCCCGATGCCCCCTCAGAAGCTAGATAGGCCCAATCTGCATACGGGCAACCCCATACATTTCTCACGAGCTTTCTGTTTACCAATTTCAATTTGGTTTCTTGTAAACATACGATATCCGCCTTCCAATCCTGAAGTAGATTTCTTATGCGTAGCCGTTTATTAGCCTCGTTCAACCTGCGAACGTTCCAAGACACAATTTTTGGCTTCATAAAGACACAGTCAACCCCTTCCCTTTGGACCTAACGCGGCTTGAGCTACCCTCATTCAACGACCAATTAAGCCTATTAAGCTCCCTTTTCTTCTTAGAATCAGCTTTTGTGGACTGAATATGACTCGCCTCAATGGACGTGAGGAGGGCCATAAACTGTTCTTCATATCCCACACATTTCATACCCACAACCTGTTGTATGTCCTTTACCGTTTGGAATACCTACTCAGAGAATTCAAAGTCATTCGGTAATGAACAATATAATGGAAAAGGCTCCCTTACTACTTCGTCTCCCTCCCCCCCGAACAGATTATTTCCTTTCCATTCTACTACAGTGCTCACTTTGTCCACTGCAAGAGAATTCGAGAAGTCCATATTAACCTCCAAGCGTCCCTGCGATAACCCCCCAGCTTTATCTTCCAAGAAAACCCCCCTCCTTATTTCTCCTTCTTCCGATAGTACCTCCAGATGTTCGTCGTAGGTAGAACAAAGACCCAACTGAAGAGATGAGGGCTCTACGGTATGGATTGGCATTTTCTGGGTGTCAAGTTCTTGAAAACTACTGAACGGAGATGGAATCTGCGATTTCTCCTCCTCGCGCGACGGTAGAACTTGGTCCACCACCCTCGCCGGCGTAACCTGAGTCGAGGCCGAGTCGTCGACCACCGTCGGACAAGTCTGTGAATGTCCCGCAGCCAAAGGAGGAGGAGATCCCTCGATTTGGCTTTGAACCAGACCCTCATGCTCTGGAAAAGGACCCTTCGACGGCGTAGATGCCTTCACCGATGGAGCGATGGCTTGCGGCGAGACCATCGGCGCGGTCACCTGCGGCGAGCCCACCTGAAGCCTCATCGTCGATGTTGATATGGGCCCATGGACCAATGGGTCAGCAGCGGCCTTTGGAGTCCCGACAGACTCTGCTGGGTCGAGAGTAACCTTGGGCTGAGTCCCATCTACTGCTCCCAAAGCCTGTCCCTTTCCTAAGCCCCCGTAAGGTTCCAACTCCTGCCCCAAAACGTTGCGTTTCAGCTAACCAACTATATCATTTAGTTCTCCCAAGCGTGTTTCGATGACAGCTAAGGCCTCTACCAATGTTTCCTTATTCGGACCAACATCCCCCCTGCCATTAACGTCGCTGGACTGACCCCTCTCCAAAGCTGGAACACCACCAAGCTTGAGCAATCCTGACGTCTCTGACCCCTTTGCAACCCAAGGCCCCTCCTGTCGACCAACTAATGCCTCCTTGAATGACGACGGAAGAGCTCCATGCAAGGGTTTCACAGGTGCAACACCATCTTTAATAGCATCTTGCAACACCACCATGAGGTTCCTCCAGCCCACACCACTTCTGCCTTCAAGGATAAAGATGAAGCTCCTTCTTCCACCACCTTCATACTCTGCCAGAACCATATACGTACCTCTAGCATTGGAAGAACTTTGAGCAATATAGCCACTGTCCCCATCCCTATGAGCAGAGTAGAAACCCCTAGCTCTACAAAACCACCTAGCAGTCCCCACCCCTACTCTCATGTTTTTCACCCCTTTCCTTCCTTTCTCACTCAAAAATACGTAACGCCCATCCCTGCTCACCTCAAAAAGCTTAGCCTCAATCACAACACGTTTCATGACTGGCACTATCCAATGTAATAGAACACTAACCAACACCCACAACCACCAACACCTATGCCATTAACAGAAAACTAATGAAGAGAAAACTAACTGTGTGAATATTTCGCATGTGTACGGAGAGAATTCCAAAAGGAGACCTATGCTCTCAGAAAATCATTTTTCCAAGGACTCCTTTATAATTTTCCTGAAATCAAGTGTAAAATGGAACATTCTAGACAATTATATGTAGCGGACACTGAAATAATCAATTTAGCAAACTCTGTTTTTTTTATTGCGTATAAAAAATAATTCACTGTCTCACCAATTCCACCGCGAGACAACCTTTTTTGCCCTCCCACCTCAAAACCCAACAAACCAAACATTACAAATAAAACATATTATAGCTGAGATGATTGTAAGAGGAAACATTCAGGTCAAACCAAATATAGATATCATATCAAATTATACAAAATAAGTAAATAGAGTCAATCACAGAGAAACAAATATAAAATCAAGATACCGAAGTCTCATTGCCAATTATAGATATCTTGATATAGAAGTCTCAAGATAAATATAAATCTAACCCTGGATCCCTCCCCAATGGCAGTCTCATTATATAGGGTTCCGGGGTTAGATTTATGCATGATGTTTGCCAATTATAGATATCTTGATATATAAGTCTCATTGCCAATTGTAGATATCAAGATATAGAAGTCTCAGTAAATTAACTTCTTAAACTCACATGTTCTCGGTGTTTTAAGAAGTTAATTTACTGATGCTTGTTAATTTAAACAGAGAACTTATCCGAAAAAGTTACTGTGGTAGGCACCTTACTCCTCCAAATGCACTTCCAGTGAAAAGAAATCTGGCTCTGACAATCCAAAACCTTGTATGATGATTGAACAGTGAACTTATTATTCACTGTGTGGATTCATAACATCCTATCCACCTCAACACGTTGAATTGGTATTGTGTTTTTTATTTATAATTACTTATAAAAAAAGAAAAACAATACCAACTCGAAGTGTATAACAAGTTGAAAAGGGTGGAGATATCTCCTATTTCCCAATCCTTGGCTGCTCTAATAAAGTGAACATTCCATTGCAAGGAGCCATTAGAGCTGTCCAATAGATCCAACACTGAGGCCTCCTGATTAAGAGCAATGCAGAATAGGAAAGGGAACAGGATCTTGAGGGTGGAATTGCCACACCAAACATCATGCATAAATCTAACCCTGTATCCCTCCCCAATGGCAAATCTAGTTTGACTAGCAAAGATATCCCACCCATTCTTAATAGTTTTGCACTAACCCACTCCATCCACAACCATCACTTTATTAGACACCAACCCCCCAAGCACTCACATACTTGGAATCAATTATGGCCTTTCACAAAGAGTCCCCTTCTTGCTGATCCCGCCATAACCATTTTCCAAGACAAGCCTTATTGAAGATCCTCAAATTACCAACCCCCAACCCTCCACTAGAAATCGGAGAGCAAACCTTGTCCCAACTAACCAGGGGGGACTTGGCCTCCAAGCAAATTGTTCTGTGAGGAGTCTCTCATAGTAGTGGACATTGTGATCCTTGATCTTGAAATGGTCATGAAGGACACGACCATCAATGTGGAGCTTCTCTATGGTATTTTTCCTCCAATGAGAGCTGGCCACCCAATGAAAGAACTTTGTGCATTTGTCTCAGCCGCAGACCCCAAGATTTTTGCCTCAACAAGATCTCCTCCAACAAGAGCATCTTTTTAATTTCAGTAGCCCCAATACTTTTCCTCGCCAAGTCCTCATTCAAAAGAGCCCCAATCTCCTCTTGACCCTCTAGGCCTTGCAACTCCTCAAGAAGGGTCTTCTTCACACTTCTACATTTCGAAAAACTTCCACGTTCCACTTCTTCAAGTCATTCTTCAAGGTTTTGAGTTTACCAGCCAATATAAAGCTTGGAGTGCCACTAAACTCATAAGATGACCACCATTGCCTCTCCTTATCCACAAATCCATAAGCTTTTAACCACATATTTGAAACTTAATAATCCTGCGCCCCCCCATGTATACCCTTGCAATCCATCATGATGGGGGAAGTGGTCCGAACATAGCTGAGGCAATCACTTCTGACACAACTCTGGAAATTTGCCTCCCAAGGAGATACGAGAAATCTATTCAATCTTGACCAAACCTGATTGTTATACCACATAAAGGTACCCCCAACAAGAGGCAAATCAAGGAGATCCTAATAAAAAATAAGGTCTGAGAACTCTTCCATGGCCGGACATAGCCAAGACTCTCACTCGCTCTCACTTGGAAACTGAGTGACGTTGAAATCCCCTCCAATACACCAAGGACATCCCACCAACTACATAAATCAGCAATCTCATACCACAACAATTTCCTATTTCTATCAAAATTTGGCCCATAGATACCCACAAAAAAACCCACTCAAAACCATCATCCACATTCTTGAAGAAGCAAGCCACCGAGTAGTCCCCAATATACTCCTCAACTAGTCCTCTATCCTTTTATCCCACATCACGAGTAGAATGTTCATCTGGGCTGGGTTTTTTCCTGGCCAGTCCGGAACCTGGGCTACTAAACCCGGGTACACCCGGTCCGGGTACCGGGTTACGCATTTTTTTTTTCATCCAAAGAACTCTTCTGGTTGACTCTGAGAGAATTTCTGCACAGACCTATTGATGACCCCAACTCAAAACAGTCAAACAAATTGAACAATTCGAAAAAGAAAAATTAAAAATGAAACATCTACGAAAAATTGAAAAGCAGGAGTGGAAGATATGTCTGAAACGGGCTTAGCGTAGCACCTAATGTTTTCTGGTTAGATAGAGAGGGCGCTTTGAGTTTGTATATAAAGGGTTTAGGTAATGTAAGAAAATTAGACGCCATGGATAAAATACTCAGAGAGAAACAGAATGGAGGCAGGTGGCCGGCTGACAGCTTTGAGCCCCTGAAGCGAGTGTGCCCTTTAAGGTGATCATAAGAAAAATTAAGAGACTTGAGTTGTAAATTCGGGTTCCAGCCGGGGTCTGACCTGGGCTAACTTGGCCTAGGTTCCGGCCAGGGTTCTTGGGCCGGAACCTGGATGAACAATCCTAATCTCGAGGATACTACCCAAAGCCCCCATGGAAGCAAGAAAATGCATCTGACATAAGAACGACCCCACAAGCTTCTAATAATGCTTCTATCAATAAATTTAAGATTTGTTTCCTGCAAGCAAATGACATTCACCTTCCATTGACGTAATGAATTCCTAACACAAATCCGCTTGTTAAGATCATTCAGCCTCCTAATGTTCCAAGAGAGAATATTAGGCTACATAAAAGAATGTTTGACGCCCACCCCCTTATCCTCCCTCGACTTGCATTCCCGTCTTTCACATCATAGTTTATTGTACTAATGAGTCTCTTCAATTGATCTTCATAACCCTCACATGAAATCCCCACACAGTCTTAAATCTCTTTTACCTTCTGAAGCACCCATTTCGAAGAGAATTCAGGCATATTTATACTCAGGGCAAGGTATGTAAGGGAACAGGTTCAACTTCAGCCTCGTCCCTCCCAAATACCAAAATCAGCACCCTCCAATTCCTTAGTAACGAACTACATATCCACATTCATCTGATCATCCCCCAATTGCCTCTGTTTTTTCCTCAAACTGAAAACATGTAGATACAAGAGCACTCAGCTCCAGAACGCTTCCCTCAGAAGACAATGGCAACGAAACATCATACCCAATATCACAAAGTGGAGATTGAACGAGAGGTAGTCAGAATCTTCTGAGCATCTTCGGCAACAGTGGGCCGAGGCACGACATTGACAACAACACTAGTATGAACTTCCTGAGGCAAAATGACATTCTTCTCCTATGCTGGTGAAACCACCGACGATGGGACATTGTTCAGAGGCTTGGTAACAATCCTAAAGCAAAACTGACCCATAATTTACACCCAAAATAATTTAAAAATGAAACAAAATTATACTAAAATTGGTGATGATGAAAGCATACCTGCTAACAAAGCACAAAATTAACAAAAACAAGAATAAAAAAACATGGTTTTTGAATAACACCCATTTACGAGTGATTGTTTGGCTTTTGAATAACAAAGCAAAAATATGAAACGCAAACCATAAATTGGATATCCAGATGACATAAACATGAATGGCGAGAATGGTTCGGGATTGTTTGGCACCAAATGAGATGGTGAAGGATAGGTGACATGAGAGAGGGTTAAGATGGAGAGAGTGGTAGTACAAGCTAGAGAGAGACAGAAGAGACTGTAGATTTGTAGTGTTTTATAAATATTTGAGCCACCGGTAATCTGTCTGAAACCATCGGGATTGTTTTAAAAGTTGGTTTCAAAAATTTTTGAGCGCAAGTCATTTTCTTGAAAATAAGAACTAAGTTTTCCCTTGGCTGAAATCATTTTCCGTTGACCATATTTTTCAAACCTTCCCTACACTCAAAAATGTGGAAAACTATTTACAGAAACTATTTTACTGGGAAACAAATAGAGCCTAAATTGAATTAGAACTACAGATATTGTTTGTGAATAAAATCTGGATATTTTTTTTGGGATTATGTTGGAAGGCTCCTAAATGATTTTTCATTTGAATTTGAAATCGAAGAAAATTTGATTAGTTTTGGTCCTTTGTCTGCCAACTCATAGAATTATAATCCAAATACATGAATTTGGAATCAGTTCATTTTTGTTCCAGATCATTAATTGGATTTCAAATCACTTGGGTCATTGCGAAGGTTATCAAACTTTAGAAATGAATTCTAAAATAGGTTGGTGAACTAAGAGAAATGTTAATGTTCTCAGACAACTCATTAAAACAGACTTGAATATGTTCCTTAGAAACTTTAATCCAATGGTTGTTGCTAATGAACTCCCTTGCAGATCCTTCCACCCCCAATCTCGAGAACAGATTTTGACAAGGTGCTTGCAAGGCAGAAGCCTACAGTGAGTAAAACTGACCTTGAGGTCCATGAGAAATTCACGAGGGAATTTGGAGAGGAAGGTTGAGGAATTTGATAAAATTTCGTGACATGGATCCACGCTAGTGAGTAGGGTCTGATTTGTATTATATTTATCAGTGCTGGATCCAGTGAATTATTTCCTTTCTATTTAGCTTCTTTACATGGGGGAAGTTGACCTTATCTCCCCTTTTCTGTATTCGGATGGAAATACTGAGGTTTGATACTTATAAAATTGCTTGTCCCAAATTGTAAAGAACAGTTTTAGAATGATGGCCCTAGAAGGTTGAACATGAATCACATGCCATACTTGTTGCCTATATATGTTGGTTGGTCCTCTGATATTTGCAAACTGATTTTCCAATTTACAAGTTGATCAATTTTCAGGTATTATTGTTATGGTTGGTTTGAAGTTTGATCAGTAGGATGGATGAAGGGGGCCATATAGGCGGTCTACAACTCTTAATTTATTTATTACTTTTTTTAATCAATTTATATACACCATTCGTATAAAGGAAGTTTAGGGCCTGTACTGAGAATTCCCTCATTACTATTCGTTATTTTATTATAAATTTTCACCTACTTTTTATTACTATTCAATATTCTATCATTATTTTTTTATTACTTTTTCACTATTATTCACAGAATACTTGAGAATACCTCACTACCCAAACATAACAGGTACTCGGACTTTACTTGTGTTTATAGCTCACTAACGAAGTCCAAAGTTCTGTTGGGGATGCCGTGTTCTTAGTCTGGCAAATTCAAGTCAATGTGAAGTATCACAATGAAAATTGAATACTCGATGGAAAATCGAGTCAAGATATGGAATTGGTAGAAGGCTGCTTGAATTCAGTGTTGGTGCGTTATTATACAATACAGATTCATTCTCTTATAAGTACGTTACTAATTAGTACCCTGTCATGAGTCTTCCATCATCATTGAATTTACTTGGTGTGTAGATATAACTGGAGAAAGTATTTTCGGAGTCTTTTAGAATGGTTCTAGAGTTGTTTAATCACCCTATGAATTTCTTGGTATGCAGAGTATGCAAGCCTAATGAGCTGAAGTCAGTATGTAATTACTTATCATAGCGTTCTTTAGCTCTGCAGTAGCAACTCAATGAATTATTTCTTTCAAAAACCTATCTTAACAAAAATTACCTTGCAAACTTTCATTATCATTTTTTTTTTTTAAATGTCGGGGAACCACTCCAAGGCAAGGCCTTTTGAACCCACACCTCCATAGTAAACTCCGGTTCCGTCCACAACATCCTCAGAAGTTTTCCTACACGGAACTAGTTACATCGCTGGCTTTTCATCATTGGGTGTGGCTCCAAAGGATTGTTTGCACTCATGAAGTGTTGAATCTTGGACCTTGAAGGGAGTGATACTCCAAGACAAAGGCATTCAACGCTTGGGCCAACCCCTTGGGATTCTTGCAAACTTTCATTATCAATGGTATCGAAGCTTATATTGATAATATTATCTAGGTGTTTTTAGTATAATTAAAGAATAATTTAGCAGAAGATGACATCTTTTACAGGAGAGTTTGTGTGTTTTGTTCTGTATCACTCCAATTTTTGGAGGAGGAAATGATGAATTTTGGAAAGTTCAAATGAAAGCCTTGCTTTTGTTAGAGGAGCCATGGAATGTCATGGACAAAGGTTTTCATGAACACGCTGATTTGAACACACAAATGCCGGGAGAAAAAGGAAGAAACTAGAAGCAAATAGGTGAATGATGCCAAACCTCTCCAAACTGCAAAATGAAGTCTCTTTAACTATTCTCCCACTTCTCTGCAGATATGGAGGCTTTTTTTAATCATATGAGAATTTAGGGTAATGCTATATATAGTCTTGGAGTGCAGTTTTGGCGTATTCCATTTGAAAAAAAGTGAGCCATTATTAAATAAATAATTTTTTCATGTGGGTTTCAGATTTATCCATTTTTTTCAAAAGGAGTATGCAGGGTCTACACACTCCAAGACTGCAAATATCATTTCAGATAAAAAATTTATTCAACAAACTTAATAAGTTTTCGAAGAAAAATATGATTGCATAGTTACTGTAACAAATGAATCCAAAGATATTTCTATTCTCTTTGGAATCTCAGGATTTGAAACAAGATAATCCAACTTATGATGTGCCATAAATTTTACGTTTGCATCATCAATTCTGTTATTAACTTGGTTGATCTTGTTTCTCGTACGGGGTTAACAACTTTTCGAGGCTCCCATGTCTTATTTGATAAGAGGGTAGGTTTAAGTTGCGAGATTATGAGCCTGTAACAGGGTCAGATTATCAATCAATTATTGTTCAATTAATGTATAATTTTGCTAATGAATTTTGTAGTTTGCTTTTGTTGGTCAATCAATCTTACAAATTTTCTGGGTGTTATCGATCGTGACCAAATTGGTTCGTGCAGTAGAGCTCGCCATCTATGTCTCACATTTAAATTGGTCTAAGGGTCTCTCATACTCTCAATACAGATTCGCCAACTGCATGGGCTGCAAATGAATTGGCTTATAATTATAAAGAATTATTGATCTTTGGAAGATCTATCTTTGCTACTACGTGCATGATTTTACGTATTACTCATTTGCAGTCGGAAACAGTACTACTTCCTGTCCGACTTGCATGTGCTAAAGCATCCCTGTCATGCCTTTATAGTACCCCTCCTTTGGCTCGCAAGCATGAAGATATTTCATCTTGTTCTAACCTTTAATTTCATGATGGGTTCCTTGAATTTGTGACAAGGAGTTAAAAGTTTGACATATAGTAAAAATAAGAATTTATTTCTTTATTTATTTTGGATTTACAAGCATATTTAAAGAGTAGGATCTCACGCTCGAATCAAAGTTGAATAAATAAGACCAATTAATTATGAAAGAGATGGAAGAGTTATATATGGTTTCACCTCTCAATCATTTGATCCCCAATTACTCAGGTGAAGTTGTGATGTGGCCCAAATGATCACAACTTAATTCGTGCAAAAATGAAATATAGTGGAAATTAATGTGAATTACATGAGCTATATATATATATATGATGGTAAACTGGTGACGATTATCGTGTCTTTGAAAGAGAAAAAGATCAAAGGCATGCACAAAATTAAGTTGCATTATTTGTAGGAGCATCTTAGCTAGCTAGCAAGCAGGGTTGGTACGTATGAGAATGTGGCCAGGGGGACTTGATTAATTAGCAGGGTTGGTAACGTATGAGAATGGGGCCGGCCATATATCTCAGCTACCTCCTTGTTCAGCAAATTTACCTATTTACATCCTTTTTAACAGGTTTAGAGTAATTAAAGATAAATAATTTAGAGTTTCTATCCGAATTTAAAGGTTTAGGCTAATTGAAGATAAATAATTAAGTATATAAAATACTGAATTTTACTGCATTTTTTACTATCTGAATATATATAGGATTTTTACTAAATTGGATGTAGGATTTTGCTGTGTTTATTTTTTGACCAGACTAGGATTTGTAAGTTTCAAGACTTTGTTGAAAGGCTTGAGCATTTTGAGCTGTGGCTATGCCAAAGAGGATTAGGTCATCTGCAAAGAGTAGATGGGAAATATAAGGTCCATTCCTACTGATCCGGATCCCTCGAATGTTTCCATTTTGTTCTTGTCTAGTTATTATTTTATAAAGAAATTCACTTCCTAGTATGAAAAGAAGTGGGGAGAGGGGGTGATCTCCTTGCTTGATTCCTCTATTTGGGTGTTAAAACCCATATAGCTTTCCATTAAAAACAACTGAGTAAGATGTTGTTGTGATACATTCCTTGATCTAGTTTATCGAAGTTTGATGAAAACCAAGGCAGTTAAAGATGGTTAGAGAAAATTTCACTCCATAAAGTCAAATGACTTTTCCATCATGTCAATCTTGACAGTCATAAGACATTTTCTATCTTTTTTGTTTTTTAGAACATGAAACACTTCTTGAGCAAAAATGGTGTTATCTTATATTTCCATTTCTGAAAGGAAAGCATTTTAAAAATGAGAGATGATTTTCTCCTTTAAATTGGTTACCGTGTAAGTTACTGATCTACATTTTTACTTGTCATTTAAATTGGGTTGGGATCGATCTCTTAGGATTTTTCACCGAACTCTAGAGTTTGGAGTAAGAGAAATAGACAACACATGAAGTAAATTTTACAACATTTATAATTGTCTGAACGAACTGTGTTCGGCAGTATTAAATACTCAATAAATAGACACATTTCATAATCAAGGGATCTCTATCCATTTATCTCTCTCCCATTTGGTCTATGTACGTAGGTGACGGCCACCAGGCCAAAGTATAAAAAGGAAAGGGGGATAGGCAATGGAACAAGGGTTACAGATTTAAAAACAGGTGGAGTGGGTTGTTTTCTTTCTATAAAAAGGTAATTGAAGTAACCTGGTTCTCCATCTATATCAAGGAAAACAATCCACGCATTACATTTAACTGCACCACCTAAAAGCTCCCATTTCTATATAAAATGGCATGATCAGCCTTGACCCATAGTACCATCTTTACGGTTTCTTCTGCCTAATTCTTCTTCTTCTTCTTCTTCTCTCAGCTCTCTCTCTCTCTCTCTCTCTCTGATATTTCTTCACCATGGAGTTGGGAAGTATAGTACAGCTCCTTGAGGACAAGGCCATTTTAGTCACTGGTGCCACTGGTTTTCTGGCAAAAAGTATATATGCTCTGATCCTTTCTCATGTACTGTCTCTATGAGTTTGCGTACGTGCGTGTGGCCGTAACAATTATGATTTTAGTTCTAACTTTGATTGTATGGATGCAGTTTTTGTGGAGAAAATACTGAGAGTTCAACCAAACGTGAAGAAACTCTATCTTCTTCTAAGAGCTGCAGATGACAAGTCAGCCACACAACGTCTGCATGATGAGGTATACACACACACACACACACACACACACACACACACACACATAGATTAGTTAATCATGCTGCATGTTGCTGAATGAATTGGAAATGACAGGAAAAATAAATTAGAAGCAAGTCATGTTTATGATGGTTGCATTATTCTAATGAATCAAAATCCTATGAAAATCAGACTATTAATTATTTTGGTCATACTACTACTCATATTTCAATATAATGGTAATAATTCTGTGGCTACTTCTATTTGTAGATGATAGGGAAGGACTTGTTCAGAGTGTTGAGGGAAAAATGGGGTACAAATATGGATTCCCTCATCTCTGAAAAAGTAGTTGTGGTTCCTGGTGACCTCTCTCTCGAGGACTTGGGCTTGAACAACTCCTTTCTGAGGGACCAAATATGCAACCAAATCGATTTTATTGTCAATTTAGCTGCAACTACTAAGTTTGATGAAAGGTAATCAATATGTAATGATGCATGGGGTTTTAATATTTTTATTTATTATTTTTATAAAAAATGAAAATAATATCATGTACTAATTTCTTCTATGCCATGCAGATATGATGTTGCACTAGGTATCAATACATTGGGAGCTAAGCATGCTTTAAGCTTTGCAAAAAAATGTGTTAGACTAAAGGTTCTTGTCCACGTGTCCACGGGTTAGTAAATATTTACAATATTTTCATGTTTGGTTTCTTAGAGTTATTTATTTTTTAGATAATTAATATTAATCAGATAAATTAAGTGTCTTTTTCAGCATATGTATGTGGGGAGAAAGGAGGACTGATTCTAGAAACCCCCTATCACTTTGGTGAAACACTGAATGGGACTCCAGGATTAGACATCTACGCTGAGAAAAAACTGGTGGAGGAAAAGTTGAATGGCTTTCGAGCTGAGGGAGCTACAGAAGAAGAAATTACATTGGCCATGAAGGATTTGGGTATTGAAAGGTACTACGTACATAATTCATGTATATATATATGATCATCATCATCATCTTATAACTATATTATATATATATATATATATATATATATATATATGGGAAAAGCTAAAGCCACCGGTACTAATGGATCCCGATTATGAGTCCTGATTATTATTATTATTTTTTTTACTTTTTAATGATTAAGAAAATATTTTTTAATAATATTGTACTGATTTTTTTTTAAATGTTTACAGAGATTAAAAAAAAAAAAAACAAAAACAAAAGGATTGCACGTGTCGGTGAGGATTCGAGACACGTAGCACTCCCTTAGCCTATATATATTATCTCAATTCCAAAACTTTAAATACACAAAATCTTGCTTTTCTTATAAATCATGCATCGATCCAAATAATTATATGGGCATTGAAATCTAAAAGGTACAAGTTTCTTCAAATTATAATTGTCAGGGCAAAGAGATATGGATGGCCAAACACATATGTATTTACGAAGGCAATGGGAGAGATGCTCATCGGGCACCTAAAAGAAAATCTATCAGTGGTAATCATTCGCCCCACTATCGTAACCAGTACTTTAAAAGAACCTTTCCCTGGTTGGATTGAAGGTGTCAGGTAATTTTCTTATATTTTATGTATAAAATGAACAGCACCATTATCTTGTTGTTTGGTTTGTCGAGAAAATGAAGAAAAGTTTATTTGTTTACAGGACCATTGACAGTCTAGTTGTTGGTTATGGTAAAGGAAAACTACCATTCTTCCTTGGAGATCTTAAGACAATTCTTGACTTGGTAAATTGATTAAATTTATATTGCTTTATTTTATGTAAGGAAATGAGCAGCATGCAGCATGGAACTTGTCACAATTTTTCATCAAAGATCGAAACTCGTATTACACATGATATACAATCTATCTGGCTAGCATTATCGTATTCATTAATTAATGATATAATTCTCTAAGCATTCAAGAGAATAAGATCCGAAGACACTTACCATGCATTGTTCATTTAAAGAAAGCAAACAAATCTTGAAGGAAGACAGTTTTCAATCAGAAGTAGAAGAAAATCATGTAATATATATATATACATATATATATATATATAAGAAAGAAATTGAATGTCAAATATGAAAGTGAAATGCAGATGCCGGCTGACTTGGTGGTCAATGCTATGATCGTGGCCATGGTGGCTCATGCAAATCAACCAGCTTATGATGATCATCATATGATTTATCAAGTGGGGTCTTCAATGATGAGCACTCCTTTGAGAATCGAAAAGCTCCAAGATGTTGCCTTTCGTTACTTCTCTAAAAAAACATGGATTAATAGGGAAGGTAAAGCCGTCAAGGTTGGCAAGCTTTTGATGTTGAGCGACATGGATAGTTTCCACAGATATCTGGCCATACGTTATTTGCTGCCTTTGAAGGTTTGTTCAGAACCAGCTTTATGCATGCTACTTGAATTAACTAAAGTTATATAATTATTAATCATGATTCGTACGTTACAAATTTCAATATTGTTTTGTTACAAATTTATTCATGACGTTGCACCTAAAAGTAACCAACTTATAGCACCACTGAATAAAAGGTATAGTAACAATTCTCGCTTGTTCATGTCTCTCGATCGATTATGCCTCTGATCTTGTTTGTAGACAATCTGTAAATCATATCCCACTAGCCGAAGCAACCACCTCTGGTGAGCCATGTCGAGATCAATGGTTTGGTCACATGATGAGTGGTTCTGTAGATTTTGATGATTGGTGAGATCAATGGAATTTTGCCTCAACAAATTATAAAGTCCCCTCTTTCTTGGTTTCTTGGTCTCTCCGTCTCACAAATATCTCTTTTCCTCAAAACTCTAGCAGTCCCTCACTCCTACCTTTGTCATCCATTATCTGTCATGGCTTGACTCTTGTTAGTATCTCTCTCCCTCCTACAAATACGGTTATTAATGTCTGATTTGAATTAAGTTGCTCCAAGCGTGATGGCACTCGATTGCTGAAAAGCCTATGATCATGGCATCTTCAAAATTCCTTCCACATTAGCTTCAAATCAATTATCTTGTTTCATAGAATTTTGTAGCCTTATAACTCCACTTTCTTAGCAATAACAATCATTTATGCCATCTTAGGCTTAAGACTCTTGAAACTTCTTCGAGATTCACGTAGTTTTCAATGATGCATCTATACACTTGTTGATGTCACAACAAATCTCAAGGACATGATCTTCTTTCTTCATCTCCTATCTAGCCCTCTTCATGCCATGGAAAATAACCTTCAATAAAGAACAACCTTTTATACTGGTGGCTAGACATTTTTTTTTTCCTTTTGTGACAATTGGAAAACAGGGCAATGCACCCTTTGATCATTGAAGTCTATTGCGCTCATACGTCTCACTGAGTCTTGATTAGATTGTGGGCTTATTGGAAACATTGTAGGTGTAGAGAATTCGAGTTTCTAAAGGAGCAACTCTCATCTCTGCAGCAAGCCCTGATACATATAAACACGCACGCAAGACCACTAATGGTGATATTGCTATGTGGGCAACTTGTACATGATCTATATGGATCGTGTGTTTGAGGCCACTAATGAAACAGTCTATATATCTGGTGCAACTCAAACAGCTAGCCTTCCCATTTATGTTAGTAGCCAAGTCAATAGAAAATGGTACTTGCTAGCTAGTTCATGTTCCTTCTTGTTTCAATCCTGTTTAGTCACCAAAGAGACTTCTAAACTCTGCTCGACCATATTGTGAGTGTCGCCCAATGTTCAAGGTTTTTCATGTCACTATCCCTTCTTCCTCAATCCTAGAATAGCTCTACCATAGTTTTACTTCCTTCCGAAATAGACAACAAAAACTAGCTTTTCCCCTTCTTCAATATATTAAAATTCGTACCAAAGTTCAACTTTGCAAATCTAATTGACAGGGTCTTCATTTCCAATATTGTAACTTGGGAAGTCATCCTTGGATGGTGATGTATGTTTGCGACATGCTGCATATATATTACTTCTTGTGGTCTTCACATGCCTTGTGCTTGAAGTCTCCACCTTTGCATCTAGATGCTATTCCAACTGCCTTTCGGATATGCCTAGCTCTAAATACCAGTTGTTATGCGCCAATGCACGAGAGAACATGTTTGTGGTTGATGGATAGGAAGCATTTGGGGTTCCTTCCTTTTATTGCTTAACTTTCAATTAGGGACTTGCACTAGGATAAAATAACAGTTATTCAAAGTGATGTTTAGCCTAAGCTTTTATTGAAAATTCCTGCTTAAATAAAACTACATGCATATCGTGAGCCTTCTTCCTCTTGTATATCTTGTCATGCCACTACTTGGCCTCAAGTATAGCCACGTGCGCATGTCTCTCTCTTGTCTTGCCTCTATTCCCCGAAACAAATTTGGTTTCAGTTCTTACTCTTATTTTTTAAGTGACTTTTTTTTCCATACAGGGACTTGAATTGGTGAATGCAGCACTTTGCCAATATTTCAAGATCATGCATCTTGATCTTAGAAGAAAGATTAACTTTGTGATGCGATTGGTGGAACTATACAAGCCTTACTTGTTCTTCAAGGGCGTGTATGTGTGTGTGTATATATATATATGTATATGCTTTATAAGTTGTTTCTTACTATTAATGTCGGCAACAAGCATTTGATATTAACATGATCCTACTTTTTCATGTAGATTTGATGACATGACTACAGAGAAGCTGCGCCTAATGGTAAGAGATCAGAGTGGTGCAGAGGCAGATATGTTTTATTTTGATCCCAAGTGCATCGATTGGGATGATTACTTTTTGAATGTCCATCTTCCTGGTATCGTGAAATACATTTTCAATTGATACACACAAGTGATTTATAGTGTTCGGTTTCCAAAGTTTGCATTTAGATTCTAGTTTGTGACTAGAGCAATGTCGTTCGTTCATGTTGTGTATTATTTGAGTAATATGGTCTTATTGTTATTGAAGTTAAATTTCAAGAACTTTAAGTGTGTCAGACGATGGATGATATGTTATGTATTTTCTAAAGGAATGTGATGTGTTTCTACGAGCAATATGATATGATATTAAAGGAAAGATAAAAGATATTTACAACCGTAAATTGTGCAATCGCTGCGTAATTATTTTTTAAAAAGTAAATAAAACATGAGACTCACATAAAAAAAAATTAATTTTTTAATAGTAGACTCCACTCTTTTTCAAAACGATTACGCAACGTTTCTACACTTATACGTAGAATTACTGAAAGTCAAAACCAAATTCATTCCTTGTATGAGTACCAAAAGAAAGAACATCGATCAAGCACTAGTCATTATCAAGCACTAGGTAATGACTAGTGCTTCGCTCACCAAAATGTTTCCTCCCTGATGTTACAATAGATCAGACGACCAAAATCGATTAGTGGACGTAATGGACAAGTCAAATATAGTCGGAGAGCTACCAGAATTTGTCGGTTGGAGAACTCTCCGCAGACAAAAAATCATATATTCTTCCCTTCTACTTTGATATTTTTTTCGATTATTGTACGTACAGTACGATATTGGCATTACAAATCAATTTATGAACTGCATGCAGCAGAATATGGGGGGTAAAGGCAAAATCCTTGACAGTAAAAGTGATTGGTTGGAGACCACCCACTGCAAAGTGTTTAGAAACATTAACTTACAACAGGTTGATACTGCTGTTGCTTTATTCCTCGATCTTCCTTCATCATCGAGGACTTCTAGAAACGATAGACAACACCACATGACACGAGGTAAGGCTTCATTATAAAGCATCATTAGGTGTATGATGAGGACGGGAAGGAGGAGATGGAGACCTCTCTTTCCTTTTGCCTATCAAGGAAGCAGCTTTATTATCAGAAAACTGGAAGGACTCCGGGCTGTTATGTAAGCCATGGCCACTTCTAAAACTCTCTTGCTTGCAAGGATTTAGTGAAGGAAGGGTGTAGGTGGCGTGTCCATTTTCTGAACTTCCAATATTGATTGGATCTTCATCAAAAGCATCACAAGAACTTGGCCTGGTAATGCATAGCCAAGTTGTGAGAGACTCCTTGCACTGCCGGTTGTCCCCCGCAACAGGCACATGCCATGATCCTTTTTCAGATTCCTGGCAACGGAGATTGGGGTGTCAACATTCTATACATGAAATGCATCGAAATATAGGTTTAAACCATAATAACAAAGTAGATGGTATAGTCAATTTATTGTACACAATTTGTCAGGAACACATGGACCAACAGATTAGTCATGCACAGCCCAACTGCTTTTTTAACGGCATTACCTAAGAAAGCTGCTGGAAGAAAAGCATTTTCCATTCACGGGATGTGGAACATGTTGAAAATTTTCGACAACAAAGAAAAGTAACTAAAATTTTTGATTGTGGAGTGTATTTTAATAAAATATTTTAGGTAAAAATGTTACCAAGCAAAAGAAAGGAAGAGAAATGATCCCAAAAGAAGAGAAGGAAGAGAAAAGGATTGCAGTTATTCACTCCATCATAAGCAATAATACTAGGGCAAAGGAAAAGATAAAACTGTACAACATTGCTTTTACTTTATTCACTGATAAATTGCAAACATCACTCGCATGTAGTCATGCAAAAATTTAAGGTATTTAATTAAAACCTTGTATATTTTTGGACCATTATAAATGTAATGTGTTAATGCATTCAATACAAGAAAGATTAATAAGTTCCATCCAATAGATAATTGAACTCATTTTAATGCAGAAGAAGATTGAAAACAATGATATACCATGTTGAAGTGAACTCTTATGAAGCATACATGCATATGCAATTAAAGCACATTACAGAGAACATCTCAATTTCAGTTTTAAGATCTGATTTCTTAATCTTTTCAATCAATGGCCTGAGCTATCCCTCTCTTGTAATGTGAGAACTCCGTCCCCTTTCCATTAAACTAATAACAGAAAATTACAATTATATACCTAATAAAAAGCAGAAAGGAACAAAATTAGCCTTTGCCATGTTTGGAGGGCCTGCCACCCGGCATGGCTGCGTAGACCTAGTTTTTTCTCTTATTTTTTAATCTAACAGCAATACCCAGCCACGGTTTAGGACCAAGCTTTAGTTCTTTTTTTCCTTTCTTTCTTTCTTTTTCTTTTTCTTTTTCTTTTCTTTTTTTTTTTTTTTTTTTTTTTTGTTTTTTTTTTTTTTTTGCACTTTTTTTTTTTTTTTTTTTTTGCATTTTTTTCCATCTAAGGACACAGTCATAATTTAATGGATTTCAGTTGTTAATTTGATAAAAAAAAAAAAAAAGGTATTGGAGGTTTCACATCACGAAATAGTGATAGTGCTAATCAGTGAATACTAAAAAAGAAAACCAATGTATCAAAATTGCAATGCAACAAGAGATAAGAGGTGTTCACATTGAATGAAACACTCCCAAGAATCTGAAACCACAAAAAAGTCAGACAGAACATCAAAGCATAATTTTTCTTTCATTTAAAAGAACATAATTGAATTTAAATGCTGTTCTCTATTCTAAAAAGGAAATGACTAAAAGTAACTGTACTACTACAAAATAGCAAGAACATGGCTCAAAGTTATCCAAATTGTCGAAGTTATGCGGACTTCCAGCCTTAAGATTCATAGGCAGGAATCTAGCAAATAAGGAGCTTACCAAGGTTTGACCAAAAGTTTATATCGAGCTCATAGGAAAAAATAAAAGTTAAGCTATTATTTACGATCACATTGCACAATGATATAGATCTAAACTCCTCAAGGACCTTTGTTTAAATTCTCCAAGCTTAAGTAGAATATTGAAAATCTATTTAATACTTATGAGATACAATGTTTTACAACTTTATCAAGTAACTAAGAATTTATTATACTACAAACAAGCCACTAAACAAAAAATTTTCATCGTAGTCCTAAATGATTGCCCAACATAATTCCTCCAACATATTCCGCTCAAGACAAACACATCTCCCCATTAATGTCTCCCAAATCTTTTTTCTGTCTAATTTCTCTACTTGCCATATTTTCCCTCTCCTTTCATGTTCGATAATAAGTGTTGACAATAAAAAATTATCATTTTCAGCATCAGCCGTCACAGACTGTGACAGTATAAAAACAAATACATGTGCACCAGCTTGCTTGCATGCACACACAAAATAGTCATGCACGGAAAATTAATGCTGACATGCTGACCAGAGCTAAATAGTGGTTAAGAAGCCTAGAGAACAACTCATTGACAACAGATGAATATACTATTAGACGAGATAACCAGTTACACAATGGCATACCTGGATAACAGATGAATATGGAGGAGGCATCTGAAGCTTCAAATTACCTTTCACAAAAGTATACCGAACCTGGAGAATAGGATGCAAGAAAGGTTTATCACACAAGATGGATAACATGTAATGGAATCATATATGTCCAGTTGCAAAATCCTCGGTGCATGAACATCAACTGAATAAAATTTTATTGATCAATTTCCATGAACGAAACTTATTAGATGATGCATGGCAATGTTGTAAGCACAGTCCATTGATGTTCAAATAAAATTTTATTTTACCTATCAGAAGAAAAAAATTTGTTCATAGAAATTAGTATGCACCAACAATTTTGTATAATGATAACAATCACCTTCTCGCCAGAATATCTTTATAAATAAAACCATAGGCATAGCCCAAGTACAACTAGAATATCTTTTAATCAAAAGGAACATTCTGTATTTTCTTTTTTTTTTTTTGAGCGGGGGGCACTCAGCAGCTAAGGTGAATTCCATGCTTGTAAAAACTTTGCAATACATTTCGAACACAATCAGTAACAAGCAACTAAAAAGGAATCTGAAAATACATATCTACTCTTATCATGGCACCAAAGTCTTCACTAACTTAAATTCAAGCTTTTAGAATGTAAACGTAGAAAGCAACATTGATAATTGTACATGTGAACAAGTTTTTGCTATTCTAAATTATTAACTTAATCCAATTTAAACCCTGTGCCTCTAAAGGTCACTCAGATTGAACAGACAAACCAGACAAAAGTTTGCATGCATGTGTGACACAAAAAGTTGTATATGCTAGTTTTTTTATACGTAAAGAGGAGATTAGAAAGTTGTATGCTAGTTTTTCACCACAAACACGACAGATTTGGAAAATCATAAGAAGAGTACAGATTGAAATATGAACAATTCAATAATATACAACATATAACCAGAAGCACCCACCAATGTAAGTAAAGGAATAAATATGGAATAAAAACAACTATGAAAAGGATAAGCTCTTCAGACAGTACATACTCGATGTTTTTCTTTCCACTTGAGGAAAAAGCTATTTCCTAGGAGTTCAAAAATGTGATCTCTCATTTCATCATTTGTCACAAGTAAGCACTTAACTTTTACGGCAGCATATAGCCAGTACCTGATTTATACAAGGCACCATGAGTAAATCTGGAAGAAAATAGTAATAATAATACAAGTGCAATAGATGCACTTCATAAATGTATAACGAAAACAGCATCAAATCGGTTTAAGATTCTAGTAGCTTCTTTCTACTTTCTCCTCTCGAGTAAGTATTCAATTCACTTAAACGAAAGAGATATATCTGCGCCCAGCATTAAGAGAAGTATTATATCCTTTTTTTTTTTTTTTCATTGGCAATGGGTACCCACGAACAAAGTCACGAACAAAGTCCTAACTAATCTCAGGAGTGCACAGGCACTCAGCAAAGAGTTTCTCGAAAGTGTATGTACCTCGCATAATTCAAAAGGAAATTCCCCCAGCCTGATTGCCCCAAGAGTGTGATAAAAGGGGAAGTATTAGATCTTTAAATAGATTCAATTGAACAAACTTATAAAAAATATATGGATTCAATTGAACGAAGAAAATTTTTGCCAAAGAAAAGTTATGTATTTAAGCATATATTATTTTGAGCAAAAAGCGACAGCTTAAAATGCATCACAGACCCAGAGACTAGCACTGGTTTAAAGGTATATACCAATCATCATTGGAACCAGTTGGTGTCATATAAAGAACACCTTTATCCATCCACTCCTCTACCAGCTTTCTGTGGGAAGGATTCTCCAGAAGTGCCCTAAGACGTTTGTTATGCAAGACAACCAGAGGCCATTTGTTTCCACTCCGATTGTACAATTCTTTCACGACAGCATCGAGCTGCTCTATTGCAAGTTTCAAACATAATCAATGATGAAAGATAAAAATGAGTGGTAAGACAAAAAAGAGTGAAGAAGGTGAAAAGGACAGGAGAAAGACAACTCAACATAAGATATACAACCTGAGAAATACTGAATCCACCATCTGCAAAATTTTGTTGGTAGAGACCAACATTTGCCCCATCCACTATAAATTCAAAATCACCACGTTTTTCCAGCCACTCCTTCAATAAAAGGCATGATAAGTAACGAAACAGTATATCAACAATTTACAAGAGATTCAGGACAGTAAAGCATAGTCCAAGTTTTGTTTGAGTGGAGAAAATAAAAAATGAAATCTTTTTCTCAGCATATTTCTTTTTTTATAAGAAGATATTTTGTTGATATAGAAATAGGCATAGCCTAAGTACACAGCAGGTATACATGTGATTACACCTATTTAGGAGCTAGAAACGGTTACAAGGAAATCATGGAAGCTGAGACCATTTAAATCTATAGCAATGGCCGACATAAATAAAGTCTTCCAGAAAAAACTCTTACACGCTTCCAAGGAGCGCTCACGATCCTCAAAATTTCCATAAATTCTTTCACTCTAGATGCACCAAAATAGACAAATGGGAGCCATCTTCCACACAGCTGCAATTTGTGGTGTCCCTGTGATCCCTCTCCGACTAGCTAGTAGTTCAACCACCCTCACCGGCATAACCCATGCTAATCCCACTATGCTGAAAAAGTAATTCCATATGGCCATTGCAAACTCACAATGTAGTAATAAAGGATCAACTGTTTCACCACTATGATATAGCACCAATCAATGATGATAAGCCTACGTTTTCTTAGATTATCAATGGCCATAATCTTCCCTAAGGCTGCTATCCAAACAAAAAAAAACAGCCTTAAGAGGTGCTTTACTCCACCAAATGTACTTCCCAAGGAAAATGATTACTAGCTTGAGCAGTAAAAGTCTCATAGAAAGAGCGTATAGAAAATTTTCCTCTGCTGGAATGCCACCACTCCAACTTATCCACTCCTATAACAGCAGGACCAATGGTGTATAGCAAGTTAAAAAACTCCACCAGGACACCTACTTCCCAATCATGTGCCTCCCAAATAAAGCTAACATTCCATTGATACGAACCATTAATCATTTCCCGCAAGTCAGCCACCAAAGCATCTTGTTCCTGTGCAATTCTGAAAAAAGAGGGATAGACATCCTTAAGAGCCATATCTCCAACCCAAACATCATGCCAACAACTGTCTATTGACATCCCCCATACACAGCCTAGTGTTGCTAGAGAAAGACCACCAACCTTTCCGGATATGCTTCCATAACCCCACTCCATATGCCCCTCTAACTTCATTAGAGCACCAACCCCCCCCCCCCCCCCCCTTCCCTTATACTCACATACTTAGTATCAATCACCACATTCTATAATGCTTCCCTCTCATAGTTATATCTCCACAACCATTTCCCAAGAAGAGCCTTATTGAAGGCTCTTACATTGTGAACCCCCAATCCACCACCCCTCAAGGGAGAGCACGCTTTATCCCACCCAACTAAATGAAGCTTAAACTCATCGCCAAGTCCACTCCACTGAAAATCTTGTTGAAACTTCTCAATCTGAGAGGCAACACTACTGGAAGAGGAAATAATGACAAGATATATGTGGGAGATTTGAGAAGGTACTCTTTATTAGTGTTATTCGACCCCCTCTAAACAAATACAATATTTTCCACCCAGTCAGCCTACGCTCTATTTTCTCTAGCACCTCATCCCAAATAGTCCTGACTTTGAATGATGATCCCAACGGAAGGCCAAGGTACTTCATAGGCAGTGAAGAGACCACACAGCCCAATATGTTAGCTAGCCCCCTAACATTGCGTACATTACCCACAACAACCATCTCCGTTTTAGAGATATTAATCTTTAACCCGAATACCGCTTCAAAACATAGCAAATTAGCCTTTAAAGATTGAACATGACCTGGATTTGCCTTGCAAAATAACAGTGTCATCTGCAAACAAAAGATGCGAAATAATGGTAAAACCATGGTTAGTATCCCCCACTGAATAACATGAGAAAAAGCCTCCCTCCACTAAAGCCGACAACATTCTGCTTAGGGCCTCCATGACAATAACAAATAAGAGGAGTGATAGTGGATCGCTTTGTCACAACCCCAACGAATTGTTAAAAAACCCACAAGATCACCATTTACCAAGACCGAGAAGCGAACCGTTGACACACAATGCCTCATCCACACCCTCCATCTCTCCCCAAAGCCACATCTCCTCAACAAAGAAAAAAGGAATTCCCAATTAACGTGATCATAGGCCTTCTCCATGTTTAATTTGCATAAAATACCCAGGACTCTTGACTTGATCCTGTTGTCTAAACATTCGCTAGCGATAAGGACCGAGTCCAATATTTGTCTACTCCTAACAAATGCATTTTGAGACTTAGAGATGATTTTATCCATAACTGTGTTCATCCTATTAGCAAGGACTTTTGAGATTATCTTGTACATACTGCCCACAAGACTAATAGTCCGAAAATCTTGCACCTCTATTGCATCAGCCTTTTTAGGGATAAGTATAATAAATGTAGCATTGAAACTCTTCTTAAATTTCCCAAAAGCGAAAAATTCATGAAAAACCTACATGACATCCTCTTTCACCACCTCCCAACAAGTCAGAAAAATGCCATAGTAAAACCATCAACGTCCAGAGCTTTGTCTTTATTCATTTTCCTAACTACATGTTATACCTCTTCCTCTTCAAAGGGTCTCTCCAGCCAAACCATACTAGTCTAATCAATGGCCTCAAAAGATAGACCATCTAATCTAGGCTTCCATTCAAAAGGTTCTGAAAGCAACTCTTCAAAATGTCCAACAATGTGATCCTTTATCGCTAATTGGTCTGAGGAAATACAGCCTTCTATGGTCATTGTCTCGATGTCATTATTCCTCCTATGCGAGTTTGCGACCCCATGAAAAAATTTTGTGCAATTTTCCCCCTCCCTACGCCGCAATGACTTTGATTTTTGACTCCAAGAAATCTCCTCCATTAGGATCACTCTTTCTAATTCTGAAATGACTTGGCCTTTGCAATTGTTCTCTACTTCTACACCCTCCAATCTTTGTAACTCTTGTAGTAATGACTTCTTTTGTAATTCTACATTACCAAATACTTGTTCGTTCCATGTCTTCAAATCCTTCTTCAAAGCTTTCAACGTACTAGCCAATATGACACTCGGAGTGCCCTGTAACTGGTATGAGCTCCACCATTGTCTAATCAATAGTTTTTACACATATTTTCGAATTCAAAGGGGCCTTTTCCCCCCTTGAATGCCTTCACAATCCAACAGTATAGGAAAGCAATCTGAACATATCCGTGGTAGTCTTTTCTAGCATACATCTGGGAATTGCATCTACCATGATGGGGATAAGAGAAATCTGTCAAGTCTAGACCAGGCATGATTGTTAGACCATGTACATGTATCCCCAATAAGAGAGATGTCCATAAGCTCCAACTCGAATATGAAATCAGACAATTCAACCATTGCACAGTTGTCTTCCTTCCCCCAATCTCTCACTCGGAAACCTTATCACATTGAAATTCCCACCAATACACCACAGGACATCCCACCAAGTACAGAATCCTGCAAGCTTTTCCCATAGAAACCACCTCTCGCCATCCAAATTAGGATCATAAACCCCAGCAAAGGACCACAAAAAACCATCTGCAAAATTCTTAAACAAACACTCCACCAAAGTATTCGCCTACAAACTCGTCAAGATTCTCCATCACCTTTTTATCCCACATTATCCAGACTCCACCCGATGCCCCATTCGAGGGTAGATTGACCAGCCTACGTACTGACAGCCCCAAATACTCCAGATAATACTTTTTGTGATAAACTTCAATTTAGTCTCCATCAAACAAATGATGTCCACCTTCCATTTCTTATCAAATTTCTTATTCAGAGGCGCTTATCTATCTCGTTCAACCTGCCAACATTCCAAATAAGAATTTTGGGCTTCATTTATCAACTACTACAGCCCTCCCTTTGTTCCTTCCTCGGCTTGCACTCCCCTCCTTTCCTTTGTAATTAATAGACCAAGATAGCCAACTCAACTCTCTGTTTCTTTTCGACCCCATACCATGGTGATAGTGTCCTGCCTCAATTGCTATTAGAAATGCCTTGAATTGATCTTCAAAGCCCTCACAGGAGATCCATACACACCTCTGAATTTCCTCCACTTTTTGCAAGACCCAATCTGAAGATAGACAGGGAGGAATGGTACAGATAGGGATAGGATCATCGCCAATTTCCTTGGGCCCTATTTGATGAATTTTCCCTATGATGAGTGTCGAATCATGCTGGAATCTACCTTCCTCATTTTGTTGTAGCTCCTCGCCCATGTTGGACCCAAATAGGACCAATGTTCCTTCCCTTTCTACCTCCCTCTTCTCATACACGTTATCACTCGTTGATGCCTCTCTCTCCAAGACAACAGAACATGTTGTCGCCGTTGCTAAATTTTTTTTGGCGCCAGAGTAGACCTTCGTGACCCTTTCTCCTACTCTGCCCTCTCCAGCAACCCTTTTTGTTATGTCTCCCTTTATTTCTGATCTCTTGACGACATTGCAACCCCCACATCCTCCAAACACTAAGGAGTAATCTCTATTTCCATCGAGTGTGTCCCTCTCGCTGCCATGGTGCTAGAATGTAGCCCAAAGGTCACCAGCATGATCTGCGACATCCAACAAAGCATCGGCCCTCCCAATGAATCGTCGTGCCTTACCGTGTCTCCCAGTGCCCTTCCACATTCGTCATTCTCGGCTCTAGGTCTCCAACATAGACGTTGCAGCAAACTCCCCCAGACCTCACCGACAAGGTGGTCAACGACATCTCTATTCGCAGTGCCGGCGGCGTCGTGGGCCCAAAAGTGGATGAAGATCCCACTTCAAATTGGGAAGCCCTTTGGGCCTGATTGGGCATAAGCCCAATCCATTTCAGGCACCATCCCGTTTTGGGTGAGCAAGATAGGCCTGTACAACCCAAGCCCAAGCCAAGTTTGGCTTTCCTGTATCAGTCCTTAACCCAAACCCATCTTTGTTTTTAGCACCTTGGCCTAAGCCTAGGCCCAAATCAGAATTCAAGCCCTTGTCCGCTCTACTTATCAAATCTTCTACAGCCTTCTTTAGTAAACGTATCTCCCCTTTCACAACCGTGATTTTCTCCTTCCAAATAGTACCCTCTGCTCCTCACTTTCGACTAGGCAGACATCAGACAAGCCTCCACCGCCTCTTTCATGTATAGCACAACGACAATATCTCTCTGGTTGTACACTCCCCGTCTACCATTTCTTTTTTTCCTTTTCTCCTTGTTGTAGCGCCAAGCTTTGACTTGTACCATGTACCGCCACCCTTCTTCCTTCACCACCGCCCATAGCCACCTTTGCGTACGTTTTGGTCTATCTTCCCATCTCCTTTCCCTTGCCATCTCCCCGAGTCACCACAGGGACCTTATATGCTAATGAAATGGACAAAGCATGTTTTATCTCCTTAGAAATGCTTTTCCAACCCTTGCCTTCCATCCCTTCCGGTATCACTATTAGTCCTCGACGTCCTCTATCACCATAATCAGTGATTTCCAAGTAGTGTCCAACAGCATTGGCCCGTCGATGAGCAACCAATGTCGTAGTCCCAATGCGATATGCCTTGAAAAAATCTTTCCTTCCCTCCGATAGTGCGCACTTTTCCACTGTGTTTGCTATCCAACATGCGCTGGCTTGGCTGAAAACCATCTCCTTATTGGCCTTCCCGCTTCTCTCGATAATACAAAAGTAACTTCCCCCCTCCAAGGCTAATACGAACACCTTTGTTTCGATTAATAAGGGTTTTGAATACCCCATCCTGATTGAGTAACCTCTAAGAACTCAGAAAATGACTAACAGAAAATAATTCCGACACAGATCACCGGAATCTTACATCCATCTTTCTCCTTTTTGCCAAAGCCTTTGCATAAATTAACCTTTTTCCACTCAGCACTTTTTTCTTCAACATTTCAAAGATTTAAGTAGCCCACGAATTTCGCAAAGCAAAAAAGAACGTGACAACCAAGCAGACATATATTAAGTGGTCCATGAGTTAAAATAAATCTACTACAAACAAACCACAACATTCTAAGTAACTCATTATCTAAAATTGTTATAAAACATGCAACATAACTCGACAAAGACTCGTATAATAGCTGAAGCCTGACCTGAAACTCGCCAAACGTCACCTTGACCTCCCTTTCCATGGCCAACGCAGCCACTGACTCAGCGAACCTCTCCGTCTCCACATCATCTATATCCACACACCCCAGTTGCTCCCCACAGCCTCTACACCGCCCAGTCGAATCCACATTCACTCTCTTCACAAGCCAATCTCCTTTTCCAATCCAGCCCAAACCATGCCACCCTCCCCCACTTCTCGAAACCGCCTCTTCCACTCGCCCCACCTCCCAATTCACGTCTCCCACATCCCTAGCCTTCCCACTGCAAAACCAGTCCTCAATAACCTTCGCCGTAGAGTCACTAACACTCCTCACTAAATTTCTCAATTTATGCAAATACCTATAAACCTTCTCTTCCCTCCCCGTACTCGCGCTCACCTTCAACAATGCGGCGAGCTCCGGTTCCTCTAAACTCACTCCCATTATATCCATATGCTCCTCAACCTCATACGCCTTCTCTGCCTCTAGATTCTCACAGAAACATAACAATGCCGGGTCGTACGTGCGCAACCTCGGCGCAAGCCTGTATTTCCCCATGCTCTTGATCAGTCCGAATGCGTACTCGCCGTCTCCTTTTGCAGCGGCGAGGCGAGCGACGGCAGTGATCGAGGCCTCATTGGGGTTGATATTGATCGACAGCATGTGATCAAAGATACGGAAACCGTAGTCCAAAGCTAGTGCTTTTAGCGATGGATCCGCGACTGAGTTGGAGCAGAGGTAGAGAAGCGCATTAAAGTGGTACTGGTTTAGTCGCGTGCCCTGTGAACTCGCGATCTCGTATAGCGAGATAGCGGCGCGCAGGTCCTTGTTCTTGGAGCATAGAGTGAGTTCCGAGTGGAATTCAGTTTCTGGGGTTTGATTCTTCTTCTTCTTTTTGGAGACGTACGGATGGTTGGGGGTAGCCATGGATGGACAGTCTGAGCTAAAACCCTAGATTCAAAAACCCTAGAATTTTATATCTGTATCGGTTAATACTAATGTTGGGGCTTAATTGGAATTCAGCGGTCTGGGCTCGGTATATGTAAACGTTTTGAATGTGGCGGAAAAACATTGGGCGCATTTGAATTGAAGTTAGAAATTGGGCCGTGGTGGGCTTTGATGGAACAATATTTCATGTGAATAAGTTAGTCGATAGATGCTAAATTTCATCTTATTTTATAATAAAAATAATTTTATAATCTAACCATTCACATCAAATATATCAATTTGTGAGATTATTTTTATGTAATTCATTTATGATTTGAACTCCTAAAAGTTGGCTCAAGTGATAAAGGCCTTTTGCTTGAGGATATGCTTCCTTCATGTCTAAGATTCAAATCTCATTAGGTGCAAACAATCTTTAGGAACTATCGAACTGAGAGATTTTTCCTTGAATTATACGATGTGCACTTGCAGGAAACTCTTTACCTAGGGTCTGCGCACCCCCAAGATTAGTCGGGATGTTGTTTCTGGACACCCAGTGCCAATAAAAAAAAGTAATCCCTTTTTTGTTAGAGTATTTTTCAATAAAATAAACCCAATTAAGATATGAGTAATCTTACGCAAAGTGTCTATTTGTTTAGATTGTAAAAATTATTTTTTAAAAAACAATGAGTTTAAAAACTAAATAAGTTTTTTTTTTCTAAGGATATATTTACCCACACGCTTATCACTAAGGTTCCATTTGGATTCTAAGAATATATCAAATTATTTGTGAATAGTAAAAAAATAATTTATAAATAATAAAAAAATAATAATGAGCTGTTTATAAATAATATTAAAATAATTTGAAAACAGTTGTATTCCCAAAAATGTGTATAGACACGATATGAAAAAAACACGAATGACGAATCTCAACCAAAACAAATTATAGGGAGTTAGTGGTTAAATTTTCCTAATATATGCTAGACTACATCTTCCCCTTAAAGCATGGATCGAACCACCCTATGTGGTTAAGGGTTAGTGTTACGTGCATGGGCCTCATGGTTGTATACAGGCCATAAACTCAACGGATATGGCAACTTAGAAGAGTCTCGGCACACGTGTACACAAAATTGGAGCCTTTCTACCAAAGATGCGACTTAATGGAAGGGGAGATAACGAATCTTAGCAAGATGTACACCTCAAGTGGGTGCAATCACAGCACGGATTGAATCCTAAGATCCTACATTCAAAAAGCGATAGTGAAAAGTCAAATCAAGACAAGAGCCATATCATGTTGAGACAATTAGTTTATTACCTAGGGGCACTACCCACTCACTCCAAACGAGAACCACCCTGGCCTCGCCCCTACATAGGCGTGGGTGTAAGTTGGGCCCCCAAGCCCTGATCCAGCTCTCCGTGGGCGATTGCTCCCAAGGTTGTTCCCCCACTGCCCATAGGCCACGATGACCGCTATTGTGCTACTATGAGAGAGAGAGACACAGAGAGAGAGAGAGAGAGATACCTAAGCCAAGTTAGGGCACACCGAGAAGGAGACAGTCCGAGAGACCGGCGACGAAAACAAAGACAAAGAGGAAAAAGAGTGGGACCGGCGCGGGAGAGAGCTTTTAAAACAAAATCTAATATTAAACGATGTCATTTTATTAAAAGAATTATATATATATTATATATATGACAAGTTGGGCTAGGCAAATGAGGGAAACCCCGAGAAGGCTTGGGCCTAGCCTGGGCCTTGTCCCTCGGTACCCAACGTTGTGACGGGGTCCACCTGCAACCCGACTGGCCTAGGAGGCGAGCACCTGTTGCCCACCCTTACAAATACCCAATGTGGTACGCACCAATGATCTCTCAATCTACATTAGAATACCATACTTCAACCTACCAATTATCACTGACATGGCATCGAAGGTATCTCTCGCCTAAACCCCGAGCCAGTCTTCTTTATGATTATAGGTTGCTAGGACTAATTACAGATGCATGAAACACATCCTCAACAATATATATAATTTGTTTGGCTTATTTATTGATGTCCAAACTCTAAGATTATTTTTATTACTATTCATTAAATTAGTCCATTCATCACCTCTTTCACTGATAAATCAAATTTGTTAGATATCCTAATCCTGTTATGTGTTAGAGCCTTCTACCCTTTCTCATTATTTTCATGTTTGATTCATAAGTAATGAAAAAGATCACCAACTCTATTGTGGCCAGAATTCAACCAATACCATGTTATATTCTTAACCATGATGAAAGTATGTCGACTTGAGGTATTTCTTGATTTTATAAGATAGATAGATGTTAAAAACGTGTTTCACACCCTGTCAACTGACGCAATCAACGTGTGACAAGAAAGGTAGTGGCCCGGTGTACCTCTGATGCCTAAGTCAGAAATATGAGAATATTGTACTATAATGAGAAATCAGAGGAAAAGGTTACCTTCAATCACTAGCACTAGCTCTTTATATAGGCGATAATTTCATCTGATAAAGATCAAATAATGACTTGATCTTCTCCTTTGATTTTAGGGCCCTAATTATCAGGTCCTGGGATTTGAGTTTACAAGGGAGGAGTTACCATACTTTGGCGAATATCTCGTTCTTTTTCTTTTGTGGAGAAATCTTCAATTACTCATGACAATTACTACAATAATCCTACTGAGAGGCGTGATTTTCTGGCAACAGGTCCAAAATATGCCCTTTATCTTCTGAATTACTAGGCTTTAGGTGTGGGCCCTAACTGAATTCATCAGGCCTATCTAATAGGGATAGAAAAGTCCTTCCAGTTACCCCACAAATTCTCGTCACGCTAGCATGGCGGGAATTTAGTCATTATGAACGGTTTTGCCTACTGCATCATCAATTTTGACTGGCAGTTCGTACTCCCTTACCTTGGAGAATAGGTAATGGCTCTATGTCTACATCTGGTCACATCACCAGATCTTGGGATCTGCACACGATGATTCTGTTGTCAGTCCACTTGCTTTTCGCTTGGAGTATTCAATTGTCACTTATTCTCTTATATAAGTAACTCTTCCTCTTCTCGCAGCCTCTTCTCACTTCCTCTGTTTTCTTACCTTCCTCTTTGATGGTGTTCTCTGTCAAAACCCTAGCTCTCATCCTTCACTTCATCTGTTCATATCAATGGCCCCCAAGAATACTTCCCAACTTCCTTCAAGCCAATCTCACTCTCCCCATCTGTCAGGGTCTTCAAAGGCACCACAATCCTCTTCTTAATGCGAAGTGCCTTATCACGAAGGCTTCAATTGGTCCTCTGTTCTTACTGTGGTTGACCTTAGAAAATTGAGTGAGTCATATGGAATCCCTAAATCGATGGTCCTTAAGGTCCCTTATTGTGGGGCTGTCGACTATGAGGGCTTTGCTGAGAAGGTGACCCTCACCACCTGTGCCCTGACCCACGGGTTGAGGCTCGCTTTTTGCTAGTTGGTCCATAACATCCTCGACTTCTTGAAACTGGGTCCTGCCTAGTTACACTCCAACACCTGGAGGATTCTGATGTGCTGTTGTGTTTGTGTGGAGAATGGTTTTGAAGCCTGCCCAAGAGGAGTATCCCAATTTGACTACTCGAGAGTTTGTCGCCACCCATGCAGTTAGGGCGTTAGAAGGTAACATCTGTAGATTTCATTCTCGCTCTAAGTACCAACACTTGCTCAATTTAAGGTTAGAATTTCAATGCCTAGTAGTGGCAGAAGAAATTAAATTTTGTTTCTAGCCAGATGGGAATTCCCTGGTAGCGAGGTCATTGGCGTCGAGTTTCCAGTCCGAGTGGTCCTTGATGATAGGGCGATTTTCGTTGCCTTTTCTGAGCAAGAGCAAGCTCGCATTAATAAGGTTTACTCCAAGGTCGAGCAACACCAGGAGGCAGTTTGGACAGAAGCCCTTTTGATAAGGGGAAACGTTGATAGATTTTTGGTGATGCTCAAACGGTCCCATGTGACCAGTCGTCACTTTTTTAGGGAACCAATCGTTCCCTATAGCAAGAAAAGACCCTCCACCACCCCGCTAGAGAAGGAGGGGAAGTGGCCTTGCCAGGAGGTCAAGACAGCATCTGGGCCTTGTGCGGCCCAGGCTCGCCCTCGAGCAGAGCCAAAACATTTCGCCCATCAAATGATCATTCCAAATCAGTTCATGTTCCACCAAGTAGGCAACCCCTTGCTTGAGAGGGTTCCCTTGACTCGGATGACCTCGACGATCTATTAGGGCAAGCTTTTACGAATTGGGCCATAGCCTTCGACTTCGAGTTTCCTTCCTAGGAGCTCGATTCCACCCAGTCGCTAAGCTTTATTCTCTCGTCGATCCCACCAGTAGATCGGGGTTGGTCGACGAAGGTAAGGACGCGGACATTACTTTTTCCCATGGCCTCTTGGATTCTTCTTCTAGTGCTCCTCAAGATATTGCTTCAACAGGGTGAGCTAAAACTTTAGAGCAAGTTGGCGAACTGTGGGTCAAGACTGCTTCTCAAGAAAAGGCATATGAAAGGGAGTGTACCCCAAGTTCCATCCCCTCGATCATTTTAGGCAACGAGACTCCTGTACTCCCTATCAACCTAGGCTTGAACAAGGGTCGAAATTGATTCCCTCTTCACCATCTAGCACCTCTTTGGGAGGCAAGGAAAAGTCATCTTCACCCATTACCGCCAAGGGGAAGAACTAGCTTCCATCCTTGTGAGATCCCTAATTTTCTTGTGTTTTATTTTTTCCTAGTATTTATTTATTTTTGATTATGTAATTGTATTATTTGCTTATTTATTTTATTTGTGATATTTTATTTATGTTATTTTAATTTTATTGATGTATTTTCGGATTGGGCCTTTGGCTTTTGTTGTATTTTATTTAGCGGGCTGTGTGTGTGAGTTCTGTTTTAACCCAACCCAGCACGTTTAAACCCAGCCCAGCAAACCCAACCCGTGCACCATGCAAAGCCCAGCCCGTAGTCTCTCAACCCAGCCCCTCATTTAGCTAAACGGCGCCGTTTTGGTCAAAGGAAACTAGGGCTTCATCTCTTCCCTTCTTGCGCCACACAGCTTCTCCTTCATTCTCCTTCTTTCTTCTTCTTCTTCCACCAACTTCTTCCTCCACGCAGCAGCTGCCGACGCCAAACGAACCTTAGTCACGTATTTCTCCTGCAAGCTTCCACCTCCTCCTTCCTTCTTTCTTCTCCGTGTCGTTCGGTGGAAGCTCCGAAGCTTGCTGTCGAGCTGCCGTTCCCCACGGCCACCACCTCATTCTTCCGTAAGCATCTCGGTGGTGTTAGGCATGGGCTCCGAATGTGTTGTCTTTGCCGCCGCACCACACCTCCACGCGAAGACATCTCACTCCTCCACGACTTGTTGCCGTTATTTTTCATCTTCTCTACCCGTGCGACACACAGCTCCTCAAACCGCCATAGTTGGTCTATTTATAGTCCACGGGTTCCTCAAATTAATTCTTCAGAGATCCTTATCCTCTTTCTCTCTTTCAAGCCATTTTCATCTCTTGGTATTTTGAGTGTTGATCTGTAAATTTTTGTGTTGAATCCGTGAGCTTGAGGTTTTGCCGTACTCTGTTTTGATCTAAAATTGTGAAATTTCAATCAGTTTTGAGTGAATTGTTTGTTATTGCCGTGTGTTGAGTTTCTCAAGTTTTATTTCGTAGATCGATTTCTTTTGAGAGAGAACCCACTAGAAAAGCCACTATTTGATTTTTGAAAATTCACTGTTGCTGCCGTTGAGCCGTCACCTTGAGCAACACTTCCTTTCGCTTGATCTTTCAGAATTTCCTAACTTCGTGTGTATGTAATATTCCATCGTGAATCAAGTGATTTAAATTGGCATTATAACTGTTGTTCATTTGTAAATTGTTGATCTGTTGGTTTTGTTGGAAATTGGGCCTTGAGCCGTTAAAGTGTTGGATTTGTTAATTGGAGTTGTTGGATTTGGGCCTTGGGCCGGATTGGAGGACAGGATTACGCATGTAGTTGGTTGTAAGCTGTATATTTGTAATTATTGTGAATTTATAAATGAGATATTTGAATTTATTCTAATAAATTGTTGTAATGCATATTTATCGTTTTTAATAAATTATGCTATGATGTCACGTTATCTGTTTGGAATTGTGACTAAATATGTGGGTGCGTGTGTATCACGACCCCAAGCCTAGATGGGGTATTATCTCGGTGGAGCTCCTCTGGTCACTCGGGAGCATAACAGACTGACGTGACATCCCCTGAGTTGTCGCAGGGCGACGACGGGAACGGACGAGTCGGTAATGCTCTCGTACCGATTTCGTGACCTTTTGGCGGGCGAGGTTAGAGGATGCTTGGCCATGTACGCGCTGGGCGCGGAACTGGGCATCGCTCGTTACGAAGTCTCATGCACGGAAGTTACCAATGATGTGACGAAGAGAGCCAGGGTGTGCGGACGGTCCATAGGGGAGACCGTGGTGCATGCGTAATTTTGTAATAATTATGATCGAGACCAAAAATGGGATTTTTTTGGTGTGAGTATAAAAAGGGTATTTTTGAGAAAAAGAATGTGATTTCATTTTCTGCAATATTTATCTGTATGGGGACGGGTGAATATATAAATGTGTTTTAAATCTCTTGGATGTTGTTTTGGTTAATTACTTGCTGAGATGTCATAATCTTATTATGGTGTTTTACCCTACGGTTCCGTTTTATGATGCCGTAGAGTTTGACGCAGAGCTCAAGTATGAACCTGAAGGACCGGCTCCACCAGAAGCTTAAGTTGCTGATATGTTGTTCAGGGTTTTGGATTTGTTTCCCTTATATTATTTGTTTTCTTTAAATTATCTGTTGGAAGACTGTAAAATTCTTGTAAAGTTATTTTACTGTTTTTTGAACAATTCTGGTACTTAAAAAAGAAATACCTTTTATTTTCTCTGCAGCGAATATTATTTTGTACATTTATTGCATGTTGTATACACTTTGAGCACTGGTCGTTGGTGTGCGTGATCCGTGTGGTGATCATTCCGTGTCACGAACTCCACAAAAATAATATGTGGGGGTCGAGGGCGCCACAATCCTCATCGAGGAGATATGCGTGGGGTAGCCTTCATCAATCAACCCCACTGTCGCTGGTACTCCCCACCCACAGTCGAGGAAAGGGTTTACATCTTCATGGGTGACTCCTTGCCTACGTTCGCGTCTGTTGCTACCCTTACCCTCTCGCATCACTTTGTGGCTCAACATTTTCTTCCCAGGGCGACGATCAATAGGACAAGTCCCGACCCTCAAACGTGCAGAATGCTCCAAGAGGGAACCAAGTGAGGAATCACTTTGTTCGTGGGATGGCAAACAAACTAAGAGACTTTTTTTTCTCTAGTAAGCCATTTGACTACTCTGTTTTTGTCTCTCTTTCTCATAGTGAATTTTCATCTTGTCTTGTGTTGCTTGGAAGGGGGTGGACCATCTGGCGGACTGGATTGTTGATGACCGGGCCGAATTGGAAGAAGAGGTATGTTCTAGGCGAATGTTCACCTTGCGGGCATGAAGGGAGGTCGCGACTACATACATTCTTTGGAGGTGATCCTCGGCCAGGCTAACGACTACATACATTCTCTGGAGGAAGGATATTGCTGGTCTCCAAGAAGAAGCATCCGATCTCAGGGGTGGAGGGAATCTACTCGTGATCATTTCAAGCTTAAGGTGCTGCATGAAGAAATGGCCTTGAGAAAAGAACGCTTGTCTCACCTTGAGAAAGAGTTGGAGGAAACCAAGAAATGCTGCCATGATTTTATTATGAGCACAGCCAAAGCCAAGGAGGCCCATCAAGTTCAGAGACTAGAACTCGATGAGGTGAGGGGGAGTTGGAACAACTCATTGAACGACATTCAACGATGAAGAAAGATCGCAAATGGAAGTACCAAAGGTGGAATGAACTGAGTGACTCTCTGTTATGCCTCAATAGGAGGATTAGAGCTTGAGATTAGCAAATCAAAGATCTAGAATCTTTCACCTCTCTCCTCAACTCATGTCAGCCAAGTTTGTCCATAACAGGGCCTTTGGCTATGGTTACAACGCCGGTCTAGAAAGGTTGAAAGCTTTCTTGCTGGCAAATCTCCAGACCAACTTGAGGATGCTAAACCTTGAGTCCTTTAAACCTAACCATGCCACTAGTTAATTTGTCGACACTTTGGGAAAGGACTCAATGCCCGACGTGTTCCTACCCCTGACTTCTCTAGCTCCTCCAACTTGAATATTTTCTGTTTTGTTGCGTTGTATTCTTTCTTGTATAGATTGTATCCCGATCAATCAATCTTTTTTGCATTTTTGGGTGGCATTCATTGTTTTGAAGGAAAGGTATTTTAAATATCCTTATAAGTTTCATTGGTTAATCTCTCATGTGGATTGCTTGCATGTGGTCTCCTTTACGTTTACTACTTGAGTGTCGTGGTTGAAGGGACAGATTCCCCTTAGCTTTGTTGGGTGAGTCCAAGGACCTGACTTTGATAAGGTGAGGGTCTACACCTTAGTGGGCAAGGGTCACACAATTTAGAGACTTGCGTGCTCGTGTTTCACCAAATCGATCCCCCACTGCGCAAATGGCCAAGGAGACGTTATGAAGGTCAGCTCTTCTAGCAAATAGTTTGGTTTTGGGGTGAACAGCTAGCACTTCGTGCACTTCTCGACAAACTCTTATATGTCCCTGAGGGCACAAGACCAATAATAACCTGCCCTTATGGCCTTCCTCGCCAAGGCTTTCCCGCTGGAGCTATTCTCGCACACTCTTTCATATATCTCTGCCAAGATGTATTGCACTTCCTGTAGGGAGATGCACCTTAATAAGGGGGTCAAGAAGCCCTACGTATAAAGGATTTCATTCACCCTTGTGAAATGATCGGCCCTTCTTTTGATCCTTGTTGCATTTTCCTTCTTTGTAGGGAGCTCTCCGACATCCAGTTATCTTATCACCTCTTGAGCCCACTCCAATTCTCCCGACCTTACTTCCACAATCTTGGCCCTAATGGCGGGGATTTCTATAACTCTACTTACCACTTTCCATGGCAGGGTGGATTCCTCCATTCCTGGGACTATTCTTACTAGCATGTCCACTACACAGTTATCTTTCCTTGGTATTTGCTTAATATTAAAATAATCAAACCAATCATGATTCTCCCACACCAACTGCACGTATTTCTTCAGATTCTCGCCTTTAGCTATGTATTCCCCTGATACTCGGTTGACTACCACTTGAGACTCTACCTTCACCTCTACCTCAGTGGCCCCTAGCGACTTAGCTATCGAGAGCCTCACCCCCAATGCTTTGTACTCGGCTTCGTTATTGGTGGTTTTAAAGGCAAGCTTTGCCATATAATGGTGTTCTTGTCCCGAGCTACTCACTATGTGGACTCCTACTGACTCAATCTCAATTGTGCTTACAAGTATAGAAGTGTTAAGTTGTATAAAGGATAAGTCCAGGATCGTATTCCACAAGAATAAAGGATTATCAAAGCATTTGTGAAACTTTGTTTAAAAAAATGTATTGATTATGAGAGATGAAAAATAAAATGAAATGCAATGTGAGGAATTTTGAAGATGAATTAAGAAAAAAAAATAGAAAGTATGAACTTAATTGCTGCAAAAATTAAGTCAGAGCTGGAATTAAAGTTTCTATTCAAAAAGGCAAATTAACAAACACTTGAGTTGGGTATGAGACTCTTTTTGTTTCGGTTCCTAGATAATTTTCTCAATTAATAATCAAATCAAGGCATTAATAAACGAAAGATAAAAAAAAGTTATGCTCAAGTTTTGCAATATTTATCAAAGGGATTCACTACTTTACTAGCCAAACACACATTAACAACCAACTGAGAGAAGCCTTGATAATTTTCAAACTTTTGTTATGCCTTACGCCAACAAAAAATCAAGAGCAAGAATTGCAATATATTTTCAATTCGAATCTAACTAGCAACAAGTGAAATCAACATTTATCAACAAAATATTGCATTAAACTAGAAACCAAAACGAATCAAGTCGTATTCCACAACCCAAGCTTCAGAACTTAGCTACATATGGTATTTCTAGCAGAAAAATTAAGGGCTTGTTTGTTTTCAGAAATGAGATGAATGAGTTGAGATTAAAGTTAAAAAGTTGAATAAAATATTGTTAAAATATATTTTTTAATATTATTTTTGTTTTAAGATTTAAAAAAGTTGAATTGTTTATTTTATTTTATGTAAGAATTTGGAAAAGTTGTAATGATGAGGTGAGATGAGATGAGATAAGATGTTTCATGAATATAAAAGAGGTCTAAATCTAAGTAAAACCATATTAAAATCTGAGAAAGTATCCTAAATGAGATAAATCTTAAAGTGCAGAACAAGTGATCTTTGGAAATACCCAGCAATTCAAACAGCGACAACCCCAGAAACGATAAAACCTCCAACCGAGCATAAAAGCAAGAGAAATAAAATCGAAGGAAAGAAAAAGGAATGAAGAAAAAATGATGTCCGAATATCTGAACAGTCGCCCGCACCAAATGAAAAAAAAGAACAAAAATAAAAAATAAAATAAAAAAGCTAGAGAGAAAAAAAAAACGAACGGTCAAAATTGAGTCTAACAAAAAAAACAAAACAAAAGATAAAAGAAAAAAAAAAAAAAAAAAAAAAAAAAAAAAAAAAAAAAAAAAAAGCTGAAGCGGCCAGCTCAAGGAAAAAGTAAAACCAAAAAAAAAAAAAATAGTCCAACCGCCTGATTTTTTATCTTTCCCTTTTATCTTTCTCTCCCCGTCCGTTCCGTACGCGTCGCTCCCTCTTCACGCCATTTCTCCTTCCAGCCACGAACGTGCGTAGCAGCCTCTCCATTGTAACGACTTCTCTTCGTGGTCCCCAAGTTCATGCATCCTCTCCCAGCTGCAGTCCGTAGACTTGAGGCGTGCCCTTGATTTCCTTCGGCAGGTGGTCCTGTAATTAAGTCTTTGGTTGCAGGTGGGCTTCAGTCTGTACGTGGGCCTCCTGGTGATAGTTTATCATAAGCTAAATGAGTCCATCTGAATTTAATTAAGGACCATCTGAATTTCATTAAGGACAAGAAAATCATTTCACATGCCAAATAAAGTTAAATCACATTATCTAATTAATATTCTTATTTTAACACATAAAGCTCTTTTAATCCAAGATATTTAAGAGTATTAATGTCGCATAATTGACCATTTAACACATAAAGCTCTTGAAAAAAGGGCAATCACTTATTTGTAAATCTGGATACAAATCTATTTAGTGCTACAATTCTACCGGTCAATTTCTGCATCTTGCCACTGTTCCAAGGAGGCTTCATCTCCATGATTGCCTTAATTTTCTCTATATTAGACTCTATTTCTCTCTCGGACACTATGAAGTCCAAGAACTTTCTCGAGTTAATGCCAAAGGTGCATTTGGCTGGGTTTAACTTCATTTTGTACTACCACAACACGACAAATGCTTCTCTCAAATCCTCTAGGTGCTGGGATGGCTTTTTACTCTTAACTAGCAGGTTGTCGACGTAAACTTCCATTCTTCGCCTGATCTTTTTCTTGAACATTTGATTCATAAGTCTCTGATATGTCACTCTGATATTCTTCAACCCAAAGGGCATGACTTGGTATCAATACAGCCCCCAATCTGTTATGAATGAGGTATTCTCCTCATCTTCCCGGTTCATCCAGATCTGATTGCACTTCGAGTAGGCATCTATAAAACTCAACATGCAGTGCCCCGCCATAGAGTCAACGATCAAGTCAATGTGTGGCAGTGGGAAGCTGTCCTTTTTGTTTAGGTCGGTGAAACGCACACACATCCTCCATTTCTTTTTTCACCAGTTCTACATTGGACAGCCCCTCGGGATAGTGAGCCTCTCTAATGAACCATGTAGCAAGTAGTCGATCGACCTTCTCAGCTTTGGCCAGATACTTATTCATGCTGAACAATCTCCTCTTCTATTGGACCTTCATACTCCTGGGGTCGACATAATTGTAGTGCTCAATGATTGCGTTGTCTATTTCGGGCATTCCTCATGGCTCCATGCAAACACGTCTCTGTGCGTCTTGAGTCTTAGGCTGCAGCCTGGTTCTAGTTCGTGCTGTGGCCATTTTGGATGCAAGATTACCAGCTCTGGCAGCTCATTTGCCTCCATCTATTGTAGGTTTTCCTCGTCTTGTGCTTCCACATCTCAATCGAGGAGAACTGGTGGTGGGTTTGGGACCTCAACCTGATTTTGATTCTCCAATGGTCGGACTTCCATTCCCCCTGTTTTGAGCTCTTGCACATAGAATTCTTGTGCTAGTGCTTGCTCCCCCCGTACTTCCCCAACTCCTGCGTCCATCAGGGACATCATCTTCAAAAGATGGGTAAAGGTGACAACTCTAAGGCTGTTCAAGGTTGGATGTCCTAATATGGGGTTGTAGGATGATGGAGCTTTGACCACTAGGAAGTCGGTCATGGTGGTGGTAGTGCACGCCCCTTTTCCGATTGCGACTGGTAAGGTTATGGCTCCCAGGAGTTGTACTGCATCTTTAGAAAAACCTTTCAGCGGCATAGCTGATTGTCGCAGTCTACTGGGATATACCCATCTTGGTAAAGGCGTCCTAGAAGAGGATATCGGCTGAGCTTCCATTCTTGATCAAGATCCTCTTAGTAGTGTAGTTGGTGACCAATAATGTCACTACAAGTGCATCATAATGTGGGTACTACAGGAACCCCTCACAATCTTCTTCTCCAAAATAGATGTTTAACGACTTCTTATGCCTCAGCTATTGAAGACGTGTTTCACAACATGTCAACTAATGCAATCAACCTGTGACGAGAAAGGTGGTGGCTCGATGTGCCTGGTGCACCTCCAATACTTAAGTCAGAAATATGAGCGTGTTGCACTATAATGAGAAATCTAGGGAAAAAGTTACCTTGAATCACTAGCACTAGCTCTTTATATCGGTGAGGATTTCATCTGATAAAGATCGAATAGCGGCTATCAGGTCTCGAGATTTTAATTTACAAGGGGGGTTTACCATACTTGGGAGAATGTCTCGTTCTTTTCCTTTTGTGGAGAAGTCTAAAGTTACTTGTGACAGTTACTACATTAATCTTATTGAGAGGCGTGATTTTCTAGCTACAGGTGCACAGTATGCCCTTAGTCTTCCTAGTTAGTGGGCTTTTCGTGTGGGCCCTAACTGAATAGGGACAGAAAAGCCCTTCCAATAGATAATAACACTAAATTAAAAGGCAGTAAAAATGATAGGGAGGGGACCCAACAAATATCCATAACCATGTGAATATTGAGCAAGAAAGGTGATTAACTAAATAAATAAATAAAGGAAAATGGCTATGAAAAGCCAGTTCTATATTCCCCGAGTAGTGCACTGTGCATGGCAATCTTTTATGGTCGCCAGGTGCAGATCTTAGCTCTAAAAAAAAAAAAAAAGATCCAAAAGCAAAGCATGAGATTGTTAAAAAGAGAAACATAAGCGAAAGTGGTAAGGGAAGATGGCTATGAAACAAAAATGATTCAGATATAGTCGAGGATGATGGCACATGAGTCTCACATGTTGTCGAGATTGGACCGTTTTCGGCTAATCTCAATAGATCGGGTGGAGAGGCTTTTAGTAGTGGTGGCGGTGTGGTTTTGTGAGGTGAGCCGTTGGCAGTGCCGATACATCTAAAAAGTCTTCACCAAAAAAATGAAGGATGACCAAGAAGCATGTACCCCTTGTAGATGTCATACTATTCATTAAACTTTACAATGAACAATAACAAATCAGTGAGGGGCCCGTGGTTTTGTTCGTTTACTTATATTTTAATATATCAAATATGGAAAATAATAAACTTACGACTCGTTTACAACTATTTTACAACTCTATTTAAATTAAAGGCATTTATGTAAAATTGAATTTATTTTTTTAATGAAGTGACACAATAACATTAATTGATTTGAAGCGAGTGGTAAAATAATTGTATAAAAATTGTTGGTGTATCATTTTCCATCAAACATTATGAAAGTGAGCCGTCCAGGAATGTTTTGCTTTGTGTAATCTACTATTTGTTGATATCTCTATATTTAAAATGTGGAGAACACGTTTAGGGCCTTTGTTTTCTAGGTTTACCTAGTAAAATGATAAATTTCCAACAATTTGTAACTACTCTTACGATAAAATAGAGAGTAATTTTGTAAAAGCGAGATTTATTTTTAATAAGCCTCTAAAATAATTATAAGATAATTGTAGGCATGTCATTGCTAGAGAGTAACCTATAAAAAATAATCAATATAAATGGATAAAATTGAAAGCAGCTGCTGCTCTATCTCTCCCTGTGAAAACATCAATTGATTGATGCTCATGTTAATTATTTACCATTGCTGATTGCAATCTCAATAGAAAAGAACAGCTGAGATGAGATCAATGATTGTGCCTTTCAAAGGTGCTATCTATTTTATCCGGAATTAAAGAAAGGCAGCTCTAGAGTGTAACATACCAGTGGACATGCATGGTTAAGTTGTTTAATATATAGTTATCTTTCATATATCATTTTCAATTTTCAATTTCTTATTTGAATTTGAAGATGTTAAATAGAGAAAAACAGACATATGAAGTTTGGTCTTCTTTTAGTAATTATTATATATAGATATATATCTATCGAAAACATGTATACAATTTGAAAAAAAATATATATACCAAATTTGATACATTTAGGCCCCATTTGGATACTATAACAAATATCGCTTTTTTTTTTTTTTCGTGAGGGACAGTAGTCGCAAAAAGTGCAGGTTCAGTCGAAAAAAAAATTTTTCCACCAATTTGTGCATGTGGTAGGACACTCATGGCATATAACTTGTGAAAAAAATAATTTACCCACCAAGGGAAAAGACAGCTTTTTGCCACGACGTTGATGGCAGATAAAACGTCTTAATTTCGTGGCAATTAAGGTCACGAACCCGACGTTATGGTGAGAAATAATACCTTTATCTAGGGAAAAGTTAGTGGCAAAATTTCTCTATCCATTAATCTATTCGTGGCAAAGGTCGTGTCTTAATGTCTTTACTCACCAATTAAGTCACAATATGTTTTTTTTATAATGATTCATTCTGGTGGAAATTAGTCTTTTCGAGATAGACATTAGTCGGAAAAGATAATTTCTTGCGACCTTATATGATTGGAAATAATTTCTTGCGAGATAAAACACATGTTGCAGTAATGTGTTCTCCAGACAATCATATTCTAGAATATGTCAATGCCTCTTGCTCCACAAAGCATGGTGTCCTAAATGTTACCTGAAAATATTATGAGAACTATGTCAAACTCAAAAGACCTAATTAGTGGAGGAAGTGACATGGGCTGCGAAGCTTATATAGAAATTGTTGTAACATGTTGTACATATGTTTAATTAATTAAGTCTACTAATCATATACGGATTTATGGGGACAAAAAAATAACCTAGGTGATTCATGGAAAATGCCAAATGTCAAGAGTTGAATTTGCATGGAATTAATATATATATATATATATATATATATCTACCAACTTTTATGCTATAGCAAGTACTGCAGTGGCATATTCTAAGAAAAAGTCTACTATAGCATATACCATACTATAGCAAAATACCGCTATAGACATCCCAAAAAAAATCAGCTAGCTTTATATTCAAGTAACATTTGCATCAAATCCTAGCATGATATATACTAAGACGATGCAATTATAGATAGAGAACTATTAGAGTATAAACTGTGTAATTCAACAGCAACCAATACTATAGCATTATATATTGCTAATTACTGTGACAAATTATAGGACAACTAGTTTGCAGTAGTTTTCTAGGGTTAGATCTACTTGATCTACATGATCCTGCCGTTCACATTATATTTCTTGTCATTTAGTTATGGTTCTCATGGTCGACCAGTCATGAAACATGGACCAAATTATTCTAGCAAATCATCATGCATGCTATATATAATATTAACAGTACTACTGAGCAAGCAACATGAGTTGTATTCTGATTTTTGCATATCCAACTTATTAGAAGTGGGTCTAAACTACTTGTGAACTATAGTGTTATATAAGGTTATCAAACACTAACCAAACTGAAAAAGCATATTAACACCTTCAGATATGTGCAAACCAATGATGTAGTATGATATTTCATCCACTGTGTATTTGCATAAATAACTTGAAAAACAGTAGCGGCAAGTTTTATGCTTACTGCTATCCAAGGAATACAGTGCGAGATAATGCCTATTAGCTGAAAGGCTCTTCATCTCCACCAACTACTGTTCTACATTCCATGAAATTTGGCTGATTATGGATTTGCTGAAACCTACATAGTTTGAAAAATGTTGATATTAGCCTACTTGGTCTGGTTTAATATATACACAATCTACAAACTATTAATTAAAACTGAAAAAGTATAGACAAATTATCCTTTCATGATAACCATAGCTCTCCCTGAAAAGCTAGTCAATCAAAAGTGATACTTATAATAGAACAACTCAAACTCGCTACCAAAAAAACAAGCATGGACCCATCTTAATTTTCCTGCACTGGTTTATACATACCCAACCTAACACGTCCTCCTATGCAATTAGAAAAATATTTCAAGCATGTACAATTGTCGATGGCCATTGGATTTTTACATATTTGTGAAGGAGTAAAAACAAATAAAGCTGAAGGCCCAGCCACCTTCCACTTCAAGAGAAAAGACAAAAGATGTGTGGGGGCAAGATGGGAGGAGGGATCGGGGGGGACAAGGTGCCATGGGGTCATGGGGTGTCAAAGGGGACAGGGCACCAGGAGGTAACGTGGGTGCAAGGACTGGCAGAGGGGACGCAGTCAAACATGCAAAACGAGCTTGACCGCAGCATGCGGGAAAATGGATTCAGATAAATAGAGGATGGGGGCTTCTCCGTCTTTAGTTCTTCTTCCTCTTTGACCTCTCCTCTAACCAGAGAACATAGAGTTCCTTCTAGCGAATGTCTCTCATTCAGTAAATTTATACATAGCATCATTATTGTACAATGAGATATGAGAGACCATGAGAGACTGTAAACAAGAATATTATAGTGGATTTCTCCTCTCCAAATGCCCGTGGATGTAGACATTAAGCCGAACCAAGTAAATCCATGTGTTCATCTCTTTTATTTCTCTGCATTTATGTTTTCCATTCACAGTTATGGACGCACGCACCACCGCCATATAGATGCACCGTAATACTACCGCGGGCTCCAAACAACACCGAACGAGGCCCAAGTCGCCCAGTGGGCTGGGAATGACTCTTTCTCCCCTTCCAGCCTGTTGAACGATTTTTACCTCATTAGCAATATCCACAAAACAATCCACAAAAAAACTCCACATAAAAAGTCCACAAAAAATCCAGCAAGCGAGGCATCTCGCTAAGTCTCTCTATAAGACTCACTACCTCCCTCCAACTCAAACACCAGATCATTCATGACTTTCTCATACTCAGAAAAAATCTTCCTCAAAGCTTCAATATCACTCATCATCTGGTCTAGTTTGCACTTGTACATTTCCGCATCACTCTTGTTCCGTTCATTCTCCTCCGCTAGACGAATAAACACTCTGTTCTTCTTCATTGAAGGAGAGGGGTCGAGAATGACCATGTGCCCCATCCCTACTGTGTACCCAAATCTAAACCCCAACACGTCTTTGAAAATACTTTCAGCCACTTCATCAAGTTCCTCTTCAGGATCTTTTTCATTCAACCTCTCAACAATTAGATTCTAAAAAAAAATATGAAGGAAAATCAGTTATGCTGTTAAATTTAATGCAATATATATAGTCTAACTTAAATTAAATTAAACACAATTTTACGTAATTGTTTAGTTGTGGCATTGATGAATTTTCCCTTTTGTGCTGACTAGTGTGTTTCTTTATAGAAAGCAACCATATTTGGTGTCATCTCCCGATGCCACACATAATTAACAATTAAGTTAAAATTCAACACAGTTTTAGTACTTATATTATACATCATAAAAGTCGCAAACCTTCTCCTCCAAAATCCTTACAAAGGATTTCCTCCCACCGGTATGTTTCACCTTTAGTTTTTGTCTATTCGTAGTGTTTCTTTGCGACTTCTCCTACATTTCTTTTCAAGAAATCAAGTCCCATTTACAAATTTAGGGTTGCTCGAATTTGAAAAGGAAGCAAAAAAAAAATATACATATATATAGATATATATATATATATATATCACACCTAACACAAACACAAAAAAAGGGGGGTATTTCACTCCATACTTATCTAAAATTTAATTACAATATACCTTGAATGTTCCACTTGCCCACCTTTCACAAAGCAACTGCCAAACAGGCTTTTTCACCATGGACGTCCCACCACATAGGGCCTCTTCATGCGATGCATATTTTTAGTAGACTTTGTTTAGTGCATAGTGATATGCATTATACTTATCGGACAAATGCGTTACAACCATCTCACGATAGTTGTCTTTTGTCCAATCCAATATGAAATCTACCTACAATTTAAAAAATGCTTGTTGTTATGTATTGTCATCAAACGCACATTAAGCCAAATGAGTAAACAACTAACTTTTTTATTTGGTTAGTATAAAATAAAGTCCTACCCTAACACGGTCAATGAGCTCTTGCTTCTCCTCTTTAGGTACATAACTCCAACTTGCATGCCTCATGTCAGCATATACTTTAACGATCCATGTCACTCGACCAGTGAATATAGAGGCATTCTCGCATGATGGACCTCGATGACCATCTTTTATAACCAAAGGTATCTTACCCACCTTCTAGAGGCATTCAAATAGTGTGCCCCACACAGGCCATCAACCCCATTTCTTCATAGGTGGATCTATATCTCAAACATCAATTACATTAAACCCAAGAATTAAATACCATCCATGAACCATAAAAAATGATCCAATTTTTGTTCTATATGAATTGATCACAAAAGAGATAGCTAATTGTGTTCTAAATGGATGATGACATACCAATATTAATATTCCCCACTCCACCCTATGCTACATCCATGGACTCTTGTACGTCCGCACCTCTTACCTCTTGAGTCGATTCATTTGAGTCCGGCTCGTCTAGTAGAATAATTCTCAGAGGCACTGTTTCTGCATCTGGGTTGCTACATATGATAGGTCTTGAGTGTCGGGAACGCCCCTCCTTCCTCTCTTTACAGATTTCCATATCCTTGCCTTTGCTGGAATTCAAACCCAAAATTTAACATGCAACCAACAAAACATGTAAAATCGTAAATATATACTATTTCATGTACTAAACCCAACTAAAAGATCATTCATCCTCTGTATAATGAGTATATGGTTATAAATAACTACTAGAGAGCATACTAAACCCAGCTAAATAGATCAAACCAATATGAATAAAATATACTTCTGCTTTTTTGCCTTGTTGTCTTTCTTCCTCTGTTTTTTGGTGAACATGGAACAAAGGGAACTATGCCACCATATAAGTTTTTTGCTTTTTGTAAGAGAGTCTAGTATGCTATATATATCACTTGGACGTTACTAAAGACCAGTTAAAGTAATCTGCAGCTTGGAATATGCTTATTAACGAGTGATACTAACTGTGAACTAAAAATGGATATTAGCTTGATAATATTAACTGATATATCGAGTCTACTGACTAACCACAATACTGAATTTAATTTAAAGCCAGCAATGAAAGAAGTAAAAAACTGGTAAATAAATATGACTTAACTAGTATTGAAGTATTTGAGATTATGAAGCTTGGTATTACAAACTTTTCTATCAAGTAGTGATGTATGTGTAAGTGTAGTGGAGAGTGAGTTGACCATTTAGTGATTCATCTTCCGGTTGTATGAAAATTATCATCTTTCAGTATTGGATGGTTCCAATGAAGGTAGTAAAAGTATAATATAGTTGGAAAGGATCCTTTCGACGATATCATGATAGTATAATTAGAATGCTTCTTCTCTTCGCCTAATTTGGCCTAGTTTGAAGACGAGGAGCAATTAGCAAATCTATTTCTATGGCCTTGTTTAATGCTCAGTGATTTTAAATTTTCAAATCTGCCTAATCTTTTCCCTCTATGAACTTAGCATACTTGTGGTTTTTCTGTCCATTTAGTATATATAATAGGTTTTAACTTAACTACTAGCTTGTTATAAAGTGTATTACTGTTAAGTGTATGAAATCTTCAAACCGAAAACTTGAATAATTTTGGTTTTGTTTAACAATCATTGGGTATCTTACCTTTATGTATCAAATAGCTTTAGAAACACTTTACAACCTCTACTGAAATCGCATAATATAGGGAAACATCTAGGAAAACAACCAATAACCTCTACTAGCTTTTACAGTATGTATTTGATACCTAATAAGCTATTTTGCAAATGCCAAATAATAGCTTTTATGTGTTGTATACATTCTTTGACATGCAAAATAGAAAACTGAAATAAGTAAAAATCAGTTGGCAGACTTCAAAATAACTTCCAATATTCTAAATAATCACAACCTCAGATAACAAAAAATAGTTGAAAATGAAATGTATGTAGTTAGACTCTGTAAAACACAGCAAAAAACTGTGTCCAAAATTAAAAACCATGAAGACAGAGGAGAAGGAATGTTGTGAAAGCAAAAAACAATCTTGTACCTGGTTTTGGGTTTGGGTTATGCGGTAGAGGTGAAGGAGAGAAGCAGAAGACCAACTAGTTTATTGTGAGAAGATGCTTTTCAAGAAGCTTACGTGGAAGAAGAGAAGCAACTCTAGTATAGGAAAGATTACACAACCACTGGAACCTCTTTGCCTCGCTGGACCAAGAACAGAAGCACCTTGGTTGATGTCTGGACTTCACAGTGGCATATTTGAACTCCTTCAAAATCCAGCAAAGTACAAATAAAAACTGTGTATACACTCAATTGAGCGCCAGGTATCCATAGGAACAGCTAAAAGGGCTTGTTTGTTTTCAGAGATGAAATGAGATTAAAGTTAAAAATTGAATAAAATATTGCTAGAATATATTTTTTAATATTATTTTTGTTTTGGCATTTGAAAAAGTTGAATTGTTTATTTTATTTTGTATTGAAAGTTGAGAAAGTTGTAATGATTAGATGAGATAAAATAAGATGAGATAAGATGTTTTCTGAAAGCAAACGAGGCCAAAAAGCCATCTGTTGTATAGAGGTGGATTTGACCCCTGGCGCCATTTCCCATCAAAAAGGAAATGACTATCCCACCCTTTAGTCTCATCTCCTGCCCCTGTTTATGTACTTTGAAAACGCTTGTGATCCATGCATGAATTAGGCTGCTTTTGGATGTTGAGTTAAACTCAGCTGAGTTGAGTTCTTTATGAATAGTACTGAGTTGAATAGTGGAGGAAGTTATGTATGGCCCATCTAAATTGAGTTTAAAGTGTGTTTGGATGTTACGATGAGTTTAATACTTTTTATGAGAAATTGAACAAGGTTGTGAGTCCCACGTATAAAGATGTTTTAAGTTGAAAAAGGTTGTGGGTCTTACGTGTAAGAAGGTTTTGGTTTAGGATGAGTTTAGTAATTTGAAAGTTGAGTGTTTAGATGTTAAACTTAGCTTAAAATTCGACTGAACTCAGCTGAGTTTGGGAACCAAACGCAGCCTTAATGGGCTTATACGTAGCTCTCATTTTAGCAAAGTAAAGTATAGCTCTCATTTTAGCAAAGTAAAGCACTGTTATATATTAACATATAAAATTGTAATTTTCAGCTTCCACATTCTGAAATCGCGTATATCATTTTTTTTTCTTAGATTCAAATTTGTACAACACATTTGTCTGAAAATACCATCAACAAATAAAATGGTTATGTGCATGAATATTAAATTTATTTCATTTTAAAATACTCAAAAGATTTGTGTGCTTATGGGGTTTTGTTTAATTAGTTCTCATCCAACCAGCAAAACATCATATTTAATATCTTTTCTTGTCATATTAACTTATGTTAAAAATTAACCCCGCCTAATAAATGCAACGTTGCTTCCGTTTCTGCCAATGTGAGTGGAAAGCATTTCCTGATTTGCTGGATATGGCCCAATTTTCATGTTCAAGTATTGCATTTTCCGAATGGACATTACTCCCACATGAGTATGTAGTCACAACCTATGTTGTCCATTTGGAGTGCAATCCATCAAATAGTTCATGATCCATATGCAATTTGAATAATATTCAGTTACACATTTACACATCCTCCCCATTTGTCTACCATATACCTCCATTTCAAAAATAATACAAACAAACATTCAATCTACACCCCTTAGCTAGCTACTCAAAGAAGATGCTCATCATCCCACTACAACAACTTTTGAGCCTCGTGACTTTGATGTAGCTTAGTGGGCTTTGTACAATGTTAGCTTTAAAGTAACCACTGAAATCTGCACACAATTTCAAATGAGTAACCCTTTACTAGCTAACAACCTATTATGATTCCTAAGTATAAAATGACAAGCAAAATTTACTTCCTTAAATGTAAAACACCACTTTTGTATAGCTTGTTAAGCAATTTAAAAAGGTGCAACGACCTGGATGCAACACTCATCTAAACTCAACTATATATGCTAAATATGAGTCATTGTATATGATATCCAACCAAGCCTTATATAATCATAATAAACCAATGCCACTAGTTTCCTTCTTATATATGGCTATTGGTATACAAATCTAGAATTCGGCCTCAACTGACTTCCACTTAAGATAATCACATAGATGGGGTACATGCAATACACTTTAAAAGTCAATGCACTTAGCTACCACTATTTTCCAACAACATTTCATCCATAGTTCTCAATTTAATAACATCTATTGAACCTATGAGTAAACCAGTGGCCTCATAAAAATAGGTGTTTAACCTTATAGCTTGGCATATAGTCCCTATACAACACAAAATCTATTGACTAAGACTTTTCCCCATCGTCCCCCCCCCCCAACCAGTCTCCTTGCCCATGCTTTATGTAATATCTACCTCCAAGGATGAACCTACAAAGTCCAAACAATTGAAGTCAATGTGCTTTTAGGAAATAATACCCGATGCATTGTCATGCCATTGTTACAACTTGGTTCTTACAATTACATCTCACCCACCTTCATCGACATCGACAATTGAAGTCTTGTGTTGTCTGCGATAACCACGTACACAATGCAATATATTAGAATAGGTTATCAATACATTTCGTAGCTGATTTCAACAACTTATTCTTATCATGGGTTGTGAAATGGAAACCATTAAAATAATTCATGAAACCACAATGGGTGCTCAGGGATTAGTTTGTGTAAAAATGACGGCAATGAATGGATAAGCTACCCCAACTTGTCATCTAGCATATGGCGTATGTTATCAAAGGCTCTATATTCAATTAAACTATATATCATGCAAAATATTACTACAAAATGAAATTCATTGTCAATTAACATCCACAATACAAACCTGAATTACTGTTACCATCATCTATCTCCTCATTCATATGATGCTTGGACTCGCTGCCAAAGTTATCATCAACACTTATGTCCTCCATTCCCAATTCATCATCAAGTGGGTCATCATTAATAAAGACATCATCGTTTGATGGTTGGGACAAGTATTGACACGATATGATTGGATCAATGGGCAAATGCTCTTCATCGAGTCAATTCAATGGATCGGGCATGGCTAATTCACTCTCGAGAATAAGGAATAGTTGTTCACATTATTATGACCATCATCTTCTGAGTCACCCCTGATGATTCGTCATCATCAAGCTCCTCCTCAACAGTAGTCATTGCGCGAATGTTGTAAACATTCCTATTTGTAATTTTATGGACGACCTACCAACTTCCCCCGAATATCGAATCAGTGAGATAAAAGACTTGAGTTGCTTGGCACACAAGGGCGAAAGACTCATCTTTACACCATTGCCTAGCAGTATTCACTAACGTTAAGTGGTCCCTGACACGTATCCCCCTTCTCGGGTTGCCAATGTCATACCAAGCGCATTGAAAGAGATATACCTTACGCCAATCCGTGTAGCATAATTCTATAATATCATGTAACACACCGTAGAAGTCAATAGGGGATCCCTGATGCTTGCCATGAACCACTACTCCACTGTTTTGAGTGTGACAATATCTTTCACGCTCTTTCGTATGAAAGTGAACACCATTCATTATGCATCTAGCATAAGATGCGACCCACAAATCTAGACCATATGCTAATGCATATATCTCATCGGTTACCGCAGTTAGCCTAACTGAACACAACTCTTGAATTTACCACAGAGAAGGACAGGAAAAAAAGAAAAGGAGTTACTTTATCAATAATTTGAGAAGAATGTAACTACGTGTACGGAAGGTTTCATATCTTACACGTGATCTGAACCACGATGGGAATTGACCCTGGTGCCTACGGTCGATGTTATGAGGGTCCTCTTCTTTCATCTTGCTCCCTGTTAATATATGTGAGCAAATGTTACTAGGAGACTAATAACATTATATAACCATCATAAAGTATCGAAATCAAGAATGATGGACTTAATGCATTGCTCAACCTCCGTGCAATTATTAAGTACATACCATAAGGCCTTCACCATTAGTGTGTCGGCTAATTTGTGCGAGCTTGATGTCCCCAATGGTCTAAGCTTTTGTGAGAAAACAAAAAAACTTGGCTCATTTCCCTACTTAGTCGAACCAATACAAACATCACTGTTGCGTTTCTCTCGATTATATCTAGTTTCCATATCATGAAGGGTACATAGAGCAAAATGTAAGGCATTCAAGATTCACATATGCTTCAGCAATTGAGCCTTTTGGACGGGCTCTATTTTGGACATACCACTTGAACTTCCCTAGATACCTTTCAAAAGGGTACATCCATCTATATTGCATAGGTCCTGCCAGTAGGGCCTCATCAGGCAAGTGAACAGTAAAGTGCACCATGATATCAAAAAAAGCGGGAGGGAATATCATTTCTAGTTTGCAGCGAATGATGGAAATATTAGTTTGAAGATAATGCAGCACTGATAAGTTCAAAGTTCAGGAACATAATTCTTTAAAAAAAAACTTAATTCTATTAAGCTTAACTCACATTGGCCCGTAAGAACCCACCAATCACAACCGACAGCAATGCTTGCATAAAGACATGACATTCATGGCTCTTCATTCCACTTATCTGTGTGCCACTAGCATTGACACACCGGGCAATGTTCGATGCAAATCCATCAGAAAATTTCACTTTTGACAACTATGCACAAAAAGCCTTTCGTTCATTTAAATTTAACATGTAGCAACCAAGACTCATAGTAATACGATCGCCACCATGTTGTAAATGCAATTCTTTCCTTATGCCAAGGTTTGCTCAATCCCTATGCACATTGGCGGAGTCCTTAGTATTTCCTTCAACATTCAGGAATGTTCCCAGCATGTTATCGCATATGTTTCTCTCAATATGCATGACGTCCAGCTTATGTCTCAAACCCAAGTCTAACTAGTAGGGAAGCTAAAAAAAAAAGAGATATTTTTTGTCCAAGTTAGTTGATTGGGCATTCGTTTCCTCTTAAAAGAAGATTTACCAAAATGAACATTTGACACCGCATGTAATTGTTCTAACAAATCCTCTCCCTCGACCTTTGATGGAAGGAGTCGATGCTCTTCATACCCATTAAAAGCATTTTTTTCCGTCTCCAACTGTGATCTGGTGCCAACCATCATCGATGACCCATATAGCAATGTTTGCGCCCATATATCAACCATTGTGAATTTGTGTCAGTTGTACATAAAGGGCACACCATCTTGCCCTTTTTGCTCCACCCGAAAAGATTGGTGTATGCGGGAAAGTCATTGATAGTCCAAAGTAGCATTGCATGCAACCTAAACATTTGCCTATTGTACGCATCATAGGTACGGATACCCCATTCCCATAACTCCTTCAACTCATCGACAAGAGGACGCAAGAACACATCAATATAATTCCCTGGTGACTTAGGGCCATGGATTAGCAACGACAACATGGTGTATGGATCTTTCATGCATGACCAGGGGGCAAGTTGTAAGGCACAGTTAGTACCGGCCAAATGTTGTACGGTCTACTCATGTTATCGAATGGGTTAAACCCATCACTCACCAAACCAAGCCTAACATTGCGAGGATCTTGGGAAAACCTCTCACGTTTATTATCAAAGGCTTTTCATACCCTAGAATCTACTGGATGTCACATGCATGTTGGATCATCAACACGGCTTCTACATGCCATCTCATGGCTTGGGTTGTCTTCTTTGACATAAATAGCCTCTGCAAGTGCGACTTTAGGAGGAAATATTGAAGAACTTTTTGTGGTATCCTTTGTTGCTTACTTGTGCTTACGGTCCACCTAGATGCTTTACATTTAAGGCATTCATTGTACGATGCATTTTCCTTCCAAAACAAGAATCATATGGACACACATGTATCTTTTTGTAACTAAAGCCCAAGCCACACTCCAAGTGACGAGCATCATTATATGAGTTAGGGAATAGAGCATCGGGAAATGCAGCTTGCAAAAGCTTTATGACCATGTCAAAGGACTTCACGCTCCAACCACCTATGCTCTTGATGTGAAGCAGCTTGATGATGAATGATAGCTTTGAGAACTTAGCACATGAAGGATAAAGTGGATGTCGTGCGTCGACCACCAACTCCTCGAAATTAAAGTTTGTTAGAGTATTAGAGGTGGAAGGTTGATCGTTTGCGTTTGCATTTCCTTCATTTCTACCTGAATTATCCATAAAAGACCCACGACGAATGTCATCTAACATCTCGTCGACATCATCAATGTAGTTATTGTAAGCCGATGCATCATCTTCTTCTTCGTCATAAAATGTAGCATCTAGGAAATGATCATCTTCTCCATGGAATATCCATTCCGTATAAGTTGGATCAATCCTTCTAAAGAAAAAATGATATTTGACTATACGAATAGAGTGGAAAGCTCTATTCCAGTATCTCCAACATGGACACCTAATCTAATTAGATCTAGGTGTGTGGGCTTGCGCCATAGCCAGGAATTTTCTAACACCTTCACCATACTCATTGGAATGCAATCTATCTTCAATATGCATCCAAGCCTTATCCATGTTATGCAGCTAACCAGCTAGTAGAAAAGAGTTTGTTAGGATATTTGAAATTGGTTGTGCAATGACTAGGCAAGAGATCAAAAATCATAAATATTAGTCTTCTGTCTCTTCTGTCATCTGGAGACGAGCTTTGACTCTCAAAAAGACTGAACTAAATATATTAGTTTCATTAGCAATATCATCCTATAGTTTTCAGTATAAGGGCATAATCAATGAACTGAATATTAACTAAGGATTTCTTATAGTGGAGTTATTTACTGGGATATCTGAAAAAATTTGCAGATAATGCAAATTACGAAATAGTCAAGTCTGAAATATGTTTAATTTGCATTGTTGTTTGTGGGTAGATAAAGGTGAAAAACTATGTTTAATTGGTATGTTTTAGACTCGATGTCGAACTTATGTTATAAATTGTGAGTAACCAACTACCGATTAGCTGTACAAGTTCTCTGTAGACTAGTTAAAACTATGTAGGGTGATAATAAAGGGAAATCCATATACAAGTGACTATTGTAGTTTGGATTCAATAGAGAACTTATAAACTGGGATAGACATTATACTTATTTGATACCTATTTTCTAATTGTTAGAATTACTATCAAGGAGATTACCTTTAGTAATCTACTAGGATGCATATGGAATAGTTGTACTGTGTTCCGTACATTCTTATCATGATTTCATTTTCAAGAGTATGACCAAGAAGCAAAGAAACACTTAATTATACTGGCCAGAATTAAGTGTTTCATCTACCTTTAGATATCTTAGTGCCTGTACAGTCATTAAAGGCCCCATTTGATCATGACTATTATGAAGTAATTAAAACTAAATGTAGTATAGTATTAATAAATATTCTAGAAGCAATGTTATAAACTCCTAATAATAAACAATGAAGCATTAATTATCATAAATTTCTTAATGGTGATGAAGGTCATAGTGCATGGTTTGCGAGCACTTGGTGGTGGCTAGTTAGTAGAAGAAAGGCCGCGCCAGGGGAGTGTAGAGAGAAACTTGTGATCTATAATATTCCTTAAACGTAAATACTTGTTTGCACATATTCTATACAATCTTATTAAATAAACATGTGTTATATATATTGTTATAAAGACTTAAATTTTTAGTTTGTTCCTACTGAAGTACCATATATATGATCATAAGATTATCAGGTGTTCTTTCGATTGATCAAATGATGCCAATCATGTCAAGAACTTTCCAAAATGTGGGTATAGTACTTACATGATAAGCACATGCAGAGAAATGATCCGAAGAAATTATGACTTGTTTCTCACGTTTCAATTATTATTGTTAATAAAGATATATAGTTTTGAATAGAGATATGAGATCCTCTCTAATTTTTGAGCAAGTTGATGGGTTTCATTTTAAATACAAATAAACACATCATATGGTATCGTCCTTTAATATTGTGCCTATAGGATCTTCTGATAAACTCCTAATAAATATTTAATGTTGTAAATACAAGAAATCAGGACTTTTTCAGCGCTCAAAATCGCTGCAAAAACTCCCCAAAAATCGACACAAAAAATTGATAAATACATGTATTCCTTTATACTCTCTCATTGCAACATCCAAAAGAAAAAAAGTACTTACAAATTAATTATAACAATTCTCCGTTAATTTTATTTGTCTATATATGATTGTGAATTACATGATCTTTTTATGCAAATTGAGTGTCCATGTTGAGTAGAGGTGCTAGTTGGATGAGAAAACTGTATGGCCCACGTAAGTCATATATAGGAATTTCTTAATTTTAGTTTTTCCCCTCACCATGCTCTTAGCTTGCGAGTAGGGGTTTTCTCTCCTATCTTTGTCTAGGTGTTTTAGCAAACTCTGTTTTGCTATTCTCGTTTTGCTATGGAGGATGCTTTGGAGCGAATGTATGGAAATCTGTCGTTGACGGAGACAGAGCAAGAAGTTATTCATGTTGAGGCTGAGGTACTACAAGATAGCATTGTTAAAGGAGAAAAATGTTTGATAGTTCAGTTGCTGACCAACCAGCACTATAACAGGGAGGCTTTTAAACAAACTTTGAAGAAAATTTGGCAACCGGTGAAATTTGTGAAGCTCCAAGACTTGGATTCGAAATTTACTATTGCTGAATTTGAAGATGTTCGAGATAAAGCGATGGTCATTCCTGAAGGTCCATGGTCGTTCGATAAACAATTGGTGTTGGTTAAAAATTTTGATGGCTCTTAGGAAGTTCATCAGATACAGTTGACAAAGGCCTCTTTCTGGGTAAGGATTCACGATTTACCATTGATGGCTCAAATTGAGTATATTGGTAAACTAGTTGGTAGTGCTATTGGATGAGTTGAGAAAGTTGATTTTCTTAAAGGGGAGATGGCATGGGGGGAATTGATGAGAGTTCGTGTTTACATGGATATCACCAAACCTTTGTTGAGGGGGAAGAAGCTGCGTATTGGATCCAGTGTACCATACTGAGTTCGATTCTCATATGAGAGACTGCCAGATTTTTGCTATGGATGTGGCACACTAGGGCATGGTCTTTGGGAATGTGTTTTTTCTCTGAAAGCTACTGAGCTGGATGAGAATTTCCCATATGGTCAGTAGCTGCGTGGTGAGGGTCAGGGACGAAATTTTGGGGATAGCAAGAGTAGCTCTACCGAGAAGACTCGTCGAAAATAGTCACCGGCGAGGGATGTACAAAAACCAACTGGTGGTACGTCGATTACAACAGAACATCAGGAGAATATTCAGGCTAAGTCACACAAAGCAAAAACCATTACACCAAACGTGCCTAGTGGAGGGCATCCAAGGAGTGGATGTGAGCATGGACATAATGCAGGGAACGTTATACTAGATGTGCCTAGTGGAGGGGATCTAGGGAACGGATGTCAGCATGGACGTAATGCAGGAATGGAAGATTTGTTGTGGGAATCACAAGGTTTACGGTTAGAGAATGAATCTCTCAACTTTGTTGGTGATGAGGAGATGGGCAACCGTAATAAGGTGATGGACCGAATGAATATGGGCTTGGTGGGCCAACATAGTAGTGAGGAGGATATGGACCAAATGAAGGTGGGTTTGGTAGAAAGGCCACTTACAGAAGCATGGCCTGTTGTTGGCCCATATAAATGTAAAAGGAAATTGACGAAAGACCGATCCATTTCGTCTAATAGAAAGGAGAGTGTTGGTACAGAGAGGAGGAGATTGGCGAATTTGGAGGTTGAAGAAGAGACATTGCCTAGTAAGAAACAAAAGAGAAGTTTAGTTGAGGGTAGCTATGACGAGGGTCTTGTTGAGGCGTAATTCAATTTATCGGCAGAGGCTGTTTCCCAACCCTACTGACAACCATGAAAATCCTATCTTGGAATTCCCGTGGGCTTAGGAACCCACAAGGAATTAGATCCCTTCAAGATTTTATCAAGAAGGAAGATCCTGACCTAGTGTTCCTACAGGAGACGAAGTTAAAGACGAGCCATGGAGAAATGTAAGTTTAGTATAGGTTTTGTTAATTGTCTTTCGGTTGATAGTGTTGGGTGAAGTGGCGGTTTAGCTTTACTTTTGAAAAAGGATATAAATCTCTCCATTGAGTCTTTCTCTAGGTTTCATATTGATGCAGTAATTAGAGAGAGTTGTTCAAATGAATGGTTTTTTTACGAGAATTTATGGGAACCTTGATACAGCTAGTACAACTCAGACTTGGAATTTAATTAGGTCTTTGAATTGGGGGGAAGGCTACCCTTGGTTGTTATGTGGGGATTTTAATGAGATAATGGACCTATCAGAAAATAAAGGTGGTAAACCAAGACTTGAAACACAAATGGTGGATTTTAGAGCAGTGCTACAAGAATGCTCATTGTGATATATGGGTTTTTTGTTTCCCTTTAAAGAGTCGAGGTCATATGTCAAAGAGTGACCTCTATCCAATTTTATTAAAAAAGACCCTCACTTGTAGTGGAGGAATACTGTGCAATTCCAAGATAACATACAAAAACTTCCCCAAAAAAACAATGCCCAGTTGACCAAAATTCTGAAAAAACAACCAAACCCAACAAAAGACCCACCAAAACCAGAAAACTCTCAACATTTAATATAAGGGATGCCAAATTTATCCAAGCAAATCAGACCCCAAAAAGGGCCTTGAATGAAATTAACATAACAGAAATTTGAATTAACACCTTGAGTTCCCTGCTTAGCCAAAAAGTTTGCCACCGTTTTAGCTTCTCTAAATATATGCCGAAAATGAACATTTAACTCACAAGCAATAACTTTAATTTCCTCCCAGAAATCCCTAAGAAACCAATATTTGCACACTTCCGATGCCAACCAACCCACTAAGATCAATGAGTCCGTCTCTACTAATACATCCCACAACCCCAATTCCTTGCACAACCAAAGTCCATCAAGAAGAGCTCTACATTCAACGATGTTGTTAGTAGCATGACCATATGAATGCATAAATCCCGCCATTACTCCACCCTAATGATTCCGAATAATACCACCCCCACCGGCTTCTCCCGGGTTACTGCAAAATCCACCATCTAATTCAATTTTACTCGCCCTCACTACAGAGGCTGCCACGCAATTAGTTTCACTCGTCTTACAGTAATAGGAACAACCAGACAAGCTAACAATTCCATAATCGCCCAATCAAGAACTCCCATCCCCCGAAAACCTTTGATTTTACTTAAAAGATCTCTAATTAAAATTTTAACAGAACGAAGAACATCATCCTGCTTAAATTTAATATCTTCCATTCTGGCCGTGCATTGCGTTCTCCATAACGCCCAAGAAATCATAATAGGGAAAACCCCTCGAAGCCACCCAACTTATGCTGACATTGAAGCTCTTTGCCACCAAAAACACATCATCCCCTCCCAATTTTGAATCTGTGACATTCTTATACGACATGCATCCACAAAATATTGCCAAACTTTTTGAGCTCCTTTGCCCCCACACAAAATATGATGAAAAGATTCCAGTTGTGGTTTGAACACAACACCCACACTTCGAAACAAGAGGAATGCCTAAGTGCCAAATAATGTCATCAACTGGGATTGCCCTCCTCTTAGCTCGCCAAACAAAGGATGATAGTTTCTTTGGAAGCCAATTCTTCCATAGCCATTTCTTCCAAGGGCATAATTCCCCATGTTGCCAAATTAAATCCCAAGCGGACTTGGTGGTTAACTCACCATCAATCGATGGCTGCCATACACACCTATCCACTCCCTGCCATAACCAAATTCTAGAGTCCCGAATTCTGCTGCACATGTCTTCTGGAACTAACGCCCTCAACATATGTAAATTCGGCCCTGTCTCTGTGAAAATGTCCGCCACCTGCAAATCCATATTACCAACCACAGGAATAAATGCAATCAACGGCCCCTCCCCTAACCAATTATCTAGCCAAAACTTAGCTAGGCTGTCCAAAATAATCCACCTCGAATTCTCTAGGACCTTCGACATTCGCTCCATGAGACCCTTCCGAAATCAAGACCCTTTTCTGAGTTGCATTGCAGAATATAGATGAGAGTTTCCCAAATATTTGGTTGAAAAATTCGACCACATCAACTTCTCTTTAATTAATTTCCATGCAAATTTAATAAGAAATGATTCTTGAACCTTATGAAGATCCCGAATACCCAGCCCACCTTCTTCAATCGGCAAACAAATCTTCGTCCATGATACCCACTTCCTTTTTTTAATCTCCATCAAAGATCCCTAGAGAAAATTCAACAAAAATTCTTAATCTCCAATAACACTCCTTTTGGCAAATTCAAGACACAGAGCATATGAATAGGCATATTGTTCAAAACATTTTTGATTAGCACAATATTACCTCCAAAAGAAAGAAGTTTACTTTTCCACCTAGCCAACTTGTTTTGTATTTTTGCCAAGAAAGCGTCAAACATTCGAATTGTCATACGGCCCACAATTAAAGGAACACTCAAATATGTGCACATCTAACAACTACCTTCCTCAAAACCCGTCATCAACTTTAATCTATTTTTGCGGTCAGCCGAAATAGAGGATGAAAAGAACATCGAAGACTTACTTGGATTAATCATTTGACCGGACATCAATTCATACCGATGCAATACTACCATAAGGTTCCAAATAGATGTCTTTCCTCTATTAGCAAAAATCAGAATATCATTCGCATAGAACAAATGAGAAATCAAATTTCCTCTGCCAGGATGAAAAGTCTTAATACGACCCAGCTGGAACTCTTTATGAAGCATCCGAGAAAGGATCTCCTCAAATAAAATAAATAAATAAGGAGAAAGGGGGTTACCTTGCCAAAGCCCGGGCGATGCCTTGAAAAACCCTTTAGTACACCCATTAAGCATCACTGAGTAAAAAGGGGATGAAACAGCATTAAAAACAATACTTCGCCACTTATCCGAAAAACCCAATCTACGTAGGATCTCTAGTAGAAAGTTCTAGTTAACCCAATAATAAGCTTTGGCCATATCAATTTTCAGCATTACATTTCCACCTCTCACTTTCCTATTGATGCCTTGAACCAGTTTCTGAGCTAACAAAATATTTTCAAAAATACCTCTACCTGGAATAAATGCTGCCTGCTTAGGAGATATAATTTTATCCAAGATTGGAGCCAAACGACAAACCATAATCTTCGACATAATTATATAAACAACTGAGCAAAGACTAATTGGGTGAAACTAGCCAAAACCCACATGTTCATCCACCTTTGGAATGAAAACCAAGTTTGTAGCCCCAAAGAAAGTAGAAATCGGTTACCCCTCAAAACAATCTTTAGCCATCTCCAAAAGATCATCTTTAACAATATCCCAAGCCATCGTGAAAAAACTAGCCGAGAATCCATCTGGGCTCGGGCTACTATCTGCAGGAATAGACCATAGAGACTTCTTGACCTCCTCCATAGATGGGGCAGCACATAAGCAGAACATAAGGCCTCGTTCTCTACCATGGAAACCACCGGATGGATCAGCTCCATCTCATCCAAATCTCTCTCAGTAGGCAACATTAATTTTCCATGCTGGAAAATTAATATTGCCCCCTCATGTACCACATCACCCGAATCCAATGTTTCACCGTTATCAAGCTGCATCTTCTCAAACTTTTTGCTCTTTCTCTTGACTCGCATGGAAGCATGGAAGAAGCTTGTATTAGAGTCCCCATCAGCAAGTCATTTAACTCTTGATTTTTGACATGCTAGGACTTCCTCTTGATGAACCCATTTAAGATGCTCTTGTTTGCAAGTCAGCAACTCATGTTCCATCTGAGTCAAGTAGTTACTAGATAGACATAACTCCAACCTGACAATATGATCCTCCAGCTTTTTGATTTCCACATCAACTCGACCAAAAACTACCTGGTTCCGTGTTCTTAGAGCACATTTGAGTAGCTTCAGCTTCCTGCTTATTCGAGTCATAGCACACCCTTCTACATTAGAATTCCAAACCGCCTACACTAGAGGAATAAACTCCTCATGAGAGCCCCACATATGAAAAAATCTGAATGGCCAGGCAACCAACATCCCATCTCTAAATAGCTGCACCAGTATCGGTGCATGATCCGAGGAGGTTCGCAGAAAATACGAGACCAAAACATCCCCATAGCAGTTCGAGCAAGTTCACGAGAATCATATCCAACCGAGCCCAAATTCTTCCACCTCCTAACCACCTATTACACCATGACAAACGATTACCTTCACAAGGAAGATCCACTAGAGCACACTCATGAATGCATTCATTGAACTCCTTTTTCGCACGAGAAGCCTGTAAAAGACCACCCACATTTTCACTATCATTCCGAATTATATTGAAACCCCCCCCCCCCCAATGAACAAAGGAAGTCCAAAAGAATTTTGTCCCTTAAAAAAATCCCAAAGCTCCACTCTTTTGGCTAAAAAATAACTAGCATAAACAAAGGTTGCAAGTATCTGACAATTCCCATGAACAAACCATTCACTCATAGCTTGATCTGACATTGAAAGCAACTCAAACTCTAGATCATCCGCCCAAAAAAGCCAATTTTTCCACCCTCATCAGCATTATTTAAATAATACGGCAACTTCATCCATCTTGCCCATCTACTACATTTATTCAAATTCAAAAACGGTTCTAAAATAGCCACCACAGAAGGTTGACTTTTATTCAAGATACGTCGAAGTCTACTCTTTGACGAAAGAATGCTCCTAATATTCTAGGTAAGGATATGCATAAAAAATTAAAGAAATTTTTTAGAGCGAGTACGACGCTCCAATACTACAATAGATTTTTCTTTTTTTACCCCTTTCACTTTTTTCAATGGAACATGCATGTTGGGATCAGAATCAAAAGACTTTGCTGCTAACTCATTTAAATCCTCCTCAGACTCAAATCCGACTCAGTCTTGCACACAATGTCCTCATTATTCAAATCCTCCACCACAAAAAGATCCCTATCTCCTAGCCCACCTAATTCAAATTCCAATGCTTCATCCACTAAAAGCAAATAACTCCGGGGTTCTGAATGTTCAAGCGATTCCTGGCCATCACCATCCGAATCTGCCTCTGTGAGCTCAAACCAACTATCTTGTTTTCTCGAAGGTGTTCCCTTCACAATATCGAGAATTTCCACCCCCCCTGATAACTTGATCGAAGGACCATCACCAGCCCGAACCACATTAGCCTCTGCGTGCAATGTCGTTGAAGACTCTACTCTGCAATCATCCATACACGCATCAAACAACTCCCCATCCAACAAAACAATCTAGACACAATTTGGAGCCCCATTGATCCCTGTCCGGCAATCCCGTATAGACTCCAGAATAATTTCTCGTTGAGACTTCGAAGATTCCCCCACAACCTTTGTCGTAACTGGAATGACATTCTCACTCTCACGGCGACCCACCACCTTCCACGTATTTGGAAAATTATTTTTCTTCCCTTCCCCCTGAACCAAAACCATCTTCTCTTTTTTCCCTATAACTATACACTTGCGCCTAGAACACCTAGCCTCCAGGTGACCCTGCTTCCTACAAAAAGCATAGAAAGATGGGGTTGAATCTAATATAACCTCTTGAAAATGGCTTGTCGCAAGACTCAGGGGCCCAACCAAAAAGATTTCCACAAAGGTTGGGAAACGTTACTTCAACACAGATGCGCGTAGCCTCAGGATGAGTCACACACGCCGTAGCATTATCTCACTTCAAGTAATGGCTAGAGCCATTCCCAATGCTACGTAACATCGATTCTTGAAAATAATTAGGGGGTAAACCCGGCAAAGTCAGCCAGACAGGAACCCATGGAGAATCCTCATCTTCCATATATTCCAGAGTCTAATAAAAAACCCAAAAGGTACTTCCATGAACTTCAGAGTTTTCTCGTGCCATCACACTGATAAGATCCTCCTCCTTGGCCATTCGAACCAGCAATTTACGTGGGTTGCGCAACTCCCCAATCACCGGAATCGACGCAACCCCCACCAATTTTTTTATAAAAGCACGAATATGATCAAGCGAAGGCTGATGATGAAGGAACTTCAGAACCACTGAGAACCTAAAAGGCTCTGCAGATTGTTGGATCTTCGCCTTTGAAAACAGGAAAAAAAACCATCTTGACATCCTAAAACCGAGGTTCACGTAGAGGTAAAACAACCTTTGGTAAAAGCTATAGTTTTGCAGCCACCACATCCACGAAATCGATTGCACCCTGTCCCACCAAAGGCATTTGTGTATCACGTCTACCCTGTTCCGTCATCCTCCCCTGTTCCGTGAGCCCTCCAGCACCCTGCCTTGCCATTAGAGGCAGTGAGCCGGCGGCTAGCACCATGCAGAAATCCTACTCGCCCCCCAAAGTTGACAGAACAAATGCCCCTTGCCAAGATATTGGGTTGTGTTAAAATCCCTGTGAGATATGGGCTATAGAGGCCCTAAGTTTACTTGCAGTAATGGGCAAGGTGATGGTGAGGAAATTAGTGAAAGGATGGACAGATTCTTAGGAAATTACCAACTGAATCTTTCCTTTCCACAAGCTGTGGTAACACATGGGTTGCAGCATATTCAGACCATCTTCCAATATGGTTTGAAACTGAGATGCAGGATGTTATGGTGATGTCATAACCGGGCCCAAGGCCCAGGCCTTTTAAAAATATTTGTGTGTGTTTCAGATGTGGAAGACCCCCGGATGTCGACTTTTTTGGTAAGTTTTCTTTTCCTTTCAATTCATTTTCCCCCCTCATTTTAAGTTCTCCCTCTTCCCCGATGGTTCTTCCCAGTTTTCTCTCTTACGGAAATCTCTTCATCCCACTCACCCCCACGTTTCGTCAATTTACCTTCTCCTTACATCAAGATTTTTTTCCCTCTCAACAGATCGGGCCACTCTCAAACTCTTCTTCTCTACGATTTTTCTTCGCCATTTTTTGGGCTATAGAATTCTTGACCTTCCCAATAATTTTATTTTGTAACCATCGATATGTTCCACACAGTGAGCCTCTTTTTCTCTCCCTTCCAATTCTTTTGTTTTCCTATTCTTACCTCTTCGACTTTTTTCATGAATTTTTCTTTGGGCATATGTACAGTCTACTCGTGGGTCTCAAGATTCTAGTGTTGCTGTTGAGCCTCGTATCAAAAGTGCTAGAGTTCCAACTCAAGGTGTTGATAATACACTGAAGTCAGGTAAGCGGGGTTCATATACTAGTTTTGCATAAAAGAAATGAAATGAGATTATCCTTGAAATAAGCATGTTTATTTTTGAAAAGAAATCTGAAAACGACCTCAGATGTTTATTCTGCATATGCATAAATTCAATATAATAAAAAATATTTTCTATCATGACTGGTGTAGACATGAGCCAATTTTGTACATTTTGTTTCTAAACTATGCAAAAGAGCAAATATGAAAATCTAAAAGTTTTTGTTATGAATAAATGAAAATATTTTGATTCTGTTTATTTCGAACATGTGAAATGATCTGAAGCTATTCCGTACTTTGTTTTGATATGATGTGTCATCTGAAAACCTTGGCATGAAGTTCTGATTCTGTATATGAATGTGAGCTGATTCTAATGATGTTCCGTTCTGTTTCTGTTAAGGTCCAGCCACGGGAATAATGGTAGTTTATAATCCTACCCCAGGGGTAAAAATGGAATACAGCCCAGTCACGAGTATAATGGTGGTTTATAACCCTACCAAGGGAGTGAAACATGGTATACAATCCAGCCACAAGTATAATGGTGGTTTATAACCCTACCACGAGGGTTAAATATGGGATTTGTCCCAATGTGATGCTATGAGGTGATATGAATATAATGTTTCAGTTTGGATATGCTAATGGATTTTCTTTTTGGGAATAAGTTTGTCTTTCTGGAAATTTTCGCTTTGATGTTTTGCACCAAGTTTGGTTTATGGATTTCGAAAGTAAAATATGTTGTTTCTACATTCTAAAAGAAAATTTTTTGTTCTGCATATCAAACGTTATAAATGCTCATGTTTACATGCTAGTATATGTTCTTTACTTGCTGAGTTGTTGATAACTCACCTCTTAATCTTCATAATATTTTTCATATAACATTGATGGTTCAGCTGAGGATCAGTATTAGAGTCTGTGGACAAGATTAGCTGTGAATAGTTATTGGGTATCTCGCGGTATTAGTACTGTTGTTGGATGTTATTTATTTATTAAGTTAATTTCAATGGATTTAGACGGTTTATGGAGACTTATGTCAATTTTATTTTATTCTAGTTTGTTATTTGAGACATGAAGAAAAGTTGATATTTTATTTGGGTTGTATATTGAGGATTTGATATGTGAGTATGTATGGTTTATTAATTTGAAGTATTTACGTTTGATTTGAAGATTTGGATGTATATATTCTTGGATTTGAAAATATATTAGTATTGTTGGAGTTGGAGAAATTCTTGCTTTTTATAAGGTTACAATGGGGCTCCAATTGTATAATTGACTAGCCCTTTTAGAATATAGGTCATGTGGTTTAGGCCTTCTAATGGGGCGTTACAAGTGAGGAGGAAAAAACCTTTTTGGTTTGAGGTTATGTGGGTGGGAGATGAAAAGTGTGCCAAATCATTAAGGATTGCGAGAGAGAAGAGGTGGTGGAGATAGTATGGGCGATGTTATGGGGTTGCTTAAAGGCTGTAGTGAGAAATTGGTTGTATGGAATAAGTCAAGTTTTGGGCATGTTAGATAGCAATTGAATAATGCTAGGAAGAGACTAGAACAACTGCATCAAAAAGAGCCATCACAATCTGATCATGTGGGACTAAAGGTTGCTAGAGAAAAAGGTCCAAATCTAGTTAGAAAGGGAATAGATCATGTGGAGACAGAGATCTAAGATGCATTGGCTTAAGAAGGGTGATCAGAAGACAAGGTATTTCCATTCTAAAGCCTCTATGAGAAGGAAGAAAAACTCAAAGTTAAAAATGATAGAGGGTTATGGTATGAGGGTAAGCACATGAACGACCTTGTTGTAGACTATTTTAGAACCCTTTTCACTGCTTCTGAACAGATGGGACATCTGAATATTCTAGAGAATATAGAGCAGAAGGTTAATGCTAAGATGAATAGGGATCTTACTAAGATTTATACTGCTGAGGAAGTTAGTGCTGCTTTACAACAAATGCATCCAACAAAGGCACTGGACCAAATGGGATGTTACCAATTTTCTACCAAAAGTATTGGCATGTCATGGGAAATTCAATAACTTCAGCATTGCTCTAGTCTTTAAATTCAGGTGTGTTGCCTTCTGAAATTAATCATACCCTTATTAGCTAGATTGAATCAATGGTGTGAAATGGTTGCTGATTTTTGCCCTATTATCCTTTGTAATGTAATCTATAAGCTGGTTTCTAAGGTTATTGCTAATAGACTAAAAATGGTGCTGCCCTTTGTTATTTATGAGTCACAGTGAGCTTTTGTGTCTGGAAGGTTGATAAGTGATAATGTGCTAGTGGCTTATGAGCTTGTGAACTATTTGAGGAATAAAAGGAAAGGGAAAACGAGGTATATGTCTAGGTGGATATGAGCAAGGCCTATGATAGGGTGGAATGGGGTTTCCTAGAAATGATTATGTTGAAACTTGGTTTTGCTCAGAACTTTGTGAAGTTAATTATGGAGTGCATTAAAACTGTTTCCTTTTCAGTTTTGGTGAATGGCTTGCCATATGGCCTTATTTTTTCAAGTAGAGGGATAAGGCAAGGGGACTCACTGTCCCCTTACCTCTTCCTTCTATGCACAAAGGGCTTAATTGGTCTATTAAAAACTGCTGAGAAGGACAACACAGTCAAGAGGTGTGTGTTTGTAGAGGACCTCCTGAGGTTAATCACCTAATTTTCACAGATGATAGTATCATTTTCTGCAAGGCTGATGTTAGTACAACAAGAAATATTCAATCTATTTTGGATAAGTGTGAGTTTGCCTCTGGTCAAAAAATTAATAGACAAAAAACTGCTATGGTTTTTTCAAGTAATGTGAGAGAGGACAAACAAAGAGAGCTTATGAACTTGTGGGATGTGAGCTCTTTCCAACAATATAAAAAGTATCTAGGCCTACCTAACATGGTTGGGAAGTCAAAATCAAGGGCCTTTGTTGAGATTAAAAGTAGGGTATGGAATAAATTACAAAGTTGGAAAGAACAATTGTTGTCTTAGGGGGGAAGATAGGTGTTGATCAAAGTTGTGCCTTATCCATTCCCACATATGCCATGAGTTGTTTCAAGTTACCATCAAGCTTTTGTTAGGAGTTGGAGAGGATGATGGCAAGGTTCTGGTGGGGACAGAAAAATAATGAGAAAAAATTACATTGGATGAGGTGGAGTCGTATGTGTCAATCTAAGTTTAGAGGAGGGATGGGCTTTAAGGATTTACAGCTTTTTAATATGGCACTTTTGGCTAAGTAATGATGGCAAATCTTACAAATTGAGGGTTCCCTTTTTACACCAAATCTTTAAAGCAAGATACTTTCTACAAGGGAATTTTTTTGCTTCTAAGCTAGGACCAAACCCCTCTTATGCATGGAGAAGGATATGGAAAGCCAAAAGATGGTTGGTACAGGGATGTAGATGAAGAGTAGGGATGGGGGAAAATATTCAGATATGGAAGGATGCTTGGATTCCTGGCCACAAGCCTTTGGTGGATGAATTGATATTGAGGGAAGATACTGACATGGAAGAGACAAAAGCAAAAGGATGGAGGATGGAGGATGGATCATATTAGAGCTCTCTTTAATCCAATTGTAGTAGTTGACATTTTGAAAATAAGGTTGTCGTCAAACCAGTATGAGGATAAATGAATATGGACAGAAGAAAAAAATAGGAGTTTTAGTGTTAAAAGTGCTTATAGACTGATACAAAACCTGAGTAACAGCAGTGAGGGGGGAGAGTTCAAGTGCTACATATCAGAGGAAGCTATGGAAAATGTTGTGGAAGATGCAGGCCCTGAAAAGAATTCAAACTTTTGCATGACGAGCTTGTAGAGATATATTGCCTACTCTTACAAATTTGAAAAAAAAAAAAGGTAGATGTGGAAGATAGATGTTGTGTTTATGCAAGGTAGCCCCTGAGGATGTTCATCATGCCTTAATTTCCTGTCCATCATTCAGAAGTCTTGTGGAGGAATTATGTACCCGTTATGCGGCAGTTGCCTCTTGATTTGGATTTCTTAGTTGTGACCAATTTCATTCTTGATAGAGGAACAAAGTTAGAGTTTACAATGTTCTTTCTTATAACCTAGGGCTTGTGGTTTAGACACGACAAGATGCAGATGGAACAACTTTTGCTTCAGCTTGAGTAGGATATAAACTACTCTCTGTCTATGCATAAAACTTTTATTGATTTAAGAAGCTCATCAATTTAGAGTGCCGAAAGAGTATGCAGTTGGAATCCTCCTCCAAGAGGTTTTCTGAAATTGAATGTGGATGGAGCTGTGTTTTCATATGTAAGGAAGGCTGGTGTAGGGGTGGTACTTAGCGATGAAAAAGGTAATTTAGTGATGGCTGTAAGCAAGATTGAAAATGAGGTGGAGGATCCATCTACCATTGAATTGTTGGCCTTATTAAGAGGTTTACAACTAGTTGTCCACTTGGGGTTTTCAAAACTAGTTGTTGAGAGTGATTGTATGATGCTAGTTCAAGAACTTAAAAATGAACAAGATTCTTTGCTAGCAAATGGTAATCTTATTATGGAAGCTAAGAGCTTGCTACAACATTTTCAAGAGTTTGAAGTCCAACATATGCATCAAATGGAAAATAAGGTGGCTCATAGATAATTAGCACGTTATGCTTGGAATGTTGATAATATCTTTATGTGGTGGGAGCATGTTCTCACTTTTATTGATCATTCTCTTTGGATTGATCAAAACAATATGTATTGAGGTTTATGATCAATGAAAGAATGTTTGGTTATCAAAAGAAAAAAAAAAAATTTCTTAATTTTACTGAAGAATATATCTCATTAGTTTTCATGCTGTATAATGACAAAGGTTATCAATGACGTACGTTTGTAAATTGTAGGTGAGGGGATCAGTAGTTTTTTCTGAACAGCCTACAGTGTAAGTCCAATTTGTAATGGGAAAAGAACATTTATCTACATAATCAGAAAAAATGCAGACACAACGTAAAAGTAAAACTGTGTAAAAGCTACGACCAAAACCAAATTAAATGCAGTATATTCCGGAACAGCCTGAATTTTATGCCAAAAAAATAATAAGTAAGTAAAAAATAAATGATTCATACGCCACATGCATGGCCAATACTTGCTCATTTATCTACATACGAACAATAAATGGTTTTAAATGATTTTTCTTTTTTTAAAAAGGAAAACTCCATTTTCATTCTCTCTCACATGCATTTGGTTTATCCTATTTGTGAAAATTGTGTCTTCTTCCATCATATAATAAACTTTTTTATTCCAAAGAAGCATATCACAATTGATCTCATATCATATCATTTCATCATTCAAATAATTTATAAACACAAACACTTTTCAATTTCTCTTTCATACTTTTTCATTTACTCATTACTAATCATCACAATTCTTCCAAACTTCTATATAAATAAAATAAAAAAATAATTCAATTTTCTCAAATCTCAAAACAAAAATAATATTAAGAAATTATATTATAACAATATTTTAACTTTATAATATCTTTATTCAACTTTTTTTCTTTTCTTTCTCAAAATCCAATAAAAATCTTAACTCAAACTATTTCACTTTTATTCACAAACTACCTCACTATTATTCACAGATTTCTTATGTATCCTCTCATTTGACTTGACTATCCAAACGAGGCCTTACTTAAGAGTAATATTTGATTTGTATTTAATTTTTTATAGAAATAAAATCATTTGGAGAGGCATTTCCACCAGTTACTTCACTACGAAGAGTGCTTATCATATGGAAAAAGAAAGGGCTATGCGAAATAATGAAATATGAGTGGTTCTTCATCTTCTTAGACTACGAAAGCATTCTGGAGGACTATTTGGTCTTCTACTATACCTAACAATGTCAAGACTTTTACTTGGAAGGCATGTCACAATCTATTACCTACAGGTGTGAATCTTTATTAACGAAATTGTCTTGTTTGTCATTTAAAAGCCCAAACTATAGAATATATTTTGTGGGAGAGTTCTTCTGCTCAGGTTGTGTGTTGTAGATGCTGTATGACCCTTCAAAAATCCTCTGTAAAACACCTAAACTTTCAGCAGTTATGTATCCATTTTCAGCAAAGGCTTTCTGAACAAGATATATATAGCATTGATGATGTGTATAGTCCGCAACATATGGCTTAGGAGAAATTCTCTTGTTGTTAGATCTTCCTTTGATCATCCTTCACATTTATTAGCTCTTTCACAACATCAACTTGGAGAATTCCAGGATGTGCAACACCAACACTGTGCTATTTAGGCTCAGTACTTAAATCACCTCTTAAATGGCAAATGCCATCTAGAGGCTTTGTTAAAGTTAACTGGGATATATATATAATCTTAGATATTAGACAGCTGCTCGTTTTCTTTCCCAGCTTGGCCTAGCACCCATATAAAAAGGAATGCTAATCAAATGGCTCATCACTTATAATTTTATTTGATAATGTAATTGTTTTAGAGGACTATCCTCAAAACATTTAGGCTTCGTTTGGTTATTCAATTCATCTCAACTCATCATTACAACTTTTTCAAATTTCAATGTAAAATATAATAAATAATTCAACTTTTTCAAATTTTAAAATAATAATAATAATAAAAAATAATATTCTAACAATATTTTATCATCTCAACTCAACTCAATTCAACATCCAAACGTAACCTTATTCTTTTCTATGTGCTGATACAACCGTTTTAATGAAATATTTCTGTGTCTTAATAAAAAATAAATCTAACTTTTTTTATATTTAATTTTAAAATTTGTTGAAGGATGTAAGGAAAGGTTTAGACCCGTTTAAATTCAAAGATGAATTAAGATAGGTTAAATAAAATATTGTTAGAATATTATTTTTTATTATTATTATTATTTTAAGATTTGAAAAAATTAAAATGATAAAATAAAATGAATTTCCAATCTAACCTGATGCTTAATTTTATTTTTTTTCTCAATAAGTATATTATAGATAATAAAAAATACAAGATTTAAAAAAATTATTTCCACTATCAATATTCTAAAATTTTATTAAGGATAGGCTTTCAAAAACCGGCGCTTAATTTGCAGGGCACGCAAAGCAATTGTTCCACGTGTTAAACATGCAAAGCAATTAAGAAAACAAAGTGCAGTTGCACCTTGGTCTTTCGTCTTGCGATGACAAGACAACTGACTAATGGACCAGCCCAACAACTGACTAACGTACGGGCATCGGTCAACCTCGAAAATTAGAAAAGTATAGGATTTATTATTCATTTATTATTATTATTTATTTTTATTTATTTTATTTTGTTTAATGATTAAGAAAATAATTATTAATAAAATTATATGTATTTTTATTTTTTTAATAATCAAGGAAATTAAGAAAATACTTAAAAAAATGATAAAAAAATAAAAAATTCTAAATATATTATAATAAATTAATAATAAGAAATAGTAATCTATCACTATCTTTTGACTACCCAAAACAATGTAGAAAAAGCAACTTCCAATTTGGCTTCATTAAAATAGTTTTTAAAACAAGTTGGTCAATACCCACTATATTTTGTCACAATTCAGATTCTTTCTTGACGGCCAACCTCTTTTTTCTTTTTTCCTTTTTTTTTTTTTATAATTTCTTGAAAAGTAAAACAGTCTGGTAAATTATTATAAATATATTTAATAATATTTTTCCTTTGATAATATTTCGAACTACCACCTATTTCTCAGTAGAAAAATACTATTTTATCGCCCTAATTGTATCACTCGATTTGGTTGTTTGGTATTTTTTTTTTTACTTAATGATAAAAGAAGTGATTTTAAATATATTGGTATATTTTTTTATTTCTTAAAAATATTTAAATATATTAAAAATTGTGAAAAGAAAATTGAAGAAAAAATAAAAACACAAAAAGTGAAACTGTGCGGTCAAACCGTGTGGGCAACTCTGGGCGGCAGAGTAGCCTGACTCTTCTCGGTAAGCAGGTTAGACAAAAAATCTAATACAAATTTTATAAAAAAAACACAAAACTTCATTCAAATAATTTATAGCACAAGGGATTAATTTTATAAATCAAATACGACTGGATGATATTCGGGTTTAAATTCGGCCCAAATCTGGATATTTGCTCAAGTTTTGATTAGATTATCTAGGCGAATATATGTCAACTTTTTAAAATTCAGATACGGATCTAGATACCCGGGTTTAAATTCAGTCTAAATTTGGATATTAGCTCGAGTTTTGGCTGAATTTATCCAGACGAATATATGTCTGCTATTCAAAACTTGGATATGGATCCGAATATCTGAATCTACAACCTTAACTATAATGAGTTATTGATTAAATTTTCTTAATTTACATGGTTTGTTTGGCGTATGTTGCAGGTAGGAGGGTTTCATACCCTGCCCCCCGCCCCTAGGAGGCGGGGGCGGGGCCCCCACCCCACTACAGGGGGTGGGGTTGAAATCGCACCCCGGCCCGCCCCTGCTCAACTCAATATCTAAAAATTGTTTTTAGTCTAAAAATTTTTTTGTCCCAAATTATAATATAATTTAAATTATAAATTGAAATTTATTTAAAAAAAATATAAATTCATTAGAGTTGTATTTTGAATTGCCTTGGCCTCCTAAGTCAACCATTATATAGGAGGCTAAGACAATATAATAGTCATACTTAAACAATGTGAGACTTACTAAAATTGAATTCAAGTTTTTAACAAATTGTATATATTTATATACAATATATTTATATAAATTATTATGTAAATATTAAAAATTATAATTTTTATATTAAAAATGGGAGGGGTGCGGAGCGAGGGGAGGGGGTGGGGCCCCGCTAGGGTCAACTTGCCCCCACCCCCGCATGAGCGATGCTGGGTAGCCCGCCCGACCATGCGGGGGTGGGGCCTCGCTACCCACCCCTACAACATTTATTTTCTACCGATCAATCAGTACTCACTACATTCATGCCACGGAGGATTTGCAACTTTGATGCAAAATATGTTTGGTTTATGCATACAGTTGCTCACACTTGGGGATCAAGTTTCGAAGTCTCATTCGTTTTTCAAAGTCATCAAAAGTTGTTTGATGAGTACTCATGTATTAGTGTAGTGTATGTATTACGTTTAAGGCTATTCGTACTAGTGTAGTGTATGCATTCAAGTTTAAGCCTATATGTTTAAGGTTGTTCGTACTAGTGTAATGTATGTATTATGTATTAGTTAATGTGCGGTTTATGACTTCATTTGCATTTGCTTGTTAGTTTGGCGATGGGGGATTTATTACATTCTTGGACTTACCAGCAGTATCCCACAAGCCTAAATTTACAGTATTCCCTGTTGAGGAATAATCTCACATTGTGGACAAGGTCTTAGGCATTCTTATAAGGAATGAACAATCATTTTTTTTTATAGAACTGGTTTTATGAGATAAGTTAGACCCATAAATTTCTTTATGGTATCAGAGCCTGCCATAGGAAGAATGGAGGGCCACACTACCACATGACAAGGACCAGGAAAAATATTAGTCTGCAAGTGAGGAAGGGTGTTGAGAAATAATCTCACATTATGAACAAGGTCTTAGGCATGCTTATAAGGAATGAACAAACATTTTTTGTAGAACCGATTTTATGAGATGAGTTAGGCCCATAAATTTCTTCATTCCCATCCACAACCACATTTGATAAGAAAGTTATAAAGGAAAGCAAAGAGTTATGAATCTTTACATTCTAATCTCACCAATCATAAAACTACCTAGTCGGCTTAGTTAAGATAATCCTTTTCTTTAGTCTGGACTAAGAAACCAACTAGGCAACTAAAGGGTACAAGAGAAAAAACTATCCATAGAAGTAAATTGAAACAGGAATTGAAAATATTAAGAAAAGTCATCAAAGATTTCAAAGTTCTCCATAAAATATGGGGTTCAACAATTACAGTTTATTTTCTACTCCTCACATTTCTAGTCCTAAATTTAGTTTCCTCGATAATAATTTTAAAGCTCCATATATCAAAGCATCTCATTACAAATATGGTATACTATGAAAGCCATTAATAGCAATCCAAACAAAAGAATATAATCAAAGAACCTAATTCAATCCAATACACAAAATTCAAAGTTTCAAATTCCTTTCTTTCCCACATTCTTTCTCAACTCTCGAGGACCACATAGAGAGTCAAAAAACCATACCCCATAACAAAATACTTTCTAACCTTCATTTCGTTCAGAAAGAACATTAAAAGCCCATTACAGTAAACAAAATTTCTCCAAGAGTCATGGGTGAGAACAAATTGCCGGATCAAACAAAGCCCTAAATCACTTATTCAAAACACAAAATTAGCATGAACGTTGAAATCTTTCTCATTTCATTCCCAGAAGTTCTTCGAAATCCAAATGGAGGGTTTACAGAACAAAGCCAAGAAAACACTACAAAGGAAAAAAAAAAAATGAAACAAATGACGCAAGCATTTTTAGACAAGAATGTAGTGTAGCCCCACATCACATTGGTCAGCCAAAACCCAAGAAAAGACCAACTCAAAGGCATATAACAATAAGAAGCAAGACAAGTAAAAATTATGTTTCCAAGTTTTCCCAATAACATTTTCAAGGGGACCAAATAGAAATGACACTAATCGTAGGGAAAATGTTTCTGGTGTAGGAGATGAGCATACAAGTCTTGCCAACGACATCATTGCCGACAGTGACACACTCTATAAACCTTGAATGAGGGGTGGCATTGGGCAGAGGGAGGGGCTCACAAGTTTTGGGCAAAAGAGGGGTGAATGTGGGACTAGATGAATGCAAATCTAAAATGGTCTCTTCTCCTCAAAACGAGCATTTCAGCAGGTAAGTAAAAAACCACATTGGTGAATAGTGGCTGAGGTATAGACAATCTCTTAGGTCCCATTTGGATGTTAAGCTAAGTTGACATGAGTTGAATTCTTTATGAATAGTATTAATGAGTTTTGTGGGACCCACCTAAAATGAGTTTATATGTGTTTAAATGTTAAAATAAGTTTAGATATATTTATGAGAAGTTGAAAAGCGTTGTGGGTCCCACATATAAAGAGGTGTTGAGTTGAAAAATATTGTAAGTCTCATATAAAGAGGTTTTGGGTTGAAATGAGTTTAGTGATTTGAGAGTTGAGTGTTTGGATGTTAGATTCAGTTTAAAATTAGACTGAATTGAGTTCAGTCTAAATTCCAAATAGTGCCTTTATCTTAATTAGCACAACTACTTTAGCTCTAGTTTTTGGGAGTATGATGGTCGTGCTCTCTTTTGTCACGTAATGGCTTTTGTACATCCACGCTCCCCAATCGGAAAATGTAAAGGGGCAAGACAGGAGCTCTTCTATCAATATCACCCCCACACAATTAGACTCAACGCCCATCGATCTCCCGACTGCATGTGAGGTTGTGATGATCTTGCAATAGATGGTTAAAAGTTATATGCAATTTGATCATTGAACTCATGTTGCAACAACCGCTTTTATAGCTAGCCAATATTTATGGTATCAGACCAATCCCTCGATCGGTACCATTTCTCAAAAATGTGTTCATTTTATCATGTGTTGTTTTGAGATGATTGTCGTCCATGAAATCTTACCCACTTTTGATATATTTCTCTTTTCTTTATTAATTTTTTGAATTTGCCCATAAAAAATATAGAACGTCGTCAATGCTAGCTTAGGTCAAATATTTATTATACTAGGCATCGATTTAGAGATGAAATTTAAACTTCCCCGAAAAAACTTATCCCAAAAAGACATATATTCATGTAGTAGTCTGCATGCAGGTACTATAATATTTTGTAAGGGTCATTAATGGCATGCATGCACTTGTCTTTCTGAATAAAATAGGTTCTAATTAAAGACATATATAATTTTGTAAAGACTAATTATTGGGATACGTAGGGTACTCTTTCCTAGGATGTTTTTAAAGGGATAATTTGTTCATCTTGTGACTCAGACAACATATGCATGTATTTGACTATGACTTAGACATATATATATAGTGGCCAAACAAGTGATCATCATCGATTATATATATATATATATATATATATATATATATATATAATGCGCCCCTGCAGCTAGCTAGTTTGCATTTTCTTTTGATCATATCCAGTACTCGTGATCAATTGCAGCCCAACTACCGCAGCCATTGAAGTACGTATAGACCAAGCTCATGCTCCAATATTCAACACATAGAGATCTGTGTAACCGGCTAAGCAGGATCTTCTTGTCGACCAAATCCTATTAATTTCCGTATCTCTTTTGGGGGATTCCGGCATTTGAATTCATATCTTGCTAATTAAAGAAAATGTGGAATTTACCGCAGTATATATTATATATCTACATGCAGCTATAGCACACGTCGTCTTCTTATTTGCAGATACAGATGATCAGCAATAATATTATTGGCGCTAGTTGCATGCATCTTCCTTTTTTGTCACCTTTTTTTTTTTTTTTTTGTCTTTTTCTTTCTTTGTATCGATTGTACGTTATTCAATAAGCTGTATATATACTCATAAATGAGAGACGGCAAATATTACTTTCTCGAGAATATTTATCTTCTAGAACAAGACCGTCGACACACACAAATATATATAGATCAGTTGCAGTAGCCAATTTGAAGTGAAAAAGCAAAATCGATCGTTTTAGTAGTGATCAAATTAACAGGCGGTATTATATATATATATATATATATATATGTAATATTGTCATGAAAAAGTGTCAAAGAGGCAAATCTTTAATTTTTTTCTTTCTAATAAAATTTAAAAGAAAAATATTATACATCTATATTTAATTTATTATCAAGTGAATCATCCATTTTATTTATATAGTAAGATTTGATCTGTAAGATTTAAATTTTAAAAATTATTTTTTAAATTAAATTATGTGCACCTTATTATGCTAAAAATATAATTTATTTTTTAAAAATAATCATTTAAACATCTTTTAATATTAAAGGATTGGTACCTATAATGTTTTTGTTTGCTGCATTCCGTGGCTCTCACCCTCCTCTCTGTTCCCTTTTCGATACCGATTTGTGTATATGCTTTGACTTTCATGGTAGTGTTTTTATTCTCTCTCCTCCATTGGTTCAGTTTTGGTCAAATCTACTGCACTCTAGCGACCAACAGTCGACAAGTGCCGCACCATGCAACCTTACAGTCGCCGATCTACTGGGACGATGAGGAACCCAGGCGAGGATCTGATAAGTGACCCTCACGCGCGGGGTTGCTTCTGCCCATGGCATTCACGTGCCGCTCTCCCCTATGACCCCCCTGACTACACGCGTCACACAAGCAGATCTCCCACCGCAAAACTTTCAGATCTGCTCCACCTTACCTCCCAACCATCTGCACGTGATCTTTACGCGCCACCACAGGTGCGCGGGAAGATAGATGCTCTGCTGCAGATCAATTCATCCGATACCGTACTTTCTACTATGTTATCGCTTTCCCTAACCAATAATCTTGAAAAATGAAATACAAATCTCTCCAAGAAATATCCTAAGACAACAAATTACACTGCACTCACAGCTTCCACCTCCTTCAACGGTGGTTCTTTAACAGTTCGCATGGCTATGCGAACTGTTAAAATTTGTCTTTTTAAGACGGCTCCCTCTTTGTAGGTCATGAGTGGGAACCAAGAAATTGGTCCCAAAACCCCTTTTTTTCTTTTTTCCGTCCACATTTACATTGTGATTATTGTATTGTGGCATTTGTTGGGGAACCCCACCCCCACTATATGTATCATCTTTTCCTTATCTGAATGAAAATATATCTATATACAAATCTTTTCACTGGCACATCAAATTTATTATTAATAGAAAATATGTATTAAGTATTAATATCAATTTACATAAAAATGAACCGTAGTTTAACTCTTTTTACAACCATAATAAATCATGAAGGGTGCCGTATCCTAAACCTGTAAATAGGATAAGTTTTCTTTAAAGATAATTTTAATGAAAACAAAATTAATTGGGTGATGCTAGGTTGATCCTAGAAGTGTCTCCAAAGTGCTCTATAATGTATTTTGTTTTTCTGTTTTTTTTATATATATTTTAAATATTAAAAAAATACATAAATTTTTTAATGATAAATTTTTTAAATATTTTAAAAAAATCATAATGCACTAAGATTTTTTTTTTTTTTTAAGAAAAACTAGCATTTTCCAGCATAAGTTGAGTTTGGTGAGCCGACGTCATGGAAAAAGAACGGAGTTGAAAAGGATAGTGTCGACTGTAGAGTGGTGCAAACACACGTCACACTCGCGCTGTCACGCCCCAAAGAGAGAGAAGATCGGTATTAAGAGCACGAGGCTGAAAAACTGGTACAGATGGCCCAATCAGCAATGACGTCATCTTCGGTGAAGACTGAAATATTTCGCACGCCTTAGCAATGCACTAGTTTTACACGTGTCCAACAGTTACTTCCCTTCAACAAAAACTTAAAACACCGAAACAAAAGAAAAAACAATTAGTAATTAAAGACACTAAAATTCCTGACTCTTACCAAATCCCCACTCTGCTGTATGCCTGTACACAATCTCCATTATAAAACTACTAGCCTCCGGTGTCTTCTCCTCTCACACTTCTGTTATTGCCTTGCGTTTTACTTTCCTTTCCCGGCCTTTGATTCTCTCTTGTTCTTGATAATTCTTGGAAACAAGATATGGATTTTGAAGCTTCTTTGTGTCTGCAATCCATGTCCGCCACTTTCTGCATTTTATTCTTCTCTTTCACAGTGTTGTTTTCTTTGTTCTCTCTCCTAATCTTCATCTTGCGGCTTAAGCCCTGGTGTAACTGCGAGGTTTGCCGGAGTTACTTGTCGTCGAGTTGGGCCAAGGAGTTCGGTAATCTGGCCGATTGGTATACGCATCTTCTCCAGAAGTCGCCCACCGGAAGTATCCATGTTCACGTGCTCCGAAACACCATCACTGCCAACCCGGAAAATGTCGAACACATACTGAAAACAAGGTTCGACAACTACCCAAAAGGGAAACCGTTTTCGGTTATCCTCGGTGATCTTCTGGGCCACGGGATTTTCAACGTGGACGGCGACTCGTGGAGGTTCCAGCGAAAAATGGCGAGCCTGGAACTCGGTAGCGTCTCGGTTCGGTCCTACGCGTTGGAGATTGTCTCCTCCGAGATCCAGTCCAGGCTAATTCCTCTCTTCTTATCCGTTGCTGGCAAACAAGACGGAGTTTTAGACCTACAAGACGTGTTTCGCCGCTTCTCCTTCGATAACATTTGCAGATTCTCCTTCGGATTAGACCCAGGCAGCCTCCAATTATCGCTGCCGATATCTAGTTTCGCCGTTGCCTTCGACGTTGCCTCCAAACTATCCGCGGAGCGAGCAATGGCAGTCTCTCCTATAGTGTGGAAGATCAAGCGGCTGCTTAATGTGGGCTCAGAAAGGAAGCTAAAGGAAGCCATCAAAACGGTGAACATCCTAGCCACCGGGATGAAAAACCAACGGCGAAAAATGGGCTTTTCCGACCGAAAAGACCTCCTATCAAGATTCATGGCTTCCATAGACGACGACAAGTATCTCCGCGACATTGTCATAAGCTTCGTCTTGGCTGGCCGTGACACAGTAGCCTCCGCCTTGACCAGTTTCTTCTACCTGTTATCGCAGCACCAGAGGGTTGAGGCTGCGATTCGGGACGAGGTGGAGCGGGTCATTGGACAGCGGACTCAGGAGGCGGTGGCCGCGAGCTTCGAGAAAATGCGCCAAATGCACTACTTGAACGCAGCAATCTATGAGAGTATGAGGCTTTATCCTCCAGTTCAATTCGATTCCAAGTTTTGCCAAGAGGACGATATATTACCCGACGGTACCTTTGTAACGAAAGGCACAAGGGTTACGTACCATCCCTACGCAATGGGCCGTATGGAGCGCATCTGGGGCCCGGATTGTGTCGAATTCAAGCCGGAGAGGTGGTTAAGGGACGGCGTTCATGCCTGAAAACCTGTTCAAGTATCCAGTTTTTCAGGGTGGACTTAGGGTTTGTTTGGGGAAGGAAATGGCACTTGTGGAGATGAGAAGTGTTGTGCTTGCTCTAGTTCAACGGTTTGATATTCGGGTTGCCGATCCAAACTGGGCACCGCGGTTCGTCCCGGGCTTTACCGCCACCGTGAGAGGCGGACTGCCGGTTTTTGTTCAAGAAAGGGCTGTAACTTACCCTAGTACCCTAGCTAATTAATCCCCATATATACATATAATGTATATGTATGGAGTAGGTGAAAATTATCATGTAAATTAGGATATGTGGCACGAGTGATGTTGGATTCTATCTCTTGTCATTTTTTAATTTGTGAATGACGTACCAGCTTATTATTATCTTGCTGTAAATTAAGGAATAAGAAGTATTGTTTTAATTAATTAATGCATGGGTTGTTGTTTTAGGGGTTGTTTGGATTGAAATATCCTCTCAACTACTCATCTATTTAATCATTATAATTTTTCTAAACTTTTATATAAAATACAATAAACATATCAATTTTTTCAAATTTTAAAATAAAAATAATATTCTAATAATATTTATTAAATTTTCATCTCATTTGATCTTAACTCATTATCCAAAATTTCTCTTGATCAATGTCTGGGTCTGAATGTCTGGGTCTGGTTACTCGGATGATCGGATCTATACCCGGTTGAACGGTATATATCTATAAATGAATGTTGTTATATTCACTTTAGTATATATTTCTTTTTTACTTGAAATTGTCCAGACTATCTTATATTTAAACTAGCATTAAGATAAAATAACAAAAATTATAAATTATATATTAATTAAGTAGTAGAGGTGTGTAGTCATTCATGTAAGGCATCTACGTAGAATTTATATATATATATATATATATATATATATATATATATATAACTTGAGTTTTGAGTTTAGGTGTGGATCGAATCGAATTAGAAGTAGCTTATTAATTTGTGTTGATGTATAGAGAGATGACGACTGACGTGTTCCCCACCATGTATATATATATATAATATATCGGGGGAGCTAGGTAGGCATGATGCATGTATTTTGAAGCACGAGAAATTAAAGAAATTAAAATAGCTCGTACTTCCCATGAACTCTAGATCTGCTGCCCATAATAATGCAAGCTAGCTAGGATAATTAAGGTGGGATATTTCCGGCTCATGGATGTTCTGCACTTTATATCATATTGTACGTGGACAATCGTTTGGATCATCGATTCATTTTAATTCATTTTAATTCATCATTATAATTTTTTTAAATTTTAATATAAAATATAATAAATAATTTAATTTTTTTAAATTTTAAAATAATAATAATATTAAAAAATATATTTTAATAATATTTTATCATCTCAACTCAATTCAACTCAACTCATTTCAGTATCTAAACGCAACGTTAGGTATCATACTAGCTATGTCGTGATCTGCAGGTCTATATATATAATAAGATCATCTGATTGCATGATCTTCAACTACTATATATATATATATATATATATATATATATATATATATATATTTATATATATATTATTCTTCTAATTATAGGCTTTATATAACTCTAATTTTTCCGTAAACCTGATCGTTGGCTATTAATTAAAATTTAAATTAAGCAATTAATAACATTATTCCAACATGCATTGCTACCTCTTATATGCATGATATATAATTAACTCTACCTGCATGCAGATCGAGAATCAAATCCTGAAGATGATCGAAATCAACTGCAAGCTAGCAGGTCGATTCATCGATCATATTGAGGGCTTACGCTTATCTTGAACCATTAATCCCTGCCAGTCTCCCCTTTAATTTCCTCATGATCTTCTCTTCTAATTCCTTAATAATTTGATCAATAATGCATGGTTAAGTCTATCTACATTAATTATACACACTTGGATTAATTTTTAATTATATATATATGTCTAATTAGTAATTAATTACTTCCACCGAATAATATCATTCGCGCATGTCCATCTGCATGTAATATGAATATATATTGGTACATGGACGCGTACTGTACATGGATTGGGTTAGGAGAATAGATCAATCGACCCGTACTGTACATGGATTTTGTTGGCATGCAGCATGACGCATTGAGTACACAGCTGGGATAAAATAAATAAAGAATATTGTTATACACAATATATTTTTATAATATATTTCACAATAATATTATAAAGTAAGGATAGTTTTATAAAATAATGTTATTTTTATTAAAAAATTTTACAAAATTACTTCTCATTTAACATATTGTTATAAAATGTATTGTAAAAAATATTATGAATAAATTATTTTCCATAAATAAATAGGTATAATTTAGAGGGAAATTTATAACAATATATGGTGGGCGAAATTAGCACTCGGCTTACTATAAAATGCCCAAACTCAGGATTCAGGATGATGATTATTACATAATTAATATATAATTTTACTACAAACCAACAAAAATATTAGATTTAAGAGAAGTGTTACAAAATTTTTTATAAAAATTAATTAATAAATACATAAATTGACATGATTTTATATAATACGTTAGATTTATTTATAAATTTTAATTATGTAAACATATTAGATTTATTTTATAATAACAATAATTTTACAATTTAACACATTATATTAAATCACATCAATTTATAATTTTCATAAAATCTATTTATAACAAAAACATTTGTCAAAACTTAACAAGCGTTAATGAAAACGTACACAACTGGACCTGAAACACTCTTTTTGTTGTCATCTTTACGTGACCTAGCTACCTCTCTGATCTCTCGTACAAGAGTACATGCATGCTTATCATGCGGCATTGAGCAGAACTAAGAAAAAGGTGCAGGCAACCTCAAGATGCGTTTGTATAGAAATCAAAGAAGTTGTGGTGGATGCAACTCGACCTTTCCATGTAAAGAAACAGATGATGATCATCATCGTCATCTTCCATGCAAGAAACATGTGAATTCAGTCGGTATTCCTTGTCATCTCTTGCCTACTTTATTAAAAATGTCGACTTAGCTTTTCTTTCCAGCTAGCGGTTACCTCTGGACCACTCATTTATTCCAAATTACTAGTTAGTAATTTCTACTGTACCTGTTTGATTCCAATACATTCAGCAGTTGAAGAAAAGGAACTTGTTTGATTCCGATATATAATTATTCTAGTCGATGATTAATTATCAATATATAATTTGCAATATATATATAAAGTTGGATGATATTTTCCTATACATTTATCAATCCAATATGAGTAATGTTATATAAAATTTTAAAGTGGATAAATCACGTGCATTTCTTTTAAAAATAATGGTTTACACTATTAAAAACTAGATTTTTTATATGGATTTCAGATTTTTTCATACAGATCGCAGATTTATCCTTTTTTTTTTTTTTCAAAGGAAGCGTGCAAACTATTGTTTGCGTAAATCATTTCAAGACTTGCACACTTTAAAACCATACAAAATATTTAGTTTGGTTTCTGATTATAGATCGATTGGTTGCTTTGTTACCTAGCTTAGTCAATTTGCATAAGAGACGTTATTCTATTCACGAAATAGTGTGGAAAGTACATGATGACCATCTATATAATTTAAATAATAAGATCTAATATGCAAGATTCAAATTTAAAAATTTATCTTACAAATTAAATTATACCATGTAAGCATAATATTGTACTTATAATTTTACTATTACATGTAGTACTTATAATTTTACTATTACATGTACTTATATATAATAGTGGTATAAGTAAAATTATAAGTATATGTAATTTTATATACCGACTTGATAATAAAATTTTTCTTTGCATAAACTCTACAATAAACTAAATTAAAAGCTAGTGTTTTTTGGGTGAGGATAAGTAACTACTTTTTAGATCATGAAAAACATGTTTACATATGCCGTACGACTCCTAATTCATAGTGCGCTAATATTGTACGCAAGGCATAAACATGCATCATGAAGGAAATTTAACATGAATTTGGCATGTCAATCTTAATTTCCACCGAAAAAAAAAAAAAACAGTGAATTCCTCTTAATATTTTTTGTCTTTTTTTTTATTATTATGATTTATCTGTACATGTCTTCAAGATACTTTAACGCTGGCATTTTAAAAATGAAGACAAATCATCCTGCTGCAATTGTGCTCCAACCATGGGCATATCAAATATTAATATAGTTGAAAGTGATTGTTTGCTGTTGGTGGAGTCTTTAAAGCATAATAATATGCTGGATTCTAGCATTGGTTCTGCTGTTTAAAGAAGTTCAAAACGTTCAAATTGTTTTGAAACTTATTATTTTAAGTTACGTTTGGATATTGATCAACTGAGTTAAGTTGAAATGATAAGATATTGTTAGAATATTATTTTTTAATATTATTATTATTATAGAATTTGAAAAGTTGTAATGATGAATTAAGATGAGTTTGAGATCCAAATGTACCCTTAATCATGTGTATAGATAGGGGAATGAGGCAGCTCATCAGCTTGCCCGTAATTCTTGGAGGGTTGATAATATTGAGATGTGCTGGGATTGTATTCCAGACTTTCTTTCTCAAGCTATTTGATTTTATAAATACCTGTAATTGTTATCTTGAATAAAGTTCGTTGATTTCCTATAAAAAAAAAAAAAAAAATGGAGACAAATGGGTATAAACCATTAGAAAAATCTCATTTCTCTCAAGATGATGTAATCTCTATAAATAATCAATGAAGGAACTTGTGTGATATTCAGTTTAATTATATTGATCTGCCATGCACACTGATATCTACCGAATTATGTGAACTCGAAACTAACATATTTTTTCACTGTCATTTTATTAATTAATTAGCCCCGTACATGATGTCCCTTTTAGGCCTAATTACTAAAGCTTTGTGCCATACTTTTCATATATATACATTTTAGTATAGGGTTGCTACCGGTCACTGTTCAGCGCATGCTAATTACTTTTGTTCTTTACATGATTTTATTTTTTAGGAGCTATCCATTACTCAAAAGGAGCATTATTTGTGCACTCTTTTAATTAATGTTTTGTTACGTTACTCGTTAAAAAAAAATCAAGATGACGATTCTCCTAAATAATGAGAAAAGAATTGGCGAGTCAGTAGCATCCACCCCTTTCACACCACACTCATGTGAGAGGCCAGATCAGGAGATTCATTACAAGAGATTGTATTTTTTGAGACAAAAATTTTAATCCCAAAAATATTTTAGAGATGATTTTTTTTTTTTTTTTTGTCCCTAAAAAATACTTTTAGCGCTAACCTATTCGAAGCCATTCAAACAATTTTTTTTGGGACGAAACAAAACCCTATTCAAATAGAATAATATTTTCGATTTGAACTATCAGGTAACTGTTTGGACGGGTTGGTAATTTAATTTGAATGACACCAATTTATTTGATATTGTTCAAATGAAGCGAGCATTCGAACAATTTGTTGTTGTTCAAACAAGATGATTTGTGCTCGAATATATCTAATATGATCGAACGCCCTTAAAAAACGTTTGAATTCAAAATTTTGTTTGAACATTTAGTCAAATGAACTTTGTTCAAATGGTTTATTGTCTGTTCGAATGCTGATAAATTTGTTCGAACATAATAGTATGCGTTCGAATGATCAAATAGGTAAAGTGTTCAAACGTGTTATTAATCCATTCAAACCGGAGTGACGATTTCATTTTCATTCGAATGGTTTTGGTTGCGCATTCAAATGGTGGCGGAAAAGTGTTTGGACAATAATAATTTATAATTACCGTTCGAGCAGAAGATTTTCTGTTTGAATAGTAATCATTGATACAGTAAATGAAAATTTTAAAATAAGAAAACTATATTTAGAAATTATAATTAAAACATCACAATTGTTCAAATGTTGCATTAAGTCAAAATAAGTAAATAGACATAATGTGATAAAATTAGTTATAAGTTGGTGCTTGGTGGCCTAAAGTTTTGGAATATCATTAATTGCATTTGTTCGAACATTTTGTGGGATTGAATCTCCATCTTCCTTTGCATGGCTTGTTGTAATCGCGCCTCCATATCCGCTACCTGATGCAATTGATTCTCCAACTCTCGTTGCTTGGATTTCAATTATTCGATCTCAAGCCTTACTTCCTCTAACTCCCGAGAGTTGTTGTGAGACCCCAAAAATTAGGGTGTTTTAATTTATTTATTTATTAGTATTATTATTGTTTATTTTATTTTGTTTTTCAGGATTAATCTCCACCGTTAGAATAATCTAAGGACCTTTAGATGGATGGTTGGGATTAAATCCCCAAGAGGAACCCTAATTCCCCCATTTCCCATTGTCCCTCTCCCTTCAGCTGTCGATGCCTCCCTCCTCCTTCACCGATTCTCTTCCTCTCTTTCGCCCAGCGATGCCGCCGCAATCTAGCCACCACCACTACACCAGCAGCCTTCCATCTCACCAGCAACCACCTCCTCTTTGAACCCACCCACAGCGCAGCTCCTTCCCTTCCCCTTTCCCTCTCCTTCTCACACGAGTTCCCTCATTTGGCACAAGTAGCGTCGCCATCACAGTTATCAGCGCCACTACAACAAGCCCCTCACTCAGGCGACCTTCCCCTCTATCGAACCCAGCCACTCATCTCCCCGATCTGCCCCTCACGTAGCCCACTCTCATACACGGTTTTCCTACATATTGGCCCAAATCCACCTCCTATAGCAACGCGTCGCTGCCGATGTGGACGCCTGCCCTCCCCTCAGCCATACCTTCCTTCTTAAGCCACGCTGACCTCTCCTTCCCTCTCATGTTCTCTCTCTCCCTCTCGGGTCTCCATTGTGCACAGCCAAATCTGCCACCTTGCGCCACCCTTCAACCACCAAGCCGCCACCTAAGCTGTGACTTTGCACCTCGTCGGTAAGCATCTATTGTTTCTCCTCTCCCTCGAATCCCCTTTCCCGGAGCCTTTAGGGCTATTTTTACCCTTGCGCCGCCATGCTCAGTCGCCCCAAGCTACCTTCTCAAGGACACGCAACCACCCCCCTAAGTCCCCCACTTTCCTTTCCCGTCATCCCCTCTTCTCAATTCCACTCCTACCCATGAGTTTGAGCCCAAATTTTGCGCTACCCTACCACTACTCCACCACTTTTGGCATCATCTCGGTGAGCCAAATCTACCTTGTGTTGCTTTTAATTTCTGTCTTACGCTTTTGCGATAATCTAACTATTTTGTGTTTGTCCGTGTAGCGACACCCGCACTAATCCAATCGCAAGACCCGTAGATCGACGTGCACTCGATCTTCCAGATTTTCTTATCCGCATTGTAAGAAACTCTCCAACGCGACCCTCGAGATTATGACATAAATTTATTACTAATACTGTTTGTAGTCTGGTTGGATTGAGAAGGGCCATGGGCCTGGGGAAGTGTTGGGACTGGAATTGTAGTAGTTGTTCGGAATTGGGCCATGGACCGAATTGAGGATAGGATTACGCGTGTAGCTTGGTTTGCTAAATTGTGCGCTTTGTGACTGTTGTGATGATGTATGTTGTCTGATGTGTATTATGCCATGCCATCCAATATACTGTTTGCATGCATCTGTATATTTACCTTTATTAATATTTGTCTTGATTATATTAACTGTGCTGTGTTCTGCCATGTGGCATGATTTGAAAACTGGGTTTTCGTTTCTTGGTAATATTTTGTGGGTGCATGCATATCACGACTCCAAGTCGAGATGGAGTATTATCTCGGTGGAGCTCCTTTGATCACTTGGGAGTGTGTAAAACTGAGTGGCATCCCCTAGATTGTCGTCGGGTGATAGTTGGATCGGCCAAGACGGTAACGCTCTTAGCAGGACTCTGTAACCTCTCTACTGGCGGGGGTTAGTGGATGTCTGGTCACGAACGTGCCGAGCGTGGAGCTAGACATCGCTCGTTACGAAGTCACATGCATGAACATTACCCGTGCTGTGACGAAGGGAGTTAGGGTGTGTGCATGGTCCATAGGGGAGACCATGGTGCATGCATAATAAAATGGTTGTGTTTTGAGCCAAAGGGATTTTTGGCATGAGTGTTTGGTTTAAATGTGTTATTTTGGGAAAAAGTGAAAGAAATGATATTGTTGTCTTTTATTTGTATGGCTATCTTACTTTGTTGGTTGTATAAATGCATGTTTTAAACTTTTGATTGATGTATGTTGATTACTTATTGGGATTGCTAAATCTTATTGTGGTATTCCTACCTACGGTTCCATTTTATGGACTCATAAACTTTGATGCAGAGGAGGAGTTTGAGCCGGAGGGATCGGCTCTGTCAGAGGAGTGATTGACTAGAGGTTCCTTTTATTTGTATTTTCCGTGGGACTTATTACCGTTTTATTTATTTTCCCAGCCAGATGACTATATTAACCTCTTAGAGGACTTTGTTTTAGGTTGTAAGGTTTAAGATTTTTTGGTACTTAGCTTTGACTACCTTTTGTTTTTCAATTGCATTATGTGGCGCCCCCAATCCCCCTTATAAAAATACACAGGGATCGAGACGCCAGGATGGTGACAACACGGTCACACATCTCAACGAAGTGCCAGTGTGTGTAAATGCAACAGTGTTCAAATAAAATAACGCAGCGGATAGTCAACTAAGTACCAGAGTTTAATTACAATCAAACATCAGTAAAGATTTAAATAGCAGTTATACAGTCATCCATAAAATAATTTACAATAGTTTAAAGCTACAAACGAGTGATCCCAGATCATTCCTCAGGCGGAGCCGTCTCCTCAGGCTCGCCCTCCTCCTCCTCATCAGCATCAAACTCTGCGACACCACAAAATGGTCTCGCAGGTAAGTATAACCTAAACAACGACGTAATACAAAATGCATTAAATGCAACTAACATGCATGCACATGAAAACATGCATTTTTCCACAAAACATCATTTTTCCGAAAATGATAAATTTTTCAACACACACCAAAATCTCATTTTGGTCCGAATTATCCGTAAAACATTTTCCCAGAAAATGATTTACCCAAAAATCAACTCGCACTATTTTCCCAGAAAATAGTGCATTAATACCAAATGCACCATGCATTATTTCCATATGCACCATGGTCTCCCCTATGGACCATCCGCACGTCCTGGCTTCGCAGCGGTGCTCAGTTCCGCGCCCAGCGCGTACGTGGCCAAGCACTCACACTACGCAAAGAGCGATGCCCAGTTCCGCGCCCAGCGCGTACGTGGCCAGACATCCTCTAGTCCCCGCCAGCAGAAGGACCACGGAGTCGGCACGAGACCATCTCGTCCGAACCCATTGTCGCCCGGCGACAATCCAGGGGACGTTACTCAGTATATTCCGCTCCCGAGTAACCAGAGGAGCTCCACCGAGTTAATGCCCCATCTCGGCTTGGGGTCGTGATACACACGCACCAAAAATATTAACACATAAAATCATAGCTTTTCAAAGCACATGAACATGAATGCAATACACGAAAACCCAGTTTTCTTTTACAAACATGATCATGCATGAAATGATGAAATGCACATGTACCAACACAACATCCAAACCAACAAATACCAATCCAATCAAAACCAACCAAACAACTCCAATCACAAATCCATCCGACCCCCGAACTCCTCGGACTCAGTCCGGCATGCCAAAAAACACAGTGAAATGGGTTAGTGCAAAAATACATTTAAATTACGAAAATTCTTTGGAGAAATACTTACAGTGCAATATAATAATTTTCCGAAAATCGCGAAGTTGAAAAAAGCGACGTTTGAGCAACACCACAGTGTAAAATACACTGTGGCCGTGGGTCACAATTACCAACTTTTCAACGAGGACAAACGAAGACCCAAGATTGATAGGGTAGGGCCTAGGGAGGTCGGTGAAGCTAGTGGTGGTGGTGGTTTGCCGTGGGTGGCGGCGCAAGGGGGGTTTTAGGCCAAAAAAGTGCAAATCGGAGATGGACTTGGTGGGGCTTCACCGGTGACGGATCGGAGCTGGGGTTGGGTCCAATGGGTTGCCAAGAGGCCGGGGATGAAGTGGTAGGAAGATGGTGGCCGGAGGTGGCGCGACGGCGGCGCAATGGAGGAAAATGTGCCGCGGCGTCGTGGGTTTCGTGGGCTTCGTGGAGGCTAACGGCGGCACGAACGGCGGTGATACTGGTGGGGTAGGACGGCCGGCGGCTGGGGAGTCAAATGGGCTGGGCGGTGACGACCACCGCCGGCGGACGGCGGCGCTGGGAGTGGACGAGGGAAACGGGCGGAGGAGAGGGGAGGAGAGAGAGAGATCGCGCGGGAGAGGAAAAAGAATAAGGAGAAAAGAAAAAAAGAGGAAAAGAAAAGGAGAGGAAAGAAAAAGAGGGAAAAAGAAATGAGGTCCAATCCTCATAACTTGGGTCACAAAAATGATCCAACGGAAACGATTTTAAAACCACAAGTTAAATAAAATAATTTAAACGTAATGGTAAAGTCAAATTGAAATAATTAAATCCCACGGTAATTAATTTAAATATTAAAAGCAATTTAAATGCATAATAATAAATAAATATTTGGAAAGCACATAAAAATAATTTTCACCAAATAAAAATCATAGAAATAAACTCACTAAAATCCAACCAATTTTAAAATAAGAGAAATTATTTTAATTACATAAAAATAATTCCTTCAGTAAAAATACACTAAAATAAGGGGTGTTACATCCTCCCCCCTTAAAAAAAATTTCGTCCACGAAATTGGCAAGGTCAAATATTGCACCAAGACAAGATCAAGATTCAACCAAGAGAATACTTAGAACATACCGTCAAAATCAATCAAACAAGTATGGATATTGCTCCCTCATGTCGGCCTCTCTCTCCCAAGAGAAATCTTGAGCCAACGGATCACCCCACGCCACTTTCACCATAGGTATTACCTTGGACCTTAACTCTTGCTCTTTCCAATCTACGATCTGGGTCGGGGCAACTTCATAAGTAAGATTGGGCCGCAGTTGAATGCGTTCGGGATCCACAAAACGTGGCTCTTGCTGTCCAAAACTCTTCTTCAATGAGGACACATGAAACACATCATGAACATCTCCAAAATAATCTGGCAAGGCAACTCTATAAGCAACAAGCCCAACCTTCTCTACGATCTGAAAAGGGCCAATATATCTTGGACTAAGCTTTCCTTTCTTACCAAAGCGCTTAACCCCTTTCATAGGAGAGACTTTAAGATAAATCCAATCTCCTTCTTCAAAGGATAAGTCTCTTCTTCTTGTATCTGCATAACTTTTCTGGCGACTTTGCGCTTCAGTCATCTTCTTCCTGATAAACTGAACTTGATCCTTCATTTCTTGAATTAACTCAGGCCCAAGCAATTTGTTCTCGCCAACTTCATCCCAACATAAAGGCGATCTGCACTTCCGTCCATATAAGGCTTCATACGGGGCCATCTGGATGGAGGAATGAAAACTGTTATTATAAGAGAACTCAATAAGTGGTAAGTGATTCTCCCAACTTCCCTGGAATTCCATGACACAAGACCGCAACATATCCTCCAGAGTCTGAATAGTACGCTCTGATTGGCCGTCTGTTTGGGGGTGATACGCCGAACTAAACTTCAATTTAGTGCCTAATGCCGCCTGCAAACTCTTCCAGAAATGGGACGTGAATCGCGGGTCCCGATCTGACACAATACTCTTGGGTATTCCATGCAAACGCACTATCTCCTTGACATATAACCGAATCAACTTACCCAACGAGTCAGTATTATTAACAGGCAAGAAATGGGCACTCTTGGTCAACCGATCCACAATCACCCAAATGGAATTCTTCCCACTAGGAGTCCTTGGCAACCCTACCACAAAATCCATAGAAATATCATCCCACTTCTATTCCGGAATAGGGAGAGGTTGGAGTCTACCAGCAGGTCTCTGATGTTCAGCCTTCACCTGTCGGCATGTGTCACATTTCTCAATAAACAGGGCGATGTCCGACTTCATTCCTTCCCACCAGAAATTCTTCTTTAAATCCCTATACATCTTTGTGCTTCCTGGATGAACCGAATAAGGAGCTGCATGAGCTTCTGCTAAAATTCGCTCTTTAAATTCAGAGTCTCGGGGAATCACTCTACGATCCCGAAACCTAAGAATGCCATCCTTATCCAAGCTGTAATGCAAGGGACCTCTAGACTTTCTGACTCTTTTCTTGATAGCCAACAGATTAGGGTCCTTTCTTTGGAGAGTCTTTAATTCATCAAAATCCACTACTCGGACATCCAAGACTGAAGATAATAATTCTTCTTGCTGTGAACTCTCGATAAGAAGTCTCCTCATTCCACAAAGGAGAGAGTCCACATCTGAAGATTCCGCTTCATCCACTTGTTGTGACTTCCTACTCAAGGCATCAGCGACTAAATTTGCTTTTCCTGGATGATACTTGATTTCACACTGATAGTCGCTAATTAGCTCTAACCACCGTCTCTGCCTCATGTTTAGATTCTTCTGAGTAAATAGATGCTTCAAGCTCTTGTGATCAGTATAAACTTCACAGGCTTCGCCATACAGATAATGCCGCCAGATCTTAAGCGCAAAGACTATTGCCGCCAACTCCAAATCATGCGTGGGATAATTCCTCTCATGAATCTTCAGCTGACGAGATGCATAAGCAACAACCCGTCCCTCTTGCATAAGAACGCATCCCAACCCGAATTTGGATGCATCACTGAAAATCACAAATGGCTTGTGTGGCTCCGGAAGTGCCAAAATAGGTGCCGTTGTCAATCTTCTCTTCAACTCTTGAAAACTTCTCTCACATTTGTCAGACCATACAAACTCAGTATTCTTCCTAGTCAAGGCAGTGAGAGGTCCTGATAGCCGAGAAAAACCTTCCACAAATCTTCGATAGTAACCGGCAAGTCCCAAGAAACTTCGTATCTCACGAACTGTTGAAGGGCGAGGCCACGACAAAACAGCTTCTACTTTACTGGGATCTACAGCCACCCCTTCTTGAGAAATCACATGTCCAAGAAACTTAACTTCTTCTAACCAGAATTCACACTTGCTCAGCTTAGCGTACAATTGATGTTCTCTTAATTTCCCAAGTGCCAGGCGAAGGTGACAAGCATGCTCTTCCAAATCTCGAGAATAAATCAAAATGTCGTCGAGAAACACCACCACAAAAGAATCCAAGAAAGGCCGAAACACCCTATTCATTAAATCCATAAAAGCAGCAGGGGCATTAGCTAACCCAAAAGACATCACCTTAAATTCATAATGCCCATACCTCGTCCTGAAAGCAGTCTTGGGCACGTCCTTATCTCTTATTCTCAACTGATAGTACCCTGACCTCAAATCAATCTTCGAAAAGATAGCCGCTCCCTGAAGTTGGTCAAACAAATCATCAATTCTTGGTAGAGGATACTTGTTCTTAATAGTCACTTTGTTAAGCTCTTGATAATCTATACACATTCGGAGAGTACCATCTTTCTTCTTGACAAACAATACGGGCGCTCCCCACGGTGAAGTACTAGGCCGAATAAATCCCTTGTCGACCAGTTCTTGCAATTGAGTCTTCAACTCTTTTAATTCAGCCGGTGCCATGCGATAAGGTGCTTTATGCACAGGAGCCGCACCAGGTTCCAAATCAATAACAAATTCCATATCGCGAACGGGAGGCAATCCGGGCAAATCATCTACAAACACATCAGGAAACTCGCCCACAACTGGAATATCTACTAACGACTTCTTCTCAGATGACGTAGACTCAACTTGGACCAAAAAAGCATCTGCTCCACGAGCTATATCTCTCCTAGCTTGAATTGCTGATATAATTGTTGGTTTTGCCTTCAACTTACTTCCCGTGAATTCCACATAATCATCATCCGAGAGTTGAAAACCAATTACCCGACTTCTACAATCAATATTTGCTGAATATCGATATAGCCAGTCCATTCCCAGAATTATATCAAATCCCAGCAACTTGAATACAATCAAATCTGCATCCAGCGTCCTCCCTCCAAAATCCAAAGGACAGCCCAAAGCAACTTTAGAGCACCACACCATCACACCATTTGGAAGTGCCACTACTAGAGTTTGCGATAAAGGCTCCGTGACTAGATTACACATCCGTGCAAAAGTGGCAGACACAAAAGATCGAGACGCCCCAGAATCAAACAAAGTACATGCATAGAAATCATATAGGCGAACTCTACCTGAAGCAAACACATCCACCAGACAATCCCAAATAATCCAACCATAACAAATATTAAATCAAATTAAAATGATTAAATGCATACCAGTAATAACCCCAGCATCGTGGGTCTCTGGAGCTCCGTAATCCACATCACCAGGGGTCACTGCATAAACCCGAGCTTGTACCAACTGTCTCTGGTTGCCCCTTCCTCCTCGTCGACCTCCTCGCGCTCCTCGCGCTTCTTGTCCTCCTTGAACTTGACCAGGACACTCCCGAGCAAAGTGACCCGGCTGGCCACATCTAAAACACTGAATTCCTCTCTGGCCACACTCACCCTCATGGGCTCTATTGCACCTGTTACAAACTGGAGCTCGACCTCCAGCACGAGCACCGGTGGTCGTCTGCGGACGGGCACTAGTCCTTTGCACGAACTTATGAGGCGACCCAGAACTACTCCCTTCGCCAAGGTAACTCCGCCTTTTCTGACCCGGAGGGGAACCTGCTCCAAAACTGTTTTCCCGCTCTGCAATGCTGGCTAAATCCACTAACTCTTGAAAGTCCTTAATCCGAAGGCAGGCCACTTGTTTACGTACCTCATGGCGCAAACCCTCCAGGAAGCGCTCGACCCGCAACTCCTCCGTAGTAATGAGGTGAGGAGCGAACCGTCCAAGCTCCATAAACTTTCTTGCATATTGCTCCACAGTCATGCCACCTTGGACCAAATTATTGAACTCCCGAGCCTTTTGCCTTCTCATTGAAGCAGGAAAGAACCGGTCATCGAACTCTTTCTTGAAACGCTGCCAAGACACAGCAGCCAAGGAACCCAACTCCATTTCTAATAATGTCCGCTTGGTCTCCCACCAATTTGCCGCTTCACCTTGCAGCATATAACTTCCATATAATACCATCTGAGCCTCCGTGCATCCACAAACTTCAAATGTTCTTTCCAAATCTTGAATCCACCTCCTAGCACGCATTGGGTCCTCCTCCCCAATGAAGGCAGGGATCCTATGCGTTAGGAAGCGCTCATAGGGACACCCCACTTGGGCTCCCCTACTTGAATCTCCCTGCGGCGGTCGGAAATTCTGTTGAAGAAATTCTGTCATTCTATTTAATGCTCTTGCCATAGCATAATTTCCATCACCTCTAGGTAACTCATCTTCAGGCACCTCAGCTTGCCTTCTTGGCCTCACCATAATCCTGTCATAGAACATTCTCCAACCCCGCTTAAATCCATATAATTTATACTCAACCAAAAATAAATAATAATTAAAGCGATAAATAAAATAATTTAAATAACAACAATTAACATAAAATGACATAGCAACAAACTCATAATATAAAATAAATAACTTAACTTACATAACTTTAAAAATAAAAATAATAAAAATAATTTTCTGGTACTATCCTAAAGGACATGTGGTTTTACCCAGAGCCGAACTGCTCTGATACCACCTGTGGCGCCCCCAATCCCCCTTATAAAAATACACAGGGATCGAGACGCCAGGATGGTGACAACACGGTCACACATCCCAACGAAGTGCCAGTGTGTGTAAATGCAACAGTGTTCAAATAAAATAATTTAAACGTAATGGTAAAGTCAAATTGAAATAATTAAATCCTACGGTAATTAATTTAAATATTAAAAGCAATTTAAATGCATAATAATAAATAAATATTTGGAAAGCACATAAAAATAATTTTCACCAAATAAAAATCATAGAAATAAACTCACTAAAATCCAACCAATTTTAAAATAAGAGAAATTATTTTAATTACATAAAAATAATTCCTTCAGTAAAAATACACTAAAATACGGGGTGTTACACGTTATTTATGTTGCACACATATTGCTTGCTTGCACGCACTAGCACATGGCGATGGGGTGTATGATCCATGTGGTCATCATCCCGGTGTCATGAATTCCACCAAATCACACGTGGGGGTCGAGGGCGCCATAGTTGTTATTCGTTTTGCTTTGAGAAGAGGTTGAGTAAGAAGGCTTCATGGAACATCCTAAACCCCTCAAATCTCCAGAATGGGGTCCAAGAACTTAAGAAAAGATCTCAGCATCCTTAATGGAGGATTCATCAGACACAACAGCATTTTTCCGAAGTGAAACCATCTTCTCGTACAGAAAAAGCAAAATTATTAGAAATGGTTCAAATAACATAAATATTATTAGGCAATACGAAAAAAATTAAACTTAAAAAATTTGCTTCTGCTTCGTAACTGGTCCAAACACCATCGTGATTTATATGCGTGTTAGCATATAATTGGATGAAATTATAGTTAGTAGGACTATCTTGTTCCTGCAAAAGGAAGACATATTGCACAACTTCAACCACAAATGTTGATATGTTAATATTTAACGAGGACTAGTATAATGTTACCAATTTCTTTGATAGTCGATGAAAAGATCTAAAAACTGCATGATGGTGTATCGTTAAATTTGCTTTATTTGCTTTGTTGACAATAATCTGTTGCTGCAAGAAAAGAAACAACATCATTACTATATTTATTTCATGCATCCAACATATAGCATAATGCAAAATAGCAGGGAAATTACTTGACATGCTGGATCTTCAAATATATCATAAAATTTATCTTATTCGTTGGGCGCATGCTTTGGAATGGGTTTTGACACATCTCTGTTTCACTATTAAACTTTTGATAGTGTGCATGACATCTACCTTTGTACCTCTGAAATGCATTATTCATCAGCTCATTAACCATTACTCGATCCTTTCATTGGCCAAAATTAAGTTCAAACTCATCCTTAAAAGAATAAGGAACGATAAGAACTAAAACAAATTACTTATAAATTAAGTAATTATTGAATAAATTGTTTCCTAAGTAACTTGTTACCACGCAACGAGTTTTGATGTGGTCTTTCACATCTTGGGGAACCTTGGCCCATGAGTATGTAGCCATGGGTGCATATGTCTAGGTAAGGATACCAACAAAGGAAGTAAGCCAAGCTACCTGATCCCTAGAGTCACCGGTGTGATCATCAGGAGTATCAAATTTTCTTTCTATTCCTTTTTTCTTTATTTTATGGACAATGAATTAATGACATATGTTAAAAAAAAACATGAGAGGGAGGGGGGGCAACCTAGCCGTCAAGCTAGTGAACCAAGGAGACTAATATTGGTTAAGCGAGATATCATTATAGAAGACTTTCACGATTTTGTCTGAGAGGGAAGGAGTCTGTCTTCCATAATTAGTGATAAAGGATAGAGTCTGATCTGTGAGTAGAATGGGGTGGCCTATCCTGATATGGTCAGTGAGTTTTATCAGGTCATATTAGAGATGGGGTTGATGAGGACTCCTTCACTTTTGTTATTTGGGGAGTCAGTATTACTATCTAAGTAGACAATATCGCTAAGTTTCTAAGGGTTCCCCGTGAGGCTCCAGCAGACGATAGTCCAGTGCATTATGAGATTCGTCTCTTGATGCATGATCATTCGGCACCTCCATATGATGGCAACAACGTCATCAAACATGTTGATTGTCAAGCCTTTTTCCGAATGCTGAATTTGATTGTCTCACACAATATTATCTAAGGAAATAAAAGATAGATTTCAACATCGAACGAACTCGATTTATGTTACGGATAGCACAATGAAAGCTGATTGATGTGCCTCTATACTTCCTCATCCGCATCCGATTTAAGTCATGGTATCTTTTAATAGGTAATCTACTGTATGCATTGATGATCTTCAACCTCCTAGTTAATTCGAGGGTTGATGTGCTATTGACAAAGCAGAGACAACCACATATTGGAGCATTAACAAGATCACCTTCAGCAAGAGCGATGGCTACTTGCGAAATGCTCACATTAATGTTGCAACGGCATGCGGTATTGGCACAGAGCATGATCCAACTCCTAAGGATGTCGATGCTGATATAGAGGCATGGACTACTACCAAAGAGATGCGATTCCTACTCGAGGAGCATTGTGCACTTTTGATCCAGGACATGGAGAGGATGTGGAGAGAATCACTATGCCCATCATGGTTCGATTGCGAGAGATTGAGAGAAGCATTACTGTGATGCAGGAGGACTTGAATAATCTTACATAGTAGTGTTATTTTGTATTGAACATTGTCACTTTAATTTCTATATCATTTTTATTTTTTATATGTAGCTACCTTGTTTGTTATAAAAAATCATTTTCTTATTTTACTTACCATTTGGCAATGTAAAAAATGAGTTTCCTTGGAAGGAAAGCTTTTTTTAATTGCAAATTTTAATTTACCATAAAAAACTGTTAATTAATTTCTCAATTCATTATATAACTTTTCTAGGACAGGATATATGATACATTTTGATTTACAAATAAGATTTACCATAAATAATAAATCCGTATAGGTAGATGTTTTATCTTTTAAAAATGATAATTCATATAATCAAATAATAATCGTTTTCAAAATATTTCAATGCCTTTCAATAAATTTCTATAACTAAATTTATTTTGATTTTCTATGTCATAGTTCGAACCAATCTTATAAGCATTTGCACGGTTTATAAATCTATTCGAATGAAAAACTATCGTTCGAACGACATAGCAAACACCCAAATCGTTCGAATGATTGGCTCTACATTTGAATAGAAAATTTCAAATTGTCGAATGGTCTCAAACTCAATTTGAACTGGAATCTTAAGTTCGAACGATTTCTAACCCTCTCCCACCACAATTTTCTATAATTTCCCGCCATGAATATTGTCCGAACAATTATGTCAACATTCAAATATGAAATATCATACCGTTCAAACAAGTTTGGGACCTTTCCTATGGGCCTCTTTTTTTATATGCTATATTTCATTCTGGAAACTCTAGTTCAAATAGACATTTGTTTGTTCGAATGCGTAAAAATTGCTTCCTTATTTTGAGATAAAATTTAAATTTTGTCTTAAATAACTACTTTTAGAGATGAAATTAATTCATTTCTAAAAGATTTTGTCTCTAAAAATCAAATTTCTTGTAGTGATTCCTAAGTTGCTCCTTAATGCATGATCATAAAGTTGTGGGTTACATGCATCTTGATGAGGCTCCCAATATAGGACCAACACATGAATGCTTTCTTTTTCCAAATTCTCCCAAATGCATTTTCCATTACGTTATGACACAATATCTCTCTCATGCACTAACATGCATACATTTACAAAATATTGTTTTTTTTTTCCTCCGCCCCACTTAAATATGACTCATTTCGGCCTTATAAATTCGTTGGAAATGATCTAGCTAGTGCATGGGATGATCTCTTCTTTTTGTAAAGGGGGAGCTAGCCACCTAATTTCTTAGAGTAAATTAATGTATAAAATACTAACTCTACAAAACAAGGTGGCACTTATATCAATCGGTAAATTTTTATAAGATTGACACGACAATCCACGTACGTGGAGGAGACTCTACATGCACGCAGAAAGGCATCTATGAATTAGGCGCCGGAGAGGGACCGACCAAACCTCTTTGAGAAACTTGTTGAGTTTCTCGTACAACACCAAAGTCCTAGCAAACATGCATAACATTTTAACTCTCTCTCTCCCTGGCCTCCTTGGATATAGTCTTTCAAACTATCGACATTACATCATGATATTGTTGATCATCAGCACTGCATTTTAAAAAATATAAGCTGTAAGATTGTCAAGATTTCATCGACGACGTGTATATAACATGACACGATCTTAACAGTAAGTTACTAATGTAATAATGAATAACGATAATTAATGTCATGATCTATTTTTCAAGTTAGAAGTTAAGTGAGAAGCTGGACTTTTTCTAGGTCATCATATAATATTGTACGTAATTTAAACCTAAAGCTAAAGTTGAAACTTGTAGGTCATCATAAGTATTTTAGTCCTTATTTTTATCTTCTCTTAATTTAACAAACGGAAATTAAAGTAGCACTAGCATCAAAGAATAAAAGTACGTAGTGGAGGAGTTTGGTAGGAAGCATGAAAGAACCAGCAAACGTTATTTTCAGCTAAAAAACATCAGTACCCATGCAGTAGTACTGATAAAATCGAGACAATTAAGAAGCATGCATTGAATTATTATTATTATATGTGTGTGTGTGTGTTGAGAACAAATTAATTAAGCGTGAAACAAGATGCAGCAAGATTCTCATGATCATGATCTTCTGAAGACGTCGTGCAGTTAGTCTCACTACTCCTGTACGTGTTTTGTGGACTAATAAAATAACCAAAAAGAATTAAAAAAGTTTCTCAAGTGTCAAGAACGTTGACCCAGGTTTAACTCAACTCATGTGTTTTCCCAACGAAAAAAACCCTTCAACAAAATTTGTACCTTTGCAATTGTAGAGAAAATTATTTGAACAGTCCTGCTTAGAACCGGTCGGGCTGTTATTAGAAGGAAAGTAGCTCTCCTTTCATCTACTCCCACATAAGAAATCACACCATAATTTTAATAGTCTCACTCATACTGAATAATTCATTTGCGGAAAACCTTCACGACCAGAAAGCAAACCTCCACCGCCACCAGCTCAGTCCGATGCCGACCGTCTGTTGCCTTCATGGATTTCGCACCATCATCTCCCCTTCGCATCTCTCTCGCACAGATGCCCCTTTAGCCCCATCGTCCCCTCTCGCATGGCTGCCAAATCACTTTGCTCTGCCCCTTCATATTGATTTCTATCACCACTAGTCCATTGCCCACCATCCCAGTCGCCACTAGCAATCCTATGTCAACTAACATTGCTCATGACTGACATTAATGACCTTGGTGTTGCTCAAGTATTTTTTACCATTCCCAGTACTTGATCGGCATTTTATAAGTCTTTGAAGAAAAGAATTTTGAGTGTGAAAACAACATTTTTTTAGAGATTCCAAACTTTTCTACAAAGAAAAGACAACATTTTTTGTGTGTGAAGACAACAATTGTTGTTCATGGCTGACAACAATTTCTACCACCACTGGTTCATTGCCCACCATCCCTCTCGCACGTCTATGACACAATATTCATAAATGCATGAAAAGTGTTTGACATAATGTTTTAGAGAAAATTTTTATTGCTACAACTCATTACAACTTTTTATTTTTATTTTTTATAGCTTTCATAGTGCAAATTATCTTATACTATGTATGTGAATGATTTGTCTTTAGTTATGCTTAATTTAGCTTCTATTTATCTAAAAAGTAATTAATCCGTCTTTATTTTAATGTGACAGGGAGTAATGCAAAAGATTGTGAGTTTTGAAGACTGGAAAGTTTCATTAGCCATCGTAGTCTTTCTTTTTTATTTGAGTGGAATGTAACTCATGGCAAAGGAACTGAATACATCGTTCTCTTCCTTTTCTTTTTTTGGTAATTGAGTGGAATGTAACTCATGGCAATAGAATGATCTTTTTGTGAAATGTAACTCATGGCAAAGGATTTTTTTTAATTGAGTGGAATGTAACTTGCAAATAGAATGATGTTTCTGTGATGCTAAAAACATGGAGTTCTTTCTATGCGTTATATAAGAATCATAAGTTTTGTATGTAAAGAAGTGATCATGCATAAGTCTGGTACAGTTGGAATCATAGACTGCATATTACAAGTTTGCCAAGACTGCATGTTAATGCAAAATGTTTACAAGTCACCCACTAACAACTTAACAACATACAAAATTCCCTAACACAAAGTTAATCTTCCACTGATCTTGATCGTAGCAAACAACATAAGTTCTTTCTCTCTCATTTGGACTTCAACCTATCTCTTTTTGAGTTCTTCCTCTCTTTGCTGGAGTTTTCTTTAACTGGCAATTGGACTTTCATTTTCTTCTTCAAAATTTGCCCATACAAATTAGTTGCGGTATGGTTTTGCTTGCAACAAACAACTTGTCAAAATCATAGTCCAAAAATTGAAAGATTGCTTCAACAGTGTAGATCATGCTGGAAAGTTTCCTTTCGTAGTTTCACTAATATCAGCAACAAATATCCTAGAGAAACTTGGAGATGGAAAAAAGGCTTTTGCTTTGCGCGCGCGCGCGTGCAAAACATCAAATATTGCATTTCTTGAATCAAGAAGAAGAATGCAATAAGAAAAGGCATACATACAGTGCAAAAAAAAAAAAAAAAAACAAAAAACAAAAACAAAGCATTTCACCATCTTCAATTTCAAATGGAGTAAGGAACCCCATAAAATCTAAGAATATCAGAGCAGCAAATAAAAATTGTTCACTCTTAGAAAACAATACCAGTTCCAAAATAAACATACCAATTTGTGCACCTTCTTTACATATAAAAGTTGAGCTCAAACATTTAGGATGGAAATTATAGCTTTGCATAAGCAGTACAAACAAATGATAACAAAAATTAAATAAACAACATTGAGATACAAAAGGTGTGGCGCTGTTGAAACACATAGGGCAACAGAGCCATGGCCTTTTTCTTTGCTTATTTTTTACTAATAAAAGCTATGATTGTGGGTGCAATTCAATTAGCATACACGAACCAGTTTGGATCCCAAACCCATCTCAACTCATCTCAATTAATTATTATAATTTTTCTAAATTTCAATACAAAATATAATAAATAATTCAACTTTCTCAAATCTCAAAATAATAATAATATTATAAAATAATATTCTAACAATATTTTATTCAACTTTCAACTTTCACCTCAATTCAACTCAACTCAGTTCAACATCTAGACATAGCCTTCAAGTTTTAGATTGCATCTTTACCATATTGGCTTTGCTATCTATGTTTTTATCTAGAATTCTCTTTCTATGTTATTCCTCCCTTCATTAAATTAACGATGGTTTCCCAAATGAATCTGAATTCTGACCTTTTTCTTTTTGGAAAAGCTTCCAGCCAAAAGTATATTTTCCATTGCTCAACTCAACTGAACCTATCTCTGATGTCAAATTGGCAAAGTATGCGGAGGTTAGTACCATGTTTCTCAAGCTTATAATATATACATCAAATCTCTGTTTTTCCATATTCTTAATCTTAAACTCAAACCACTAATTGACCTGTAGAAAGGAATTCCCCTATTGGGAAAGAGCATACCAGAGAGCATACCAGAGAGGCTTCGATGGTTGCGTCTTCTTCGATGATGGCCCAGTCTTTCCTTGTCGGCTTACGAAGAGACGGAAGTGGGTCACCAGATCAAAGGTTGAGAGGGATGGGAGAAGAGATGAAGCCGTGCGATAGGGATGCGAGGGGCAGCCGTGTGAGAGGGGACGAAGGGGCTGAGATGGTGGCGGAGGAAGCTTCTATGCATCGGTGCAAAAGGAATGGAAGGGAGGGGGTAGTGAGTGGGGGCAGATTATTATTGGCGGATTGTTAATTGGATTAAATTGGATGGACTGGTTTTGTTATGTGTTTGTTGCATAATCAAATGACACGTGTTTCACCTTGTCTAAACCTGACCCTTCTTTTCAACTGGGCCGAAAGTTGCATCTAAAAGTACATACAATCCCAGTCGTGATACTTGAAAATAATAAGTCACAAGAAGACTAGGGCGCCATGCATGGGCATTCCTCCTCCCAACACTTTTCACAATATTTTATATATTTTTGTTTAAAATGAGATGTACTTTTATAAAATAATTATTATTTTATAAAAATATTATCAATTTAAAATATAATTATATAAAAGGTTATAAAAAATATTGTACATATATCACTACTCAAAATCTTATTTAAAGATATAAAAATGTCTTCCAATTTTATTAAAAGTTCTTAGGGTAGGGCTGAGTTCGGAGTTAGAATACTCCGACTTCGACTTGGACTCCGACTTTGTAGAATGTTAAACCTTCCAACTACAACTCCTTCAAAATCAACCAAAAAATCAACTCTAGCAGAAGCCAAGAAATCAACCAACAAAGTTACAAAATCAACCAAAAAATCTGGAATTAGGCTTACAAAAAAATAACCCCAAAAAACTGAAAATTAGCCTCAAAAAATTCAACCAAGAAATTAAAATTAACGGTGAACAGAAGAGAGTGAGTGAGGAAGAGGCACTTAAGAACCATGATGATGGAACTGATGCTGATGACTCAATTGCAATGGCACGACAATGACTCGATGGATGACGATAACAATTAAAAATAGTCGGTGAGAGTGAGTGACAGTGAGGTCAGACGGCCAGGGAAGTCAATGGACGGCCGCACGACGGGAGAAGAGAGAGAGAGGTGGCGGGCTGGGTGGGTGGGAGAAGGCAACTCAGACTAGGGCTTTTGAGAAATTGAAAAGTGAAGTGTCAGAAGTGAGGTCGCTCCACCCGCCACTGGGGGGAAGGGGGACTTAACACCAATGTCAAAACCACAACGTTTCTGCTATAAAAATGACGCATTTTTGCTTGAACGTGGGTTAGATTGTGCCTCTTGGGTTGGGTTGCTTCGTTTTGGGCTTCTAAACCCATATTTTTCTCCCTAAAGGGCCTAACTCTGTTTTGGGATTTTTTTTCCTTTAAACCCTAAATTAAATCCTATTTTTTTAAACCCTAAAGTTGATTTTTAATCTTTATACTTGTTTTAGCCCTAAGTTTTATTTATTTATAATTTTTATAATTTTTAGTATTAATTATTAGTAAATATGAATTCATTAGTGTTTAATTATATGTTATTATACTGTTATTTTTAATCATATTATAATGTCTAATTATATGTTATCATTCTATTTATAGTTCTTATATTTTTTTCATCATTCAATTTAATTGTTAATATCGATTATTAACAATTACTATTTAAATCAACTTGTACTATAGTGTTTAAATAGAATTTATTATACTGGTGTTATTATACATTTATATTACATGTTATTAACTCATTATACTTGTACTATACTAGTGTTTAATTACGTGTTATTATAATAATGTCTAACTTATTTCTAACTTATTATATAATAGACTTAGTATTACATATTATTATACTAGTGTTATTATACATTAGTATTATATTTGTACTATACTAGTATCTAACTAATTCCTATTACAGACTTGTACTATAGTGTTTAATTACATATTATTATACTATAGTATTACATGTTATTATAATAGTGTCTAACTTATTTCTAACTTAATCATATACTAGACTTAATATTACATGCTATTAACTAGTGTTATTATACATTAGTATTATATGGAGTAATACTATGATGTTCATTGTTTACATATACTAAACTATTATTATTCAATTTGTCTATTTATATTATAGTATAAGTATATTGTTTTATAATAATTAGCTCATACTACTTACTAGTATATTATTGAATTTAACTAACTATATAAGTTCTAGTTATATAAAATATATATGATAATATATAAAAAAAAATGCATATGTTTTTATAATATATGTACAATATCGAAGTCGGAATAGGAGCGTAAAGTCAGAGTTGGAGTTAAAGTCCGAGTTGAAGTGGAGTCAGAGTCGGTCCAATGCCACCTTTGACTCCGGACCGACTCTGCCTATCGGAACTGGAGCGGAATCGGAGTTGGAGTTGAATTTTCAGATTTTTGCTCAATCCTATCTTAGGGTTCTATAAAAGTCTGAAAAAATATCTGACTCCAAAATATAAAGTAGATATTTATATATAGGCTTAAATAAAAAACACAAAAGTCTGGCCCTTGAAACTTGTAAAAAAAATTGAACATATGACTTTTTTTTTAAACTCACAACTTCGGCCTAAAAGAGCAATAATACACATACAATATATTTCACAATGTTATAAGATGAGGGTATTTTTGTAAACTCACAACTGCAAGAGCAAGATGCTTTTGCAAGGCCACAGTAGACGTATCCTTTATCGAATCATATTGCTATATTCCAAATCCATAAATAAAAACCAAAAGAATCACGACTTTCCTTGGAGTAGTGCAGAAGACTAGGACACCACTCCAATCTTGTCTTTGAAGAACTTAATTAGGAAGTTATAACTCAATCTCCCGCTTGATAAGTCTAGTTCTTATAATCCTCGATCTCTAAGTCCTGTCAACTAGCAAAATCAAAGTTTTTACCATTTTCTGATTCAAGTAATGCAAGTTCTGCACCATTAATGGAACTTCATTCTTAAGGTATTGCTCCAATTATAGGGGATACAAATGCTATGATCCACTCTCCAAAAAGGTAGTGATTAGTAGATACATGGTCTTCGATATTGAAAATAGCTTCCCAGCCCTTGGTCGGCGCCTCTATCTCTACCACGACCATTTGCAACAACAACATCTACCTCCTTGGCAGTTAGCCTCTCACAAGCACAAGAGTTGGTAGCTAGTCAAGTCACGTTCGACATAGGAAACACCTCTTGGCTCTATTGATCCAATCTAAGACAATAGTGATGTTCTTTTTGGTTCTACCACACAACTTGCTTTCAGTGACACCATTCATAGTTTAGAAAATTAATCATCTCCTGAATCATTGAATTTTGAAGTAGCGGTTATTCATAGGGGTGTTCAACCAGATCATGGGTGCTAAAATCCGAAAATAATCCGGATGGATAACGGCCGGATCTTTTTTTATTATAAACCCGGATATTCGGGTTATAACTGGATTTAATCTGAATTTTAATACTTTTTGTTTTTTTTTTAAAGAAGACTTTAAAACTTAAAAACAAATTTATAGTACTTTTTTTTAAAAAAAATCTTATATCATGCTTAAATTGCCCATATTTTTTTTTAAAAAATAATTTAAACACTTTTTAAAATATTTTTATAAAATAAAAAAGATTAAAGGACAAAATAAATAAAAATGAAAAATAGATAATATTATTGTTACATCACAATGCAAAACATAAATTTATAAAGAACAAAATAAAACATCACAACTAATTAAACTAATACATAACAATACAAAATAAATAACATTTTTTAATATTTTTTATACCAGTACTGATCAAACAACTTGTACTATCAAATTTGCAACAAAAATAGTGTTCTTTAGAAAAGAAAATAATCCAGCCGGATATCTGGATTTTTTTCCCTTTTTCGACTATAAATCCTAATATGTGGATTATAACCGGATTTAATCTGGATTTAGATATCCGGATTGTAACCGGATTTAATCTAGATTAAATATTAATACTTTAAAAAAACTGTTTAAAACTTTAAAAAATATTTTTATATCACTTTTTTTTAAAAAAATTATGATATCATGTTTAAATTGTCCAAATTCTTTTTAAAAATAATTTAAAGACTTTTTAAAAGTTTTTTTTAAATAAAGAACAAAGTAGATAACAACACAAAATAAATAATATTGTTGTTACATCACAATGCAAAATATTAATTTACCAAGAATAAAACAAATAATAATATATCATAACTAATAATAATGTAAAATAAACTGATGTCTTGCTTATGTTCCAGTTCCCAATATTTTGTTTTGCATAAACGGCATAATCAACCTTGATCTGTAGGAGACTTCAAATTTCCCTTCTCTCTGAAATCATTGGCACCCTCTCTTTAACATCGTTGTAAAGTTTAAAAATAAAAAATAAAAAATAACTAGATCCGGTTACGGATAACCGGGTCGCAAAAATTGGATCCGGGTTTATCTTACCCGCCTGGATTCCGTGTTTCGGACCGAACCAGAAAAAAATCTGACCCAGTTCTACACCCCTAGTTATTCACTCAAACCACACACCTAAGCCTTTGGTTCCACAACCTCCAACTGCTAATCTCCTATAGCCACAACCTCAACCAACACATCATATCCTCACTCACTCCCAAGATGGCACTAGAAGAGTTAAGGATTTTTCTGAGTATAAGTTGTTCTACTCAATCAAGCATCCTTCCATTCCACCGCACTCTTATGGCATTGTACTCTTCCATTCTAGTGGCTCCAACCAGATTTTCTCAAGCTCTCAAATCTCCCAACTTTGTTTATCATTATTGATTCATGACGAGGTTAGTGACCAAAGGATTTGAATCAAAAGATGGGGTTAATTACTCCGAGACATTCAACCCTGTCAACAAGCATTGACCATTAGAACCAACTTGGCTACTGCAGTCAGGCCATTATCAACAGTCTATAAGGCAACTGGAGGTACACAATCCCTTCCTCCATGGAGCACTTGAGGAAGAAGTTTTTATGGAGCGGTCACCAAATTTCATTGATCCATAGCATTCCCACCATGTATGCAAGTTAGAGAAAGCAATCAATGGACTAAAATAGGCATTTCGTGCCTGGTTTAATAAGTTGTCCACAACCTTATTTTGTGCTGGCTTTACCAAATCTGAAGTTTGTTACACTTTTTTTATATTTTACAAGTCTAATATTTCTTTGTTCTTTCTCATCTATGTAGATGATATCATACTAACAAGAAAAAACTTGGTTGTCATCAATCATCTCATTTCTTATCTCAAAGAAAATGTTTGCAATGAAAGATGGCACTAGAAGAGCTAACAATTTTTCTGAGTACTAGTTTTTCTACTCAACCAAGTATCCTTCTATTCCACTGCACCCTTTTGGTACCTCACCCTTCCATTACAACGACTCTGACCAGCTTCACCCAAGCCTTTAAGGCTTTATTTGGATACTAAGAGTATCTCAGATGATCTGTGAATAGAAGTGAAATAGTTTGTGAATAATAATGAATTATTAGTAAATAATAATAAAGTAGTCTAAGAATATCTAAGAACAGTTGTATTACCGACCAAACCCTAAATCTCCCAGTTGGCATCAAACTATGAAAGGAAATCCAATGCCCTCCAAGTTAACCAAACCCAATATATTTGTCCACTTCCATCCTACAGTAATACTATCTCCAATAAATGGGTGTTCAAGGTAGAACAGATGGCTAATGGCTCTATTGATCGATTGAAGGGGAGGATAGTGGCCAAAGAATTTGAACCAAAAGATGGGTTTAATTGTACCAAGACTTTCAACCTCGTCATCAAACATTGACCATTAGAGCGATCATGGCTATTGCACTATTCTATTATCAATGGCCTATTAGGAAATATGGCGAAAGTTTTTATGCAACGGCCACTAGGATTCATTGGTCCACAACTTTCCTACCATGTATGCAATATGGAGAAAGCAATCAATGGACTAAAATAGGCATTTCAAGCCTGGTTTATTAATCTCACCCTAAAAGTATGTTTCTGAATGCTTGTCATGATTGGGAGATTTGTTGTCCACCACAGTTAGTCACAGTGAGAAATATTACTGACTAGGTTTATTGCTGCAATTGTGGCTATCATTTTGTCCTTGCCACAATAAAGTTTATGTGATCATGGTTAGTGGTCTATAATATACTTTCTTCCACAAGATGAGTTTCATCAAACACTCTATTTTGACACATGATAGTGGTTAGAATTATGCAAAAGAAATGGCAGGCTATGTGTTTTTCAAGCCAACTTATAAAAGAAAAATGTGCTTTAGCAACATAATGGTGTTGCTAAAAAGTTATTTTATAGATGACAGTTATTGGTATAGAATATATTCTTTCTGCAAAATGATTGGCGGCAAATGCTTGTGGTAGACGGTCAAAAATTGAAAGTTCCATGAATTGAATCACCCCATTTTTAGGTTTATAGCAATATGAAAAATGTTGCTTATATTTTTATATAATATAATATATAATATGTTGCATATAGCAATAAATAGGAAATATAAAAAAAATTAAAAAACTGGAAGTGGCTTCTTCTTTTTTCCCATAAGCTTTCATAATAGGAAAACTTGGTCACACACCCCCTTTTGCTATAATTGGCTTTGGATTAGCTCCATGTGCGAAATAAGATGTTATTGTTTCAGGTATTTAGAAATAGATTAATGCATTAACTTTTTCTTCCGTCAACATTAACAGAAAAACACGTGGCTCAATCACATGGTACCGGGGTGGTGCCTCAGCTTGCGTAGGCAGGTGGATGCCGGCCCGGACCACTCCACATACCGGAGTGCTAGCCCAAAAGCCATGAGGTTGCACGAATGGGCTCGCCAATGTGGTAGCCAAAATCTCGTCACCACAAGGGTTAGCCGATTCTGGCTATCACAAAGGTCAACCGATTTTGGCCACCCTGGTGACTGTAGTGGTTGGCTATCCTTTTTTTTTTTTTTAAAAAAATATATTTTATAATAATATAAATTTTTTTTATTAAAATCAATTTTTGTTAACAAAATCTGATTTGTTTTTATAAAATAATATAAATGACACGTGGCAATTTGTGATTGGACCAAGTGTTTCCCATTAAAGATGATGAACGGAAAAGTAGATGGCGGGACCTATTTTTAAATAACTAAAACCACAATGTCTTATTTCTAAAAAAAGAACATGGAGCTAATCCAAATTTGGGTACAGCACAAGGAGTGTTTGACCAAACTTACCTTCTTAGTACATCTATTTGGGCTTTAAATTTGTCTTTCACATGCAGTAGCTATAAAGAATCAAACATATATTTGCGAGTGTGTGTGTGTGTCCTCAATATTTCGACACCAAACCCTAAACAACTCATGGACGAGCATACTTCATCAATATCCACATCAACATGTACATGAGTATTCCACTACCTATCCATAAGAAACTTAGACCATGCAATCTAAAAACAAACTTTTATATATTACAGTAAAAACTTAAATGTGATGCAACCACTACAAGACATTCAATACAACATAGAAGCTATAAAAAAAGAATACAAAAAACTCATTCTCTTCCCCTTAAGCATGAAATTTCAATTGGACTCTCATTTATCAGAATTAATTAACCAACTAAGACACCAAATGCTCTTCCATGTAAAAGGAGTCCTTTTTTTTTTTAATCAGTACATGAAGCACCACTAACTATACAAAGAGCCACTTATTCATGCTAAGCTTTTGGCCTTGATGCTAAGTTTTTTGCTAGATATCTCTTTATTGGAATGAAAAACTGACGATAATTTTGTTTAAAAAAGCAGTCAATTCATAAATTTCATAGAAAAGCTAATTAGCATTTAACTGAAAGTGGTTTAGTTTCTTTAACAAATGATTGAAATGGAAATCATACCATCATGCAAACCATAAACTTAAAAAGGTCAAAGCATTGGGACATTCCTCATTAACATAAATAAAGCTTGATTTAGGATCAAACTCTAAGAAAATAACACTTGATAATTATTAAATGTTAAAAAAATAAACATTATGAAAAAAGCAATAAGAAATATGTAAATAAGAAATAAGTCCATTACCCAATTATTGATCGATCTCTGATTTTTTTCATCAAATTAGATTCAATAATTCCTTGCTTACACTCAACTAAAATTTTTTTATTAGAATTAGAATCAATCATATTAGGATCAACTAAGAAAGGAGGTCCAAAATAGGGAATAACTCCACTTGAACTCACATACATAACACTATACTCCATGTACATTTCAATTATTAGTTATTTCACTCGTGCAATCATTTCTTCTGCTAAATTACCACCATATACTTTTTGAATATAAAAAAGCAAAAGACTAAATTTCCATCTTGGATCTAGAACAACAACGATGAATATCATCAAGTTAGTCTTTTCAATTGATCCCCAATATTTGTCATACTTTCTCTTCATTTCGTCGTCATACGTCTAAACATTGGATCATCACTTCAATTCATTCTTTATAAATGTTATTGAATGCCACAAAACTTCTAGAAATAAGCATTATATGTGATATACAAAGAGTTAAAAAGTCTCACAATGACATCAAAAAAAATTTTTAAAAACTTTTCCAATACTTTAACTCTCTCCCAATTACTAAGTCTTGGGGGCACAAGTTCATACTTTGATAATAATGGGAAAAAAAAATCATCATCCTTTTCCAATTGTAAAAATGGTTTTGAAATGTTTCTACAACTTCTAACATGAGAGAAGCTGAATTCCATCTTGTTGGAACATTCAAGGTATACTAACTTTGAACAACCAATTTTGCCCTTCTTTATACCCTTTTTGAATTTCTTCATTCTTGCCGAAGAGGATCTAGCATATCTAACCGCATTGTGCACCCCAGTGATTGAATTAACACAATCTTTTAGCCAATCATTCAAAATGAGTTTCATAATATGGGCATAACACCTTATTTAAATATATTTTCCTTCCAACAAATGACCTCCTATGAATTTCCTCAAATATTTGATGGCAACATTTTTTAAGAAAATATTGTCAATTGTAACAATAAATATCTTATCAATACCTCAATCTTGTGGACATAAATCTACATATTTTCCAATAGCGTCTCCTTTGTGATTAGGAATCATAAAAAAGTTAAAAAAGTTTATAATTATTTTGTGCAATTTCTATTCACAATCAATATAGTGTGTTATAATACACATATAATTTAAGTCTGAACTAATATCCATGTGTTAGTGGTTAAAATAATCTGCCGAACTTCCTTGAGTATTTTTCTCAATACAATCCCTTGCTACAATGGTTTGAGATGGCATTTGGAATCTTGGTTCAAGTGACTTACAAACCTTCCTAAATCGCAAGCTTATACTACCCTAAAAGGAACCTCATCACAAATTATCATCTCTACAATCACCATTCCTCCATTTTTCAAAACAAATTTATGTGTAGTTGCCAAGCTACTCACATCACTATTTCCAACTATCTCAAGAGCTCCTTCACGACATATAGTTTATTGATCCATTGGTCTAATTCTACGAGGATGTTGCTTACAAGCCCTAAGATGTTGCATCATACTTTATGTACCATGTCTTTTAGGATAACGAAAATAACTCTTGTGACAATAACTATACTATGCTTTTAGGTCATTGCCTCCATTTATTTTTGTGAATTGGTCTCACACTGCTTAGGGCCGCTTGATCTCTCATTTTAGGAGGAGTGAGACCCGTAATACTACACAAGTTAATATTTAAACTCATGTGATCTGGTTTTCAAATGAGTAATAGCCTCGTCATCTCTTAAATTTGTAGAACTGTCACTACAGAAGCAATCAATATATGAATCGACATATAATAGATGAAAATATTAATTAAAATCTTATTTTTGACTGTTAATCTTCCACAAAAGTCCTCATTTAATTGATTTACATTTAAGTACATGAATCTCTTAAGTTGTGATTCAAAGAGTCTTTCAAAACTACACGCTATTTAACACTTTTATTAAGTTGTGATTTTCTTTTCTCTGTAAAAGTGGTTAAATATTTTATTTGCATCTCTTTGTTCCTTTCAAGCACCTTCAACTTAACTCTATCAATTCTAAATAGGTATGATTTGTTTAGCTACTCAAGCAGCAACCAATTATAAGCTACCGAGCCAACATTAAACAATACAATCCCTCGGCAACTAGTCATAAAACCCTTTTTCTATAGCCATTCATGAAACTATAAAAGAAGATCCTTAGCCCAGTAAGGATAGGTTCCACTAGTGTAAATATTATTCTTATCAAAGAATTAGAGTTGAATAGTGTAACACCACTGCAAATAAGTGAGACTGTATTAATAATGAACATGTAATAAGATTTGAGATACAGGTCCATGTAAAATAAGGCTTTCATGTTGCCACTAGATTTAATTGATTGGGCTAGAATAAACATCTGGGTGTATTTACAGGTACATGTTGGAGAACATAATGAGCAAAAACAAAATAAAATACAACAAAAGGTAAAATTTATGTAAACAATAAAATAAATCTTTATATATATATATATATAATATAAAGTGGCTATCAAATGGAAAATCTTGTTTTAACGGTTTTTGTTGTTTTCCCGTTAAAGTTAACGTCGTTCGTCCTGTCCGTGTACTGTGAATGTAACGGTTACAAAGAAGACACTGCAGCTTCATTAAATACTGCATTTTGATTGATAATTTCAAAGCAATTATTTATTGGCTGTTACAATTCTCCAATTATTTGTTGGACGTTACAATTATGCAATTGGCAATTACACTATGAATGTAACGGTTACAAAGAAGACACTACAGCTTCATTAAATACTGCATTTTGATTGATAATTTCAAAACAATTATTTATTGGTTGTTACTATTCTCCAATTACATATTAAAAAAAATAAATACAAATGAATAAAATTTAAAAAATAACCCATACAAACGCATCAAGTACACCTTCATAGTCAAAGAAATCCCCTCTATTTCTCCTTGAGTTTGTATTCTTTGTGATGTTGGAAGCTACTAGGGATTTACTCTGGTTGAAAGTATTGATCTATATTAATCAACATTTTTTAGTTCTTCAAATATATGGTTTATGTTCATCTTCTATTCTAAATCCCAAAATCACAATTCCTCTCTATTTTGGTTTCAGATTGTATTGATCTTTCTGCTGTTGGGAGGTATTCAAATTTTGTTGGGTTTAAGGTAATCATTTATATCTTTATTAATTTGTTTTATGTTAACTATTATAGAAAAATTCTTCTAAGCTTTATTTCTCTCAAATCATGTGTGTGGAAGCAGTGCAGTGGTCCTAAGGTTTTAAAGAACATTGAAAATGTCAATCTAAATGCCTTTTGTGTGTTTATAGTATATATATAGTCTATATATGTTTTGTGTGTTTATGGTATAGATATAGTCTATCTATACATTACACATGTTTGTTCATATTTCTAAAAAAAATGTAGCAGAAATAATTAAAAAATCAAGTAAAAAACTTAGGGAAAAAAATGTCAGAAAGTACCTGGAGAATGGGAGCTTTCAACTTGGAAATGAAAAATTTGTCAGCCATTTAGCAGCTGTGATCAAATTACATGATGAGATAAACACATACAACATATTTGACAGATTTATTAAACAAAATGTACAAATAAACTTAAGCCAAAAAATCCTGAAAAAAATACCGCATAAACGTGTTCTGCCCGAGCTTTTGCACAAAATGAGGACAAAATCCATGTCCCAGTTCCCACATCAAGAACAACTTTATTCTTGAATAGAAATTTATTTTGGTAAATGACATTTTGATATGTTTTAGTTCTTTCAACATCCTTTAACATCTCCTGTAATATAATCATTTCACATGTATAATTTCATGCTAGTTCATGAATGACTGTTAGAAGAAAAAAAAAAAAAAAGTAAACATGTATTAAATTCCTCTTTTGCTCGATAAGCACTCAACAATCCTCCCACCTTCTCCTCATCACACCAAATAATATTAAAATCTCCACCAACAAAATACAGCCAACCACTTGCATCGAGAGCACACAAATACTCCCACAACTCCCTACGCTTCCTCTGAAAACAGCTCGCATAAACAATAGAAACCATCGCACGCATACGGCCTTTAACAAACCAACTAGACAAGGCTTGATCTGACATGGAAGAGAGATCAAAGTGCAAACTATCATCCCAAAACAACCAAACTTTACCCCCTACTTCGGCATTATTCAAAAAATTCGGTAGCTTTAGCCACCTAGTTCATTGCCGACATTTATTAGAAGAAAAAAAATGCTTTAACAAAGCCACCACCTATGGCCAATTTTTATTCATAAGGCACCAAAGTCTACTCTTCGACGAACGAATACCTCTAATATTCCATATGAGAATCTGCATAATTATCTAAAATATTTTTTTGGAATGAGTCCTCTTATCTAGGATTGCCATTGTCTCTTTCTTCTTAACACCCCATAATTTTTTTAAAGGCATATTCAGCCCTGAATCAGAATCGAAACACTTACTCACCAAATCCTCCGCATCATCCTCAGGTTCCCCTCAGATAGAGAGACCCACTTGTTAATACGCCCATCCATATCTCCCACTGTTGCCAAACACTCTAACTCAAATTCCAACGCCTCATCCCCCAATTTCAGTGAGCTACGAGGCGTCGTATGCATGACTTCCAACCCCTCACAATGTTCTTTAGTATCCGAAACCTCTTCAGATGACTCAAACCAGCTGGTTAAGACCTTTTGAATCGAATTCCCACTGCTCTCCGCATCATCTCCTCCCCCAGCCTGAACGTCAATATTACTGATAAAACCTCCACCATCTAGTTCCTTCTTAACTATCTCCTAGTAATTACCTCACCCTTTGAGTCCACATAAAACATCTCAATTGCAGCCATCTCCACTTCACGCCGACGCTTATTAATATCTTCCAAAATAACAGCCCGACGAGACTTAGAGAAGCCCTCTTCAATTCTTGCCTCTGTGATCGCTACTTTTGGATTTTTGTTTCCCACCACCTTCTACCGATTCACAACCTTCTCCCGACCACCTACTCCACTATCAGGGACACCATTCATAGTGCCAGGTTTTTCCAATCGATTACGATGCCCACACTGATTTGCTTCATGACCCTGCTTCCGACACGAAGCACAAAACAGAGGAAGAGATTCAAAAATAACCTCCTGATAATGACTGCTCGCATGCCCTGGAACCCCCAGCCAGAACGCCCGTTTCAAAGGTTTGGAAACATCAACCTCAACACAAATTTGTGTCGCCTCTGGCCATGTCACACACCGTTGCATTGTCCCTCTTCAAAAATCGACCAAATCCCCCACCAATAGATCGGAACATAGACTGGTGAAAATAGTTTGGTGGCAGCCCCAGAAGTGAAAGCCAAACTAGTGCTAGCGGAGAGTCCTCCTCTTCGACAAACTCTGTTGTATAGTGGAAGACTCGATAAGGTGCCCTTGCAATCTCAGAATTCCCCCTAGCCATTACCACAATGAAGTCATCTTCATTCGATAATCGGGCCAAAATATTCTGCGGATTCTTCAACTGACCAACAACTGGCAAAACCCAGAGTCCCCAATTGGATTTGATAAATCCCCGAAAGTGATCTAATGAAGGCCTCCTACGCAAAAATTTCAACACGATAGAGAACCGAAATGGTTCTTCCGAATGGGTGATCTCTATTCTGGTGAAGAGGAAAAACATCTCCCTGTCCACAAATTTTGGTTCCCTGAATGGAATCTCAACCTCAGGTAAAACTTGAGGCCAATCCATCACAACATCCACAAAACCCCTACCGAATCCCACCCCCACGGCACCTTCCACTCGACGATCTAGATTCGTCATTGTCTTCTGATCCGAGCCACCCAAAGAGCCACCTTGCTCGCCCTGTGAAACTGCGAGGACGGTTACGGTAGCCATCACTACCCTAATCGCCTTTCTGAGTCGAGGGAAAAAAAATTTTGTACCTCAGGGATTTTTTTCTCTTCAGCAAAAGCAATTGCAACCTCTACATGGCGTATAACAAATTCCACAGCACCAACACCTTACCAACGAACTAGACCAGATCAAACAGCAATAAACATTACATTTCACAAGATGCTCAAGATTTAAGGTTTAAGGTCAATGCATATAAATGGTTGAATTTTAATGTCAACTCAATATGACGAGTTTGCATCTGTTGCCTCATTTTCATTTTTCAACAAAATAGATCAGTGGCATCATGGTTCTACTGGATTTAGATAATTGTTGAAGGTAGTGCCATCTGAAGCATATTCTCTGCCATTAGTACCCAGCTGCATACATTGTAAAGCAAAGAGATTCCACCATGAAACAACTAGTTTTTGTTGTGCTAATGAGAAAATTTCTTTAGCCACAAATGATGTTCCTGATCAGCTTTATGCGTTGTTTACCTCAAACATAGATGAATCTATACATTTTAGGACATACATTTGAACTTATATAACAAATTTGATTTTACATCCTTTGGATTGAAATTTGATAAAGATCTTTGCAGGAGAAATGGAAGAATTTATACTTTCAGAACTTAGGGACAGATATATCACTATATCAATGATTTGCTTCCTTCAAATGGCTGCCCTTCTTGTCTCTAGCTGTATTTCTATGATACAGAGCATGAATTAGAAAATTACATTTCTGATTCAAAAATAATGGACCCATCAATTGTAACTTAACTTATCAATATTCTTCACATCAATCCGTATTCTATTTTTTTTCGTTCTCTTGGTGATTTGCTAGATTTGAAAAATCAAATAATTCATATAGGATCAGATGCTGGCCTAGATCAACGTGTATTCAATGCCCCTACATCCTCTCAAGTTGCAACAATATGGGTAGAAAATGATGATGGAGATCAACTAAGAGGACGTAACATTTTTATCTTTAACCATTATGGTGGAAGTCATATAGTTCAGTACTATTTTGGGTGTTATGATCTATTGTAATAGCCGTTATTATTTCCTTTTGGCGATATTGGTTGGCATCAAGGGATTGAAAGGGTTAGTAGAGGAAGCAGATCTACATATAACGAAACAAACCGATCAATAAATTATCAACAATCAGGGATTGCAGAAGAATTACTTGTAAGAGAACAACAATGTTAGATTGCAGTATTAATATTCAAAAATTTCATTTAGTATGTACATCTAATTTAGTAACATGTCATTCACCTTCTACTTTTGTAGCATTAAATAGAGAAATAAAGGATCCAATTGTTTCATGACGTGAATATTATTGCAACAAATTACAAATAAGAGAAAATATCAGATCAATTTTGCTACTTTCTGGTTGACTATTGCAATAATTTGTAATAGATATGTATGTTAAGAATGAGAGGTCAAGATTAAATTATTTTAGAAACAAATAACAACATATTCGATCAGAGTTATATCAAAGTATTGTTGATACTATTACGTTTGGGGAAACAAACGCTTCTAATATTGGAAAATGGATTATACTGCTTTTGTTATTTATTGGAGGTCCAAGAGATATGAGAAAAAGATATATGAAAGCAATGACTTTAGTTCAGCGTTATGGCAAACCAAACATTTTCTTAACAATGACGTGCAATCCAAACTGGCATGAAATTACAAATGAACTAAGTCTGCATGAGGAGAGTCATAATCGACCCTTTTTGGTTGCTCGAGTCTTTCATGCAAAATTAGAAGAATTAAATGATCAATTATTCAAGAGGCAAATATTTGATAAAATCTCAGCATATATCTACGTTATTGAGCACCAAAAAAGAGGTTTTCTACATGCGCATTTTTTAATTATCTTAAAGAAGGATTGGAAAGTCTATGCGACTGAAACTTTTAATGAAATCGTATCAGTAGAGATACTTGATAAAAATACAAACTTGCACTTGCATAACGCTGTTGTCAAGCATATGATGCATGGACCATGTGGAGTCTTGAACCCATCAAATGTTTGCATGAAAAAAAAAATGATTGTTACAAAAGTAATTATCCAAAGAATTATGTATCTGCTACAGCCGTTGGAAATGATCGCTTCCCAATATATAGGCGTTCAAACAACGGAATAACTATCAATGTCAGAGGCCAAACTTTAGATAATCATTGGGTGTTAGAGGCCAAACTTGCAACATTTGACTGTCATATTAATGTCGAGATTTGTTCTACAATAAAAGCAGTCAAATATCTTTATAAGTACATTTATAAAGGGTATCATCGTGTTGCTTTCAACTTGATTTCTGAGCAAAACAATCAACAAGTTCATGAAATCCAACAATTCCAATCGGCTCGATGAATTTCTCCCCTCGAAGTTATGTGAAGAATATATGGTTTTATTATTAATGAAATGTACCTAGCAGTATATAGTTTACATTTACATTTGAATGATCAACACTTAGTGACTTTTCAAGCAAATGAAGATCTAATCAATGTTGTCAATTTAGATCGTTCTAGAAAATCGATGTTAACAGAATCATTTGTATTAAATTGAGTATATGAGAATGCAAAGAGATTACTGTATAAAGACTTTCTAGAATATTATGTTTGGAGTCAGCAATACAAAGAGTGGACTTCTCGGAAAAGGAAAATAGTTGTAGGTCGTATTGTTACAGCAAATCCATTTGAAGGTGAAAGGTATTATCTGCAGATATTGCTAAATCATGTAAGAGGACCTTTGTCTTTTGAAGATCTTAAGACAGTTGATGGTGTTGTGGCCCAACATTTCGCAAGATAGCAACAATGCATGGTTTGCTGCAGAGAGAGTAACTTAGAAGATTGTTTATATGAAGTATCTCTATATCAAATGTCGTTCAGTTTGAGACGGTTATTTGCAACAATATTGGTTTATTGTAATCCAACCAATTCGAGTGGGCTTTGAGAACGTTTTGAGTAAGATATGTCAGTTGATTTCAAATCAACAAAAGATTCTATATCAAATATAGGAACCCAAGTATTGAGTTCAATCTCTTTTACATTGAATCAATGGGGAAAGACATTAATTCCTGCCATCTTCTTGATGACGACATCTGCTTTGATGAAGAAGAATTTCAATTTAGAGAAATCGATGATGAATTAGCTGTTGAAATTCCAAAGGAAAATATTGCCGCATCAGAATCTCTTAATAGTGAACAACAACATGCCTATAATGCAGTGCTGGAAAAAGTATTTGCAAACAAAAATGTTGCATTCTTTGTAGATGGCCCAGGTGGGACAGGTAAAACATTCCTATACAAGGCACTTCTTGCAACAGTATGATCAAGAAAATTAGTAACACTTGTAACTGCTTCATCTGGTGTTGTTGCATCTAATTTTTCGGGAGGTCGAACAGCACACTCACATTTTAAGCTTCCACTTGATACGGACGAAAGAAGCAAATGTTGTGTCAATAAACAAAGTGCTTTGACAAACCTACTTCATGCAACAAAATTAATAATATGGGATAAGGCTCCAATGACAAGAAAATAACACATAGAAGTATTAGATAAAATGCTATGAGACATCAATGATTTAGATGTAACATTCGGTAGAAAAGTTGTTGTTTTCAACAGAGATTTTTGATAGGTTTTACCCGTAGTTCGTAAAGGAACAAGACATGAACAAGTTAATTCCAGTTTGGTTTATTCCTATTTATGGCCTACATTGACTAAGTTCTGATTAACTAAAAATATGTGAGTAAGATTGGATCTAGTTTTTTCAGACTATGTGTTAGAAGTAGGCAATGGAATGCCACCAAACACAGTTGATGAAACCATAAAAACTCTGAATGGGATGCTTGTTCTCTATGATGATGACAACACTTTTTTGGATCATTTAATAGAATATGTTTTCACAATATTCATGAATATTCAATAAATATTTCAACTATGATGAATTGATCATATTAACACTAAAGAACGATTCTGTTGATGAAATAAATGCATTGTTAATTCATAGGTTCCCAGAAGAAATTCAACGATATTATAATTTTGATGAGACAATAGATGCATATGAACAATAAGTTATGGAAGATTTCTTAAATACCCTAACACCGAACAGACTTTCGCCTCATGAATTATTACTCAAGAAAAACTGTCTCATCATGCTGCTTAAAAATATTAATCCTTCAGAATGGCTATACAATGGAACCCATTTAATTTGTCAGGTTTTTTATCGAAATATCATAGATGCAGAAATTGTAGTTGGACACCATATCCAAAAAAGAGCATTCATTCCAAGGATACCATTCTTACCAAATGTTGATGAAAATAGTAGTTTTTCATTCAAACGAACTTAGTTTCCTATAAGATTAAGTTTTACAATGACTATAAATAAGTCACATGGGCAGACATTGGATTATGTTGGGATTTATTTACCTCAATTAGTCTTTTCACATAGTCAGTTATATGTGACTTTATCAAGGGTGAAGACAACATCTACAGTGGGGATTCTAATACGACCAGTGTCCACTGAACAACGTGAAAAGAACTGCACAAAAAATATTGTGTTTACAGAATTACTAACATTATCATGTTTGAATTAATGTTATACAGGTAACTAGATTTAATTGTATACTTTCGATTTATTATCTATTATAATATTAATCTCTATATGACTAATATTCAGTCATTTAATTAAATGTCCTGGTCAATTGTTTTGGTAGTTCATGAATTTAAATTAAGATTTGTTATACTTATGCATCTGATATTTTTTTATCTGAAAAGGAAAAAAAATGTTGACGGTGTATACATCAATAAAGGATATTACTCTAAATACAAATAATTAGAAAATTAAGATGATCGTTGTAGAGAAGTCACCTAAGCGAATAAGCCAACGTACAATAGTGAAGTACCAAAATATGACATTAATTAATCAAGAGGTATAATATTTGTTAGCATATATTATGTTTCCAATTTTTTATATTCTTTGAAATTGGAGGATCTTAAATTCTATCATATTACGTAAAAATATTAATGATGTTGCATTTATTTATTTATCTTTTTATAACATATTTTGTTTTAAAAAATAAAAATACAAAAATTATTAAAAAATATTACAGTAAAATAATCCTCATAATTTTATATAATATACTGTTAATCACAATTATTTTCATTGTTGGTCCAGGGAAATCGAGTGCAGGCAGCAATGTTTGGAACTAATATTGACCCCAGGGACGACACTTCAAATATTTTTCAGTCATATTATATCAACAATGCACATGTCAAACCTGTAGATCTAAAGTACAAAATTGAAGAATATCAATATCAATGGACTCTGAACTCAAGAATAATAATAGAAGATGTTCCAAAAAATGATGAGCAAATAGAGGTACTAAAATATGAGATCATCCTATTCATGGACTTAAAGGCTTACAAAGGGTCGATTGGAGAAATATGTAATTTAATTTTAATTTTATTATAAATTAATTATCAATAAATTAACATTTCATATTTGAATATTTAGATATTTTAGTTGTTGCAATCAGAATTAAGCCAACTAAAGAGGTAACGATTGCATATGGACCAACAACAATCCAAGAGATATATGTTATTGATGAAATGTAAAAAATTCTTATAACTTCTCATTTCTTTTAAAATTGAATTTCAATATTAATTTAGGAAAATTCTATTAATTCTTTTAATTATTTCAATTTTGTAACTTGAACCCAATATGTTTGACTATGTGGAGTCGATTTGTCCAAGACAAATGTCATAAAATATCATAAACTATTGAAGATAAACCAATAATACTGGGAACAAAAATATCTGTTTGATCAAATGATGGTATTTATAATAATTAAGCAGCTTAGATATTTTTTCATATTGTATATGCTTGCATTAATATTGGTCTCAATTTCAACAAAGGATTGTCTTTGTCATTATGTCGGTCAAGTACCTTTACAATTAATCTTCTTCTTCTTGAAGCAACTATAATGAAGCAATGGTAATTCTCACAAATTAACAATTACATATTAATGCATTTATATTAGAGATAATAATGATTTGATAATTTAAAATATCATTGCAAGATGCTTGACGTACCCATCTGCCCCTCTGTCATCTGTTAGAATTCGAGAAGTTGTGAAGAATTGCAATATTGCAAAGTTGTTGAAAGGTTTGCAACCCATGGCGGTAAATATTATTTTATTAGTAATAAATTAAAATATTTATACAAGCGTTCCTTCTAAAAATTGATTATGATTTAACGTAGAAAACAAAATTTTGGATAGAGGCGATGATAAATGTGATTGACTTGGAGCAAGTATTTTATTACATATCATATGTTGGTTATAATATAGGAACTGGATATAAATACAATGAAAGTTTCGTTTGTATATATTGCAAAAGCCAAGGGGCCTGCAAACCACTGTATCTATCTTACAATTTTAATTTATAATTGATATATAATTTAATTTAGAATTTAACACTATTCAAATTGAAAATAATATATTCAATGCATTTAAAGTGCTAGGGCATATGTTGAACTGGACAATAATACTAGAAAGCTAGCTACTATTATGTTTGGTGAAGTAGCAAAAGAGGCATTTGTTTGTTCTGCAGTTGAGTTGATGGAACATGCTAGAGAGGTATCTTTTAAAATTTTTATTCAAAAATTAAGTTTGGTTATAATGAGTTAATTAAAAAATAAATTGGGCTTTTATTAATTACGTAAAACTATTCAAAATTTCTTTTGTAGGAACATCAACCATATATTAAAAGCATTTTGAAGAATTTATCAAAAAATATTTGGAAGATTCAAGTTTATGTAAAACTAAAGAAACTGAAGAAGAAAAAACATAGGCATTTTAATGCATTGTTTTTAATCTCGTACGATACGGCCGGTATTTGTCGTACCAACCACTAGGCTAATACAGGTATGATATATATTTCGTACCGGTCTAAATACCGGCTTGTATTTCAGCCTATATCGGCCGATATTTGGGCCTTTAATTTTTTTTTTCATTTTTTCAAACTACAAGCTTATTTTTTAACCCCCAATTCAGACTAGGCTATTTATAATTTACATATATATGTATTTATATATAATTTATTCATATATAGACTATTATTTTAGAATATAATTTTTATATATATTTATATATATAATTTATTCATATATCAACTATCCCAAAACGGTATACAAAACGGTACCGGTACCGAAATATTTCGTTCCAGTGCCTTGACCGGTACGGCATCCGGTACGGTATTCAAAACATTGTTTTAATGTCCTCTCTATTGAGGCAATATAAGAGGAGGAAAATACTGGATCGTCATCCTAGAATCAAAATTATCTCAAACAACTTTCATAAGGTTATGGTCAACGTTTATTTATATAAGATCATGTTATAACTTCTATTAATGTTCTTCTTTTATAATATATCACGAAGTGTAATTATTTATAAATTACATAAACATTATATCGTTATTTAATTAACCAAAACATTACGTCCTAATCAACAAAAAATTAGTCCTTAACGAAAAAAATTAAACATAAACTAAGCAAACGTGCATTGCACGTTGCAACCCACCTAGTAAAATTAAATTCAAGTAAAATGATGAACTACAACTATTAACAATGAACCCTTTTCATGAAACTTTATTCAAATCAATTATGAGTCATATTGAAACTTAGTAGTATTTAAATTTCTGAATTATTACCTCATCAACCTAAACTCAAGTGTGTCTATAATTAGAAAAGAAAAGCATATAACTTTCAATATCATCTCTTTAAAATTGTAAGCATTCTATAGTAAACTTGTTGGCTAAGTATGTACCACCCCGTATTTTAGTGTATTTTTATTGAAAGATTATTTTTATTTATTCAAAAATTTATTCTCTTATTTTAAAATTGGTGGATTTTTAGTGGGTTTATTTTATGATTTTTAAAATTGCAAAAATTAAATTTGATATGTTTTCTTAATATTTATTATTGTGATGCATTTAAATTGTTCTTTATTTTAAATTATTTGATTGTTGGATTTAATTATTTTATTTTCATTGTATCATTACGTTTAAATTATTTTAATTGAGATACTGTTTTGAAATCATTTTCGTTAGATCATTTTTATGACCCAAGATATGATGATTGGACCTCATTTCTTTCCTTTCATTTTGTTTTCTTCCTCTTTTTCTTTCCTCTTTCTTTCTTTTCTTCCACTGTTTTTCCCTTCCCGTGCGACCTGCTCTCCCTCTCTCCCCTGCGTCCGCCTCGTTCATCCACCAGCTGTCGCCGTGCGCCACCGTCCGGCGACACCGCCCGTCCCACCTCCTTCCCCACACTCCGGCGATCTCCCCCACCCCGGATTCCCTTCCCCACGCTCTCTCTCTCTCTCCCCGCTGGCTGTGTCAAACCCATACGGGTTGTAGATTTTCTACGCCGCCGTGCACCACCGTGCACCTCACCGCCCCTTCCTCCTCCTCCTCCACCCACCGGCGGCCATTCCCCTCCATTCCCAGCTCCACCCTCGCCGCCATTACCTCCCTCGCACGATGCAAAGCCGCGGCACCCTTTGAGCTCCCGCGCCGCCGCCGCACCACCTCCGGCCACCATCTCTTCACCACTTCATCCTTGACCTCCTAGCAATCCAATGGACCCAACCCGAGCTCCGATCCGTTACCGGTGAAGCACATCCAACCCCATTTTCGATTTGGGTATTTTTGGTCTTCAACCACCCTTTGCACCGCCACCCACGGCAAACCACCACCACCATTGGCTTCACCGACCTCTCTAAGCCCTACCCTATCAATTTCGGGTCTTGGTTTGTCTCCGTTCAAAAGTGAGTTTTTGAGACCCACGGCCACAGTGCATTTGGCACTATTCTGTTGCTGTGTTACTGTCTCTTGCACCTCCGTGATCCTTCAGAAATTATAATATAGCACTGTAAGTATTTTCCCAAAGAACTTTCGTGATTTAAATGTATTTTTGCACTAACACATTTTATCTGTGAACTGGTTGGTTATGCCGGACTGAGTCCGAGGAGTTCAGGGGTCGGATGGATTGTGGACGGAGTTGTTGTGTGTTTGGTTTGCATTGTTGGTTATTGTTATGGCATTGTTCATGTACATGACATATTGCACGCATGATCGTATTTGTAAATGAAATTGGATTTTCGTGTACATACATTCATGTTTATGTGTTTATTGAAAACTGAGTTTTCATGTGTTTGTTTGAAAATTGGATTTTCATGTGAAATGATTCTGAGTGTGTTTGAAATGACTGGATTGACTGGTTTGAAAAAAAGGAAAAGAGACTATAGGAATGGTGGTAAGCAGGGATGGTGGTAGAGTCCCGCCTGCGATTCTCGCCTACGATGCACGCGGTAGGGATGGTGGTAAGCAGGGATGGTGGTTGTGTCCCGCTTGTGATTCCCGCCTACGGTGCACATGGTAGGGATGGTGGTAAGCAGGGATGGTGGTATAGTCCCGCCTGTCATTCCCGCCTACAGTGCTCTGATAAGTATTCATTGTGTGTGATAAATATTCATTGTGTGGAAAGGAACTGTAGGGATGGTGGCAAGCAGGGATGGTGGTAGAGTCCCGCCTGTGATTCCCGCCTACGATGCACGCGGTAGGGATAGTGGTAAGCAGGGACGGTGGTAGAGTCCCATCTGCGATTCCCGCCTACAGTGTCCGATAAATGGTTTGTTTTGTGTGAATCATTTTCTGGGGAAATGACGGACTATATTTTTGGGCCAAAATGAGATTTTGGAGTGTGTTGGAAATAATCATTTTTCTGGAAAAAATGGTATTTTATGGCTAAGTGTATTTTGTCATATGAATGCATGTTGGTTGCATTAATATGTTTTTATCTCGAGAGTTGTTTGGTTTATACTTACCTGTGGTACCATTTTATGGTATCGCAGATTTTGATGCAGATGAGGATGACGAGCCTTAGCTTGGCTCCGTTGGTAGAGTGATCTGGGATTGCTCCTATTTATCGAGTTTCATTTTTTATCAATTTATGTATTGGCTTTGTAATATATTTGGGATGACTATATAACTCTTTAAAGGTAATTTGTTTTGAATATTTGTATTTAAACTTCTGGTACTTAGATGACTTATTTATATTATCCGCTGCGATTTTTATTGTGCACTTTGCATGTTGCACACACTTGAGCACATTTCGTTGGGATGCGTGACCCGTGTTGTCATCATCCTGACGTCACGATTCTCTTATTTTTGTACGTGGGAGTCGAGGCGTCACAGGTGGTATCAGAGTAGTTCGACTCTGGGTAAAACCACATGTCCCATAGATGTAGTACCAGAAAATTTTAAAATTGTGATTTGAAATTATTTTGTTGGGAGTATATTATTTTAATTGTTTTATTTATTTTATTGTACGTTATTTGTTTGTTTATTTATTTTATTTTATGTTATTTTAGTTTATTTAGTTATTTTATTTTATGGTAGGCTATTTTACTTGTTTCAATTATTTTCTTGTGTACTATTTCATTTGTTTTATTCCTTTTGTCTTATGATATTTTTTTTTGTTGGTTTTATTTTATTTTATTTTATGTGATATTGTTGTATTTTAATTTATTTTACTATAATTATATTTTAGTTTGTTTTAAGCTGATAGTGGGGTTAAGGGTTACGCTATGGCAGGAAGATGGTACGACCAAGAAGGCAAGCTAATGAGCCCGAGGATGAATTACTGAGGGGTGATGGGAATTACGCCATGGCGAGGGCATTGAATTGGATGACGGAGCTCTTTCAGCAGAATTTTCATCCACAGCAAGGAAAGCAGAATAGGGTGGTGCAAGTCGGGTGCACCTATGAGCGTCTTGGCACATAGGACTCCTGCCTTCACGAGTGAAGAGGATCCACTTGGAGGTGGATTGAAGACCTCGAGAGCACATTCGAAGTCTATGGTTGTACAGAGGCCCAAAAGGTGTTGTATAGGAGTTACTTGTTGCAAGGTGAAGCAGCTAATTGGTGGAAGACTAAGCGGGAACTCCTAGAGATGGAGTTGGGATCTTTGGCGACTGTGTCTTGGCAGCGCTTCAAGAAAGAGTTTGACGATCGCTTCTTCCCTTTTTTGTGAGACCGCAAAAGGCTCGGGAATTCAATAACTTGGTCTAAGGGGATATGACTGTCGAGCAATATGCCAGAAAATTTATAGAGCTTGGGCGATTTGCGTCTCATCTGATAGCCACCGAAGAGTTGCGGGCCGAACATTTTCAGGAAGGGTTGCGTCTCAGATCCGCAGACAAGTCGCATGCCTGCAAATCCAGAACTTTCAGAGGTTGGTTGAGGTGGCCTGTATTACTGAGCGAGAGCGAGGTGCTGTGGTAGGCTCCCCTCCGGGTAAGAAGCGACTGAACGTTGATGGTGAAGGGAGCAGCTCCGGGTCGCCGCAAAAGTTTGTGCAGAGGATCGGGTCTCGATCGCAGGCAGCCTCCGGTGTACTTATTGGGGGTCGAGCTCCAGTTTGTGGCAGATGTAATAGAGCCCACGAGGGCGAGTGCTGTCAGGGTTGGAACCAGTGCTTTGAGTGCGGTCAGACGGGACACTCTTCTCGTGAGTGTCCTAATCGGACCCAAGTGAATCAGGGTGGTCATCGAGGTGGTAGAACTGGTCAGAGGCAATTAGGTCAGGCTCGGATGTACGCGTTGACCCCTGGTAGTGCTGGCAATGAAGTTCCAGATACTCAGGACGCTGGAGTTATGGCAGGTAAGGGTCTAACCTGATCTTTCGTAATGGATGTCTTGTGTGGTTTATTTTTGGGTTTTGGGAAATGTTATGCAAGCCGTACCCATACCTGTTGGGTGTTGGAGGTCGTGTGATTTTTCTTAAGCGTGTTCTGGTTGTGTCTTGTATCCTGCTTTAGCGTGATGTTTGACTCTACAAATTTTGAGGATGAAATTTTATTTTAAGAGGGGAGGATGTAACACCCCGTATTTTAGTGTATTTTTACTGAATGATTATTTTTATTTATTCAAAAATTTATTCTCTTATTTTAAAATTGGTGGATTTTTAGTGGGTTTATTTTATGATTTTTAAAATTATGAAAATTAAATTTGATATGTTTTCTTAATATTTATTATTGTGATGCATTTAAATTGTTCTTTATTTTAAATTATTTGATTGTTGGATTTAATTATTTTATTTTCATTGTATCATTACATTTAAATTATTTTAATTGAGATACTGTTTTGAAATCATTTTCGTTGGATCATTTTTGTGACCCAAGATATGAGGATTGGAACTCATTTCTTTCCCTTCATTTTTTTTCTTCCTTTTCTTTCCTCTTTCTTTCTTTTCTTCCTCTGTTTTTCCATTCCCGCGCAACCTGCTCTCCCTCTCTCCCCTTCGTCCGCATCGTTCGTCCACCAGCCGTCGCCGTGCGCCACTGTCCGGTGACACCGCCCGTCCCACCTCCTTCCCTACACTCCGGCGATCTCCCCCACCCCGGATTCCCTTCCCCATGCTCTCTCTCTCTCTCCCCGCTAGCTGTGTCAAACCCATATGGGTTGTAGATTTTCTGCGCCGCCATGCACCACCGTGCACCTCACCGCCCCTTCCCCCTCCTCCTCCACCCACCGGCGGCCATTCCCCTCCATTCCCAGCTCCTCCCTCGCCGCCATTACCTCCCTCGCACGATGCAAAGCCGCGGCACCCTTTGAGCTCCCGCGCTGCCGCCGCACCACCTCCGGCCACCATCTCTTCACCACTTCATCCTTGACCTCATAGCAACCCAATGGACCCAACCCCAGCTCTGATCTGTCATCGGTGAAGCACATCCAACCTCATTTCCAATTTGGGTATTTTTGGTCTTCAACCACCCTTTGCGCCGCCACCCACGGCAAACCACCACCACCATTGGCTTCACCGACCTCTCTAAGCCCTACCCTATCAATTTTGGGTCTTGGTTTGTCTCCGTTCAAAAGTGGATTTTTGAGACCCACGGCCACAGTGCATTTGGCATTGTTCTGTTGCTGTGTTGCTGTCTCTTACACCTCTGTGATCCTTCGGAAATTATAATATAGCACTGTAAGTATTTTTCCAAAGAACTTTTGTGATTTAAATGTATTTTTGCACTAACACATTTTATCTGTGAACTGGTTGGTTATGCCGGACTGAGTCCGAGGAGTTCAGGGGTCAGATGGATTGTGGACGGAGTTGTTGTGTGTTTGGTTTGCATTGTTGGTTATTGTTATGGCGTTGTTCATGTACATGGCATATTGCACGCATGATCGTGTTTGTAAATAAAATTGAGTTTTCGTGTACATACATTCATGTTCATGTGTTTATTGAAAACTAGGTTTTCATGTGTTTGTTTGAAAATTGGATTTTCATGTGAAATGATTCTGAGTGTGTTTGAAACGACTGGATTGACTAGTTTGAGAAAAAGGAAAAGAGACTGTAGGGATGGTGGTAAGCAGGGATGGTGGTAGAGTCCCGCCTGAGATTCCTGCCTACGGTGCACGCGGTAGGAATGGTGGTAAGCAGGGATGGTGGTTATGTCCCGCATGTGATTCCCGCTTACGGTGCACGCGGTAGGGATGGTGGTAAGCAAGGATGGTGGTATAGTCCCGCCGGTCATTCCCGCCTACAGTGCTTTGATAAGTATTCATTGTGTGTGATAAATATTCATTGTGTGGAAAGGAACTGTAGGGATGGTGGTAGAGTCCCGCCTGTGATTCCTGCCTACGGTGCACGCGGTAGGGATGGTGGTTGTGTCCCGCTTGTGATTCCCGCCTACGGTGCACGCGGTAGGGATGATGGTAAGCAGAGACGGTGGTAGAGTCCCGCCTGCGATTCCCGCCTATAGTGTCCGATAAATGGTTTGTTTTGTGTGATTCATTTTCTGGGGAAATGACGGACTATATTTTTGGGCCAAAATGAGATTTTGGAGTGTGTTGGAAATAATCATTTTTCTGGAAAAAATGGTATTTTATAGCTAAGTGTATTTTGTCATATGAATGTATGTCGGTTGCATTAATATATTTTTATCTCGAGAGTTGTTTGGTTTATACTTACCTGTGGTACCATTTTATAGTATCGCAGATTTTGATGTAGATGAGGATGACGAGCCTTAGCTTGGCTCCGTTGGTGAAGTGATCTGGGATTGCTCCTGTTTATCGAGTTTCGTTTTTTATCAATTTATGTATTGGCTTTGTAATATATTTGGGATGACTGTATAACTCTTTAAAGGTAATTTGTTTTGAATATTTGTATTTAAACTTCTGGTACTTAGATAACTTATTTATATTATCCGCTGCGATTTTTATTGTGCACTTTGCATGTTGCACACACTTGAGCACATTTCATTGGGATGCGTGACCCGTATTGTCATCATCCTGACGTCACGATTCTCTTGTTTTTGTACATGGGAGTCTGGGCGTCACAGAGTATATGCAAAGTGGACCAAACCTTAAGTTCTAACTCAAGCTCTCCACAGCCAAACTCATGTTCACATTCAAACCCAAATTATCCAATGCGTGACCATGCATTATTATACAAACCAAAGTCCAAAAGTTAAACCGAAGAGACTGGAGTATTCTCCTTTGGCCAAAATGAGCATCTCGTTTTAAAAAAAATAAAAATAAAACTATCGTTACCAAACCAAAAGCTTGAGGAAGACAATATATCCAAAGGAGACCCAATTTCCAGATAGTGAGACCCATAGACATGAACTAACAAGTTCTAACTTTGAGGTGATTTTCATTTCCCAAAAAAAAAAGTCAAAGCTCCAATAGGAAGTTTAAAATGTTGCAGTACCATTCAAAGTTAAAGAAATCTAGATTCTTTAAACACCAAGCTAAAATTTACAAACCGAGGAACCTTCTCGGCCAACATGATTCCAACCAAAAGAAAGAAAATAGAGCAATAAGAAATTATGTCAAAGGACGAAACTCACTACATAATCTAACATCCAAAAGACTAAGAAAACAAAAGATCCAAAAGAGACCCAAATTTGTGATAGTGAACAAAAGTAATCCCTGTTATATACCAAAAGGGTAAGGGTACATACAAAATTAATCCGTAAAAGAAAACAAAAAGAGATTTGAAACAGGTTCAAGGGCTTCTAACCAAAACCTAGGTTCTAATCCCATATTGATCTATCATGGAAGTTCATAAAGACCCAAAAAAAAAAAAGACTAAAGGGAGAAAAATTTTACATGCGGTTATGAAGAAGAATCGGTTTTATGGCTTCTTGTTTCTGCTTAAAGAGAACTTGGGGCTAGGGTTTGATGAAGAACGACAATAACGAACAGAGGCAATGATGAACGACACTAACTCAGTTTAGATGGGCCCAACATAACTCCTTCCACTACTCAACTCACTACTATTCATAAAGAACTCAATTCAATTGAGCTCAACTCAACATCCAAACGTAGCCTAAAATGAGAGAAGCCAAGGGCAGGGGCTAGGTTTATACATAACCAAAGAGAATTGTGCTTTAACTTAAGAGTCAAGTTGCACTTGATGCCCAACATTCATCGGGTTGGATGATCTTCAGACTGAGATTTGAGGTTAAACCGACTTTATCTAGATAGGCCGAATTGGGTCGCTCGGACGGATCGAGCCTACAGTTTATTTGCATAGGCCTATTAACAACATGAAGGCATTGAACGATGCTAGCAATGCAGAGATTTGTGATCGAGTTAATATTAATGAGAATTTAAGAGAAATTGCTCTTGTTAGACAAACGTTTACCTTGCAAATATGGCACGTGCCTTAAATACATAGTTCAAGTAAACTAACTTCTACAAACTCCCAGCTATTTTGATCAATCTAGACAACGCGGTATTCAATCTATCATGAACATAGATAGTTTATTGTTAAGGATGTAATGTAGCACAATGAAATCAGATTGTCACAAATAAAAAATATTTTACCATAGTCGATGTTGGTATCATAGGTCTCCTTTGCTACTACTGTTATGTTCATCACTCATGTTGTGGAGACCACCATCCTTGCCAGAGCCTTCATCATCAATGAAGTTCCCTTTCAACTTTGCAATGAGACATTTGTTGTAAAATGTTGACATGTTGACTTGGAGGCATTCTTCTGCAGCTCGATGAAATAGATTGACATTATCATCATTTCTAATGGAAGCAATCATCTTTATGCATGCTCGTGAATTGAATCTTTATCTCCCTCCTCAACTATGTGTCTAAGCAAAATTTCATACACATTTATGTTGGCAATCTTCTATACCACTTTCCAATCAACCCCAAACTTGGCACCTTTTAAATAGAAGACTTGCTTGGGCCAGCATGTAAGGGCAGATGAATCTATTGGGAAATATTTTTAAACGCTTTGTAAACTAGAGAATATGTAAAATAACAAAAACAAATTAGAAAGAAAGAACCCGGTATTGAGGCACGTTGTGATGGACGCTTTCCTTAGAGTAGATTCCGCCGCCTCCAATTATAAACATGCACTAGGTTTCTTGACAGTCTACTCTCAAGATACAACAACTTCGGTTCCCAATAATCTACTCATCGGTGCACACTAAAGTAGATCCTCGAACCTGATATAAAATAGCCAAAGCCCAAAGAAAGAAAGACAAAAAGAAGGAGTAAGTGTTTATCTAATTTTTGTAGAGAATTTGGAGATGATGAATTTGTGGGTGGGGTTCCCTATTTATAAAGAATAAAAGGGCACTTGTGAAAAGTCACAACTAGAATGAAATGACACTTATGAAAAGTTACAACTTATTTAAATGAAATGGTACTTGTGAAAAGTCATATCATATAAATGAAACGGTACATATGAAAAATCATATCACATAAATGAAATGGTACTTGTGAAAAGTCACAACTTATATAAATGAAAGGGTGTTTGTGAAAAGCCACAACTAAAATGAAATAGCACTTTTGAGAAGTCACAACTTCTCAAATATTAAAAAATACATTGAAAATGTTTCTAATTCACCAAATGACACAACCCTTTGTTTGGTTAGGAAGCGGTTAAGGCTCATATCTCCAAGAGGCATACATTGGTTCAAGTACCAAGACACATTTTCATTTAAATCTAGACAACCGAACTGATACATTGAATAAAGGTAATGGTTCACATTATTTTTACTTTACATCAAATATTTTAATTATTTCTAAATTTAAATTTCTAAATTTAAAAACCAACAGAATCATCTATAGACATCTTTTTTAAATGTATTCCCATTAGTTAGGTGGTCGCCTAAGTTATACCCATTTTCCATCATCGATTTCCACCATTCACATTGAAAAACATGTGCCAATCTTCATCCAATGTATTGTAATTTCAAAATATCTAGCATTGCACCATAAAAGTCAGTAGTCCCTGACTGATATTCCCCATGTACAACCACACTACTGCTTTAGGTGTGACAATGTTGTTTGCGATTCTTTTTATGGAACCTAATTTTGTTCATTATATACCAAGAAAAGGTGCAACACATAGATATGAGATGCACACTAATGAGTAGTCATTCTCACTGACATCATTCAAGCTTGATCCCCATAGTTCTTAGACCTGTGCGTAGTAGTTAAGGTCATGCCAGATAACATCTTTTCATGTATTATGATATGGAAAAGCAAAAAATATAAATGAAAAAACTTACAAGTGCCTTGAACCATTTAGGAAATCCATTTTTGTTCCTATGCTTAATCTCAGCCAAACATTCTTCTTTTATCTTATTGTAATACTTTCTCTAGGATAAAATATTTTGATTATTAGATTGAGCATGACTTAGTGTCAGAATTCAAAAGTAATCATTGATGAGAAAAATGATATGCTTACTCTATATAATACTCAATCTTTGCACAACTATTAACAATATACTACCAATTCCTTACAAATAGGTCATGATCTAACCGATGGAATGTTTGCAAACATAGTGGACAAATGTTTTATGAGAAGAAAGATATATCTTCTTCTCCCCAATCTTGATTAAGGTTGGTGTTTGATTCTCATCAAGGATGTTTGGTATCAACATCATGTAGATAAACTGAAGAAAAGGAAAAATACTCAATACAAATAGATATCTCGATTATTAAACCCTCTGGCTAGGCTTCATTTTGGACGTAATAGTTAAACATGTCTAGAAATCTCAAAACGGATAAATCTACATGTAATGCATAGGTCCCACATGCATTTATAATGTGATAAATAAATTATAAGATGTACCATTAAATCAAAGAATGCATCTGGGAATATCATTTCAAGGTTATAAAGGATGATACAACTATCAAATCACTATCGATTCAAAACAACTATGGTCAATGTTCTTGCACACAATTCTTAGAAAAATTGACTCAACTCAATCAACTGTATGCATGTATCAGGTTGTAACTACACACCAAGTACTAGGAGTAACAATCTTCGCATGAAAATGTGACAATCATGATTCTTCCTTCTTGAGATTTTTCACTCACTAAAGTTAATGCGCCAGCAACATAGGCAAAGCCTTATGGGAAATCAAATTGTGACTACTCAAAAAGTTTGCCTCTAACTTAACCCATAACATGGAAGACTCAGAGAACGGTCAACATCATGTTGTAGATGTAAATATTTTCTTATGTTGAGGTTGGCCAAATCCATATATGCATTGACTATATCCTTGGTTGTTCCCTCAGTATTCATCAAGATCCCTAAAGTTCTATCACATGTGTTCTTCTCAATGTGCATTATGTCTTGGTTGAGACGATTTGACAAAAATACAGTTGGAAAATATACTTTTTTTTTTTATCTAGTTCAACTCTGTTAATGTGTGTTTCCTCTTTTTAATTCATTTTCAAAAGATTACATCTTTAACATGATCTAATTTTTTGATAATACCTTCTATTGAAAGGTCTAAGGTAGACAGTGATAATCTTCTCGACTACTGAACAAAACATTTTCCCTTCTCCGAGGATGTTTTGGTACCAACTAATGAAGATGATTAATATAACAACACTTTCACCTATACACAACTACATTGAGTTCCTTCGAAAATCTTCTCAACTATTGAACGAAGCCTTTTTCTCTTCTCCGATGATGTTTTGGTACCAGCCAATGAAGATGATTAATATAACAACGCTTTCACCTATACACAACTACATTGAGTTCCTTTGAAAATCTTCTCGACTATTGAACGAAGCCTTTTTCTCTTCTTCGAGGATGTTTTGGTACCAACCAATGAAGATGGTTAATATAACAATGCTTTCACCTATACACAACTACTTTGAGTTCCTTTGAAAATCACATGCAGGACAAGCTAGTTTTCAATTGGTCCTCCAATCAGATTTGGTGGCACATGTGATAAAGTCATTAATAATCCAAAGCAATGCAATATGCAGACAAAACATCTCATGTAGACGCGTATAATATATCCAAACTATTTTTCAAAAAATCTTTTAGTTCAACAATTTAAAGAAACAAATACAAATTGATATTGCTTTCCTGTGTATTGGGAACATAAATTTGCAAGTGTGTCGTGAAACATGAGTATTTAATGCACATCCAAGAGAGCAATTTGTACGTACAAATATAGTTCAAACTATACTGTAGGGTTTAAACATTATGAAATGGATTGAAACCATCCCAACTAGCCCAAATCTAACATTACAAGTATCATTATAAAACCAAGCGTGCCTCCAAACAAAGTCTCTCAATTCCAAAGAATCAACAAGAGACCTCATACAAAATAAATAATTGTGTTGTTCTCTATGTCATCGCTTGTGCTATCATCAATATTGAAATAAACAATCTTTGGTGCCTTTACATTAAATGAAAATAATGTAGCATCTTTTGAGATACACAAGAATGTTTGTACATATTTTATGAGTCTGATTAATCTCTTATAGCATTATAATTTGACATTGTGCAAAACTAAACATACACGTACATGTACTGATTAGACTCAATAGTAGTTATATCATGCAAGTAAAGGTTCACCGCCTATTAGATATTGTAGGTATTAAATGTATATCGTTATATGTCATGCTTGATGTTAAATGGTCTAGAGTGATTGAGTATGTAAATGTACAACAAATGTGGGATATATAACTGCACTCAGTTCAACCAGGTGACATAAATGGCAAATTGTTGTCACAATTACAATCCAGACAATCCTATTTAACAATAATAAGACATGCTAGTTTTATTCAGTGAAGGGAAATATAGAAGACATTGTCTTAATAAAGGTAAACGTGTAGATGCATGACAAATAGATATTGGATGACATAGCAGATTGGATGACATGGTAGAACACATCAAACAACACAACATCATACAATATCATAGCAATCACAAGTTCACAATTTCACAGTTTCACAAATCAACTACACGAGTAATCCCAACCTCCATTTTCGGCATATGGCCCAACTCCAACCACTACTATAGTATCAAGCACAACAATTTATCGGGCCCAACGCCCATCTCAACCCAACCATACTGCAAACAACATTAGTGATAAAAATGTTATTCTAAACTCAAGGGTTGCGTTGGAGGATTACTTACAACGCGAGACAGCAGACTTATGGATGATCAGGTGCATTGCCTAGGGTATCTCGTGCTCACATCGCTATGTGGGCAGACACCAAAACGTTAGCAAAATAATAAGATTGCAAATAGTATTTAAATTAATCAACGGCGGGGTAAAGACGGTATAGGGCGACAACAGCGAATCTGGTTGAACAAAAGGCTTTTGGTGGGTTTCTCTCGAGAGGGATGGTGGATCTAGGGTGATGGTGACTGGAGAAGAAGGTTGCTGCAATGGGCGGAGCAAAGCCGCACCGTGGGTTTCAATGGGTTAGGTCGTGGGCTACGAACTGGAAAAGGGAGAGGGAGGCTCGGCTAGGCTAGGTGGTGGCTAGGTGAGGCTCATGGTGGCCTTGTGGTGGTGGCCAGATGAAGGGCAGTGATGGTAGTGCTAAGTTGCGCGAGAGGGAGAAACCGTGTAGAAATGGGGAGGGAGAAGGGCTGTGTTATGGGTTGAGAAGGTGCTGGAATGGAAGGGTTGCAGTCTTGGAGTGGGAAGATGGTAGTGGGCTAGGTGTTGTGTTGATTAAGGTTGTTCTGTTGTGCTCGAAGACAGAAAGGGAAAGGTGGTTGATGATAGTTATATATGAAGAAGAAGCCTGGAATAATGTCATGTTGTATAGAATTAGTTGGTCATTTCTTTAATGGAACGTTGTCGTTTAATAGCTTTTCTTCTTACTAATTGTAACGAGGTCGTTTTACTTACTGAAGTGTAATAGATGATTGTTAAACACTGTCATTTTGATTAAAACATTCAGTATATATAAAGAAAGTTGGAGGGAAAAGTCCTCAATTGAAGTTCATTCAATTACAGACTTCTCTCTTCTCTCTCGACTTCTATTCTTTCTTCCTTCCATGCTTTCTGGATAGTGACTTTCTCTAACGAGTTTGTTTGGGTCCATTACAGTTGGTATTAGCCATGGCAAAAGGAACACGTTCGTATGCTCAAATAGTTGATTCAATGAATCACTTAAGGCAGCAACAAGATCGGCAACAAAAACAAATTGAAGATGCAATTGGTTTATTGTTGAAGTAGCAGGAGGCTGCGAAATTGGAAAGAGAAGCACAAGATAAGAAGTTCCAAGAGGTTTTACAACAAATCTCAAGAATTTCTTGTCATGATTCTGAGGATCCTGGTCTAATTCATCGAGGTCATCAAGATCAACAAGCGCTGCATAGAAATGAAGATATGGAGGAAGGCATGGGAGAAGTGCGTCATAGGGAACTTATGGACAGAGGTTTTGTCAGGAAAATTAAGCTAGAGTTTCCTAAATTTCGTGGCGGTAATCCATCACCATAGATTTATTGTGCGAATCAATATTTTTTGTATCAGTGCCTCCTAGTTAACATATTTTCATTGCTTCTTTTCATATGGATGATAAAGCCTTGGTCTAGTTCCAGGATGCCAGTGAGGAAGGCGCCTTTTGCTCTTGGGAGGATTTCATCAAAGCTGTTCAGATTCAATTTGGCTTTACTCCATACGATGATCCAATGGAGTTAATTACTCAACTCAAGCAAGTTAGTACAGTTAATGAGTATAAAGCTAAATTTGAGATTCTTTCCAATCGCATTAAGGACTTGTTTGAGAAGAATAAATTGAGTTATTTTTAAGTGACTTGCATGATGAAATTAGGCTGCCTGTGAGGATGATGAATCCTTCATCTTTGAATGATGCATTTGGCTCAGCCAAAATTCAAGAAAAATATGTTGTGAGCATTAGGAAGCCTTGGAGAAATTCACTTATTGATTCGAGTAAGTTTAGTCTAGAGTCAGTCCGTTAAAGTCTAGACAAACTCCTTCAATTTTAGGAACACCAAGAGTTCCACCTTTAGCTAAGCTTCCTGATCATAAGATTTTTTAGTCTCAAATGGTGGAAAGGCGTAAAAAATGCCTTTGTAATTTCTGTGATGACAAATGACAACCAGGTCATAAGTGTGCAAGGCCAAAACTATTTTCGTTGGAATGTATGGAATTTGGTGATTCCAGTTGTGAAGTGGATATTGATGTTACTGGTGAAGTGGATGTTGAGCCTATGGAAGTTGAAGCTGAGATAGCTTCTATCTCATTACAGTCTATGGTAGGTGGTGGAGGACCTAAGACAATGAAACTTAATGCTTATATTGGCAAGAAGAAGTTGGTGATTTTAATTGACACTAGCAGTACACATAATTTTGTGGATACTGCAGTGGATGCTCAATGTAAGTTGCATGTGCAATTTGGACAGGCTATTAGTGTTAAGGTGGCTAATGGTCAGCTCATTGATAGTATTGGAAAATGTATGGTTGTGCCTTTGTTGATTTAGGGTATACCATTCACAATTGATTTTTTTACTCTTCTTTTGGGGGATGTAATGTAGTTCGTGGCCTACAGTGGTTATCTACATTGAGTCCTATCCTCTGGGACTTTGTGAATATGAATATGCAGTTTCAGTGTGCTGGTCAGAAAGTTTCTTTAAAAGGTTTGACAGTATCTCAGTCAAATCTTATTGATGATGATGAGTCTTTTAAGACCTTTGGCTATGGCAGCAAGGGATTTTTCTACAGTTAGTTGCTTGTAGCTCCATTGAGCCTTCATCTTTGCAAGATGAACAAGTGCAATAGCTTTTACAACAGTACAAGGATGTTTTTGATTAACCTACTGGGTTGCCACCCAATAGGTCCCATGATCACAAGATTACTTTGAAGTAGGAAACTTCTCCTATCAGTGTTAAGCCCTATAGACATCCATTTTATTAGAAAACAAAAATTGAAAAAATTGTTAACAAGCTCTTAAGTTATAGGGTTATTAGACCTAGTCAATCACCCTTCTCCTCTCCTGTTTTGCTAGTCAGGAAGTCTGATGGCACATGAAGAATGTGCATTGATTATAGGGCCTTAAATAAAGCCACTATTCAAGACAAATACCCCATTCCTGTTGTGGTTGAGCTCTTGGATGAACTTTCAGGTTCTACAATTTTTCTAAATTGGATCTTAGGGCAGGATATCATCAAATACATATGAGGGATAAGGATGTTCATAAGACTACATTCAGAACTCAGAAGGGCATTATGAGTTTCTTGTAATGTCTTTTGGCCTCACTAATGCCCCTTCAACATTTCAAAGTCTTATGAATGAAGTTTTCAAGCCATTCCTTAGACAGCTTGTCATTTTCTTTTTTGATGACATACTAGTTTACAACAGGGACATGTCATCTCATTTAGCTCATCTCTCTACTGTGTTACAAACATTACAACATCATGAACTTTATGCTAAGCAATCGAAGTGTAAGTTTGCATGCCAAGAAATAGAGTATTTGGGACATTTGATTTCAAGAGAAGGAGTGAGTGCAAATCCTAAAAAGTTGGAGTCTATGGTTACTTAGCCAATACCTAAAAACCTAAAGTCATTAAGGGTTTTTTAGGTTTGACAGGTTACTATAGAAAATTCATTAGGGGCTATGGTCAAATTGCCGCCCCTTTGACATCTTTGTTAAAAAAAGATGCTTTTGTTTGGACAGATTCTACTACTAAGTCTTTTAATGACTCAAAGGTTGCTGTTACAAGCCCTTTTGTTCTTGCTTTACCTGATTTCACCAGCGCATTTGTCATTGAATGCGATACTTGTGCAACTGGTGTATGAGCAGTTTTGATGCAAGACCAAAGGCCCTTAGCCTTTCTAAGTCAGGCTTTGGAAAAGAGTTGCTAGCCTTAGTGCTAGCTGTTAAGAAATGGAGGCCATATCTTTTGGGAAGTGTATTTGTAATCAGAACTGATCACTATAGCCTTAAATATTTGCTTGAGTAGAAGATTGGCACTGTTGCACAACAGAGATGGCTTTCTAAACTCCTTGGATATGAGTTTACAATTGAGTATAAGAAGGGTGTGGAGAACGAGGTGACTGATGCCTTGTTTCACAAAGATCAGGTTGATGAATTTGGGGAATTGGTAGCTTTATCATTTCCTACACCAACATGGCTCTTAGAGTTGAAGATACCTTATGATGCAGATCAAGATGTGCAGAAACTGTTTACTGCATTGCAGCTTGACCCCACTTCTAACTCTTCATTTAAATTAAGGCATGGCATTTTGTTTAAGGACAAAATTTATGTGCCTGAGATTCTCTGCCCTTGAAGCAACAGATTTTGAATTACTTACTCTCTAGTCTTGCTACTGGTCATTCTGGTTTTCATAAGTGTTTGCATAGAGCTAGGGTGGATTTTTATTGGCCTGGTTTCAAGAATGATGTCAAGAAGTTTATTCATGAATATGAAACCTGCCAAAGGAAGAAGATCCAAAATGTCTTTCCAGCTAAGTTTTTACAGTCCTTACCTATTCCTGAGCAAATATGGACTGAACTCTCCATAGATTTTGTTGAGGGTTTGCCCATTTCAAGGGGTATTATGTTATTATGTTTGTAGTGGATAGATTTTCAAAGTATGCCCATTTTATGCCCTTAAAACATTCATTTACAGCTGCTCAGGTGGCTTCACTATTTTTCAATAATGTTTTTAAGTTGTCTGGTTTACCTAAAACCATTGTTTCTAATCGTGGCTCAACATTTACTAGTTCATTTTGGAAAGAACTTTTCAGATTGTAGGGAGTTAATCTTTCCTATTTTTCAGCCTATCACCCTTAAAGTGATGGCCAAACAGAAGCTGTCAATAAGTGTCTTGAACACTTTCTAAGATCTTTTCTGGTGACAAACCAAAGTTATGGGTGGATTGGCTTTCATTGGCTGAATGGTGTTATAACTCCACATTTCATACTTCCCTTAAGCTAACTCCATTTGAAGTTGTTTATAGGATTCCTCCAATTAGGCTTCAAGCTTACATTCTTGGTTTGACTTCAAATCAGTCAGTGGATCAACTATTATAGACTCGAGAACAGATTCTGGTTACACTCAAGTCCAATTTATCTCTTGCTTAAGATAGAATGAAGTATTACTATGACAAATACAAGACCGACAGAGAATTTTCAGTGGGGGATTGGGTTTATCTTAAACTCCAACCCTATAGGCAGCAATCTGTGGCAGTTAGAAGGAATCTTAAACTCTCACCTCAATATTTGGGCCATTTTAGATCACTCATAGAATTGGCAAAGTGTATATCGATTGTGTTTGCCCTCAGATTCACTCTTGCATCCTGTTTTTCATGTTTTTGTGTTGAAGAAAAAAACTGGGAATCAGCTTACACCACTTTCTACCTTACCCCCAGTTGATTTGCAAGGGAAGTTAAGGCCTTAATCTGAGAAAATTTTGGAGTGTAGGAGTGTCAAGAAGGACAATAGGGTTGTGGTGGAAATCTTGATACAGTGGGAAGGTGCTAGAGTGGAAGATTCTACATAGGAATCTTATTGGAAGCTTCGGTAGCAATTTCCTCACCTTGTGGGCAAGGTGCTTTAAAGGAGGGAGGGTGTATTATGGGTTGAGAAGGTGTTGGAGTGGAATGGTTGCAGTATTGAAGTGGGAAGATGGCAGTGGGCAAGGTGCTGTGTTGATTGAGGTTGTTCTATTGTGCTCAAAGACAAAAAGGGAAAGGTGGTTGATGACAGTTATATACGAAGAAGAAGCCTGAAACAATGTCATGTTGTATAGAATTAGTTGGTCATTTCTTTATTGGAACATTGTTGTTTAATACCTTTTCTTCTTACTAATTGTAATGAATAGATGATTGTTAAACACTGTCGTTTTTATTAAAACATTCTGTATAAATAAAGAAAGTTGTAGGGAAAAGTCCTCAATTGAAGTTCATTCAATTACAGACTTCTCTCTTCTCTCTCGACTTCTATTCTTTCTTCCTTCCATGCTTTTCTGGAGAATGACTCTCTCTCGAACGAGTCTATTTGGGTCCATTACAGGCTGCAAGGTTGGGTTCGGTGGGGTGCTCGCCGAAGGACAGGGGAGCTTGATGGTGGCCGGCAGTGAGGATGGGTGGCGGCGCTACAAGGGCTGGGCTAAAGGGAGAAGAAATCACATTGGAGGGGGGGGGGGGGGTTGTGTGGTGCAAAAGAAAGAGGAAGAGAAAGAGATGAAACCCTTAGGGTTTCTTCCCTTCATGGCCCAAAACGGTGTAGTTTTAGGATGGGGATGGGGATGGGGCTGGACCTGGACCTTAGTACACGGGCTGGGCTCTACACACTTACACACACGGCCCAAACTGAAAACACACTTACAAAACCACTACACAAAAGCCCAAACTCAAAATGAAAAAAATAAAAATGAAATAAAATAGAACATAATAACTTAAAATAAGATAAAACAACCATCAATAATACTAATATAAAATAAACACCAATAATAATAATAATAAATTAAAATAAAAGTGTCAATAATAATAGATAAATAACTAATTAAAAGCGCCCTAATTAGGGATCTCAAATTTCATATGAAATCAGATCAAAAATTAAAGAACTAACGATTTTGATAGACTCCCATGAGCAGCACGGTCGATCAAAACTTCCATAGAGACTTTATTAGCTTGTCATATGTTCAGTGAAGTAATGCTACATTTTATTGTTTGCTAGACATAAATAGGATATGCAGTCAAGCAAGTTACATAAGAATATTAGGTAGACTCGTGTGACACATTTCAATTGAGTGGGTTGGGCAAAGTTTGTTTTCAAGTTTAAGAAGTTTTTTTCAACTCTGATTTGAGCCATACCATGCAATATAAGAATTCCTATATATGATTTTCTTAGTATAGAGAGCATATTTTCAGAAGACCCTTATTTGCTTATATAAATCATTACACATTCATTTTTTGGTTATCTTGTTCTTCAAAAAGGTTTAGTGAGTTCGTTACTGTGCTAGGGTTTCAAGTGGTGTTGTATAATAAATTTAGAGTTTTAGATCAGTTGTGGTTAGAGATAAAGTGGCTCACTCACAATGACTCCACAAGAAAAAGCCATAAATTTGCCGCAAATACATTTTTCTGTCATTGCAATAGTTGAGCCAAGAAAATGAATTTCCAACTTTTATTTCGGCATTAACAATTTATTGAGTTTTTTCGGCGATTATGTGTTGGCAGAAAAGACCTTATTGTTCATCAAAAAAATCCTACCAAAAAAGGAGATTTATTGCCATAAATTTTACTATTTTCCTGCCGATTTTATTGCGCCGCGCAAAATAATTTACGACTACATTCCCCAACAAAAATAGATATTTCCAGAGATCTTTTTTTGCCAAAAAATAAATATTTTGCGGTGAGTAAGTCTCGCGAAATAACAATATATGGCAAAAAAAAAAAAAAAAAAATCAGTGAATTTTGCTCGCTTGAAAAGGACTTTTACAAAACCAAAAAAAAGAAAAGAAAAATTAGACTAATAAATTAAAAAATATAGCACACATCGACATTATACTAACTCAGAAAAGTCACAGCTAGAGTGAATATGTTTTCTTTGGAACAAGTCCATAGTTTAAAATGGGAGTACTTGAATTTCGATATAATCCTGCCAAGAAACAAATTTCTCAGACATTCTGAACTTAATAGTGCATATTCAACACGACAATAAAGAAGCCAATAAAATGCCCTCCCAGTGCATATTAAATTGGATTCTTGTTTGATGTTTACCCTACGCAGTGAATAGCTTGAGTGAATTTTCTTTCAAAGAGGTTTTAAAGTCTCATTTCTTGATCAAGGCTTTTGTATTCCTGATTTCTTACTCTTTTTTTAGATTTTAATTTTCAGATATGATATTATTTGAATACATCATTTTGATATTTAGCACAACTCATGCTGTATCTAGAATTACCCATTCTTTAAGAGAAATGATATTTGCAGTTATATACTGCGCAAACACCGCATACTCCTTTTGAAAAAGTAAGTAAATATGAGATTTACATGAAAAAAAATTAAATTTTTAATTGTAGACCTCACTCTTTTTCCAAAGGAGTGCGCAGCGCTTACACAATCTATGACTATATCTAGCATTACTCATTTTTTAATCTCATTTATTTGTCATAAAACACACATTCACCTCTCTAAGTTTTGTATTTGTTTTTTGAGATTGGATTTTGAGAAAATTTGAATAATTTTTCTCAAAAAGAAAAGATTTTGTATTAAAGTTTGTGAAAGTGGATAGAAAGAGTTGATGAAAAGCTTTTTTTAGTACAATTCTTTAAAAACATTTTTTTGGAATCTGTAAAAACTATATATATATATGTATATATTTTTTGAGTAATGATTGGATGAAAAAATGAAATTGATTTTTTTTATAAATTTAAAAATGACTATTTTGATTTTGAAAGAAAAAAACTTAAAACTCTTCTAGAAATTTTATTAAACCAAACATACTCGTACATATTCAAACTCTTATATTGAGTTTTCAATATTATTTTAGAAAAAGTTCTGGACTTTCTTCCTTATCTAATTGAGAATTGAATACCTTTTCTTGTTCCTTTACTTCTTGAAAAGGAGTAAAAGAAATGGAAGAATCTACTTTAGTAAACCTTTTAAATTAATTTGTCTGTATACCATAAATAGACCTGACTCACTACACAAAATGCATGTGTTTGAATCTCATAAAGAGAAGAAACGTTTTTGCGCCACAAATTAAGCATCTCCTTTAAGGGCGAGATAACTAGAAAAATCCTAATTTATTACTATGAACTGCCATTATTGAACAGGAAAAAAAATATGTCAATTATTTCATATATGGATTGAAGTCTTGTAGCTTAGCAATATTTCTTCTCCTATTGGAAAAAAAAAAAAAGAATACATAAATGAGACATTATATATAAATAAATATATATCATGGTGATCATGCTACAACTGAAAGTGGCTTTTGCGGCCAAATATTTTTTCGGCAACAAAATCTAGCCGCAACAAGTGAATTTTTCCTGTAGTGACATCCCGCTTCCGTCGACTCAGCAAACTACCAAGAGAAAAAAAAAAATTCCGGTGGAAAACAATTTGTCGCAACAAATGCTAGAAAAAGATATTTCTAGCATGAATTTTGACTAATTTGGACAAATTTAATCCTGGGAAAAGGACATATTTGTTGTAGTGTCAACAACTAGCTAGGTTTAAATCTATTTCAAATAGATCGATCGAGCTCCTTCAAAAATATGCATGCAAACAAATATTGTTGAGTTGTTATTATGGATGGGGAAAACGGTAGCTAGCATCTCAATCATTTTGTTGGTGATTATGTTATTAGAATGTAATTAACAAGTATCTTTAAAATTTCAATAATCAAAATGTTGTTAATCGGATAACTATTCCGATATAGAAGTTCCTATAAAAATGGAAAATTCCCTACCTTTGAGTCGCATTGAATAATCTATGTCGTTTGCTTTCTATCCATATAATGCATATAACTTTAATTGTTGATTGGGCCGGTTCAACGACTCTATACAAGTTAGCGGTTTTTTATTCCTCTATCCCTATTCTTGATCCAATGTGGAGACAAGATATGTTTGTTATACCTTTCATAGCTTGTATTCCTCAATCAATATTTATGATTCATTATTGTCTTTGATGAATTTTCGGTTAGGAAACGACAAAACATATCATAATTTTTGTCAGCTTAACGAACAACATTATTTCGCTTACGGTTATCATAATTTTAAGAATCTAGTTAACGAACAATTCATGCCCTTGCATTGTCGGAATCTTAATTATTAATTCAATAGTGCAATCAATATTTATTTATGATTCATAAAATTTAGTCTAAGCTCAAGTTTTAAGTTATTCATTTAAGTTATAAGTTTCAAAGTGATTATTTTCGAGATATATGGGAGCATCTAACTAAATGTTTGAAACTTGATGAACTCGAGGAAGCTGCCGTTATAGCAAGACTTATATGGTCCAGAAGGAATGAAGTCATCCATGGCAAGGCATTTACTAAATCCTGATCTGGATTCGGATCTGCCCGGATATCTAAATCCGGATCCGGATGCACAGCCCTAGCATTTAGACATCCAATGACACTGTCTCAAGCTGCTAAAGATGAAGTTCTGGCATACAGAAATGCAAATAGTGATGTCTATACAGCACAAAACAGAATTGTCCAACCTCAAATGCAAAGATCATGGCATAAACCAAATGAGGGAGTTTATAAAGTAAGCTAAGATGCTGCTACAAAATTTTCAGAAGAAATGATTGGCATTGGAGTGATTGCTAGAGATTCCCAAGGGTAGGTGATTGGCACATTACAAGCTTTCGGATCAATAAACTGTGATTCTTTTATTGCATAAGCTTATGGTTTCCTATTAGCTGCAATTTTCTCCAAAGAGATGGGGCTGTCCAAAGTTGTATTTGAGGGGGATGCTATGCAAGTTGTTTCGATGGCAAATAAGGCTAAAACAGATTTCAGTTTAGCTGGTCTACTAATTGCATATGCCAAAGGAGTACTAACAGCTCTCAGTTCATGGTCTGTTATTCATACAAATAGACAAAAAAATATGGCAGCACATATTTTGGCACGGGTTGGGTTAGATTTTGTAGAAGACAAGTATACATTGGAAGAAATTCCATTATGTATTCAATCCACTGTAATTAGTGATTTGATGTAATGTCTTCTATTCTCAATGAAATTTAGTTTCATTTAAAAAAAAAAACAAAAAAACAAAAGCTTTCATCTTATTTTTAACTTGTTACAAAATAACATGAATTAATTAAGTGACTAGGAAAATAATTAATAATAAGATCAGAACGTGTGTGGTCATACAATAAAGAAAATAATTAAAGTTTTAGAGTTTTCTTTATAAGTTTTTTTTTTTTTTTCTTGTATGTGAATTATTATATATAGGGACTTAAAAAGATTGTTGCAATTATACATGGCATATTCGTGGTTTTTTTCAACTTTATGGCTAAATGAGTCCCAAGGTGCTCAAGTCTTTCGACAGTTACTCTTTCTGCTAAGAAACAAAAAGCTGCACATCCGTTTAAACAAAGAACCAGGCGGCCAGCTCTATATATAACAAACACCCACACTCGCAGCTCCCATTCTCCATGCATATCTAGGTCTCTGTCTGTGCGTGCGTGTGAAAATGGCGTTGCATATTCACAAAGGTTTGCTTCAAGGTTTCATTCAGTGCATGTATGACGAGGTAACCTCCTTGTCCGATCCTCTCCGCCTCGATCAGTACTGTCTCGATCTAACTTTCTCCTAATAAAATATCATATGAAATCGTAACATATATACTCTGATCTCTCTTGTTTTGATCGGTCAGTTTCATGGTCGACGTGTTTTTTCTTCTTTTTTTTTTTTGAATCTGAACACCATTTTTGCATTATTTTTTGTATATATGTTCATGAGCATGCACGTACGTGTTTTGAATAATGGTTTATATATGTTTGTTTGGAGATAGAGAAAATGAAATGTTAATGAATTTTTGGAAAATGGGTTTTGGTGTGATTTGTTTGGATGGATGCAGGGATTTGTAAATGACCAGTTCTGGCAACTTCAAATAATGAAGAACAGCCGTAATCAACCGGATTATGTTGTGAGAGTTGTCACTTCCTATTGCTCGTCTGCCCAAACTTTGTTCTCTCAGTTGACCCATCACATGTAATTATTATTATTATTATTATTATTATTATTAATTTAATTTCTAACTTTAATAGACTCATTATATATATATATATATATATATATATATATATATATATATGCTTCTGATCTGCATGCATGCAGCAACCAAGAGAATGTTGATTTTCTACAAGTCAAGGATATTGCTCGTGAATTGTACGACAAATCGAGCAGGTAAGATATATACATGATATGCGTTCATGAGGTCATTCATTTATCTGTTTAATTTGGGTTAGAGAAATAATTAGTGCACGGGAGATTTCATAATTCATGGAAGGATACATGGACTAAGCAAAAAAAAATTAAATTAAAATTAAAAAAAAAATTATTGTTCACTAAATAATAATGAGCAATAACATAAATAGTCTCAAGTCAGTGCATAGAGCATATATAATAAAGTACTTATATATATGACACGTATAATTTGATTTTAAAGATAAATTTTAAGATTTGAGTCTTATAAATCAAATCTTATTATTTAAATAATGTGGATAGTGTATTCTACACATCGGTTTAAGAATAAAGTAACTCTTAATAACAGTAATAACACAATGTTACAGTCTATTAGTGTTTGCGCTATTGTTCATTACTGTTTATGTGAACAATGAGATTTATTTTTGCTTAGCTCGTGCATCCTTCCGTGAAATCTTTGGTGCTTGTAGCATGACTCTTTGGGTTAATAATGCATGTCCATATTAATTAATTGTAAGCTAAGAAGATGATGATTTGCCTTACATATATATATTCCTTAATTTGTTGCTTTGTACAGTGTTGGTGCTGAGCATGTCAAACTTGCATGTGCTGAACTTCTTGTTGCTTGTGAGGGGCATGATAAAGAGTAGTAAGAAAACACATTCATTTATGAATGCATTCGTCTACTAAACATATTTATATCTGCTTGTTTCAGCAACTTTGTATTCATGTCTTACTACCTCTGTATTTTACAATTCATGAACTAATATTGCTCGATACTCCTTCAACTCTTTTATAACTTTTTTGCAACCCTTTTAAATGATTGGAGGGGGTGGTCGTCTTTGTAAAACAGAGTTATAAAATAATTGTCCAAAAAGGTTGTGTTTATTATTATGACTAAATTGTTATTTTGCCCCTGAAATTGTTGCCAAATCAACCTAGCTATGTCCCGTTTGGATGTTGAGGTGAGTTGAATTTTTTATGAATAGTAGTGAATTTTGTGGGGCCCACCTAATATGAGTTTAGATGTGTTTTGATGTTAAGATGAGTTTAAAGATGTTTATAGAAAGTTAAAAAAAAAGTTATGGGTCCTGCATGTAAAAAGGTGTTAAATTGAAAAAGGTTATGGGTCTTACGGGTAAAGAGGTTTTGAGTTGAGATGAATTTAGTTATTTAAGAATTAAGTATTTGAATCTTAGATTAGTTTAAAATTAGACTGAACTCAGTCCAGATTTCAAACGGGCTTAATAAATATATCTGGTAGAATTTGTAAATTCATGTTGCAGGTTTTTTTTTTTTTTTTTAAATTCTAGTTTCTTTAAGATTTTCAAAGTGCATAATATTATATGTGATTAGATGTGAACCGGAATTTAAAGAAATTGGATTTGGCATTGGGCCGGATTAAAATTAGAGGGGAACGTTGTAGAAAACAAGAGTAGACGAGTGTCAAACGGGCTGAAGGAAAACAAATACTTGGACCTAAATTTCCAGACCCAAAACTCAATCGATTTCGTAAACCGGTCCGACTTTTGCTAGAACCCGGCCCAATGCTCATTAGTGGCAAGTGAAACGATGTATCGGGTCGGTTTCATGCGGTTCGTAGCCAGCTACCGTATTGCACCTCCGGTAGGTGTGGCGGCCGATTTCCCGCCGGAGTTTTACTCATATCCGATGGAGGGGAGATTTGGGTTGGGTGACTCCGACAAAAACTCATCGCCAAATGAAAGTGCCAGTGGATCTAATACGAGCTCTATTATGGCAGGTAGTCCCAGTGACTCATCCATCATCTGCTATAGTTACTGTGGTGGGACAAGCGGTGTTAATGGTGACAAAGAAAGCTACTTGAGGGGGTGATTTTGAGGATGGGTGTACTTTCTTGCTAAAAAACGGAAGAAAGTGTCATTGGAACATGGCCTATTGACTTTACACATTAGGAAAGGAAGTGAGGGGTTGTATATCGAGTCCGGGGGAGGAAAAGCAGTGGGGAATGGGGATGAGCCATGAGGTGGGTAGTAGTAGTATAAAGGTATGAGGGAGCATATTTTGTGAAGATGGTAACAGGAAAAGTGAGATGCATATGTCTACTAGCTTGGAGCTGGATGCTTATTCAGGGGAAAAGCCTATTCCATTTAGATCACTTTTTTCAAGAGAACATGGAGTAATTGATGTGTGTAATTCTTCTAATTGGGTTATACAAAAAGCTATAGAAATTCAACATTATAAGAGGCTATCGTGTGAGGGATTTGAAGCTCAGCTTATGGCTTTGCTGACGGCCATCGAAGCTGGCTGTAGAGACAAGGGGAGGTGAAGAATGTTTCCATATAAAGCCTAAATTAGTATCTTGGAGCATTAGGGGTATGATTAAAGCTAACAAGCGTCGTAGAATTAAAAATCTTTTGGTACAATGGAAGGTAGATATTATTTTTACTATAGGAGACTAAATTGGAAGTTTTTTTCGAATGTGTATTCAAAACTTGTGGGGTTTTCAACAAATAAATTGATGTTACAGACGTTAGTGGGCTAAATCTACATGACTTTCTTGTACCGTTAGTTTCTTCTAGGTAGGTGTCTTCTTTGGTATATTTCATGTGTACTTGAGTAGTGCCTTTCTCGCATTTTAATAGAGAAATATTGCTTATTAAATAAAAAAAAAGAGCTTTCTCTGCTATAGTGGAAGGATGAGTTTTTGAGGTTGCTTCACAGTGGATGGTTGAAAATGGTTCTTTTGTTTTCTCTTCTGTTTGAGTTTCTAGATCTTCTGAAATTCAAGAACTAGTTCTGTCATTGTTTTTTCTGTTCTTTTTCTTTATCTTTTCCCTTTTTTTCTGTATTTTCTGTTATGTGCCTCTCCGCCTACTAGGGTTACAACCCTGTTATGATTTCTCTTTGAATTTCCTTTTTCTTATCCAAACAAATCAAAGAAAGAGAAGAATGTAACGATAATTCGTTTCATTTGGAAATATAAAAGTTACATGAGTTAGTGATCAGTCCTTGAGAAATATCTCAATATGATGATCAGAAAAGTACTATTCGGTCAATAGATCAAACGTTGAGAACAATGCTGATAAAGTCGACTAATTGTTTTATGCCGATAATAGTTTTACATTTCAATGTGAAAGTTCAGAAGTCTGAACTCCTCTATCTATTTATTGGATGTTTACCGTTGGTATCATTCCCCAATTGACATTCAATTTCATAACCACATATCCACTATGGAGAATGTACATGAGCTCTTTTTGTTCGACTTTCTTTCCTTTTTATTTGCTAAAATTTACACACCACTTATTAAACTTAAGATATCTTTACAATATGACTATACATGTGTTTATTTTTTCATTATTTTCTTAGTATTTCTACATATATGAATTGTTAAAGTGCATCCATTGTTTGAATGATATTTCAGTTGCTCCAAGGGTTTGTATTGGACTAAGAATGAATTTGCCCACCTGAGAAGAAAATTTGAGACTCTTGTCCAGGTAAATATCTTATGAATTTTCAGGTTCTAGGCTTCTAATGATGATTCTCTTTTTTCATTCTGGGAATATATGAACATTGTACCATCCTTTTCTTGTCTTGATAGGAATAGCATATTATATCTGGCCTCTGTTCTATTTATTTTTCTTTCTTTTTTTAAAGAAAAAGGTCAGTGCAAACTTGATGCAAATATAATCCATCCTGGTATTTGAGCATGGAATTTACATTGATATTTCTTTGGATGATCATAAAAGCTCACCCAAGATATGGATTATAAATTTCATATTAGGTCAAGAAAGCAAATTTCAGCTAAAAGCTTAAAACAATCTGATCCAATGATTAGTGTATTGTGATGATCGCTTTATTGTGCTATTAGACAGTTGCAGGGAGATTCTTACTAGCATGACCTGGAGTAGGTTCTTATTGTAGCATGTTTGTAGATTTGGTTGTACCTGTTCTCCCTGTTGCATTATCTGCATAAGTATTCTTGCATCATTATCTGCAAACTTTTAGTGGACTATTTTTGTGAAGTGGATAAGAGAAGTGCTAGATTTATAAAGAGATCTTATATAAGTATAATATGGTATGCTAGATCTACTTTATAATAAAAATAGCTTTACAATCTAACATATCATATCAAACCACATCTGTTTGTAAACTTACTTGTACAAGATTTCTTTGTAGACCAAGCATTTCTTAGTGGATAAATTCTTGCGTCGTGTACCTCATTTTATAAGGAGAGAGAGAGAGAGAGAGAGAGAGTGCATATATGTAGTGCAGGTTTTATTTTATTTTTGTATATCCACAGAATTTATAGATGTTTCAGGAACATAAAACATGTTGAGGGTTGGGGATAAAAGGGTTTTTGGGGTGCAACAGTTCTTAAAGTGGGATGAGGCTGCAAGGTTGCTGTGAGAAAATAGAAAAATAACAAACTTAGAGAACATGATGTGAAACAAAATAGGAACTCTAGAACCTCAACTAAATCCTTCTAGGAGTCTACTTTAGAAGAAAAAATGGTATCCTACCAATAAAAGAAGTGTAGTATTTTGTGGGTAGTACACATTTGAGTTGGGAAAATTAAGCTTTGCATGCTTCAACAATCAGACATTTCACACTTTGCACCCTAAACTACCAAAACTAACATATTGCACCTTCAAAACTATCAAAACAAAAAATATAGCACCCTCATCCAGCGGGATGGAACAATCTTGACAGTCGGATCTTAACTGAGGTTGCACATGGCAACTTTTTGGCGGTTTGAATTGAGGTGCAATGTATTGGTTTTGTTAGTTTTCGGTGCAAAGTGTGAAATGTTTGGTTATTAGAGGACATAAAGTATATTTTCCCTTCAAGTTCTATTTTTTCCCTTCAATTTATTGGAATGTTCACACAAATACTTGTTCATGAGAAATAAACAAGTCACAAAACGAAACATTTAATGCAAATATGGAAAGGACTTCACAATAATTAAATGAGCTCCATCTTAAAAACAATAATAGAAAAAAGTTAAACCATAAACATAGCTACTAAAAGTGCCCAAATCTATAATATCATTGAACTACAATGAAAAAAGATAATTTTTTTCAGATTTTGTAAGAGAAGATGCTGAAACAAGATAATTGAACTATGCTGTGGTACATCTTCATCATTGATGGACTAGAACTGTGAATGGGAAATTGTTTCTTACAATTTCAATGTTGTTTTGCCTATCTTTGCGTAAGAACATCAAACAATAGACATTCCCCTCATCACCCTTTCCTTCCCTTTAATCCTTGTCAAAGATAAGAAGCTTTCATCAAAGCCTTGAAGCATTGTAAATATTTATTTATAGAAGGCACAGGTTTGAGTAAGACTTTTGAAATCTTTACAAGTACTAGGCATTACGCTACCTCATAGAAAAAAAGCGTGTATAATAAATTTCACAAGTATGCATATTCAGTATATTCTCTCTTTCTATTTGAAAGCATGTGAAACACAAAAATTTTCTGACTTTTGAAGTTTTTTGTATACAAAGTGTTATTAGGAAATCTTTTTATCTCTTATATCACCAACAGAATTATACATTTCTAGATACCATCTTGTGTACTTGGGCTATGCCTATTCATATCAATATAATCGTTTACTTATAAAAAAAAAAAAGCAAGAATAATTCATTTCTAGATATGTGAATGCAGGCATGATTCAATACATTTTTTAGAGACATTCATCCAAAATTAGAAAGAAATTGCAATATTGGAGTGTGTTTCTGTAATGACAAGAGAATTACTGCAAATAGGAAATATCGGGATGCACTGTTTTCATTAAAGTTGAATATTTGTGAATTAAGTGTGAAATTTCTGCTGCCTTCGGTGGACTTATATACATGCAACATGCACGAACAACTTTATGTCATTTAGATAGAACCTTATGGAGCTGCAAAATATTTGGAAGCAAATGAAAGCTCTTTTTTTCCTTAATACATTTAGTTTCCGAAAGAACTAGTAAGCAGAATAAAAAAGAATGGTTGCTTGATATTAACATATTATTTAAAATAGACGTGAGATATACACTAGATAAAACTTACAAAAAATAGGCACGTTTCTGCAAATGGAAGATGATATGTCCACATGCCTGAAAAAACTATTGCCAATGAGCTCTAGTTTAAATTTGATTAGCTTCTCTTTGACGAAGGGGATGGAGGGTAAGATCATGGATTTAATTAGATTGATTGGTTATTTTATTATGCATGTATTGACTTTTAAGTTATAGTTACTTGGAGTTATGGTAATTAGCAGAGATATATTGATAATTATTTGAGTTATTTATGTGCTCGGATAAGAGAAAATCTCAGTATTTATGTTTCCCAATAGAACTTTTCCTCAAAGATCTTACGTACTGTCTCCCAAAACCCTCATATCTTCCTGTTCCTCATTCTACTTTCTTTGGGCTGAAACTATTTAAATGGATTTTTAGGAGCCAGTACTTTTTAAGTGTTTGGATATTCTAACTATGTTCATCTCTGTGCCAATTTCAAGTGCAGATGGAGAGGAAGATCATTGATCTTGAAAGTGCACCTTGAAGGAAACTGAAACCTATCTGAAGGGGTCCCATATGATATTCCCAGCTAAATAATGTCTTGAGTGAAAATCTGAAATGTAGTCTCAGGTTTGGACTAGAGAATTTGATGGATACATCAACTTTGTTATATGTGGTCTATCTGTTTCTATATGTTAACTTGACATCATGTTTGGGAAGTTGGTTAAAATCTAGTTGCACCAACTAATAACTTGCTCATAATAATTGTTTTGTCCTCAAATGTGCTAAGTCCATGGAGATTTTGTTGATATTTGCAATGAGTTACTCTAGAATGCCCTCAAAGTGTTAGAACCAGTAATGTTACTTGATTCCCTGGCCCCAACCATGTATGTAAGGTTAGAAAGCTGTTTAGCTTTCTTGTCTTGATATGGTCGTTGGTCATGTTACTAAGAGCGAGAGAATAGTGGCATTGTCCTCAAATGTGCTCAGCCCGTGGAGATTTCATGGGGAACATTAGAAATCAGTTCTACAATTCCCTTAAATGGTTGAACCAGGAATGTTGGTGGATACCCACGCCTTAGCCTTGTACGTAATATTACCAACCTGCTCAGTTTTTTTGTCTTATATGGTCATCAGTCAGGTCAGTTTGAGCATGACAGTCATGCCTTATAATTATATGTCTATATCATAAAATGCCGTTGGTGATTGTGTCACAAATCATTAAGAAGTAGCCAATCTGATTATCCTATATCTGTTGTTTCATTCGGTTACCTATTCTTGCTTATTGGTTCTTCATTCAGTCAGTTGTGGGTGGGCATGAAAATAATCTAATGCTGGAGAGAAACACGAGAAATTCAATGGACTAGCAAGATGTTTTTGGTATCACCCTGATATTGGAGTCGGGTGTTTCACAATATGTGAACCACATAGGGTATGAAAGATGCAATTCGTTTTCCTTTGTGGACTTATGGATCACTAGTCTTTGAAAACAGAGTTTATGCAACGAATTTGACCCAGCTGTTTTTCTTAATGGGTTCCCTTGATGCTTCTCTGAATTTGGACTGAAGATTAATGGAAAATAGAAGAAGTGTATGCCTAGTAGCAAATAACTATAATTAATTTGACTCTCAGTGATTTGATTGAAAGGACATTTTTTGTGTGTTGGATCTTTGGATGGACAGATGATGTAGGAGGATCTAAGTTCAAATCCAAGTCCGATGAGACTCAGTTGACAGATGCAACGTTAAAAGCACTAGACTACTTCAAGAATGTAGACTAGTGCAAAACTGGCAGAAAGAGATGAGTACTCCTAGGTTTTGGGTGAGGAGTGGCAGATTTGGGTGAGAAGCAGTATTCGTCGGATTTGGGCAAGTAACGACTTATTTCTCGATTGGGCGAGAAGACTGTTGGGTAAGGAGAATTGGCAACATCAGAATCTTAACTATAACTTTGGCTACAGGTGTCAAAATCGCGCATATGAACCTAATCCGCTCTTCGGCACGCACGTTGTAGTCACCATGCTTTGTCTAGGCCCCCTTGTCAACCCTAAAATCAGCCCTTTTTCCTTCTGAATCATCACTTTTAGTTACTTCTTCCATTTTTGGTCAATTTTCTTTTATGGTAATGTTTATCTTTGGTAACAATTTTATTCCGGATTCTTAGGCTAGATTTTAACCATAGTTATCTTATTCAGTATTCTATTGTTTGTCCTTAATTACAATTTTGCCATTTTTGGTTAGCTATTTAAGCTCGGTTTGTGGGCTTCAGAAGATTATCGTTGATTTATTTCATAGCAAAATCCTAATCTCAGAGTTTCTCTCTGTTTGCAATTTTTCTCAATCTCAATCTCTAGCTTCCGTTGTTTAACTAGCCGTCAGAATAATCTGTTATTATGTTCTGGCGTCAAGGGAGAGATGGGGGGGAGATGAATTGAGATTTCCCTTTCTTTTCTGTACCATTTAGAAGTTCTAAGCCTTAGATATGGACCTTTGCCTTTTTCTTCTTCCTTTTTTGTTCGGGGTCTTTGTTGTAACTACTTATGTTGGGGTTTCACTGTCTTCCTTTATTTACTTTCTTTTGGTCAAGGTTTATTTTTTTAAAAGGAATTTCCATGTTTACATAAAACACTCTTTAAGCTCCAATTATTCAAAAACAAAAATAATAGAAAGGTTTTAAAATTGTGTTTCCTGTGATCCTATATTTGTTACTTTTTCCCAATTTTGATGGGGGTGGGGGGAGGTGGCGTGTCTTACTTCAAGTGTTGAAAAAAGGAACTTCGTAACCTTGTGCTCTCGCAGGGATATGTGATTTTAACACTATCGAAAAATTGACAGACGACTACATTTCTCAGAAATGCTGATTTTTTTTTTCACATTCTAATGTTCTTGAATTAACCAATAGAAACCATAGAGTTCAACATAATCAAATTTGTGTCTTGTCACAAACCAATTTTTTAAACTTGATGCCAAAGTGTATATGATCTGAGCTTTTTTGCTTGCAGATGCTGTCCTTGCACAGTGGTAAACCACCTAATGTTAACCTTGTTAGTCAATTCTTTGGATTGTCTCTAGAGGCTCGGATCAAATCCTAATTCTACCTTTACTTTGGAGTAAAACCTCCTCCTGTTACGCAGTTCAATGGGCTGGCCATGGACCCAAAATAAATTACTACAAGAATCTTTTTGGTTTCGTTTGATTCTCATGCTGAAGAAATTATTCTTGATTTCTATTGCTAAACTTTGGTTTGACGAAAAAAATAAAAAACAGCATTTTTCATGATTTTTGTTATTCATTATCTCAGTTGGATACTGCTCTAGGGATAATGTTGCTCCCCTAGTCGCTCTTCCTCCAATAGCAGATTGGATTCTGCCTAAAGTTAACGAGATTCAGCAGTTAATGGGAATTTCACATGGAGGATATGAAGACCAATTTAAAGAACTAATCACTGCGATTGAGGCAAGTCACGAGCTTGAAACCAAATCAAGTTTCAAGAAAAGCAGGGAGTTACAACGTCTTTCTTGGACAATCAACTATTACGCTAAGGGTGGTAGCTCAACTAGAGGGAAGACTAAAGGGAGGGCATTATGAAGACCAGAAACAAGGGGTTGGGGTTTGGGTTTTTGGGTAGAGTTTTAGTTCTACGGGAAACAAGGGGTTGGGGTCGGGTTTGGTGTATTTTGGATTGTTTTTCACGGGCTTTTTGGGTCATTAGGGGCTTCTAATATGGGCAATGTGTTTTCTTGTATACATTCAGTATACTTGGTTATTCCTTTTGATATATATAATATTTTTACTTATAAATAAATTAAAAAAAAAAAAAAAAAAAAAAGCAAAGCTCATAATCTTATTCGTGAAGTATTTTAGTCATGGTTTTATATTAGGTAATCTTCTTCCTTTTAATATTGAGGCTTTATTAAATTGTTTTGTCTTCATTGCATCTTTTGAGGATACCTGTTTGTTCTTTTATCCTATTAATGTTTGCATTGTGAGTAATCTTAGCAGCAATATTTCTAGCCAGCTGTCCATTATCTGTTTCTGCTCCAATTGCCTTTTAGGGTTCAGTTTGTGGCTCTTCAAGAAATGCTCCATGTGTGTGTGAAGGACTCTAGAGAAAAGATTGTTTTATAAGAAATCTTTCGGCGGGATGTGTAACGTGTACTAAGTTATAAGGAAATCTGAAGAAAGGTCAAGGAGAATGCAAATAAGATAGCTAAGAGGAGGGAAAGAGCAAAAGCTCATAAAGATGACAGTTGTCATTTCCTCTGCCCATTCATTATGTACACATTCCTTATTATCTCTCTCTCTCTCAATCATTCACTGTGGAGTCCTGCCTTTTGTCCTATATGGATTTTGTTTTTCTCATTTCTAATAAATTTAGAAATGTACCTACAGAGTATATTTGGGCCATTGTTTTCTTTTCATAAGATATTCTGATTCATATGTTCGGTTTGAGTTAGTTAATATCTAGTCTACTGATGCTCTCTGGGGATTTAGTGGAATTGTGTAATATTTTATAGATTCTAGACATTTTGAATCCTTAAATTCTTTTTCATTTCTTGTTTAGTTTGTCATTAGATCCTCTCATATATGCTGGTGTACTTAGTCAGGTTCTTCTTGACATCTCCACTTCCCTCAAACTGTGTTTTTTTTTCTCATGTGAAAATATGAGGTGATGGAGATCATATAAGCGTGATTCACATTTGATGGACTAGTCATGGTGCAGGACATCTTATCTGTGTACAACACGAATGGTGTTTATAGTTATTAACTACCAATAATGGTACAGAAAGATAATGGAGACATATTTGGAAGTTGGCACCCCTATATCAAAAAACCACCTCTAGCAAGCTCAAAGTCTCCAACTTCAACAAATAATTTTCATTTTTACATTGTTGTCAAAAGTAGGGGATGCTATTTATGTGTTAGAAAGGCAATATAAAAGTTTGCCTTATATGGTGACCCTCTAATGAGGTAAGTAAATAAATGCTCAGCTAAAAAAAGAAGCAAACATTTGAAATTCTGTACCGTTAGATAAAAAGTGAATGAATTTAATTTTAAAGAGATTTCTGACTAATCAATTATTGAAACTAAGGAATTTACGTCTGTTATCAATATTAACATGAATAACTGACAAATATTTTACCTTTTGTGCAACAAAATAGTTGGCACTACATTGGAGTTTATTTTCTCCAAAGACAGGAAATATAATTTCGAATTTTCCTTAAACCTTACCCTTATTAATATAAATAGCCATTTTATCAGAATTGACTTGATAGATTTTGTTATCTGGTCACATCCCAGAATATTTGGCAATGGTGGTTATAGTTATAACAAGTGTACTTTTTTTATTTACTTTTGTTTCTTTAGTTCCTTTTCTATACCTCCTCTCCCTTTCTCGTGGGGTGTTGAGTCCTTTATTGGGTGGTGGTTGTTATGTACACTTACAAACTTAAATGGGATAATATAGAATCCCAACACAACCTCTTTTTTATGGTGCATTAAACCAAAAGCTTAAATTATCAAGAGGTGGGTCAACAATGTATGTCATTCTCAGATATACACTAACAATTTCTTATCATGTTAAGTGGAAAGGGGAGTGCACCTAATTGGAAGCACATATAATTTAAGTGCTTTACATACTAGAATGTTATTTACTGCTATAAAATCTGTTGATGCAATAGTAAATCTGCACTTGCCTTAAATCATTAAATGTATTGATTGAGAGCTGTAAATCCTATCAAGTTTTTTATGGTAATGTTGTTCAAATTAGATTCTCTAGAACCTAAACATGTAAGCATACATTTGTTTGCAACTGAGCAGGGCTTTACATAGGATTCTTCTAAGTTTTGGAATTTGCAGTTGTGAAGCCATCCAATAAAGTTTTGCCACCTAGATATCAATTCCAGAAAAGGCATATATTTTGTCATTTCCTTCAAGAAAAGATAGATATTAGATTTTATGCTTTGCACCAGGGTAGTTTGTTGTCATGACTTGGTACGTTGGCCGATTATTATAAGAATAACACTATTGATTTATGGATTGTGACATTCTAATGGATTACCATTGACAGCGTTGTCGTAAATGCCCGACAGTTTGGAGTTTGAATCATCTGAAGGGCGGTGCCGCTGGGGGAATAAGCTGCTATTGAGCTGCTGCTACAGGAGTTTTTTATCCTTACCACATTATTCTATGATTGCTTTTATGGCGATTTCTCTCTTCATAACTCCCTATATCTAGGTATGTAATATAATGCAAGTCCAGAGTGATGATTTGACAGAAATATTGAGAAGGGTCAATTTGTCATCGACATGGCAAAGATGTTAATTTAAAAGCTGTAGGTGTTATATCTACAAGGCATCATGCTAAACTCATGGCAGTCTGACGCACATTGTTGTCATCTGCAACTCATTTTTCCTTTTAAGCTTCACACTGAAGCAAGTATGTCTCATGCGTAATTGTTTCCTTCTCACCACTGCTTAAAATTTTCTTTTAGCTTCAGTTGTTTAGGGTGTCTGCCACCATTTTATACAGAATGGCCTTGTCTATCCTTAAAGAACTGCTCCAAGGATATGTGCAATCATTGTTTGATGAGGTGATATATTCTTTTTCATTTTGTTTTTGGTTATGCTGTGATGTCTTCTTTGCCAAGGATCCCTTTTGCTCTTACTCCGTTGGGATTTATATATTGTTTGGTGTTGAAATGATATCATCTCCTTGTATAAGATGAATCCAGACTTGGATTCTCTCAGATGTCTAGGCTTTGAATTCTTAGATATCTGTTTTATAATTGGATATGAACACCTTGTAATGCATTAATTCATCTATTTAATAATATTTGTATAGTAATACAAGTTCGATTTTATTTAAAAAATATTTAGATTTAATTTGGAATGAGATGCAACATGTATTCTGCCTCAAAAATTCGTTTGAAAAAGAATGTTCAGGTGCCTGGCAAGGTGGGTTGATGTCATTAATTGCAGGGAATAATAAGCAATCAGTTTTCTCATATTCAGTCTTTGGAAAGTTTGGAGGAGCCTGAGCATGTTGTGCAGGTGATCGATACGTACCTCATTGATGTCGAAACAATTTTATCAGAATTAACAAGCTACATGTACCTCCATACTCGATCAAGTTTATTTAGTTTGATTATCAATGTTACACCTATTTTAGGTTATTTCTTGTTCGTATATCTATATCTGCAGGGATTGTCCTGAAGTCGACTTCTCTACATTGGCTACACTTTCTCACAAAGTAGAGGAGAGAAGCTTAAGGTTGTATGAAAGAATAATTTATTTATACAATATTTAACGATGTTCACTAATGTCTGATAAATGGAGAAAGTCAGTGAAGGTTAAAGATGGTATGTCAACAAGCCAGCTATATTATGAAAGGCAGTTTAGATCTATTAGGTTATATTTAAATCTGATTGTAACATTGTTTAAAATCTGGCCGGTTTTCACAAAATCCTTTGCTTTGCTCTAGTCTAGGTATCTAAGGTTTGGGACTAGACATCCATCACGGGCAAGGCAGTGTAAACACACGATCATTAACTTTAAAGATCCAAATAATGTGATGCTAAGTAACCTGGTACTTTTATGTTTGCTGGTATTGAATAGATTTGCATCTTAGTGGGATTCTGCAGAATAGACTTCCATTACTTGTATTGAATATGAAAAATCCTCATGATTTGTAGTTTGAACTTTTAAGATTCAAATGATGTGATGCCAAGTGACCTGCTACTTTTAATTTAAATGGATCCTGTAAGCTACAAAATTAGTATTCTGAGATTGAATAATATTGCTTTGCTCTTATGATCATCTTATTGACATTATCGGCTATTCAACGTAATACTTATGTGAGTAGTTAAACTTTTATGTCATTTTTTTTTTAGTGTTTATTTAACTTAGAGAAATACTTGGTCCACAAAAAGAATTACAAAAAACTACTTCACAAAGTAATGTGGCTTGATGTGATACGTTCAATTGTAAGGCTTGCTTTGTTGTAAAGGGAATGTGACGTGCCACATCATGCCACTTCAATTTGTGAGGTAGTTTTTTGTGATTCTTTTTGTGGGCGTAGCAACTCTCTTTAACTAATCATGAATTCCTGGCAAACTTCACAATATGATTTTTAGTTGCTCCTAGGGAGATGTGGAAGATTAATCTTGTCCTTCCATCTCTTAGTGATTACAGACAAGATCTTACCTTTTTGTTTGGTGTTACAGCATCGGTGCCGAGCATGTGAGACTTGCATGTGCTGATCTCATTCACGCTTGTGATCAGATGAACAAGGAAAAGTAAGGCTTCCAGTTATTCACACAGCCTAAAGACTGATGATATCTAATCAAGAAGTAATAGATTAATAATGGCTTATTAAGAAGTAATAGATTAATGATGGCCTATTGAGAAGTAATCAAGAGAAATTGCTAATAACTTTTGGAAGTTAAATATAACTGTGTTCGTCTTTTCACATGTCTTAGACCTGGATGTTTGACCATCCAAATATCAAATATGACCCTGATACTTGTGTATGCTCCCAGACTTCATCTGTTGCTAAAGAAGTTCGTTTTCATCAAAATGCTGATAATATAAAGTGGTTTACCAGTGACCTAGATTACTACTTTTTCTAAGCCTTCTAATTGGATATCCAATTGGAAGGCATGTATTGGAAGAAAATCTTTTTGTCCTCCCTCTCTGGGTGGAGTTCAGATAAATGTGATCACTTTGTGAAGCCCTTTAAATTCTTGTAATTTTCATTACCCTTTTTCCTCTCTTTCCAAGTTTCTTCCTTGTACAATTGCTCTGTGCGGTTCTTCTTGTATTCATGTGGTCCCATGGGCTTAGCCCTTTCCATATATTCCCAAATAATAACAATCGTCTAAATTACAAGAGATGTTTTAAGCTTTCATTCACATTTTCCCACTAATTTGTTTTAGTTAATTTCCATCATAAACTGCCAAGTTTAGTTCATTTTCTGGTTCAACCTCAGGTCTGACTTTTATTTATCTATTGTAATTTTGTCCAAAGTTGAATACTAGCTACCACATACTGCACTTTCTTCTTTCCTATGAACTAGGAATCACTACTTCAGAACCTCAGCTACCTTATTACTTGACATATTTGTGCATACTACACTAACTAGCGTACAAGTTACCTAATCCTCAAACATGTAAAGCAACTTTATTTTTTGATTGATATCTGCTTTATTACTTTACATTACTTAACATAGAGTCAGGGGGTGCCTTAACATACATATAGGGTGCATGCACAGACGTACATACATGCATATGTATATTTGTATGTATGCATGTATGTATGTATGTATGTATGTATGTATGTATGATACACAGCGTAGGTAGCTATCCCTCTTCTTTGGGTTGAACCTAAATCCCTCTATTCTTAAGGGAAAGAGATTCCAACTTGGCTGCAAAGGCTGAAAATCTAGTCTGCAATGCATCCAAGAAGGTAACTAATATGTTTTCATTTCAGCTGATAAGTCAATTCTATAACAGATAAATGACAAAGAAACAGATATTCTGCTTCATTAAAATATGCACACTACTACTGGGTATGTACTACTATGTTTTCTTTTTCTTTTTTCCCCCATCAGTTCAACTATCTTAGTGACCTTGACGGATGGAGATCATCTTTGATTCTCTGCCCGAATTGGAGTATCCAAATCAAAGGGAGAGACACAATATTAAATATCTATGTGAGGCCCACACAGCTCGGAAGCCTCTTACAGGCAACATTTAATGTTATGGATCCATATGCTGGTCTGTTTCTCTTCAAACTACACCATAAAATTCAGACAAATAACTAGAGAAGATCTCAATATGATGCTTACCGCTTACGATAAAGCAGCCAACTTGATCAAACAAATCATTTCAATGTAACCTTACAAAGAGAAGACTTAAGGACATGCTAATCCCATATCGGCAATTACCTTCTCCGTTACCATGTTGGCATGTGCATGAATACCCCACTACCTAGCTTTGCTCTTCATGAAAAAAACTTGGTCATGTAGAATCACAGCCATGATTTTCAGCCACAATCAAATTCAACGAATGTTTTCATCCACATTCAACATTTAACATATGTTTTCAGCCACATTCAACCTAGAAGCTCAATGACATCTGAGCAGTTTTAGCATACCGCCTATATGGTAAACCTTACATTTTGAGTCAAGACATAGCTGATTATATTTATTTAAACTAAGTTTATCTTTCCATTGTTCTTTTTGGTCCTTTATTTGAATGGAGATGTCAATATTATTCAGTTCTGTATTAACTAATTATATGTCTGAGTTAAGAATATTTTTCTTCTTTCTATTTCTTGATTAATTCTTTCTGTATCAAAATTTTCTATAGTTGCATAATTTACTTTCTAACCCTGCCCTCTTTCTATTAAAAACCTTACGTTTCAGCTTCTCCAAAGCCTTAATTTGGGTAAAGAATGATTTTGCACAAACCCGAAACAAGCTGGAGGTGTATGCTCAGGTATTAAACAGCATTCATTTTGTCTTATGCACTTCCAAGCTAGGGTTTTGGAAGAACCTACATATTCTGTGTTCTTTTGGAAATATGACTTTATTTTCCTTTACCAATTTAAGTCTTCTTTGGGGAGAAAATTGTGGAGACTTGATATGTAGGACTATAAGAATTTTAGCTAGTGTTGAGTGGAATTGGGAGCTGGCTTTACTCAGGGGCACAGGTTTGCACTAAAACATTTCACGAGTTCAGAAAAAGAATTTCCACGTTCATATAATTTTATGACATCATTGTAAACTGATATACCGATTATGGTAGCCTGGAAAGCTATTTCTTTGAGAATATGTTGGTTTGGCAAGCAGTAAGTGTTACCACAAAGCTAGGTTGGGGGAGGGAGGGGGGGCCCACACACAACAAAAGCAGAAGAAAGAGAAAAATCAAAGATAAATAAAATAGGAAATAATTTAAGAAAACAAAGAGACATTGCTATTTCTGAGAATATGAGGAGTTTTAGTCCTCTCAATGCACTAGTTGGAGCTCCTATCACCCTTGCATTTATACTTCAAAAGTCTTCATCTCATCGTTTCGTAATTTCTATGTTGTCTCCGATAAAGGATTTTTGTTTAGGATTTAACATAGCAAATCGACAAGAAGTTGATCCTATATCAACATATATCCGGGCTTACATCTCATTTCTTATAATAGTTTTCTTAGTGCGCTCTTGCTCTTTTATGACCTCATGAAATTAATTTTTGAGTTGTAAAATCTTTTTGAGTGTTAATAATCAGATGATATAGCTTATTTCTTAGTGATAGGAAGGATTTTAGTGATGATACATAAATATGTTCTTGGTGGAACTTATCAAGACTTCATTTTCCCAGTTATTTTATTTTTTGTTTCAAATATTTGTAACCTAATTCACAAAATCAAATGGCATAAACAAATTGGCTAAAATTACTGGGAAGAGCTAAGATGACATGCCAACTGGGAGGAATTGATAATTTATGATCTTAAACCTAGTCATGATCTCCCATAAGACTCACTGGGCAGATTATTCCCATGTCCCAATAAGCCCAAACTCGACTGTTTCTTTTGTTCAGATGAAAAAAAGACTGTGTGTGTGTGTGTGTGTCTTAAACTCAGACGCTCACAACATAAACCCAAAGGGGGAGCTTCAAATCAAAGTAATCCAGGAGATGAAGGAATCCATATGAGTATGAAACTATTTGAAAGGCATAGGTTACTGCAGCATTTATTTTATATTTGAGTAATACCTCATCTATTTCTTTTTTATGTTCTTAATTTAAATTAACACGTTTATGAGCACAGATGGAGCGGAGGATTATCAGAGTACAGAGCAGACAGAAAAAGTAGAGCTTTTGTGGTATCAAACTCTCATTCAGTTTTATGAGATGAAGCTCCTGAGAATGTAATGTTTTCCTTATGGAAATGAAGGTCTAGAATAATTTGTATTAAAACTTGTGATAGTTACTGCTTCATCTACATGGTTGCATGTATTCTCAAAAGAGATACTATATGAACAGTAGCTTCTTTGTCTACTTTAATCAAGTTCTCCTTCAGATTCCTAAAACAAAGTTCGTTATTTATTTTGTTTTATTTATATTTTTCTGGGTGCTGGGATGAGGTGCTTTATTTTGACTGCTCTGGATAATGTCCCACTTGCAGTTTCTCAAGCTATATGGCTTGATAAAAAAACAGCTTGTAATGCTTCTGATTAATGATATTCTGGTTTCCTATCAAAAAAAGAAGAAGAATAGAGCAATGCTACTCAGCCTACCCTTTGTTTGAAATCTTGTTATCTCCGGTTATACCTATGCCACATAAATTCTAGGAGGAAGAAGAGCATTTTCCCAACAGAATAATAGAGAACATCGTTGAGAATTTAGTAAAACTTTCAGAAGGTGCATTTTTCAAGTGGATTGATCACAAAGAGACATTGAATTTCATTGCCCCAAAAAGAAACTTAAGCAAAAAACACACTAAACTAGAAGAGAAGGTAATATTATATTATGTGGTAGCTCCTACCTTTAATTTAAAAGCATTATTTTCAATTACACAAAATTAGAGATTTAATATATTAAACTGTGTTTAATCTTGTGAAATTCACAGATTGTGACTGTGTTTCTCTTATTGTAGATAGAGAATCTCAACCCTTCACCCTTTCCTTTGAGTAGAGGACAAATGATGTGGGATAATTGTAATCACAACATCATGACCAGTTGGGACATTTGGACAAGCATTTTGTGCAGCCGATGAAGAAAAATGCACATCTATCCTTGAAAACTGAATTTATTTATTTATTTATTTTACAAATGTATAAAATATTTTAATCAACCTACATTTACCATATTTTAAGAAGAGTTGGAAGAAATTATTTATCCCACTATTTGGGTTTCTCGCCATGAGAGACCTAAATAGATTTTATTTTTGGTCAAAATAAGAGTTTTTAAAGTGTGTGAAGAATCATAAAAAAAAAAAAAAAAAAAAAAAAAAAAAAAAAAAAAAAAGATGATTCGGAGTTTTAAAAAGGGGTAAGAATTTTTTAAATTTCTGGATGATATAATAAATAAATTAAAAAATGATTATTATTATTATTATTATGTATGTAGTAATATACGAAAAGTTTTAACTAAAAAATAAAAATCATGGTTTGATTTTAGACTTTAGAGGGGTTTTAACTTGCCAAAAATCACATAAACGTAAACCCACGAGATTTTCATCTCTGTTCACAAAACCTCACTACCGGCAACCACAATCGAGCTCCAATTTTAGTGAATCCAGCCACCAGACTAGAGGCCACACTCTCCAATATTCCAACACATACGGCCCAGCCGGCAACCACCCACCCACCGGTATAGCAACCGCCCTCCACCACCACCACTGCACGGTTAGCAAATTCTCTCTCTCTCTCTCTCTGTGTGCCGCATGGGGTCTTAATTTACGTTATTTTGATACGCAGTCGCGTTGAAAAACTGTGAAAACAGCTTCATTTCCCAGCATATACGATCGAAATTTTGTGGCTTTGTTGTCTTCAATCGTGATGCGCTACTCTAAACTGGGTTTAATATGTGCCGTTTATCCGTTCAATGAATTGCTTCAATAACTCTGTATGTACATATCAAAAGAAAACAATTGGAAATTATTTTTGCAACTTGTTTCGAAAGTACTAACACAGCTGTTCCGATTACTTCATTTGCTGTTTACAAAGAATTCACTACTATCTACGTACAGTTCACTACTATTTACAAACTATTTCACTACTATTCACAGATTATCTAAGATACTCTTTAGCAACGGAGCCTAAAACAGCTTATTAGAGAGCCGGGGGAAAAAAAAATTTGAAATTCACTCTTGCACCTGTATTTTCTTGAGTTCTTATTCTGTGTTGCGTGTATGGTGGTTTCCAGGTTTCAATTTCTCCACTTACAATTTAATTAAATCATTGGATCGTGATAGTGGAAGAAGGGTAACAAGAAAGCAATCATGGATGGTAAGGGAAACTTACCAACTCCCTTATGTAGTTTTCTTTATACTCTATTTTGAATTATATATCAATTTACACTTAACTACTTCCAAATGCTAGCTCTCCGGTTATTTTGCGTGTCAATGGTTTTGGTATTTGAAAGATGGAAACCTATTTTTATCAGAAGGTAGGAGTCCATCCATTATGCGATGAAAGTATCTTTGGCCAAAAAACCAAAAAGAGGAAGAACAAAAATAAAAGAAAATAAAAATAAATTCTAAATTTTAGTGGTGGATTGCCCAAAGCATCCTGTTGCAAATGTTAATTGATATTCACCTGATGTGTAAGATAATCTGCAAGTTTGTTGCAGATCAATGAACATGTTTATCCCATTATTCATTATGGGACGTTTAGAAGTACATACACCAATACACATATAGTATGGTTCCTCGTGTCAGGTTAATTTGTATTTATAAAATGTGCAAGTTTTTGGTTTTAGTGTATTTCTGTAGGGTTATTTTCAAGAATTGCAGTATAAGCTTTAGTAGTGATGTAATTTCAGCATTTACTAAACATTCTAAAGCAGCTGAACTCAGAGCACAGCCATACACTTGAATCTATAATTTTTTCTTATGACAGACCTGTAGTCTGTGTTTAAGGAGAGCCAATGTCTTTTACACCTCAATCGATTGAGATTTAAATATGTCACCTCATTTCTTCTGCACATCTTAAGAACACTTGTGACAATGATACAGCTTCTTTAACCTAAAAAAAAAAAAAAAAAAAAGATTTTGAGCATATATTCATTGCTGTGTTTTTGGGCTTCAGTGGATTCACAGCCTACTATGGAGGAGACTATTCTGGTTGGTGATGATCTGATGCTGGGCCCACCATCACCTCTCATACCACCAGAAATTGCCTCTCACGTGCTCGAAGGAGTTGATTTATGTGATGGGATTCTTAGGAATCTATTCCTCTGTAAGTTTTTCATTCTTAGTTCGTTGGCTGGATTTAATCTTGCTTTCGTAGAAATTAGTTTCTGTCCTTGTTTTATGTGTTTTATCTAGGATAGCCTCATTCTACTAAGTAAAATGTCTGTATAGAATCATTGTGCCTAGAGGTGAAAACCAGCTCGGCCAAGTATTCAATTTTTCAAGCTCAGCTTGGATATGCAAGGGCCTGTTTGAACTCATCTTGAGCTCAACTAATGTATGCCATGTTTGAGCTCAATCAAGGGTATTTAATGAGCATCTTGAGCTACCTGAGTAGTTTTAAATTAGATAAGTTTTAAATTAGGGTGCAAGTATCATGTTGGAAAATGCTAAAAGGTGGACAACTGTTGCTTCGAGTTGATGGTTTTAAAAGTGTGCTTATGAAGTAACTGACTGGGGCAGTTACATTGTCAGAATATAAAATTTCTTTTTGATGAGTAAAAATTTTATTCATCAAAATAGTAATAGGCGAAGCCTATGTACACAGAAAGTATGCAAAAGAAACACCTAGTTACATTCTAAAACTAAAAAAGTGATGAAAAAAACTTATTGACAGCCCCTCCATCAAGTACAATAGCAGAAAACCAAGTGAGTAAAGAACTTATAAAAAATTTCCCATCTACATTGTGTTCCCTATTATTAAAACACCTCTCATTCATTTCCAACCAAATGCACCACATAATACACAAAGGAATCATCTTCCATGCAGCTGCCACTTGGGAGCAAGTATGAAGACTGGTCCAGCTTGCTAGTAAATCGACCACTGCTTTTGGCATAACCCAGATCAGTCCAGCTCTTCTAAACACACCATCCCACAATACCTTAGCCACATCACAATGTAGAAATAAATGATTCACTGATTCCACGTCTTTTCTGCACATAAAGCACCAATCCAAGACAATCATTCCACACTTTCTCAAGTTATCTATTGTCTGAATATTCCCTATTGCAGCTGTCCATACAAAGAAAGCCACCTTTGACGGAACATGAGCCTTCCAAATACTCCTCCAGGGAAAACAAATGCATTGCTGATTGATCAACAACTTATAAAATGATCTAACTGTAAACTTGTTAGAAGCTGTATGTCTCCAGCACAATTGATCCCTGCCATGTCTTCTAGTATCCACTGAGTACAACAATCTGAAAAACTTAGTGACCTCCTCAATTTCCCAATCCTGAACAGGTCTGGAAAAACTAACATCCCAAAGCACGTATACATTAGAATAGCTCATCATCTCTGAAATTGAAGCCTGCTGATTAATAGCCAATCTGAAAACAACCTGATAGGCTCTAAACAATTCAATTTCTCTACATCAAACAACATCAAACCAGAATCTAACTTTTGAACCATCGCCAACCACGAAGTTGACCTGTTTCGATAAATTATCCCATCCTTTCCTAATAAACTTTCATAAACTCACTCCATAAGAACCCCTACACTCCTTGGTGCACCAACCCCCCCAATCACTTCCATATTTCCGAGTGATCACTCCCCTCCACAATGCTTCCTCTTCCCATATCTCCATAACCACTTCCCCAACAACGCCTTATTAAAACTACACAAGCTGTGAACCCCCAATCCTGCATCAACAATCGGGCAGCAAACTTTTTCCAGCTCACTAAGGGAGCCTTAGACTCCTCTCCCAAACCACACCACAAAAAGGCTCTATACAACTTTTAAATATGGTTAGCCACTCCAACTAGTAAAGGGAATAAAGAAAGGAAATAAGTTGGGATATTAGAAAGGGTACTCTTTATAAGGGTGATTCTACCCCCTTTAGATAAATAAACTCTTTTCCACGCTGCCAACCTCTTCTCTATCTTCTCAACCACCCCATCCCAAATATGCTTAGCCTTGAATGACGCCCCCAACGGTAGTCTCAAATATTTCATGGGCAGATTAGCAACTTTACACCCCAGTAATTCTGCCCAAAGTATGAATATTATGAACATCTCCCACCGGGACCAGCTCCGATTTACTTAAATTTACTTTTAGTCCGGAAATGACTTGAAAACATAACAGGACAGCCCTCAATGCTTGAATCTGTTCTCCAACAGCATCACAAAAAATAAGAGTATCATCAGCAAAAAGCAAGTGTGATATGGAAATGAAGCCATTAGAATTAGATCCCCCTGAAAAACCTGAAATAAAACCTCCTCCTACCACTGCTTCCACCATACGGCACAAAGCCTCCATAACAAGAACAGATAAAAAAGGAGATAATAGATCCCCCTGCCTTAAGCCTTTTGAACTCTGAAAATAACCACAAGGCTGCCCATTAACTAAAACAGAAAACCGAACAGTTGAGATACAATGTCTTATCCAGCCACACCACTTATGACCAAAACCGCATCTTCTAAGCATGTATAAGAGAAAATTCTAGTTTACATGATCGTATGTCTTTTCCATGTTCAACTTACAAAGAACCCCCGGAACAACTTCCCACATATGACTATCTAAACACTCATTTGCAATCAGCATAGAATCTAAAATTTGTCGACCTCTAACAAAAGCATTTTGAGGTTTTGAAATGATCTTTTCCATCACTTTGTTCATTCGATTTGCTAAAACCTTCGAAATAATCTTATAAACACTACTCACCAAACTAATAGGACAGAAAGCTTTCAACTCCGAAGCACCCACTCTCTTTGGGATTAAGGCAATAAAACTGGCATTCAACGACTTCTCAAACTTTTGAAACTCATAAAATTCATGAAGTACCTTCATCACCTCCTCCTGCACAATCTCCCAACAATCTTGGAAAAAAGCCATAAAAAACTCATCCAGACCAGGAGCTTTGTCTCTTCTCATCCCACAAACCACCCCATACACCTCAAGCTCTTCAAAAGGCCTCTCAAGCCAGTTTGCTGAAAAGGCATCCATAGCTTTGAAGTTCAAGCCATCAATTTTGGGTCTCCAAGTTTCCGTCTCACTTAGGAGAGAACTATAAAACTGCACAACATGCTCTTGAATCTCATCAGGTGTGGATAGAAAATTATTCTCAGTTTTTAACAATTCAATGGCATTGTTACGCCTGTAAAAATTAGCCATTTTATGGAAAAAACTAGTACACTTATGCCCTCTTTGAGCCATAGAACTCTCGAGTTTTGCCTCCATGCTATTTCTTCCCTCAAAAGAACCCTCTCAATTTCTGCCATCACTTCTTTTTTCCTAGACGAAGTCACCTCACTTTCCCCTTTAGTCTCAAGGATTGAAGCTCATCCCAAAGGGATTTTTTCTGCTGCTCTACATTCCCAAAAACTTCCTTATTCCATTTCTTCAAATCATCTTTCAAAGCTTTAAGTTTACTTGCCAAAGCAAAACTAGGAGTCCCCTCAAAATGATAAGAAAGCCACCAACTTCTTACCTTATCAACAAAACCCTCCACTTCAAGCCACATATTCTCGAACTTAAAATACCATTTACCCTCATGAATACCCCCACTATCAAGTAAAATGGGAAAGTGGTCTGAACATACCCTTGACAATCTTTTTTGGCATAACTTCGGATAGTGAGCCTCCCATGAAGACGAGACTAAGAATCTGCTCAGTCTTGAGCCACCTCTAGAATTAGACCACGTATATTCACCCCCCACCAGTGGCAAATCCAGCAGTTTCAAGTCAAAAACCAGCTGAGAAAAATCCTCCATAGCTGTAGTCATAGAAGATAAACCCTCCCTCACTTGGAAAATGAATTATATTAAAATCCCTATAAATGCACCAAGGCAGATCCCACAAAGAATAAAATACTGACACTTCATCCCACAACAAGTATCCATCCCGATCCCTATTGGGTCCATAAACACTTGCCAATGCCCATGTCCACCCATCTTCCAAATTTTTAAAACATAGGCCACCGAGAAAACACCAATACAATCTTCTACCATCTCGAGAACCCTACTATCCCACATTACTAAAACTCCACCAGAAGCACCCGAAGAAGCTAAATATGTCCAACCAACAAATGAACCTCTCCACAAACTACAAATTATACTCCTATCAACAAAATCCAGTCTAGTTTCTTGGAGGCAAACAAAATCAATCTTCCAACTATGAATGAGAGATCTAATGCGAAGACGTTTATTGATGTAATTGATCCCCCTTACGTTCCAAGACAATATTTTAGGCTCATTAACAAAAGTAAAATCCCTCCATTTTCATCTGTCTCTCCTCAAAGTTCCCTCTTTATTGTCATAATTGATAGGGCATTGCAATCATTTCAACTCTTTCATTTCTAACTACTGACTTCATGGCCATGGAACAACCAACTTCAATGGCTACTATGAGGGCCATAAATTGTTCTTCATAACCATCACAAGATAGTCCCACCCAATCTTGAATCTCCTCCACTTTTCTTAACACCCAGTCTAAAATTTCTTTAGACGCAATTTGTGGGTGAAGCATTTGTAAAGGTGACGGACTACCCATCTCCTCCTCATCACTATCTACTGCAACTACATCCATTTGTAGGTCAGAGTCTAACTTCTCTTTCTCTTCCATGTCAAACAACACATACTCAGATTCGACATGAAGATCTACATCCACCTCCCATTGTCTACTTCCCTCAATATTCAAAAAATGCTTTAACAAACTAGTGCCCTCATCCACTAGACTTGTCTCATTACTCGCGGAAGCTAGAAAATCTTTTTTACCTACGGAAATCTCCACGATTTCCCCTTCCTTGATTGTTGGCACCTAAGACACCACCTCTAACGTTCAGAAGCTTCTGTAGTATCTGTCGGAACTTTCTGTGCCATGGTTGGAGCCGTCAACTCAAGTATCAATGTCGAAACAGTATCATTAGAGTTAGCCGAGACAACCGAAAAATCGAGATTGACTGCAACCTTGCCTTTTCTCACAGACAGCTCCTCTTTTCTCAACGAGGTTGTCGTCAGAAATGTGCCGGCAGCCATCGTCGATTTGGTCTATGCCGGTATCGAGCTGTCGGGGACTAAAGATACAATAGAAATGTTTGAATTCGCGCCTCCAGACTCCAATGGTATTGCAGCCGGTGGCGGGGCTTCCGTCGGTGCTTTTGCGACCTTCAGCGAGGTTGCCTAAGGCTTCGCCCGCGACGGTGGCACGGACCCACTCGCTAATGGGCCAATGACGTTCTGCAGCTTTTTCCTCCAGAATGGGCCATACCGTTGGCCATTCTATTGTATGGACTCAGGCCTCCCCGTGGGCTGAAGCCCATCACCTGGGCTAGACTAAACCGAGGCCTGGGCCTTCCCTTTGAGCCCACAAAATTGACCCAAACCCAATGGCTCCAGCAAGCCCGACCCTCTCTTCATTTGGTTTGAAACCAGACCGCAACCCAAGCCCAAGCCCTAGCCCAAGCCCAAACCCACCTCATCTTTACCCTCAACAAACACCGTATTAAGCTCTTTACTTTATCAGGCATCTCATCCAACGTGCTCTGCATTACAAACAACTCCTTTAGAATTCTTTCCTCTTTCTGCCCAGCAGCCCCCCTGCCATCTCTCGTCTCTGAGCAGCTACCGAAAAGGATGCGCCGCCTGACCTTTGCAGGTTTGCCATAGCTGATTGTCGCACGTCTCGAGGTATCTCCAAGACCTCCCTGTATGACCGAGACGACGAGGTGGCCACCACCATCGTTGGTGGTAAAAATCTCCCTTGACCACCTTCTCTACCAACATCCTTCAATGTCGCCGCAAGTTTCCTCCACCCCATTCCATCCCTATCCCCAGGGATGAAGATGAAACTCCGGCGACCTCCCCCACCATACTCCACCAAAGCCATGTAAATAACCACAGGAGTTGGAGCAACGTTGCGCAATGAAACCTCTATCCCCTTCTCAATGGGCAGTGTAATACCCCTTGCTCCCAATCTTCAGACATTCCTCTAGCACCCTTGAAACCCTCGGGTAGTGGCTAACCCCAACCTCAAGTTTTTCACAACTTTCCAATCTTTCTCAATAATAAGCACATCACGCCCATCTCTTCTCACCTCAAACACTTTCGATTCAATAGCTAGACATCTCGTGGGAGGCATTTTCCTTCCAGGGATACTCCAGAAAACCCACCGTCAAGTGCCCACAACCACCATCGGCAACGTGAGTTTACGAAACAGACAGTAAGTGTACGAAGAGAACCCAGAAAAAGTCTTCAACTCTCTCTAATGGAAACATTTGTCAGAATATAAAATAGACAATAGAAACATAAAGAATTTATTTAACTTCAATTTAGCCTATTAAAACACCTCAAGATCTGTTGCAAATTACTTGCACCCTGTTCATGAACATTACAAGTTAAGCAGGCAATTGATCGAGTTTGGTTCACAAATGTAATGAACTTGAAATTGCATTTTCTATTCTCAGCTCTTCAATCTGGATGATGAGCCACATCGAGCTCAGACTGAGCTAAACTTGAGTTGAACATGGGTAGATTGAGCTCAATTTACAGCCTATTTTTGTCCCATTTCTTTTGTGTCTGAATGTGGTGCTTCTTTCTAAAAGGTTGCTAGTGACAATCTCAGCTGTAACAAATAAGTCTGCGATGTCAACATGCAGGGTGCATTGGTTTTGCCCTTCATGCTACAGAACCACATTATAGAGTCCATGTATTAAACATGGCACCTACTTAATGGCAAGAGTCACAATTTTCATTGAAATTTTCCTTAAATTAGCCTCCCCTACCCCTGCACCCCCAAGAATAAAAGAAAGAAGACACACACCTACACACAGTTCTTCAGTTCATCAATAAAGTAACTCTTAATGTAATTTTGGCCTTTGAAATTAGGCCTTGACTTAACTTATAAAAAAAATTAGGCCTCCAGAAACTATGCAAAATGTGGACAGAGCCTCCCAAGACTGTACATACTAAATTGGATAAGTTTCAGCACGTGTCCTAATCATGTTGGACAAATGTTATTAGAGCTATAATTGAGCCAAGTTCGAGCTAGTAGTATCCAGTCAAACCCGGCTAGATTATTAAGAGATCAGGCTTGAGCTCAACTTGAACTCGAGTCGAGCTTGTTTGGATGTTCGAATTCAACTAGAGTAAGACTTTCTTATGGCCAGACTCGCCTCGAGACTCGACTAAAAATCAAGCCGGGTTCTTAACTCGACTTTTTTTTATCATTTTTTTAAAAAAATTTAATTTTAAAAAAATTAACAGAGTATTCTTACTCACAATGTATAATTAGATACAAGTTTGTTCTTACAATCACAATTATTCATAATTATATACAAATTAAATTAAATGGCTACTTGGCTCTTATCCAACTCTAATGAATTATACTTGTAAAAGATATTGCTACATTTATTAAAATTTATACAATTATACTCATAAAATAGTGAGCTATTTATATAAGAATGTATCACACATACACCTATAAAAAAAGCAAGATATCATACATATATTACATATGTATTCATCATATTGCCATCTATATAGTGAACTATATACATATATAATGTGTTTTTATTATTAATATATAGTTGTGTATTAATATATGACCGAGCTAACAGTTCGAGCTGAGTTTCATATAAGCACGGTCAAGAACGATAATCGAGTTGGGCGAGTTTTATATGAGTTTATATCGTTTAATAATCGAGTCTGATTTTTTCCGCAAACAACTTATTCAATAATCGAAACAAGTCAAATTCGAGTATCTTGCCGAATTTGAGCTGTCTGCTAAGTGGTCTTGTTCATTTATAGCCCTAAATGCTAAAAAGTGGACAACTGTTGTTACCAGTCAATGGTTTTAACTTACAATGGTTTTAAAAGTGTGGTTATGAAATAACTGACCAGTGCAGTACATTGTCAGAATATTTCATAGACATTAAGAATTCATGTAACTTAAATTTAGCCAATTAAAATGGCACAAGGTCTGTTGCAAATCAGTTGTACCCTCTTCATGAACATTACAGGTCAAGCAGGCAATTGACCAAGCTTGGCTCACAAATGTAATGAGCTTGAAATTGTATGTTCAATTCTCAGCTTTTCAATCTGGATGATGAACCCCATCAAGCTCCAACTGAACTAAACTTGAGCTGAATAGGTGTGATTGAGCTCATTTTACGGCCTTTTTTTTGTCCCATTTCTTTTGTGCTCTGAATGTGGTGCTTTTTTAATGACGAAATTTTTCCTAAAATGAGCGCTCTGCACAATCCACACTCCACCTACAGCGCACAAAAGAATGTGTAGATTGAGTTCTTTTGTAGATTGAGCTCATTTTAAGGATGGAAATTTTCCTGAAATGAGCTCAATCTACCATTTACTCAATCCACATTCCTAAATAGTAGATTGAGCTCATTTTCATCCTTTAATTACCCTCCCCCATTCCGGCACCCCCCAAGAATAAAAGAAAGAAGGCACACACACAGAGGTCTTCAGTTCATCAACTAAATAACTCTTAGAAAACATTGGCTTTGTAATTAGGCCTTGAGAAACTATGCAAAATGTGAACAATGCTGGGCCTCACAAGACTGTACTTATTAAAAGTTGAATACAACACCTTTTTCAGTGGCCAGGGTTGGGAGGGGGGCTATTATCCCGGATACTTTCCTGGTGAAAAATAAAGTGGCAGATTAGGTAATGACATCAGTAGCTTTAGTTAGAAACCACATGTTTGCATGAATTGTATGGCTTTGGAAGCTTGGATCATGCATTTTCACTTTGAGGCAGTCATTTGAAGGAGGCTTTATACGAACATTTTTTAACACTCTCTGTAGGCTTGCAAATCAATGATATTGAGCCTTTTTGTCAAGATGAGATTGCTTTATATCGACAGTGCACTGACAAAAGGGTGAGACTTTTTCTTTCTGCTTCTTTTATTTTCCCATTTTGTTGTTTATTTTGTAAATGAGTTGAACTGTTACTCGGTATTTCACTTCACTACTTCATGTTTGTTATTTCCAGGATAAGGAACTAAGACAACGACTTCAAGACAGTGAGCACAAATTGGGGTTATCAATGCCTTTAGATGAAGCAAAGGAGAGAGCTGCTCAACTCGAATCAGAAGTTACATCACTAGAGAGGTATTTTTTTAATTGATTGTGCTAGTGATTAATGTCTCGTGATTTTTTTCTTGATAACATGTTCTGATGCAACTAATAGTTATTCTTGCAATGGGCTATTGAGTCTGTTTTATAATTGTCTTCTCCTCAGATGCATTGAACTAGATTTAATATCTTTCCCATTAACTTTATATGCAGTTCCTTGGCATAGTGTAACCTAAATTAGGAATGAAACTCCTTCATGTCTGCTAATTGTATTGTAGATGCGTGCAAAAGAAGTTTTTTCAACTTGCCAGAATGAAATATGATAAAATGCAAATGGCGTCTTTTCGATTCTTCAGCCTACTTTTGATACTGTTGTTACAAGTGAAGTCTCTATATGCCTCAAACCATAAAGGTTTACCGGGATAAGCTTTTGTGCACATGTTACTAGGGTTTTAAACAGTTATACGGGGTAGTTTAATCATTTGCTGCTTCTACTGCTACTGCTCTCATCATGTTTTGGGGGGTAGACTGAATTATGGGGCGATCAATTTTACTTTGCAAAGGTCTTGTCCGAAGTTTACTTGTCTGGAAACAGAAAAATGCGGGTCAAGACCCAAGTCCTAACTATTACATGTATATTGATTTTAGCACAATGATACCTCTGAGGATAAAAATGATGTTGATTAGAAGTTTTACACTGGAAGATAATTGCCCAAGGCAAGAAATGGAGTACCTTGCCAATCATATTTACATACCTGAGTTTTTGTTCTTCTAATTACTTATCCACCCACAAGGCCTTTTGGTCTCCCAAAGTTATATTACCTGCATTTTATTGGAACCACATTCCTATAAACTTTGCTTTCCGTTTATGGACATATCTTCCTTTTTCTTTTTGCTAACATATGGTTTTATGGCATTGAATCATCTCATTATTAACCATCAGAAAAAAATTGTGTAATTATCTTTGGAAGTCTCTCAAATATGTCATGTTTCTACATTTGTAGGCGCTTGATTCTTGCTACTGGAACTGAAGGCATGGAAGGATTTCGCCAGAGATGGAGCTTGCATGGTCGCCTCACAGATACCAAGTAATGCTGTTTTTCCCCTTTTGACGAGCAGATACCTAGTAATATTTATAATACATCCTTAGGTTTTCATGGAGATGCATGAGAAGCATGTTTTGTTAGCTCTTTATACTTCTGGGTTTCTCATTCCCAACCATTTTGGTGAGCCGTCACTTCTCTGTTTTTTTTTTTTTTTTTCTTTTCTTTTCTTTTTTCCCTAAAAAAGGGTATTAAAGATTAAGGTATGAAGATCTCTGGTTAAAAAGGTGATGGTAACGCCACCAAAAATGAAACAAGGAGAATTGCTTAGAATGGGTTATCCGTGGGAAATAGAGACAAATTGTTGCATCAATGAGAGAGGGTGAAGTGATAAAAGGAAACCTAAAAATAAATTGTTGCATCAATGAGAGAGGGTGAAGAGATAAAAGGAAACCTAAAATAACATGATGGAACTAGATAAATGGGAAGTTGATTAATATGTGACTGTAGATGGAATAGAGAAGACACAAGTAGCCCGCCTAAATTAGTTGGTAAAGGATTCACGATAAAAGCTAAGTTCAATTAGTTAGGCTTAACTGGCTAAGGCTTGTTTGTTTGGAGTTGACTACTATAGGTCAGGAGACAGAATTTTCTTTAGACGTGAGAAATGGTGAACTACAATGAAAAGTAGCTTTACCTTTTTTCAAGTGCTTTTTATAGCATACCAGATAATTAAATGATCTAACGCTGCATTCAATGTTGCTATACATGCATAGCAATGGACGGTTGAAGGATTATTTTATCTGGCATTTGCTGTTGAGTTGCAAAAATAAATGTTGTTGCCTGAAGATTTTCACTATTCTTTTCTGCATGCTGTTCAATTTAATGTAAAGTCATTGCGTGGAATCCTTTAGCTGTATTGTGTTCTGTGCAGGAGAAGGCTGGAGTCCTTGAATCAGGGAATTGGGAATAGAAAAAAGGATGAGCCTGTTGGGGGGTCGACTGCCAAAAGATGGTCTTTTTGGTGAAGGTTCAAGAGGCACATCTTTGGCATGATTATTGCCTTATTGGACCTGCTCTTACAATCTTGATTGGTTGTAATTGGGGATTTATTATGGTTATAATTAGCCATTTTTTCAAAGTCTTTTTGACCACTTTGAAAACATCCGAGTCAGATATGTCGTGGTGCTAAGTAATGCATGCATGAATATCACAAGGAAGTTTTGTTTTATTTCGACGAGAAGCGCTTGCCTTCAAAGAGCAAGATTGATATGTGAACAGAAATTTTTTTTAAGAAAATGTAAGTTAGCAAAATTCTCTCTTTTTTCTCATACAAGCGAGATGCTATGGATGCCACGTCAACATTTTGTTGATGCAGCACTTTGCCGTTAGGGATTCAGATGGATGACTAATGCACGATAAATTTTAAATAAAAGGTGATTTATTATTTTTATCATTCTATCTTAATGTTAAGGATAAATCTATTTATTATTATTTTATTATTATCATCTTCTCAACATTCCTTAATGTGGCATTATAGTCTGACAAGTAAAATGTAATAAATAGTCGACAATCATTTAATATCACATTATGAGATAATGAGAGGATGATGGTAAAATGGATTATAAATAGCGTTACTTATGTTTAAATATGTGTCTTTAAATAGAAGAACAAAAATATATGATAAATCAAATGTTGGTTAGATAGAAGTGTATGGTGTAAGGCTTTTCTTGTAGAGTAACTCTTAACTATGGATAATAATAAAAAATAAAATAAAATAAAAGTAGTGCTAATACAAGCTCCATATTTACAAGCTTTTTGTAAAAATATGAGTTCTATCAAGAAAGAAAGAGTCTTTTACACTTTTTTATTAAGAATTTGTGCAAAACTTATACGATTTGTATATATTATTTATCTAAAAGAAATTGAATTTTTTTGAAAACACGTGGCATGCCAGGTGTCAAGTCACATGTCAGCCAGTTGTTACCGCAACACTTTGTTGTTGGGGTTTTTTGAATGGATACTTAACAAGGGAACCATTTATTTTTAAAACAAAAACCTAAGAAATTAAAAAAGAAAATCGGTTTTGAAATATCAGATCCGCTTCTAAGCGGTCGGGCCAATTTTCCTCAAATAGCAGCCTTCATATTACATGTTGCCACTTCAGAAATTACACTAAATTCAAGTCACACTTGTTCACATGGGAAAGAAAATGCAAACAAATAGGAAATCGATCTCCTCTTCACGGGAACCTCAACTTTGTTGTGCTTCCAGTTTTACCACCGAGCAGAGTTCCACCACCAGCAGTCCACCTCCACTAGTCTGTCGCCCACCACGCCCACATGAAAATTGTCCACAAATTCTGGGGCGAAAGTACCAAATCTGTAGAAAAAAAAAATTAATAAAGAATGAGAGAAATACAACACAGTTTATTAAACTTGCCTTGATATTAATGTTGAAGACGAAAATGAGAGAGAGAGAGAGAGAGGCAATTATCTTCCTGTGTTGCCAATTGGAAAAGAGATGCCCATATCTAAGTATTTATTGATAAAAATAAATAAACAAGATCATGTCTGTCTATTATCATAACATGATTAAACTCATAAACAGAAGGAAACATACATCCTCCATTGTTAAAAGATGAGCTTGCCATTACCTTCGTGTATCCCAAAATAATCTGATGTTTGTGTGTTGAGGAGACTTTTACTCTCTTCCCTCTTGACACAAAAGTGGCTCACATGGAGTCTAATGGGCCAACTCCATTTATATATATATATATGTGTGTGTGTGTGTGTGTGTGTGTGTGTGTGGTGAGAGTAAGGGCTTCCTCAAGTGCTCTTTAAATAGCCCAGCCCATTATGGGCTCACATTATGATTATGCTAGTCACACATAAAAAAATACAACAAACTCCCACTTGGATAGCAAAGTCATCCATGCATAAATTGAATACGAACTAGCATTCAAAGAACACAATCTGGATCAAGTGCATTTGCAAGCAACAAGTTATGAGTACATCGATAGAATGCACAACACAAAGCAAGTACCTACAATCATGATATCCAGACAAATAATATGCAAGTACAACATACATATCAACACAAAAGAAATTGCTAAATTCTCAAATGAAGCCCAACAAGACTATTTTATAGTGTCTCACTTTCAAACACAAAAAAATCTCATAATTAATACAAAATATATGCACAATGAAACGTAGCAACCAAGTCCTCACAATAAATACAAAGATACATCTCCCACTAACTTAATAAAATTGAAGACTCTAACAACCCCATATGAGTCACATGCTTTTGAAACAGTTTTGGAGATAAACCTTTAGTTAGTGGGTCAGCTAACATATGCTCTGTGGAAATATGTTCAACACAAATATTAGACTCGGCTATTTTCTCTCTAACAAAAAAATACTTAATATCAATATGCTTGGAGCGAGGAGAGCTCCTAGTATTTCGAGAGAAAGAGACTGCTGCAGAATTGTCACAAAATATCTTCAATAGCGTCGAAATGGTGTTCACAACACCTAGCCCCAAGATAAAGTTCCACAACCATATAGCCTGACATGTAGCCTCATAACAAGCTACATACTCTGCCTCTATTGTAGAGGAAGCTCTAAGTGTCTGTTTGACACTTTTCCAAGAAATAGCCCCTCCTGCCATCATAAAAATATAACCAGAAGTGGATTTCCTGTCATCTAAACAACCCGCAAAGTCGGCATCAGAATATCCAACTACATCAAGAATATCAGATCGCCGATATGTAAGCACTAGATCCTTAGTGCCTTGCAAATACCTAAGCACTTTCTTTGCAGCTTTCCAATAAGCCAAACCAAGATCGCTTAAGTATCTTCCAAGTACACCAACAACATAAGCAATATCAGGCCGCGTACATACTTGAGCATATATCAAACTACCCACAACCGACGAATAGGGAACCGTTTGCATTTGAGTTCTCTCACTATCATCCTGAGAGAATTGAGACTTAGAAAATTTATTACATTTTACAATAGGTGCTTTTCCATGAGAACAATAATGCATATTAAACTTACTTAGAACTCGATCAATATAGGTTTACTGAGATAATCCAAGAACGCCTCTAGATCTCTCACGAAAAATCTGGATGCCTAAAACATAAGAGGCCTCACCAAGATAGTTTATATCATAATGAGATGACAACATGTGTTTTGTCTCAAACAAAAGCTCAATGTCATTTGCGGCAAGTAATATATCATCAACATAAAGAACAAGAAAGATCTACTTACTCCCATTGACCCTCAAATATATGCATTGATCAACAAGATTCTCCTTCAAACCGCAAGAGGTAACAATTTCATCAAATTTCAGGTACCATTGTCTCGATGCCTGTTTAAGCCCATAAATTGATTCTTTTAGTTTGCACACCATATGTTCTTTATTCTTCACCTGAAAACCATCTGGTTGCTTCATATACATTTCTTCAGACAAATGCCCATTAAGAAAAGTTGTTTTGACATCCATTTGATGTAGTTCCAAGTCAAAATGAGCTACAAGTGCCATGATTATCCGAAATGAGTCTCTGCTAGACACTGGTGAGAACATGTCATTATAGTCAATGCCCTCCCTTTGGCTAAATCCTTTAGCAACGAGTCTAGCCTTGTACTTCTCTACTTGGCCACTAGAATCATGTTTGGTTTTAAAGACCCGTTTGCAACCATTCAGTAACTCAACCAAATCCCATACATCATTCTGACACATGGACCTCATCTCATCATGCATAGCCTCTACCCAATGTGAAGACTGGGGACTATCAACAGCCTCCTGGAAAGAAGCCAGATCAATAGATGTTCCAACACTAAACTCATGCTCTTGCAAATAAATCATATAATCATCAGATATTGAAGGTTTACGTGTCCTTTGTGATCTCCTCAAATGAGCATCATTAGTTGTCCCTTCAACGATAGTAATGGCAACAGGGTGCTCTATAGGCGAAGGTAAAATTATAGATGGGGAGATAATGGGTACCGAGACAATGACACGCTCCTCCTTGAATGCAATCTCTCGTGGTATTGAATGCTCACAACTAATATCATCATCAAAGTAAACAGCTCAATTCGACTCAATGATTCTAGTTGCACGAGAAGGGCAATAGAACCTGGGGCCTCTTGAGCCAATACAATAGCCCACAAAATACCCAGTAATGGTTTTAAGATCAAGTTTCTTTAGGTGTGGATTGTAAGGTCTTACTTCTGCCCTGCGCCCTAAACATGAAAATGATGCAAACTGGGTTTCTTTCCTGACCATAACTCATAAGAAGTTTTAGGGACTGACTTGCTCAGTACTTGATTCAAAATGTATGCAGCGGTTTTTAAAGCCTCTCCCCACAAGAACTCAGGTAAAAGATGAGTGACTAAGCATACATCGCTTCATATCCATTAAAGTACGATTTCTTCTTTCTGCAATCCCATTTTGCTCAAGAGTGCCAGGCATAGTATATTGTGCCTCAATTCCACATGCTTGAAGGAATCTTGCAAATGGTCCTGCATTTTGTCTAGTTTCGTCATATCTTCCATAATACTTTTTACCTCTATCAGATCTAATGGCTTTAATATGTCTGTCTTTCTGAAGCTCAACAGTAGCCTTGAAAACTTTAAAAGCTTCCAATGATTCAGACTTTTCACGAATGAGCTCAATGTGACCATAACGAGAATGATCATCAATAAATGTGATGAAGTACTTATAATTCCCCAAAGCAGAAGGCGTGATGGGACCACATATATCAGTGTGTATCAAATCCAGAACCTTATCTCTTCTGCCAATCTTTTCCCTTCTCACTTTAGCAGTTAGTTTTCCTTTAATACAATCAATGCAAGTGTCAAAATCAGAAAAATCTAAATTAACAAGGACACCATCTTTGACCAACCTTTCCATTCTAGATTTGGAAATGTGACCCAATCGTTTGTGCCATAGCATGAAAGATGCTTCATTCACTCTGCTCCGTTTGGAGCCAATTGCAGCATTCACAACATGTGTATTAAAATAACAATGAGAAAAAATGGGAATCAAGTCGATTTTATATAAACCATCACACAAAACACCAGAACCAATCATAACAGAGTCATAATGTATTGTAACCCTTCTATTTTCAAATACAAAAGTGTAACCACATTGGTCCAAAAAAGAAATAGAAATAAAATTCCTCCTAATGGAAGGTACAAAAGTAGTGTCTTTTAGATCTAAAAACTCCCCAGATGCCAAAAGAAGTCTAATTTTTCTAATGTATTCAACTTTAACCTTCACTCCATTTCCCATATTCACCATCAACTCCCCATCATTCGGCTTTCTGATGCTTCTTAATTCTTGAAAAGAATTTGTAATGTGAATTGTTGCACCAATATCTAACCACCAAGTATAAGAGGGAACATCAATCATATTAGACTCAAAACATATTAGTGTCATATGTGTACCTTTCTTCTCTAACCAAGCTGTAAATCTCCTACAATTTGCCCTTTTGTGTCCAAACATGTCACAAAAATTACATTTTCCTTTAAAAACTTCTATCTTGGGTTTAGAAGAAGTTCCCAAGCTAGCTTGTCGAGTGGGCTTTCCAACATTTTTCACCTTATATGGCTTACTGTTGGTTTTGCTTTTAGAAAATTTTTTCTTGAAATTTCCAGAGTCTTGAGTTATAACAAATGCAGCGTGAGACTTCCCCTTTTTTTTATCACTTCTTCCTCTTGAGAGACTATAGCAGTCATCTCACTCAAGCTCCATTCATCTCTTTGAGCGTTGTATATAGTTTTGAGAGCATCAAACTGAGATGGCAGAGACTCAAGCACTTGCCACACTAGAAAACTATCTGCCAACTCAACTTTCATTTCTCTCAGCTTATTAAAGAAATGAGTAAGCTTTATAATATGCTCACAGACTCCACTGATACCATCGTAAGTCGTGGTAGTAAGCAACTCCATGAGGGTTCCCTTCTCTGCTTTATCAAATTTTGTGAATTTCTTCCCAACAGCCTCGAGAAAATCTTTGGCATTATCAATTTGGTGAATGCTCTGTCTAATAGACTTGTCTATGGTGTGCCTCATTATCATAAGACAAGTCCTATTTGAGTGCTCCCAACGTTCATAGTGAGTTTTCTCCTCAATAGAGCTTTCATTAGTAGGCTTGGCGGGTATCTCAGTCCTTAAGGCCAAATCCAGATTCATAATTGCCAAGCTAGTAGTGAGAGACTCATGTCAATCCTCATAATTAGTCTCGGTTAGTGTTTTGATCGCAGATAATTGAAAAGACAATCTAGGATTCCCAAAAGCTTGAGGATATCACAAAGGAAAGTAATTAAGCATGTGAAAATGCATATCTAAATTATCTTCATTCCTCAAAGTATAAAAATATGTATCTCAAATTTATGCTAGTGTCCTAGTACACAATGGACACCTAAACACGAATCTCATCTCAAAATTTATTTTAGGATCCGTAATACATAATGGACACCTAAACATGAATCTCATCTCAAAATTTATTTTAGGGTCCGTAATACATAATGGACACCTAAACACGAACCCCATCTCAAATTTATTTTAGGGTCCATAATACGCAATGGATCCTTTCGCATGATAAAGTCAAATAATTAAATACAACAACTTAAGATGACTAGCTATCGAAAGGATATAACCAAGTCACCAAGTACAAGGTATTTAAAAATTTCTTTATCGTCCCAAGTGTTCTGCCAAATAAATATTTACTGATAGGGTAAATTAATTATTTGTATTAAAATTAGTAAAATTACCATCTGCAAGCAATGAGTCCCATTTATATTTATGTAAATAAGCTCCTACCATATCCAATAATTTATCATGATTAGTCCTACGATAGGCAGAAACATAACCAACTAAATTATCGGCTTTGTCACAAAAGGATATATATATATATACACACACACATACACACATCGTTATATATGAAGGGCTCAACACAAAATTTTATTTATTAACATTTCGCATGTCAAGTTTGCCGAAGCCCAAAATAAAAAATAAATTCAAAATTGTCTACGTGTCTTTCATGAAAGTCTTACTATAAGACAATTAAAAACTTGCCGGCGTGCCTTTGTCTTTACTCTAAAAGAATTAAAAAAAAATTGTAGCTTTTCAGAATTGTCGGCATGTCTTTCTATGCAGACTTTGTCTTATTACAAGACAATTAAAAAACTTGTCGGCGTGCTCTTTACACTAAAACAATTAAAAAAAAACTTGCAGCTTTTCAGAATTGTGGTAGGCTACTTTGTAGAAGTAATAATTGCTAATAGTAGCCTTTGAAGGTTTTCTAAAGTATAATATATATATATATATATATATATACACCAAAGAAGAAAGGTCAAAGACACTTTTCACATGAACGGCTTGTTAGATTAAAAACAATTCTAGAATGTAAAATAACACTTTAAAAACAAGAATTGATAAGTTTTAATGCCAAGAAAAATACATCCAGCTATTGATACTATTCACTATTTTTGCTGCGTTTCTCTCTGTGTTTGGCACTTCCAAACTCTTCTCCACTCTATTTAGATGGTGTAATACCGAAGAGAATTGAGTGATTGAATCTGGGGATCAAATACTGTATTTATAGCCGAAGCCTCCAACACACTTCGGTGTTTACATGTCCCACGTGATCCTATTTTTATAGGATCAGTTATCAACGTGATGGAAGAGTGGTGGACCACTTCAAAGACTCTTAAGTGATAGACTCGTTCTCACGGACGTCTCCGTGAGAAACAGTCAACACAACTTTTATAAACCGATTTCAAAAAATAATATATATATATATATATAAAACATTTTCTTGCAAAAGATAAGTTCTGACAAAAGTAAAAATAAAGGAATAAAAATAATCAAGAGAAAGAAAAGAGGAGCACACCTGAATCCTACTCCAACCACAACTCAAAACAGGCGTCTTAAACCACCGTACTAGCTTCTACTGAAGTTTCTCTATGAACAAGGTAAAGGAGAACACAGATAATGGCGACATCCATCTCCCCTCATGTTATTTATTTATTTATTTAATGACGACTCATTTCTGAAATTTCACTAAAATAAATTTGTGTACAACTTCTAGACACAAGGATAAAATGAATGCACACAGTCTCATAGTTTCAACAGCTAACAGAGAAAAAAAAACTAATGTAGAGTTCACACAACCATGAAAATGAGACAGGCAACTCTGATACCAATTGATGAAAATAAATAAACAAGATCATGTCTGTCTATTATCATAACATGCTTAAACTCATAAATAGAAGGAAACATACCTCCTCCATGGTTAAAAGATGAGCTTGCCATTACCTTCGTGTATCCCAAAATAATCTGATGCTTGTGTGTTGAGGAGACTTTTACTCTTGTGAATAGGAGAAAAAACACCGGCAAAGTGTAAGAAAAAGATTTCCCTCTAACATCCGTAGAAAAAAAAAAGATAAAGAATAAGAACAAAATCTTTAAAAAAAAATTAACTTAAAAATTTTTAGATTCGGATCTGTAAAAAAAATTCGACTCAGAAAATAAAACACTTTAAAGAAATCTCCATGTAAATCAGAAATCAAAACACTTTTAGAAAATTTATACTCAAATCTGTAGGGAAAAATACCATAACCAACAGCGACAAACAATGAAAATATAAAGCCATACCAAAATCGTGAGGAGGAGGACGAGTCAGTCATGTCGAACCGATAATTTCTATTCTTTCTCTTCTTTGTTCAAACAATGAAAATATAAATCCTTACCAAAATCGTCGTGGTGGGGTTTTAATAAACAGGTTCATGATTGCAATTGACTAGAAACTAAAAAGAGAATCTGAGTTTTTTTTCCCTCGGCAAAAAAATCTTGGATTTTTTTTTTCCCTCGTGGCGGAGAGGGTCGTGGGTGAGAATGGAGAGCCATAATACCCTGGGTTCCGTGGGAGAGAATGCGTGCGTGATTCTATGCGGTGGGGGCACATGATAGTGGGACTAAGTTGGCTACGTGGAAGTCACCCATTGGAGGGCTGTTGGTTGGGAAAAAATACATGGCCCGGTTCTAAGTATTTCTCTTGAAATATTTAACAAATTCTAACTCTATATTTTACGTATTATTTAATTAAGTATTTTGATATTGAACCAACTCGTGAGAGGAATTATAGAATATAAATTATTGGTGTTACGAAAAGGGGTGTATGGGTCAAATCAACAGCCCATAATTTAGCTTCAAGGTAAGGTAAAAAATCAAGCTAAGAGATCAAGCCTGGAAGAGATAAGACAAGTTGACTCAGACTTCTAAAAGGAAAGACACTTAGGGCAGGTTTGGGGAGTGAGATGAGAATTTTGTGTTTTGTTTGAGAGTTTAAAATATTGTGTTTTAATATTATTATTGTATTGGGATTTGAAAAAGGTGAATTGGGATTTGAAAAAAGTTGAATTGTTTATTATATTTTGTATGGAGATTTGAAAAATGTGTAATGATGAGATGAGATGAGATGAGAATTTTGTATCTCATCCCATCCCCCAAACCTGCCCTTAGACTTCTAAAAGGATAGAGATTCAGACAAGGAAAAGGCTTCACAAGACAAGTTAGACTCAATCACTCTAACAAAATAGACCTCTATATAATGAGAAGATCCCCACAAATCTCAATAGAAGCTCCCTACGTATAAAACTCCACTACACATAGTGCATACACCATATCTCTCTCAAGGGAGACATTGTCTTCAATCTCCTGAAACCACATATTTCTCCACTGTATTGAGCTATATGTGAGGCCATTTTACACCAATCATAGTGGATTTTTTTCCCAAACAACCCATGAACATAGTCTTTTATGCCGAACCACGTAAATCTTTGTGTCTCTCTTTATTTATTTTTATTTAGACATTTATTATGATTTTATGGATGAACGTGAAGAGCACCATATCGATGCATGAATCACCATTGTGGGTCGGGGATAATTCTTTCCTTCGCTTTGATCTATTATGCAAATTTAGACATTAACAATTGGTGTCGTCTATGGGATCGACTAATCTTTTACATAGAAATTGGGAGAATGATATTTTCTGACTCACGAGAGACAAGCATGAAACATGTATCGTGCATGGCCTCATGCACCTGCACGTCCCCATGTCATGCATGATGGGCTCGTTTCCCGCCACCTCCGTGTGTGGCGTGGCACAGTCCCGACCATTAGGCCGAGCACCAGGTGTTAAGTATCTGCTTCTCCACCAGCCAAGTAACCAGAATTGTGATCAAGAACAATTAAGAAAACTCAAGAACAAATCAAGAACCTTCTCAAGAACTCAAGATGAAAACCAAGAAACCATTCTCATTTCTTTGAAGAGGTTTTCGAGTAATCTCCCAAACTCCAAACAATTCACACTTAACATCCAAAAGCAAAGCCTCATAGTACACTACAAGTATCATTTATACCTACAGCTAGTTCTCATTACAACGCATCATTTTATTATAAGAATACATTCAGTACGACGCCGTATTTAGTGAAAACTATTATTGCTCTGTCACACTTCCACACACAGTTTCATTAAAGCCCTTCCACGCATCATTTTTTCAAAGGCCTTTTACTTCTTTTAATCCCAAAACACCCCATTCCACTTAATCTCAACACATCATTTTGCCAATAGCAGTTTATTTCGTTACATTCTTCTTCTTGGCTTACAACCCAAAGCCCCTTACATTCTCCCCCTCTTAAAGGACTTGCCCACATGGCCTTAACATACTTCTCCCCCTTCAGAGGACCTTGCCCATAATGTGCGAGTAAAGTTGCCTCAATTTCCATAAGCATTCCCATGAGCTATCCTCCACTAGAGCACCCACTCACCTGATCAAAACTTCTGTCATTGCACGGTTCCCCCTCTTCCTCATTCTTCTGTCTAAAACCTCTTGAGGTTCTGGTTGAAGTTGTCCTTGCAAGTTTGTTGGGGGAAAAGCTGGCAAGGGAGTGAAATTCTAGCCAATATTCTTCTTTAAACAGGATACATGAAAAACTAGGTATATCCTAGAAGAGATGGGCAAGTAAAGCTTATATGCCACTGAACCAATTTTCTGTACAAACTAAAAAGGTCAATAGAACCTAGGAGCCAACTTCATATTATGCCTCATTGCCACAGTCTTCTATCTATGGGGCTGGAGTCTTAGGAAAATCCAATCTCCCACCTGGAAGCTCCTCTCAGTTCTATTTCTATCAGCATAAAATCCCATCATGTGTTGGGCTTTATGCATGTTGCCCTTCAACAAAGACAATAGCTCTTCTCTTGATCTAAATTGACTACCAACTGCATCATAAGTGGAGGTGCCTGGAATGTATGTTAGCAATTTAGGAGGGCCATACCCATAAAGAGCCTCAAAAGGGGTAAGTCTTATAGAAGAATGTGTTGTGGTGTTATAACACCACTCATCCATGGGCAACCATGAACTCCACTCCTTAAGTTTCTAACTACTATAGCTTCTCAAATAACTCTTCAAGCATTTATTTGGTGCTTCTATTTGGCCATCTGAGGGTGGTATGTTGAACTAAAGTCCAAAGAGACTCCCTAGAATTGAAACAATTCAAAAAGAACTAGTAAAAATTGGGTCCCTATCTGATATAATCGACTTAGGCAATCCATAAAGTTTAAAAACTCCAGCAAAGAAAACTTGTGACACTTTACAAGCTGTATAAGGGTGAGAAAGAGGGAAAAATATGCAAACTTGGTCAATCTGTCTACCACAAAATATCCATTAGAAAGTAACAGCCTTTCAACAAAGTCCATGGAGATGTCCAGTCATGGAGACTCAAGAACTAGCAGCGGTTGCAGCAACCTAGGTGGATGGATAGTTTCATACTTGCTGATCTGACATACTTCACATTCACTAACCAATCTCCTAATGTCTTTGCGCATACTTCCCCAATAAAAATCCCTCTTTGCCTTCTATAGAGTTTTATGATAACCCACATGGCCTGCTTGTGGGTTGTGGTGAATGTAATGCAAAATCTTTGCTTGAATTGATGAAGAAGGAATGACCACTAATCTGCCCTTCCTCAACAACAAGCATTACTGCTAGAAAAATGCTTTGGCCCTTCTTATCCCTGTTGCAGTTTAAAAAAAATCTCAGAAACTTTAGGACATAAAGAATAACTGCTCTTCAATTCTTCAATCCACAAGGGGGTTTGAAAGGAAATGAGTGCAAGAGTTGTTGGCTCTTCCTCATTCCTTCTAGAAAGAGCATCAGCCACCAGATTTTTCTTCCATCTCTTGTAACCAACTGTAAAATCATATCCAATCAGTTTGGATATCCACTTGTGTTGAGATTCAGTTCCAATATTTTGTTCCACCAAAAACTTAAAGGCCTATTGATCAGTTTTAATCTTGAAAGGATACCCCAACAAATAAGGTCTCCATCTATGAACTGTATAAACTAGAGCCAACAGTTCTTTCTCATATGTTGATAGAAGTAAAGCCTTCCCTTTCTGAGCTTTGCTGTAAAAGTTTTGAAAATCGTTTCGGTAACCGTTTCGGTTAAGACACTAGAACGAAATATTTCGGTACTGTTACATTTTCGGGATAGTCTATATATAGATAAATTAGTTATATATGTATAAATTATATTTCAAAATAACATCAATGCAAGTCTTAAAAAGTTAAAACACATATTTATAAAATTCAATAATACTTCTAAGTTCTCATTCCAACTATTAAAAAAAATAATTACTCATCTCCATCACGAAAAGGGAAGTAAGGCTTTGATTTTCAGTTCTCGAGAAAATGGGACTAAAAAAAAGTTATGATAATAGTCTTCAGATGTGAAAATTGGAGTGAAAATTATGAAAATACACTAAAAATATAAAAATACAAAATTTCGGCCGATACACAGAAAATGGCCAGTACATCGAAAACTAGTTGGTATTGATCGAAACGCACCGAAATGACCAGTATTTGATCTGGTACGAAACACATATCTTCCTCGTGCCGAACTAGCAGTTACTAGTCTGGCACAATATTCAAAACTTTGTTCAATAGTGAATGCTTTAGTAAAATATGGTAACCTCAAAACAAGAGGATTACTGACAGCCTTCTTCAACATCTCAAAAGTTGTAGCAGCTTCTTCACCCTAATGAAAATAATTCTTCTTCAACAGTTCTGTTATTGGCGCTACTATAGACCCATAGTCCCTTATGAATTTCCTATAGTAGCCTATTATACCTAAAAACCCTCTCAGAGACTTCAAGGTTTTAGGTACAGGCCAGTGCACCATAACTGTTGTTTTACAGGAATCTGTTTGCACCCATTTTCTAGAAATGATGTGACCCAGATATTCTATCTCCTCAACACCAAACTTACATTTTGACATCTTAGCATATAAAGTATGTTGTTTCAACACCTTCAAGGAAGTTCTTACGTGCAAAAGATGGCTAGCCACATTCTAACTATACATTAATATATCATAAAAAAAAAAACTAACACAAACTTTCTCAAAAAAGGGTTTAAAAATGTTATTCATCAACCCTTGAAAAGTTACAGGGGCATTTGTGAGTCCAAATGGCATAACCAAGAACTCATAATGACTTTCATGAGTTATAAAGGCTGATTTTTGGATATCTTCTTCTCTAACACGAATCTGATGGTAACCAGCCCTCAAGTCCAATTTGGAAAACACCCTAGCTCCAAAAAGCCCATCAAGTAACTCATTAATGACAGGTATTAGAAACTTATCTTTGATGATTTCTTGATCAAGTGCACGATAGTCTATGCACATACTCCAAATCCCATCAGCTTTCTTCAACAGTAAAACAGGTGAAGAAAATAGACTTTGGTTGGGTCTCACCATCCTAGGCTGCAACAAATCATGGACTATCTTTTCTATTTCAGGCTTTTGATAATGAGGGTACCTGTATGGCTATATTGATACAGGAGCAGTGCCCTCATTGAGGTTGATTGGGTGATCAAAGGCTCTTCTTGGTGGTAAGCCCACAAGTTTTGCAAAGACATCTTTGTACTCAGTGAGTAATTCAGTCATCACACCTTTAGGATTCTCATCATTTAACTTCTCATCCACATGCATCAACTGTAAAAACCACCTTGTTTCCTTACAAAGTCAGACTTCAACCCTCTACTATCTATCAACACATCCACACTACTAGACTTCAGCCCTTGCAATCTCAACACTTCACCACCCAGTTTGAAACTCATAGCCATATCTGTAAAATCCCACTAGATAGAGCCCAAAATTTTAAGCCTTTGAATCCCAAGGACTATATCACAGTCCCCTAGAGTTAACACATGAAAAGGCACTGAAAACTTGGACCCTTGGATTCGAATTATTTCTTCACCTCTCCCTTGGCTCAAGATCTTATCCCCATTAGCAACCTTGACTTGCAAGCTAGAATCTCTTTCAATCTTCAGTTTAGCTTCTTGAATCACTTAAGGATCCAAGAAATTGTGTGTACTCCCCGAGTCTACCAAAATTTCCACAGCACATGTCTCAATTCTACCATGCAATCTCATAGCATTATTATTAGAACAACCTAAAATTGCATTGATAGAAACCTTTAAGCCCCCAGCCTCATCTTTTTGCAACTCTTCAATGCTAGACCTCTCACTCTCTTCTAATACAGCTTGTTGCATATCATTATGCTCAACTTGAAATAAGTACACTTTTGGATTTTTTACGCAAGTGGGCTGGACTCCACTTCTCATCACAATGATAGCAGAGACCCTTCCTCCTTTACTCATCCATTTGAGATGAGAAAATCTTCTTTATAGGCACATTACTCCTTTGTATCTTAGTATTATCCTCTCCAATCCTCTCCAACTTCATAATGACTTTTACTCGCATACACTACATTGTTCCTCCAAGACTTCCTTGAAGCCAATAAATATTCCTCCTGAGTCTTAGCAAGGCCAAAGGCAACATTCAAATTAATGGGATTACGCATTCGAATAGGAAATCGAATCTCATCTTTTAACCCACTCAGCTTATGTTTTTCAGACAATCCCTTCAATCTATTCAATAGAGGCTCAAATTGTGCCTTATAAATAGCCACATACGACAATCGCTTTAAACGTGTCAACGCCTCCATAGGATCATCATAGGTTATAGGGCCAAATCTGACTTGAAAGGCCTTCACAAAGGAATCCCAACTTATAAAGATGCTACAATCAACAACATCTTGATACCACATAAGGGCCTCACCCTCCATGTGATATAAGGCCATTAAGAGCCTCTGATTCATCGATATTTAATGAAATTCAAAATACTGGGTGGCTTTGAAAATCCACCTAACAAGATTAGATTCATCAAAATGTGGAAAGTCTAATCTAATTCCCCTTGGAAATGTCTCTTCATGATACAAACTCCTCTCATAAAACCCTTCTTCATAATTCTCTTCTCTACCCCTACCAAAATCACTAGGAAAAGAATTAACTTGTTGATGTTCTAGTAAAGTTTGAAGCATATCGGTAAGTTGGTCTAACCTGCCCGTAATGCCATTGATAGCATGATGGAGTTCTTTCAATTGTTTTAGAATTCCTTTTTGCTGCCTCAAAGTACCTTCTTGTTGTGCCTTCAAAGTTGTTGCACGCTTGTTCTCTGCCATGAGAGATCGTCTTCTCTGATACCAATTGTTAAGTATCTACTTCTCCACCAGCCAAGTAACCAGAATTGTGATAAAAAAAACAATTAAGAAGACTCAAGAACAAATCAAGAACCCTCTCAAGAACTCAAGATGAAAATTAAGAAACCATTCTCATTTCTTGAAAGAAATTTTCGAGTAATCTCCCAAACTCCAAACAATTCACACTTAACATCCAAAAGTAAAGCCTCAGAATACGCTACGAGTATCTTTTATACCTACAGCTAATTCTCATTACAACACATCATTTTATTACAAGAATACATTCAATACAACACCATATTTAGTGAAAACCACTGCTGCTCGTGTCACGCTTCCACACACCATTTCATTAAAGCCCTTCCACGCACTGTTTTATTAAAGACCTGTCGCCGACAAGAAGGTCCTCGTTCCACTTAATCCCAAAACGCTCCATTCCACTTAATCTCAACACATCGTTTTGCCAATAGCAGTTTATTCTGTTACATTCTTCTTCTTCTCGCCTTACAACCTAGAGCCCCTTACACAAGGACATAACCGAAGGGGGTTTCCCCGCCGGTATCTCACTGCCAAGAACCCAAACACTACTAGGAAGCCACCCTCTAATTGCCCCGAGACTATTTAGGCCATAGGTGGCCATGAATCAACCTACTTTCATTGTTTGTCACCGGCAGGTGCTACCTTCCAGGTGGTATGCCCAGGTTCGATGAATGGAGGCGGGCATATCGTGCGTGATGCACTTTGCCGGCAACTTCACCCGTCGATGACTCACTAGCTAGCGACCACCATCGACCTCTGTCACTAGCGCAGGGATCCTCGCCCCCATAGCCCTGCTCGCCACACCACCCCAGTGACTCCACAAATGATCGTCGAGCTTGATCGCACCATGTACGCTGCCGAAGGCCTGAAGTCGGGCATCCATGTGCCAACAGGAACATCGGCAGCCACCACCACTCGCACCGCCTAAGATGGATCCATGGGGTCGACAGACACTCTGACCACTTAAGCGCGGGTTACTACAAATAAACTCTTACATCTACATCAAAACGAGAAAGTAACAATAGAAAATTGCAACCCGAGAAAAAATCCACTAATGCCACTGAAAACAAAAAACGATCACCGAGCACAAAAATATGCGCAGTTCACTATCATTCACATACAATCATCTATACACTCAATTATCACACAAATGTTCTTACAAACAAACTTCACAGAAGTCCATCCTCGAAGGACCTAACTACAAATTTCACAAATTCTTCTTGAGGACCACTCATGAAGACCACCATTGCATTGCATAAAAGTAACAAACTATGGACCAGTTCCCAAAATTTCTTTTTATGCAGTTTCTTATAGGTTACCTCTATCACGATTAACTTGAAGATTCTCAAGGCTTTCTTAATAAACAAGTCGACCTTAAGAATCGCGAACATCTATAGGGGTCAAATCAGCAGCCTATAATTCAGTCTCGAGATAAGGCCGAAAAATCAAGCCAAGAGATCAAGCCTATAAGAGATAAAACAAGTTGACTCAGACTCTTAAAAAGAAAGACACTCAGACTCCTAAAAGGATAGAAAATCAAAAAAGAAAAATGTTTCACAAGGTAAGTTGGACTCAATCACTCTAACGAAATAAACCTCTATATAATGAGGAGATCCCCACAAATCTCAACAGAAGCTCCATACGTACAAAACTTCACTACACATAGCGCAACCAAATCTCTCTCAAACGAGGCATCGTCTTCAACTTTCTGAAACTCTGGATTTCTCCATTGTATTTAGCGATATGTGAGGTCATAAGAGATTGTAAAATCACCAACTATAGTGAATTTTTCCCCCAAACAACCCGTGGACTTAGGCTTTTATGCCAAACCACATAAATCTTTGTGTCTCTCTTTATATATTTTATTTGGTCATTTATTATTATTTTTATAGATGAACATGAAGACTACCATATCGACGCCGGAATCACCACCGTATTCAATTGTATAATCTATTTTAAAGTAATTATTAGATACTTTCAGAGTATGTATATATAGTATTTATATCTTATTATAGGATGTCATGTCAATTAAAATTAATACTTCCACTATAAATTTTAAGTGCATAGCATATTAAGATAGGATAATAGTATTACGTCATTTGTACTCCGAAAGTACCTAATAACGTTTCTCTATTTTGAGTGTATGCAGTGAAAACAAAATAATAATCAACTGTAAATTCTAGAGTGGACAATGTAAAAAGAGAAAATCTTAAAATCGGATGAGTGAAAAAGTGAATTTTACACCCTCCAATAGAATGGGGACACGTTAGCAGTCTTATGTATTTACCGTAGATCTAGAGACTTGAATAAAACTTTTTACTTTCACTTTCCCTCTGTGAGAGGCTGAGAACCCATTGGTCACAAATTATGTCTCTGTCGCTCTCTCTCTCCTCACTCTTACCAAGCTTGGTCTCTCCTCAACCTCGATTCTCCCTCGGTCTCTCTCTTTGCCGGAAAACCTTCTAGTCGAACTATCGATCGAGTCCCACATCACATACCATGCAATAATGTTAAGGACCAAAAGTTGCAACAGAGAAGGTTAACCTCTCTAATGAATAACAACATAGATTTGAAAATGATCTTACATTTGCATCAAAAAATGAGAAGCAATGGGGACACAAGGAAAAATCCCCAAAGCTTAAATAAATTAGCTTGCTAAAAAAACAAAATAATAAAAAGTGAATGTGAAAGAGAAACTTCTATACTAGTCGTGTAGATCTTAATTTTTCCTCGAACAAAGTCCTATATAACAAATTTTCTTGGTTATCACATAACTCTTCCTCCACTACAAATTAGTGCAAACAACTGGCTTCTTAATACTGACAGCTTAGAAGCTCTTCACCATTTTTTGATGTTGCTGCCATAATCCCTCCCACCAGAGCCATTGGTGAACTTGTCATTTCTTCTACTACTAAAAATATTGTAGGAAATTTATAAATTATCATTTGCTATTCTGAATTGTACTTCATGTTTACAAATTGTTTTCCATATGCGTGGAAGTATCCACTCGCTTGATATAAGGATGAACAATTAGGGACAAACAAGTAGTGGATTCTGATCATTTTAAACTGAAAAGGAAAAACAAAACAAAATCTCTTTAAGAACCACTAATAAGGGCAGAGAGGGAGGGAGGGAGAGACGGGCTGGCTTGGCCTGTGATTTTGAGAGGAGAGAGAGCTTGAGAGCAATGACATTTGAGTGTAAGGAAAATGTTAGTATGTCGCTTGAGTTTGCCCCCTCATTTTGACCGCTCATGTATTTATTTTTTTTAATTTTTTTTACTTGATGATTAAAAAAGTGATTTTTAGTGTAATGGGATATTTTTTTATTTTTTAAAAATATTTAAATATATAAAAAATATATATATAAAAAAAAAAGAAGATAAAAATTAAAAAGTAACTTTATGCTATCGGCCACACCCAACGGTCAACGCTGGGCGGCACGCTAGCACTGCTCTTGAGTGTAATGAATGCATTTGCTCTGCTACATTTATGTCTATCGTAACAATATCATAAAGGTCACGTGGTTGTGTCTTATCTACGAGTGTAAATCTCAATTTTACAGCGCGTCTAGCCCAAAGAGACCCTCATATAAAAAAATATAGAAAATGATTAATTTATAATTCTTTTTATAACTGTATTGCATTTTTTAATTAAATAAAAAAATTATAAATGTAAAATTTATTTTTAGTGGAAAGACATATTTGCATTAGTTGATTGGGCGTGAAAGAATTGCAATTGCATTGTTGCTTCGTATTGTTAGCATAGGGCTGGAAGGCTATCGATCTAGACTAGAAAAACTGACCGGACCAGACCGATAGTTTTATTGGTCGGTTTCGGAGTGTATTTTTTTTTTTTACTAGACTGGACCAAGACCAACCAAATATATATATATATATATAATATTATTTTATATAGTAGGTGTATAAGTTAATTACGTAATTTTCATCCAAGAGATTACCATTGATCATATATACAATAAAATTATTTAATATTTATTAACCATATATAAAATATTTAAGAGATCACTTAATTTTAATTTTACTAATTTAATTAATTTTTTGAATTAATTTTTCTGCCAAAAAAGAGGAAAAAAACGTTCATGGACTGATAGCTAACAATCTGATCTGGCAAAAATGATAGATCGAAATTTTCGGTCCGTGACTCCTCGAACTGGACCAATTACACCCTTAATTATGCAGGTGAATAATATATTTTGTTTTGAATCATGTCACGGGTATTGATGCATATGACCGATAGCACATTTTCTCCTTTTTTTTAATATTAAAAAAAGGATATAAAATATTGCATCAGTAAGATGCAACAGTTCCGTCGGCATTTTCCTTTTATTTTTGTTATGAATTGCTTTTAACTAATTTAGAGAAAAACTTCCAACTGGTCCATCTATTCTTATCTAAATAACAGCCCTCCAATAAGAAAATGCCATGTATGGGTCCCATTTTATTATCACTGTAACCTCATCACAAACTAATCGTCACGGGAATAGAATTGGATCCCACCAGAAATCCTTCTCCCCCTATCCAGGAGAAATCCTTACTCCACGGACCCTCATCCTCCTCACCCCTCTTGCGACCACCTCGCACCAGCGTCGAGCCCTCCCCCCACCACCTCGCACCGGCATCGAGCCTTCCCTCCAACCCCTTTTAGAGCCAAACCCCTCACCCCCGAGGTGAACCCCCCTCACCTGCAGCCTTCCTGCCCCCATCTCTCGCAACCAAGCCCTCCCCTCGTCATTAGCGTTGTCCAATTCCTACCTTCACACCAGCATTGATCCTCCCCCTCTCTCAATAGAAACCCACAATCTGTCATACTTAAGGCACCCTGTCGGAGCCTTACCCAACCTCTCAACCGAGACGCAATTGGACTCTTCACCCTCTCAGCCGACGACAAGCCATCGGTCATGAAGGTCAATGGTGATGCTATTTCTTATGAATTAAATTTGTGATAACGGATATTTTGATGCCCTAATTTTTTGTTCAAAACAAATGGTGATATGAATTGGATTTGTGATTATTTGATGCATGTTTGGGCCTGTGATCTAAGTTGGTTTGGGAAAAAATCCAACTCCATGAAAGCCAAAGAACTTGTTGTTTTGTTGAAAGCAAATGATTATCTGAAATGGGATGATCTGAAATGGGTCTATGATTATTATGATGCATGTTTGGGTACGGCGATGATGGACACTGCTAAGGGGACAGTGGCAATGGACACTACTAATGCAAATGCACAGCTCTAGACAACGGTGAAACTTGACTGCTATGGACGATGGTGAAACTTCATGGATGTGGACTCAAAGAGGGAATAATGTGAATGTTTGGCGACAGACGATGAACAAAGACAATGAAAACTTGGAATCATCTAGTGCTTTGGTTTTATGTTCTTTAGTGTAGACTTACTGACATGGTGCCCTTTGATTAGGGTGTTAAACGCCCAAAACCAGCAGGATCATTCCAAAGAAAATTGACTATAAATAATACTACTCTTACCAATGGTTTATATCCCTTGTTTTTATGGATGTGATTTTTTTAACTTTTTATTATTATTTTTTTACTTAATGATTAAGTAAGTACTTTTTAATAATATTATGAATTTTTTATTTTTTAAAAAATATTTAAATGTGTAAAAAAATGCATGTAAAAAAATACAAAAAAAAAAAAAAAAGAAAAAATCCAAAACCACTAAAGGTAGCTCTGCGGTAGCCGTAGTGCCACTCAACTGACTATATATATTTTTTAATTTCATCTCAATTTATTTAATATCTTTTACTTATTTTGAGATCCTACCGTTTGCTTATCTTTTCAGTTCCACAGCATTCATATCTTTCAGCTTCTCTCCCCTTCATTTCAGTCCGTTATTGTTCACGCCGAGCACCACCAACGCCTTGCCACCGGTAATTTCTCTCTCTCCCTTTGTCTCTCTCTCTCTCTCTGAGATCTAACTTGTTTCATTCTGAGTCATTGTCTCTCTCGAACGTTTCATTCCGTTGATTTTTGCTATATTTCTGTTTGATGATATTTGCCATTTGGGAGTTGCTATTTTTCTTTGGGGCCGATTGCATGCACAAAAATGGGAAAAAAAACCTGCCCGCTCTGGGCGGCTGGGGGCGGTTTCGATTGTTGGATTAGGGCTGATTACGGTCGACCTTTTCTGACAGCGTACTGCACCGTTCAGTTACTTCACAACCATGCTTTTCAAACCCTTTACTGGTAGCAACAGTTGTCCACTTTTTACCATTTTTTCCAACATAATTAGAACACTGCTGAAACTTATCTAATGTAAAATTATCCAAGTAGCTTTAGATGCTCCTTAAATGCCCTTGATTTAGCTCAAACATGGTCTGCTCATATATTATTTGAGCTCAATTTGAGTTCAAACATGCCCCAGCATATAGCCGAACTTGAAAATCCTGAATACTTGGCTCGGATGGTTTTCACTTCTAGGCACAAACTATTCTATACAGGCATTTGACATAGTAGAATGACACTGTCTTAGCACTATAGAACACATAAAACAATAACAGAAACTAGTTTCTACCAAAGCAAGATTAAACCCAGGCTTATTTCAGACAACAATCGCAAGATCAGAGATACAAACTGAGTTCAAGCAAGTAAGCGAGAGCTAGATTGTATTCGAGAAATGGAACTCACTATGTGCTCGGCTATGGGTATGAAATACAGAAGCATCTCCCCAAAAAATCTCACCAGGCATTATGGACACAAATTCTCTCCTACTGCTCCCAGAAATGGAATGGTTGTAGCAGTAAGCCGGCCCTCCTCCTCCTCTGGTCTAACTACCAATGGGCATGTCTATGAAGTGAGCAGCGGCAGCTCCCAAATTACTTCCAATAATGGTAGGTTTTATAGGAGGCAAGATTCCTGTTTGGTGATTGCTCCACCCAGTGGTATGAAGCCACGTGCAATTATCAAGTTCTTGGGCGGTGCATTCATTGGAGCTGTTCCTGAAGTCACCTACAGTTACCTAATCGAGCAATTGGCACAGGAAGGGTTTCTCATCATTTCGGTACCTTATAATGTAACTTTCGACCACGCCCTGGCTGCTGCACAGGTTTACGAGAGGTTCAATGCCTGCTTGGACTCGGTGCTCACCTCTGGATTGCCTCATGCCAATTTAACACCTGCCCAACTTGCTGGCCTTCCTCTCTTTTCTGTCGGCCATAGCAATGGTGCACTTCTCCAGGTACTTGTGGGAAGCTATTTCTCTGAGAAGGTACCAAAGGCGAATGTCATAATCTCATACAACAACAAGCCAGCAACAGAGGCAGTGCCTTACTTTGAGCAGCTGGGTCCTTTGGTTCGTCAAATCATGCCGGTTGTTGAAGCATCTCCAGTTTATGCGATGACTAGGAGTGCCTCGGAAGATGCATGGAAGATGCTACTTGATGTAGCTGGAGCAATGATTCCTGATGGTGATCGGGAATCCTTAGTTTCACTAAACAAATTTGTTGATCAGTTGCCATCGGTACTAAATCAGGTCACTCAAGGGATATCAGAGTTCAGGCCAAATCCATCTGAGAATCGTGATCGTTGCAAGAGCTCATACAATGTCCAACACACCCTGTTGGTGAAGTTCAGCTTTGACACCATAGATGAGACGGACCTTCTGGAGGAGGCATTGAAGCCTCGTGTGGAGTTAATGGGTGGGACACTGGAAAAGGTGCAATTGACTGGTAATCACATCACTCCATGTGCACAGGAACCAAAGTGGCAAGTGGGTTATGTGTATACTCCAGCAGATGCCATTGCTCAGGGGCTTAAAACTCTTTCCTTGAATGAGACTAGACAACTTGCTAGAACCATAAGCAACTGGTTGGGTCGTTTTGAAGACTGAAATGTCGAAGTTTCTATTACAAATGATAAAGTGTATGTTGTGTACAAAAGTTGAGTTACGTAGCAAAAACAAGTTGTAGAACTGAGCTTGTTTCTGTGTAAGGGTAGCTGGACAAAAAGTATTACTTGATAAGCATGCTTGTGATGATCCATAGAGTTAGAACCCAATTGTTATATGATTTTGAATTTATCAAATGGCCATATATTAGAGTAGCACTTTTCAAGCCCTTGATTGAGTGGGTATCCTTTTATTTTTGGCATTTTGGTTTCCATATTCTTCTCAATATGCTTCTATGCATTGGGCTGTCAATGGTTACTATTTGGATTCAAATGTGATTGAATCTGTCCTTATCAATTTGAAGCTTCAAGTGCTCAAGTTACAAGCTACTGCATTTGAATTTTATTCTACTGCACTGAATAGAGATAGATCTGATTCTATTAGAATCCAGGTTCGATTGATTTTATTCCATATATAAGGTACATAAAAAAGAATTGTATATATACATGTGAGGATATCAAAGGATTTTATGAGATACAATGCTTATCTGTTACCCGGCCAATGAACTAAAAATGCAATACTTACAGAGGAATAGAATCCTCAGAATCCCATCACATAAATCAACTCCTTTGAGCAGGTGAGAGGCAAAGTCTGGTCGAATGAGAGGTGATGCTGGGCCCGACACCAGATCATCACCAACCAGAATAGTCTCCTCCATAGCAGGCTGTGAATCCACTGAAGGTCAAAAAACAATAACGAATCTTAGTTATACCAGTAGTTAAATATTAATTTTCACCTAACTATTTTGTCTGGCATTAGTTTTGGTGTTGAAAGATGGCAACTTATTTTCATCAGGTGTTTAGGGGTAAATCTTATTATGCGATGAAAGTTTCCTGTGCCATCCATGATTGTTTTCTTATTACCCTATTACAGAGACCCTAGGATTCAATTAAATCACAAGTGGTTGAAACCTGGAAACTATCAGACACACTACACATGAACACAGAATAAGAAGAAACTCAAGAAAATATTTTTTTATAAGTAACTCAAGAAAATATCTTCAGTTAAGTTTCTGGCGGTGTACTAGTTTTTCCCACTCACACACTCCAGTCACTTTCACTGGTTTTCTATGTGTGTGTGTGTGTGTCTGTGCCACATGGGGTCTTAATCTACATTATGTTGATCCACAGTCATGTTGAAAACCTGTAGAAACAGCTTCATTTCAAAGCATATAGGATTGGAATTCTATGGCTTGGTTTTCTTGAATTGTGATGCGGTACTCCAAACTGGGTTTAAGCTATGCCATTTATCTGTTAAATGAATTGCTTCAATATTAGAGACCCAACTATAGGATCAGAATTTATGCCTTTGTTTTCTTGAATCGTGATGCAGTTCTCTAAACTGGGTTTAAGCTATGCCGTTTATCTGTTAAATAAATTGCTTCAATAAGTTTTTGTTTAGAAGAAAACTAAAACAGGTTATTAGAGACCCAACTAATAACCCCCCCCCCCCCCCCAAAAAAAAAAAAAAGGAAAAAAGGAAAAAAACTTTGAAATTCATTCTTGCACTTGTATTTTCTTGAGTTTCTTCTTATTCAGTGTTTAGTGGTTTCCAGGTTTCAACTGCCCCACTTGTGCGGATGGCAATGGCAGTGACTCTACGCCCAACTATCTTCACCAATATCACCCATCTCAAATCCACCACTACCAGGGTGAAGACCGCAACTCATCGTAACTCGCAAGCAAACTCGGTGAGGTGCTTCGAGGGAACTGTGGAGGCCCAGCGAGTCACTGTCCAGAACGGGAATGATTCGCTGGATATATGCCGAGTCCTGAACGGGATGTGGCAGACTAGTGGTGGTTGGGGCCGAATTGATCGAGATGACGCTGTCGAAGCCATGCTCCGATACGCTGATGCAGGCCTCTCCACCTTCGACATGGCTGATCACTGTAAGTGGAGGATCTCTACGTATCCTGCTCACCGCTGCTCTCTCAGGCAAAAATAGTCAAAGTTCTTGCTCTCACCTTTTTTTTTTGTTTACATGGGAGATTTTGATTGGGCCATATCCAACTATCTGTGACAGATTGTTGCGTAAATAACCATACCACATGGCCTCTCATTAGTCACTGCTTGACCAAGAATTAGGGTTTGTCTCTAATTGTTATTATGATATTGTAGATGGGCCTGCTGAAGACCTATATGGCATCTTTATCAATCGTGTTCGTCGAGAGCGCCCGCCAGAGTTCGCAGATAAGGTCAGAGGGTGAGTTTCTACCAGTATATTGGACATAAATATTACATGCGATCATTATCCTGTAATTATATTTATTGGAGCAACATCAATCCAGTTTACGTCGTTTGTTGCATAGAAAGAAGTTAAAGCCTTATGATTCATTATTCTGAAAGTTGTGGACAATATAGAAATGAAACTTTACAGTATGTTTGCCTCATTGCTGTTCTATGATGTGATGCAGTCTTACAAAATGGGTGCCACCACCAGTTAAGATGACAAGTAGCTATGTGAGGGAGAACATCAATGTTTCGCGGAAGAGAATGGACGTGGCTTCCTTGGATATGCTTCAGTTTCATTGGTACCCACACACACCCCCCACACACATATTCCATTCCTAGCATATTTTTTTAAGTTGATTGATGTAGTAGCATGGTTTTTCTAGTGATGCAATTACCCAATATCATGTTTTGTTGTCTAGTTTGAAAATGATTCCGAACCAACCATTATTATTTATAGCTGTAAAATTACAAACGTAGACTAAGTAATAATGCTTATCTCAGCTGTGCATGACAGGGTACTAATTTTTATTGGAGTGCCCATGTTACAAAATCTACAAGTGTTCTAAATTGCACCTACAAAAAATAAGCGTTCAGAAGTGCAGTATCTGTTAACTTCAAGCCCTATGAACCTCAACAAGATTTGATAATGACATAAATTTCCTACACAATTATAGTGAAACTAACTTATACGCAAAGGCAAATCTAGATAATGATTTTGAAAAATCCCACTAGTATCTAGTTTGGTGTAGAATGGAATACTCTGCCATGTATAAGTCACCATCACTCTATAGATTGTCATTCATTATTTGTTTTGCTTGCTACTATCCTGCCCCATACAACATAGTTTATTTGTGTTCTATGATTTGATTAACTCAAAAAAAGACAATTTATGGCTTTTTACTTGCACTCCAACGTATATGAAATAATAGACAGCGAAGAGTAAGTTAGTTTTCTTCCAGAGTATTATCTGATAGTAGTCTTCTGTATTTCTACTCTGAAATAGGTGGGACTATTCAAATCCTGGTTACCTCGATGCACTAAAACACCTTGCAGATCTGAAAGCAGAAGGTAGTGTCATTTCTCTCATTAATTTTCAATTAATACCTAAATTGCATTCCTCGACTTGATCAGATTATTTCAGCAAGTGGTTTACAGGTAAAATCAAGACAGTTGCTTTAACAAATTTTGATACAGAAAGATTGCAAATAATCCTTGAAAATGAAATTCCTGTTGTAAGCAATCAGGTAATACTAAATATATTGTTTCTTTTCTTAAATATGTTTTCATAATCCCTTATGTTGCATTTTATATTCTAATGCATTATTAGAATATAATCTTTTTAGGTGCAACATTCAATTGTTGACATGCGTCCTCAACAGAAGATGGCAGAGCTTTGTCAGCTTACAGGAGTCAAACTTATAACGTCTCTCTCTCTCTCTCTCACACCACACACACACGCACAAATGCATATGCGCACACAACAATATTATCTAGTAGACAATCCTATAATTGAACCATCTTAAACACGAGTCATTTTGCCCAAAAAAATGTTCTTCTCCAGTGCATTGCACTGACATTGGCCAATAGGACACCATTTTGACGACCAAAATATAGTCCTTTCAGGGGATGTCCAACTTAGATGTTCAGATTGATGTAGGGTTTTTTTATATTGTCCCTGCTAGACAACTAAACATTCCTTCACATTTCTCTTTTTTGAATGTAATATTAATGCAGGTATGGAACAGTAATGGGTGGTCTGTTATCTGAGAAGTTTCTCGACACCAACTTAGCAATCCCTTTTGCTGGCCCTCCATTAAACACACCCTCCCTCCAGAAGTACAAAAGGGTACGAAGTCCTTTAACAGAACTATCCAGTCTTAGTGATTCTGAAAATTGTAAAACTCTGTTAGGTAATGCAAATTTTGTAAAATAATTTTGGGGTGAGGGGGAGTGGTTTAGTAGAATTTGAATTTTGTGCATGATGTTGATATATCCAAATCTTTGTTTAAAATTTTGCAATATATGGCAGATGGTTGATGCCTGGGGAGGATGGAGCCTGTTCCAAGTCCTGCTTCAAACGCTTAAAAAAGTAGCATCTAAACACAAGGTTTCGATCCCAACTGTTGCAGTGAAATATATTCTAGATCAGGTAAAATCAGTTTCCACTTTTTTTTTTTTTTTTTTGAATTTTTCCCCTTTCTTTGGATAGGCCACATTGAGAAGTCCCCCCATTTTTTTTGTTTTTTTTGTTTTCGGATATGGCAGCCCACAGTGGCAGGATCAATGATTGGCGTTAGACTTGGGCTGTCAGAACACATCAACGACTCAAATGCTATCTTTTCTCTTGATCTTGACGAGGACGATATAAACAGCATACAAGAAGTCACAAAAAAAGGGAAAGATCTCCTTCGTGTAATTGGTGACTGTGGAGATGAATATAGGCGTTTATGAGACTAGACAGTGTTGACTTATATGTTCTTCTCACTTTAATTGCTTTTACTTGAGTAATAATAATAAATAAATAAAATACTTCGCTGATTTTTCTGTTAATGTATGTTGTAAATCTTACCTGAGTTTGTTCATTGTACTTCCCTTTTTGGTTCTATCCAGATTTTATTTTTTGTTTGTTAAAAAAAAAATTATAGATGTAATGTTTGGGCCCAATATTATTTAGTAGAATTTAGGTAAATTGTTTACTATATTTTCTTCAACCTTTACTTCAAAGCATTGTTTAGTCAGTTCAACTTTAAAACATTAATTTTAAGCTCATTATATATGTGAGCCAAGCTCGATCAAACTCGTGCTTGCATCCAACAACTCTGGTTAATTTAGAGTTAAAAATTCTATGGTTTTTTTATTATTTAAATGGAAGTTTGGTAGATTAGCGTTCAACCAGCAACTGCTCTAACTGATTGGAAGATATCTGCACTCATAAAGGTTGTATTATGGGTCCTAAGGGCTGATTTGGATGATAAGATAAGATGTTTTTAGATGAAAGTTAAAAGTTAAATAAAATATTATTAGAATATTATTCTTTTAATATTATTATTATTTTGAAATTTGAAAAAATTAAATTGAAATTTGAAAATGTTAAATTGTTTATTATATAATATGAAATTTAGAAAAATTATAATGATAAGATGATATGAGACTCGACTCAACTCAAAATCCAAATGAGCCCTAAAAGATGTACCATAAATGGAAGGCCGCTAAAATTCATAAAAATGACAATTACATAATTTACATTGAGCACGCCATCTCATTTGGGCCGCCGGAAGAATTCACATTTATTCCATCCCGAGTGACACTCCTTGACCCAAGGTCCCAAACTATATCTTCCAACCTCCATAATCCCCTCCTCCACTTTTGTTTTAATATTTCTTGTTTTCCCATTGAAAAAAACTAAATAAATCACCTCCACTTTTCTGCTCTATTACACCATACAAAATATACAAAAAAATAAAATAAAAGTTGTAGCGACAACAATCTTTAGCCAACTTCCTCAACGTTTACAATTCTACACTCCGCCATTCCAGTTTTAATTTCTTTTTTTGTAACTGCCAACCTTGATCAATCATATAAAAAGAATTCTCTACAAAGCCAAAGCCAAAGGCAAAGGCAAACTCGAAGAGCTAACGAAGTTCTAAAATCCATGAGGTACACTCTTGGAGAAGTTGAAATTTCTGATGAATAGCAATGTTCAAGAAAATCTGCATTTTACTACGGAAGTCATTCAAATCTTCCTTGCATCTAAATGAGCCAGCACATGCGCATTGCTCAGCTAAATGTGCAGCTTTCACCTGTTGGCACCTAAGGCACACCAGATCCTGCAAGTGGTAGATGCGTTCTCTTTGTCGTACAATTTGAAGAAGAGCATTCTCCATGACCTCACGATCATAAGGCTGGCCACATTGTGGCACGGCACAGCGCCACTCCTGATCCACTAAACCCGAATCACGGCATAAGTCTAGGTCTCTGCAGTCATTGCAGTAACTGTCAAGAAAAATGATCACTAATCAGCAACTTCTTCAAAGTTGGGAAGAGGTTAAATGTGATAATTGGATCCAAGGATTTAAAAGAGAGTGAAGGAAATAATAACTTGTTTTTTAACTCTATCAAACAAGGATCAAGCATGTATGAGCTTAAATTCAACAAGCCCCCAAATAAATCGAACATAATTCACATAATCCAACCATCCACAGTTCCTCCTGCCACGATACTTCCTCTAGTTTTGCCATGATTCAGAGTCATACAAGTCCCTTAATGAAATGTCTCCTCTGTCTATTAATGATAAACTGAACTGTTGAATTTATCCAAGGCTCCTTCAAATGTAATTTAACAAATTTCACTCTTTTCCCATAAATTGTTTTCTCCAGGAGTACTTGTACCAACAATACAGTTTTAGTATCTGGAACATATATTATTTGGATTACTGAGGCAATGCAACAATAAACATGAGAAAGAGTTGTGTACACTTCCATTAGTATAATTAGCACAAAACTTAGGAAACGAAAAAACACTTCTATTCTTCGTTTTTAAGAAAAATCTAACCTGCATATAACATTTGGCAAGATGAAAGATGGGCAAGGATCATGAAACTCAGCTTCTGGAGCAAACTCCCTCACACGAATGTATTTTAATAGATTCTTTCTCATCACCTGTAGAATAGGGGCAGATTATCAAAATATCACTTCAGTGTCCAAGCAGACTCAAATAGAACATTTCAACTTGTTCCAATTGTCAGAAAGAGCTGATATTCTGAAGAAGGGAAAAGTGCAGAAGATTTCAGTTGCAAATAATATATAATTTAGAAGCTGAAGTGGCAAAAATCTGAAAGTTGCATGAGAAAAGAAAACTCCAATCAGTCCAACATCACATGCATACTAATTCATAAATACACTTTTGTCCTTGGTATATATGAGCTACTCAAAAGGGCCTATTCCTCAATCTTTCAAATTCTAGAGCTGTCTCTAAGGGTACGTCTGGGTAGTGAGGTGATCTCAGATGATCTGTGAATAGTAGTAAAAAAAATAGTGAAAAAGTAATGATAAAATATTGAATAGTAGTGAAAAATAAGTAAAAAGTACTCATAACTCCACTACCCAAACACAACCCAAGTCAATTGCCAACCAGTCAGCCAGCAAAAGCCCTTACTTGTATCTGGGGTTTACTCCCCACAATGGGTCTGAAGGGCCATACCTTAGTGAGTTCCAGGTCATTTAAAAAAATACTTTGGCGATGCATTAATTGTCCAAGAACAACCTTGCCAAAGCCAAAATTCCAGATAAGATATTTTGGTCTTCAATACTGGCTATAAAAATCATATGATTTTAAAATTAAAATAAATGCAATAATTCAATATAAGAAAATCTCCAAGTAATTAAAAACCTCGAGTGAAGCAGATAAGATTGAGCAAGTACGATATGTGTGTTTTAGTGTGTGTGTATACCTTCGGTCATAGACCCAAGGAAAAGCCAAAGAAATAAAATAAGCATGCATTATACTAAAAAACTATTAGGTACCACTTAAACTTTTTCTAAAGAGCAATTACTACTAGAAGTAGGATTGCCGTTGGGAGCAATAATAACAATGAAAAAGGTTGAAAATAATAGCGAACAGGTAAACCCACTAATCACTGGATAAAACATCTATTTACAAGGTTTCTCTAAAAATGTGAAGATGTTAAGCATATTGCACAAATGTTCCTCAAAATTATATTAAATTGAAATACTGTGACTGAATATGATTTTTACAATATCATGACTTGATCAGTAGAACAAGTATTACCAGAACATCGTGTTGGACATTTTCATCCAGGGCCAGAACAGCACACACATGCTTAATGAACTCCAGCGCAGCATCCCCTTTGTGGGTTTTATCAGCGAATTGTTTGAGGCCAGAAGATGTATGCTGGTCATTTTCAGTATTGTTCACTCCCTTCATATGAAGAATGGTATCACGAACAGTACCCAAAAGTTTGTCTGTGAAGTAAGAGCTGATCTGCAGAATTTTAATAGTAAAAAACAGTTAGTATATACACACAATGAGGAATCAAAGGGTCGTCCAACCTCTGAATATTAGCATTCCCATTTGTACCTGCTCTCTAAGATATTCGGTCATATGTGATTCAAAAGTGTCATTAGCTGCAACAGTTACAGATGGTGTGCAGGAGTTGCCATCCCGCAAAGAGGCTCTTATTGCAGCTTGCTTTTGTGCATAACTCCAAGGAATATACAAGAACTGTGAGACAACGAAAACAAAATGATCCTGCAGAAAGAATAGAATAACTACTCAGCATGGGAAGAAGATGAATCCCCCAAAAACAATTGAATGGTAGTATCACATTTAACTGATAGAACTAAAGCACAGTATATTACTTTACTGGGAAGTTCATCAAGGTTGCATCCCGTTGGACTGCAAAAATATTATTGAGAAACTTACCTGGATTTTCTTGGGCAAATATTCAGCGATATTCCAGCATGACACAATATCCACTTGAGAATCATCATGTATGATATCATCAGCTTTGGCCGGAATTCCACCATAGTTATACTATAAAATTAAAACAACCAAATATTAATAGGTCTATATGCATTGATGGACGATGGACATGATCAAGGTGAACAAAGAAAAAGAGAATAATCTTACTAGCCAAGGCATAACAGCTCCAAGTCACAAATGTCCTAATGCTTTTTTTTTTTTTTTTTTTTGGTTGTTGTTAATCCTCTCAATTTTCACACCAAGTTGGAAGATTTTGTCATTAAGGCTTTGATGCTTAAGTTATATCAACTGAGGAAGGATGATAATATAAACAATTTATTTTACTCAGTTTTTCACTTCAGTTAAACAAAAAGACGAGACATGTCTCTATTATTAAGATGTATACTCCAGCATAAGGTTCTTAAAAGTTAAGTCTAGAAACAGAGACTGACCCATCCCCAAACAGATACAGATATCAGGGCATGACTGTAGCAGCTAGTATTTAGCTCAGGCTCATGCAACCTAAAGCATAGACAATCCTAAAAAATTAAGATGACAAATTTACACCAAAATTTACGGTATTCCAGATTGTAGGGATAACTCTCAAGTGAGATGGATACAGATATAAGATATTAGAAAAACTCAAAGGTAAGGATCCGTGCAAGGTACGGTGTATTCATTGCCCATTGTTGCAGCCATTCAAGAGTATGATAGAGGTGGGATGAGGGGCTAATAGCCATACCAGAAGGTCCCGCATGTAAGGGGTGGATAACCTAAGAGGAAGAACTGCACATGGTGGCAAATTCTTTGGTAAATGCAGCTTGCTTTTGGTAAGCAAAACATTTCAGCCTTGGCGCTTCGCAATTTGTGCTAAAGTGTGCTTTTATCAAAACTGATTGTATGGAGAATTAAAACACGGGTAGGAGCAGCTCCAAGGGTTCTGGGTCTAGTTCTCCCCACTCAAGAAACAATGGAGAAGAATAGAAAATCTCTAGCCTTCAGTAGCAATGGTTGAGGGCATGTGGGTCAGAAAATGCCAAAAATCCTCTATTAATGCTCTATTTGTGCAGAGGAAGTAATGCTCAAAGTTGAGGAAGCCAATGCCAACCCTCTCTATGTATCTCAATGAATACTGACAAGGAGGTTATGGCCAAGGATCATAAGCGTAGAACCCAAGAATATCTCTGAGGGGAATGAGAGTGTGCAAGAAATTGAAGTGATGCATGGGGCATGTGAAGGCATGACAGTTATTGATATGAAGGGGGTAGGTTGTGAGAGTCAAACGCAAAGTGCCAAACAGAGGTATCTTTTGTTGGGGGGGTTGTAACCGGTGGTGGTTTTCCAGTGTCCAAAGATTTGATGGGCGTGGGAAGTGTAATGAAGTTACAGAAAAGGTTTCTGTAACTGAATGGGAAATAAGAATGGGGGAAAGGCAGCAGCTGGGGGAGGTGGTTCCAGAAAATCTCAAAGAGCTGGCTGTGTTAAAAGACCGCAGAAAACAAACATCCTCCTCTGCTCATTTGATTCCTATTGATGGGAATGAGCTGAACTTCTATGAGCAATTAGATGGTAAACCCCCTGAGCCCTCAAGTCGTACCTCAGCCTGGCTGTTGCAAAAGGGACAGTATCTTTGCGATGTAATGAAGATTAGTGAGATGGAAGCGGCTTTATGTTGTACCTTTTTCCCCATCCCAATAGATGTGACCAAACAGTTTTGAGAAAACGTCAACGAGATTTTGTTTGTGGTGGTGTAGATGGTGGGTACAACTACCATTTAATTAATTGGCCTACTTGGTTGTGTTTAATCAAGCATTACTAGGCAAATAGTTGTCACGGTTTGCAACAGAGAGGGAGCACATGTGGCGATCGGTGGTGGAAATGTTTTTTTATAGGCAATTAAAATTTTATTGAGACAATTAAATAGGCATAGCCCAAGTATACAGGAAGGATACAAACACAGAAACCTAGTTACAAGTCAAGAACTAGAAGAAAGAAAAGAAAAAAAAAAAAAAAAAAATCCAAGGAAATCATGGACACTAGATCCATTGAATACAATGGCCGAAGCCCAAAAAAATAAGGTGTTAAAAGAGAAACATCTAAGTTCGTCCACTAAGTGATGTAGCCCTGCAGGAGTAGATGTTCACTTCCTAGAGATTGGCAGTTTGGGGAGGCATATAGGAAGGAAAGTATGTATGGATAATGGTTCTGATGTGCTTGATGTATTTGAAACGAACTCAATGCTGCTGCGATTTTAAAGACCATGAGAGATCACGACTGGAGCTAAAAATTATATGCTTAAATCTTTGTATGAATGGTCAACCATCCACAACACTACTAGATTTTCTTCTCTTATGGCTTCGCAAGAATGAAAGAAGCCTCGATTGCGGATCTATTAATCATCTCCAATAGTATTCCCCAATGGAATGTTACATCCCTCAGAGATGAACAAGATTGGGAAATTGACACTTTTTCGGCGTTCTTTAACCTTGTGTACTCCACCCGTTTGTTGGGGGGAGTTGAAGACGAGATCTTTTGGTGCCCCTCTAAGAAAGGGACATTCAGAGTCTGCTCTTTCTACCAAACCATGACCACACACAACACAAATCCATTCCCATGGAAGAGCATTTGGAAGACAACGGCACCTCCAAAGGCAGCATTTTTTGTATGGACGGCTTCTTTGAGGAAGATTTTCACTCTAGACAACTTGAAGAAACGTCGAATCATAGTCACGGATTGGTATTGTATGTCCAAGAAGAGCAGAGAGTTCGTTAATCATCTACAACTTCAGTGTGAGATTGTCATGACTTTGTGGAATGAAGTCTTTGATCAGTTGGGACTAACTTGGATGATGCCGAGAAGGGTAAGCGACCTCCTAGCTTCTTGGAGAGGCATTCAAGGAAACTCTCAAATTGCATCAATGGAAGATGGTCCCAATATGCCTATGGTGGTGGTTTTAGAGGGAGAGGAATGAAAGAAGTTTTGAAGACAGAGCGGTCAATGGATGAGATTAGAAATTTATTTTTTAATACTTTACTCCATTGGTCGATTGTAATTGATTTTCATGGCATGACCTTTCATGAATTTCTTGTATCACTAAACTAGCATGCTTAGGTATTGCTCTTGTATATGTCTTGTATACTTGGACTCTTGCCTACTCTTTTGATTAATAAAAATTTGTTTACCGATAAAAAAAAAACTTATAAAAATAAAAGATAATAAAAAACTCATAAAAATCCAATCCAGCACAAACCAAGTTACAAACAAGGCGAAGGTGACAAAACCTGATCCATGAAAAGCAGGGAATGCCAGAAATTCAGCGGCTCAAACTCAATCCACTCGAATAGGTCTCTGTAAACGAAGATAAAAAATAATGGGATGGAAGAAAATTGCAATAATCTACTTAAAATTGGAAACCTACCTAGCTTTCAGAGTTTTAAGCAAGCTATCACAGTAAGCCTTGGCAGCAGAGAGATCAAATTTGCCCGTGTCTATAATAATCTTTGAGAAGTTTGCAAAAACAATTTTGGCACCCAATTTGCGAAATTCTGCCAACAATAGTGCAAACACTTTCCGCATCACCTGTAGATATTAAGAAGAATCAAAAGCAGTCATAAATCATTGCACGCCTGCTTTTACATGTACAGACAGTTATAAAAGGGCCAATTATGTAGAACAGAATCTAAATCATTGTAATCATTCTTTTGATTACTTCTCTGTAAGAGGAATATGAGACATTTTGTCAAGAGAATGAAAAAGTAAAAGGAAAAAAAAAAAAAAAAAAACAAACCTAGTGAGCAACCTTATAGTCTGTGCACCCTAGAACATTTTTCATGTCACAAGGAAACACCCTATGTAATCCAACAAGTATTTACCTTGTGAAGAATGCGGTGAAGAGCTGGGTCATGAAGTTTTGATTGAGGGCTGCAATATAAAAGGGAAAGAGGTAATTACTTGAACCAAAAACAATAACCATAAAAATTAAAGTTAAGATACTGCAACCTGCAGAGCCATCGATAGAGATGTTGCAATATTGCATCAGCATATACATTTCCAAATGTGACTGCATCCGCAAGGCACCTTTGGATCAACTGTTTTAGGATACGAAATGCAGGTGCACATGCAGTATCCTCATCAAAGCCACCTTGTTCATTCAGAATATGTACTCCAGAAGTCATGTCCTGGTCATATCCTAACAAAGCACCTCCTTCCATTTCATTCACTTGGTTACTTTTTAAAAGACCATTTACAGCCAGGTGATGAATCTTTAGCTCCACAGTTATTTTTCTATATGCGCCAGGGTATGTAATAACAGGTTGATGGACCTCATCAACAAAACAGGTCTCTTCTTCATTAATGCCTCCTAGATCTGGAACACCATCATCAGATATCCAAAGTACCTGTTGCTGATCATGTAGTGCTCTTGAAAAGAAAATATCTGCTGTAAAGATGAGCCAGTCGAGTTCAAAATTCCCTACTGGTACATGGGCATATTTCGAGAGAGAAATTCTCTCATTCAACCATTGGGATGAAGCTGCACACCGTTGCATCCCTATTTTTGCAGCCACTTGTTGCCACCCAAGAACTTGATAGTGACTATCACGAGCATTGGAAGGAATGTTCACACATGGGAAATCATCTAGAGCTCGTATACCTGACTTCATTGATTGAGGATTTGGGCATTCAATAACAGCAATTGTAGGCCCAGGGTGCTGATGTCTGTGCTCATTTATTGCCCTTTGCAAAATCTTTTCAGCATCCTTAACATATCCAACATAGTCCAACTTGAAAACGACACCATTACTTGAAGGCTGCTTTTCAACAGACACAGCTTGGCAAGCTTCACGGAATTGTTTTTCAAGAAATAATGGTGATAAATCTTTATTTTGATAAGGATTAACCACCACAACCAATATTGTTCTTGATGCAGGAAAATACCCAATGCATATAGCTCGCCTTTCTGACATGCTGTGATACAAGTAAAAGAAAGAGATGGATTGTTCCAGATAAGAGCATTCCGTTGTAGTCTTCATGTGAAGTTCACTTAGACTCCAGCCATCCTGAACATTTCGTTTCTTGGCTGTTTTTTCCACCTTACAGACACAACCAATCTGGAGGACAGCATTGAACTCCAATGGAACCTTCGTTTCGTATATCCCCTGACAAAGGATTGCATTCTAATCAAACTAACATATGCAATTCAACCACTCAAGTAGATATTTCAAATTAGAACTCCAATTGGTAGCATATAAGTTATTCTAGCCCTACTCATAAGAAGTTCAAAATTTCAATGTACTAACCTTAGAGTTGAATCCTCTCAAAAAAATTATTTCCTTTGTCCTCAGAAAAATTTTCATTTTTTTAAAAATGCTTGAAAATTATGATATGAATATGTGGAAGCTTTAAACACAGATACAGTTTTTACCAGCATTTGGAGGAAAAATAACGATGTGCGGAAGCTTTTAAGGCTGAAATATATTTTTTATTGGCATATGTGAAAGCTCTATAAAACTATTGCAACCATAAAACTAATTATTTTACACAGAAAAAGTAAAATTTTTCAAATATAAATAAGAACCAAAGGGGAGCTATACAATGATTTAATAAGGGGATGATTATATACTTTAGGCTTGCGTTCTATACTTTTGATAGCATAGAAGTCAGTGGCTGAGTGATGATGTCTGGGGGAGATTGACTGAGTGATTTGTGAGTGCATGGATAGGAAAATGGTAGCTCCGAATGTTGTTAACATTGAATTTAAGTCCTTTGTGGTGGCGAGAGATGGTTCTTGGGTGCTTATGGTAGGAACCCATGTCTTGTGGCCCATGGTCAAGCCACTAGCCAAGTCAAGACAAGGTTGGACATCCCCAAAACAGGCCCACGGGCATGCCATGGGGCCTGCCTTGACATGCCCAGGATGCCCAAGTAGGTTGGTGACCAAACCAGCCCATTCAGCATGGCCAGCGCGCACAGCACGCACAGCCCAGCGCGCCCAACACGCATGCCGCGCGCTCCCACAGCGCGCAGCACTGTTAGGGACCCCGGTCTTGTCCCAAACACTAAGGTCCACTAGCTTGCCTTAGTGAAGATGACGACTGAGTGACCTTGCCAACTTGGTTGGCCTTCCACAAAATGGTGGTGTTTGGGTGATGGAATGATGATGTATTTGGGTAGGCTAAGTGTTTAGGCTAAGACAAATCAACGTGGGTGGCTAGACTTGTTCTTGAGTGAAGTGCCGAGATGATGGAGGCTAGGGTGAAACGGATGAAATGAGGTTATGGTTCGGGTTGGAAGCAACTAGGGTTGCCGTGGACTATGAGGAAGAAGGGTAGGTGTGGTCTTGGAAGATTGGCTTAGGATTAAGGGTGTGTGATGCAATGGGAATGCCTAAGGTTTACCCTTGATGTTTGGGCCACTTGGATGGTGACTTGGGTAAGTATGGTGTAGTGTAGCTAGGGTTTTGTGGGGTGGCTAAAATGGATTTCGAGATTAGCAAGAGATGGCTTAGGGTTTGAGCTTAGGATGATGCTAGGGTCTGGTTGGCTTAGGAATGGATATGGTAAGTTAGAAAGATGGAAGGAATCTTTGAGTGATGAGGGAAATTTGAATTTGAATTTGAATTGGAGGAAGTCAAGACTCCTAAAAGGAAGGAATCACCTTAGGGAGCCTTGAGGGATTTTAGGAATTGGATGAGTGATTGGAGGGATGGAGTGATTCTAGGGAAGTTCCTAGAATTAGGGATTAGATTGGATTGAGTCAACTTTCCTTGAATTAAGGAAGTTGCCAAAGAGGACTCTTGATGGATGGCTAGGTCAATGGATTAGATGATGGACTTGGCTAAGGTTTGTGTTTAGGGTTTTGGAGTTGGAGTAAGGATGTGGTCGGCTAGGGTTGGCCGAACAAGGTTAGAGAGTGATTCTAGGAAGTTGTTCCTAAAATCTAGGAACTCAATTTGGAAATGATTTGGCCGAGAATGGTGAAGTGTTTGGGTCAACTAGGGTTCCTAAATTATAGGAACGCTAGTTTGGCAAGTGGAATGGGCGGCTAGGGCAAATTCAAATAAGGCAAGTGATTGCTGAAATTTGAATTTGAATGCAAATTGCGAGAGTGTTTCGGCTAGGGCAAGTTTGATGGAGGGAACAATTTATGGTAAGTTTGACAAACTTATGGAAATGATGACAAACTCTATGGTGGTCGAAATTTGTGTATGGCTTGGATTGAATGGATGACACCAATGAATAATGGATGAACACTATGAATGAATAGACTCAACAAAGAATATGAAGACTCTTTTTATGATTTAAGGATATTTTGATATGCAAGAAAATATATGAACAAGATGAAGAACATATATGGACAGGGATAGATAATAGATGAACAAGATAACACTCCAACTATTGATTCACGGATTGCACAATAATTTAAATAAACCTCATATATTGATGAACACAACTTGAATTCACGAATTGCACTAAGTTGCAAGAACAAAATAGATGGATTGAACCACACCTATTCACGAATTGCAAGGTGTGATCCTCTCTTTGGGATTCACGAATTGCGCTCAAAAAGCCCAAGTGCTCTAGCACCGAAATATGATCTCAAGAACAAAAAGTCTACCCACTAGGGAATTTGCCAAAAAATGTGAATGCAAAAACTAAGGGTCCTATTTATAAGGATTACAAGTTGGAAACCCCCAATAGGTCCCTTGAAAAATAAATAATTAAATAAAAATTAATAATAAAAAATAACATAGTTGGCATGGACCAAGTTGACCCATGGCATGCATGAGCCCAAGGGTGGGCTAGGCTGGCTGACAGGGACCTGGGCTGGTCTGGGCGCTGGGGCGCGTGCGCGGGGCTTGCGCGTTGCACGCGCGCTAGGCGTGGGCGAGGCGTGCGCGCGGGGCGCTGCGCTCGCGCGCGGGGCGCGGTCAAGGCTTGCGCACGCGGGGCGCGAGGTCGCGGCATGCGTGCTGGGCGCGCTGGGCTGTGCGTGCTATGTGCGCTGGCCCTGCTGAATGGGCTGGTTTGGTCACCAACCTCCTTGGGCATCCTGGGCATGTCAAGGTAGGCCCCATGGCATACCCGTGGGCCTGTTTTGGGACTGTCCAACCTTGTCTTGACTTGGCTAGTGGTTTGACCATGGGCCACAAGACATGGGTTCCTACCAAGCACGCCCAGCGCACGCAGCACCCCGCGCGCACGCCTCTTCCACGCCCAGCGCGCTCGCACGCCCCAGCACGCCCAGCGCCCCAGCACCCAGCGCCCAGACCAGCCCAGGGCCCTGTCAGCCAGCCTAGCCCACCCATGGGCTCATGCATGCCATGGGTCAACTTGGCCCATGCCAACTATGTTATTTTTTATTATTAATTTTTATTTAATTATTTATTTTTCAAGGGACCTATAGGGGGTTTCCAACTTGTAATCCTTATAAATAGGACCCTTAGTCTTTGCATTCACATCTTTTGGCAAATTCCCTAGTGAGTAGACTATTTTGTTCTTGAGATCATCTTTCGGTGCAAGAGCACTTGGGCTTTTTGGGTGCAATTCGTGAATCCCAAAGAGAGGATCACACTTTGCAATTCGTTAATAGGTGTGGTTCAATCCATCTATCTTGTTCTTGTAACTTGGTGCAATTCGTGAATCCAAGTTGTGTTTATCAATATATGAGGTTTATTCAATTCTTGTGCAATTCGGGAATCAAGTATTGAATTATCTTTTTTGTTCTTTGGTTCATTCAAGTAGTTAAGTATTATTGCTTTTGCTCTTGAGTGTTCTTCAAAGTGTTCTTCATTTGTTCTTTGTGTTCTTCATAATTTTTGTTCTTCCAATCCATCTAAGCCACCAAAGTCTACCAACAAATTGTTTGTCACTTACCATATTTGAATTGCCTCTTCAAACCCTAGCCTAGCCGAAACACACTTTTCCCCCCTTGGTGCCAAGTCCAATTCGGCTACTACTTGCCTTATTTAGACTTGACCTAACCGCCCACTCCACTTGCCAAACTAGTGTTCCTATAATTTAGGAGCCCTAGTTGACCCAAACACTTCACCATTCTCGGCCAAATCCTTTCCAAATTGAGTTTCTAGATTTTAGGAACAACTTCCTAGAATCACTCTCTAACCTTGTTGGGCCAACCCTAGCCGACCACATCCTTACCCCAACTCCAAAGCCCTAAACACAAACCCTAGCCAAGTCCATCATCTAATCCATTGACCTAGCCATCCATCAAGAGTCCTCTTTGGCAACTTCCTTAATTCAAGAATAGTTGACTCAATCCCATCCAATCCCCTAATTCTAAGAACTTCCCTAGAATCACTTCATCCCTCCAATCACTCATCCAATTCCTAAAATCTCTCAAGGCCCCCCTAAGGTGATTCCTTCCTTTTAGGAGTCTTGACTTCCTCCAATTCAAATTCAAATTCAAATTTCCCTCATCACTCAAAGATTCCTTCCATCTTTCCAACTTACCATATCCATTCCTAAAGTTGTAACCTTTTTTTCTTTTTCTGGCTAGCTGAAATTCTGTGTAATGTGATAATATGGTTAGAGTTGCAACAGTCCCTTATATAGGGAACTAATCTAGTAAGGTTGGTTTGTTATCTACAAATAATACCCCACATTACTGTCAATGCACAATAAGAAAACACTGAACTAAAAACCATAAAATAGATTTGCTAAAAATGTCATAATGATTCATAGCCATCACAACAAATGCAAGCAGAAATAACATGAAAGAAGTCCAAGAAACTTGTGACATTTACCGTAAATGATGACCAGTAATATGAACGAGGTACAAAAACAAGAATCAAATATTACTTTTTTTATCTTTTTTGTTTATGAAATGATTAATGTACTTGGTTACCGAGTGCTAACCTCAACTTCAGGGTCTGCCAGGAGGGCTGCAAGTTTTTTACTATATTTTCTAAATTGATCTTCATCGATTGTAACCTATTAAAATTCATCAAAGCAGAAGAAAATCAAAACCTCAGACCTTGAATGTGAAAAATAAAATCAGATGAAAGGACCATTATGAAAACTATAAAAGCCACAACACCAGGCATACCTCATATAAGTTATAGCTATGCCTTCCATGAGGAAGAATCTTGTTGACACGCCTTCCCAGAAACTCTTCAGTTACAGGTGCTTTTGAGTTGAGGTAAAATACTCTGGGAACAGTTATAGGAATCTTATGCATGAATCCTTCTACAACAACCCAGGCAAAAAATTGGCCATTCTCTGAACTCCGAACTAGCTGTACAACCTGAACCATAGATAGATGAGATCAAGCTTTCACATTCTAATCATTCAGCCCAAACATTCAAAAGGAATTAAAGGCATATTACCTGCCAGTGGCAGCGTGTCAGGGCTACTTCATGCCTCCTAAAATATGAACTGACACCAGATTTTTCCAGAGTATCTTTCTGATTTATCACTCCACCCAGCAGTTCAGAAACACCAGTACCATAGTGTCGAGTCTTTGAGTTGCTCAATCTGTAAAAGCCAGTGCCATTACATATGTAGTAGATTATTAATACCATAGGGTAAAACATATCTGCTCACAATAAGGAGGCACACAAACAAATCACAGTCATCCAGATCTGCATCCAATTGGTGAGGGGAACCACATATTTGATCAATCCAAAATAAATTATCAAGCATGTGTTTGTTTTCCCATAAAATTTGGATGGTAATACTGACATACAGCCTAAGCAACATCAACCATCTTGAAGTCATTGACAATAGTTGATGGTATGGATTGATTTTAATAAATTATGGAAGTTCCTTATTTTTTTTTTTTTTTTTATGTTCATGCTTTCCACTTTTGAATTGTCACTAGCCATGATAGATTTTTCACAAAAGCAAACCACCTAACATCCTTTGAAGCTAATAAGGATGATCAACCCCTCTGAACTTTCAGATGGAGCACAAATAAGTGTGACCTTTTAGGTAAATATTTAAACCTAACTATAAATCACATCCCATTCTATAAACAATTTTATGTAAAACTCTGGTTCTCAGAATGAAGGTTGTACTAGGAAAATCTCTGTATCCATAGGATGACATTTTGTACCATATCTCAATCTGCATCCAAGCCTTCATATGTAGGTAACAAAGAATAGCATACCTTTGCCTCTTCCTTCTCTCCAGAGTATCTTTCCACTTTCTTTTCTTCAGTTCAAGCCATCGTTGGTAATCCACATTCCTGTCAATATTTTCAGAAGAGCGAGCATTTTGGTGCAATTGTGGAGACTCTTGAAGCACATTTTCACTATGACCAGTTTTGTTTTGCACAGAGTGTACTTGGCCATTTTTCTTGACCAAATGCTGTTCATCATTAACTTTATAGCTACGAACAATCGGTCTAAGTCCATTTACAGAACTGCTGCTTTTGTTTCGAAAGTCTTCCAAATCTTCGATGATTTCTTCATTGCTCACAACATTGGTGTCAACAGGATCACTGTTCTTTCTTAACAGATCATCTCTGTTCAATGAGTTGAAGATGTCAACTAATTTACGTTGTCGAAACTTGTCCTCCTTTTCACGAACCTTCTTATGCAGCCAATCCGGATGTACAACCCTAGGGACAGGATTTGCAACCTGAAGAATTCAAACAATATGATACAAGGCATGCAAAAGAGAAAGGGAGGTAAATAACCTCAACAAAGAAAAAGTAACAAAACCTTTTGCATTGCTGCCGGAATGGTGATAATTTTCTGAATTGCTGAACTAAGCCGTTGCTTGTAATAAGACCAGTCAATAATGGATCGAATGCCAACATCCGATGAGATCTTGCACCATTTTCGTACATAAAACTTCATTATTTCTGCAAATTTGAACATTTTACCCCCTTTCTTCAATAAACAAACAAACAGAAAATGAAGTTTAAGAAAAAAATGGAAGAACTTTACCTGCATCAGTTTCAAATATTGCAACAGGAACAGCACGCTCACTTACAGGTGTCCCCTACTCAGCCAACATAAAAAATGTTTCCATCAAAATGCCCCCCAAGATAAGCAAAAGAAAAAAGGAAAGAAAACTGAACATAACTATGCCGTTTATTAGAAAAACAGTTACTGAGATAGCAAATAGAGATGAAACTTGCATAGCAGTAATCCATATCACCAAGGAAAAACAAAAAAAAAAAGCAATGACATCACATCATGAGTAGTACTCCATAAATTTAGGAAGTGATACGCAAAAACAAATGGCTTAATTAAAAGACACTGAGAAAAAATGTTTCCATATGGAACTTACAATTACTTACCAAAAAAATTGTGAACTTACAATTATAAGGCATACAAAATCTCTCTGAGAAGTTGCAGAGAAGAAGAAAGAAAAGCATTGAGAGGAAAGAGAGAAGAGTCCACAATGACTGCCAGGTTAAGTAGTGATGTTGGAATTTTGAAGGCGTCGTTTTCTAATTACCAAGAAGAAGATGAGGAGCTGAAATTTTCTGTCAAATGATTAGATAGTGGATGTGTTATTGAGCGAAAGACTGATTAACCTTGACGGAGTAGACCTTTCACAGGAGTGGGTTCACCAGTGTAATAGCAAAAGAGCAACTTAAATCAAGGAGAGTTCCATATAATTTTAGCTGGGGTCGAGGCATGGATGAAGTGAGTAAAAAAGGCTGATGAAATTACCAAGGCAAAGAAGCATTTTTGTGACAAATAACAATGTCTCCGATGGTGACATTGTCAGCAAAATAAACATGATGCAATTGAACATGTCGGCTTTGCTGCCACTATTGCTTATTATTCATGAGGTCCAGAAGAGCATAAAATTGCTCTTTCTTTCCTTAAGACATTTAGAACAACTTTCCCATTGCATCTTATCTCAGTAGTGCAAATTAGATCAGTAATCCATTTTGGGTGAAAGACAACAAAAAGAACAAAACGCCAAATCTACTATCACAACACCCTTCCGGGTCAATCAAAGAGTATATATAACTAACCACACCTACAAAACTCATGTCAATGTAACACTGATAATATTAATGTACATAGAGCTGCAATATTGCCCATGGTAATTCACCTAAACACTGCAGAAACAAAAATGTGACAGATAACCTTCCCTCCGTTTTTCACTGCCAGTGAGGAGTGTTCAGTCATGAACTCCAAACTACAAGTATATAGACTGGCTTCAGTACAAAAAATAAATGCTTGTAGACTTAACTTGCAATGTTATGCCAACAAAATCCTGAATCCAACCAGTACTGTTGGCTATTTTAACCTGTTCCCAATGACATAAACTTATCTTTTCTTTCAGGATAAATAGCACTTTCCTTCCCATGAACTATCATCCCTTTTTCACTTACACCCAAAAACTTTTGAGAAATGATAGTTGCAGTCATGAGTGCGCAAGCGCCGTGCAATCATTTTAAAAAAAGTGAATAAATACGGGACCCACATAAAAAAAATAATAGTTTTTTAATGTAGACCTCACTCTTTTTTAAAACGATTGCATGACGCTCACACTCTACGACTGCATGTAGCATTACTCACAACTTTTATTTAGTGCAACTTCAACCCTATACCATAGTTTTTGGTGACATATTACCTCATCTATATAAAACAATCATTAACTCAGATGAAACACATGAGAAAAGACAAGATCATTCTTAAAGGGCTTGCTTTTAATTTTAAGGGCATTTTCGTCTTTTTGACACATTTCTGTCCATATTAATATTGGTTGACACTTGATAGAGGGGCCAAATAGAGACAGAAATTACTAGTGGGGGGGGGGGGGGGGGGGTCCGAGTCGCACTTAATTGAAGTTTAAGGTGTAAGAAAAAGATGGTAGATAGCTCATGAGGGAAGTATCATGTACCCTTTTATTACGTACGGATCCCTATTATCAATACAGTAACCTATTTCTGATTGTTCCCTTGATTTGCCACTGAAAATTCCTAATGAATATCAGAAGATAAGAAACTGCATATGCTAAGTAAAACGTGAAAAGATCCATCATGATAAATTCAGACTTAGAATTAAGAATGTACCTTAGGTTCACATGCAACTATATACTGGCAGCGAAGTCCTTTATCTTTAACCATTGCATCACCAAGAAAATCAGAAAGGCGTTTTGCAGTAGTTACTGCACATGACTTTTGTTCACCATAGTCAGCTAACGACTTGCTCATAGTGCTTGACTCTGATATGTAGTCAAGTAGCTCACTGTCCACAACATCTTTTCCTTGATTCTGAGAAGAGAAATTTTTTTATCAGTATTCTGATAGAATGAATGAGAGGGCATAAAAACTGAGCAATCCTGACTGACTTGAAGATATCCAATTGCCAATAAAATAAAAAGAGAGAAAAAAAGAGTTCCACAACAAATCCCAGTGCTATACTTTAAACAAAGCAATATGCAATACTAAACCCAATTCATTAACGTACATCAAGAAGATCAAGCCAACGGTTTGCAACAGAAGCTACAGCTGAATAACACTCCTCTAAGGTGGATCCATGGAGGAACTTATCGAAGAGCTCAGCCTGCAAAAAATAGATTTTTTTTTTAGAAGTAAAAAGAAATATATTAATCCACGTAATTAGGCATAGACCAAGTACGCAGGGAGTATACAAGAGAAAACACCTAATTCCAAGCTAAGAACTCGAAAAAGCAACATAGAAATCATGAAAACTGGTCCCATCCAATACAAAAGCCGATGCCCAAAGTAATAACTTACGGAAGAAAAAATCTCTAATCCCTCCCAACGAACAGTCTCTATCCAATGCCCAAAGCAAAAAAGAGAATATTATATGCATTGAAGAAGACAATCTGGAAAAACATATTATCAGATTCATCTAAAGCAACTGCAAAAATGAACGTAGAGTTTCTTTTCCAGTTTCCTCAGAAGCAAAAGTTGGTTCCATAAAGCAATGACATGGGTCTTTGAAAAAAAAAAATTTTTTTTTGGTAGGTAACACAGGTCTCTCAAAATATATATATATATATATTTTATAAGTAAAAATCTATTAATATCAATAGGTGTAACCAAGTACACTGGGTGTATATAAGAGAGAACACCTAGCCCTTAATAGAGAACTCCTAATGACTAGTAAGTCCATCCAATATACACCAAGCCCAATTGGGACAAAACGCTCCTCCCCACAGCAAAGCAAATCACTGTAACTACCCCAACCCCTTGTTTCCACAAAACTAAGACACCACCCAAAACTCCCTTAGAAGCTACAGTATACATACTACACCCGAAACTAATACTACACCCCTTCCTACAAGGACGGAGGAAGGCTTCATAATACAACAGGTCTCTCAAAATATGCCACAGGCAAGAAGAAAAAAGACCAATTATATAGCAGGTAACAAGCAGGAGAGTATCCAAATAAGAGGTTACCTGGAAAACTTTGATGAGCTTCAGTTCACCTCTTCGTTTGATCTCAAAACCTTTAAGCTCAGCAAGGGTTCCATCATCATTAAAAACAGCATATCGCTTCTTAATAAGGATTCCTTCTTCCTTAGAAGCAGGAAGAATCATTGCCTACATGAAGATTAGTGATAAGGGTAATGCAAAGACAATGAAGAACAAATAAGTTGTTCAAATCCAATCATAACTATCAACATTACCTTGTATGGACCATCCACTTCAAATTCAATTGAGCATTCACTATGAGTTATATACGTTTTATTGATAGGATCTGTCAGCGTCTGTAAAACACAGTAGTTAGAACTTCAAGAAATGTCGTAGTTAGCATACTCAGCATGAGTACATAAGTATATAAGCATAAGCAGAATGGAACAAAATACATCAGGAAGTACACACTCTAGGAAAAGATCCCAAGCTGACCTGGTATTGATCATTTGTATTGTTTCTAGCCACATCAACATTAAGCATAACACATGGATATGAGATTGTCAGCTTCTTCCTGAGGTCTCTGAAATATGTGTTCCCATATGATGTAGTCAGTGTCTTTAGATACCCAACAACCATATTTTCACAAATTAAGATGAAACGTTGGATAACACCATTAAATTTGACTATGTACAAGTAATATATATCAAAATATCAATGAATGCCATATAAGTGATAAGGACTTTGACACCTGCAGTAGTTAATAGATACCAATGACTACTTAAACCATGAAGAGCCAGATCATACTTGGTTTTGAAAGTAAAGTTCTCTGGAAAAGACCCAGGAAGCACACACCAGATACCATCTGTGTCTAATTCAAGTGGTTTTCCAATTTTATCAACCAATAAGCGAGCATTCTGAATTATTTTTGCTCCTGTATATGTAACTACTCCAGCCATTTCCATTGAGTACCATCTTGCACCCCTGAAAGAAAAATAACTTTGAAGATAAGACCAGCATAGAAGTCACTGTAACAGCAACTTCATATAATAAGAATTTCAAACAAAATGGAAGTCCCCAAACTCACTTGCGCATGACATATCCATAGAACGAATTAAGAATACACTTATGAGCAAGTTGTAATGAATCATAAAGCACTACCATATCCTGCAATAACAATATGAGACTTGTAACTTGTCGTCACTAAAATGGCTATTTTCCAATTACTCAACAAGCTGAAGAATAATTCCATACTTGTGCTTCCTGGATTTTTATAGAATTTCCACTAGCCTTGGCTTCTGACAACTTCCCTTTCCAAACCTTGTTAAGTCCTTTGTATTCATACCTTCGATCCCGAAAGCTTGAGCAGGAACAAAAGCAAATATAAGTGGGAAAAAAAAGAGAGAAAAGAAGTAACAAAGTAATTTGGGAACGCAGATATACACAAACGATTCGTCTTATCTGTCAACCTCATGTCTATCAAATGCATATCATAGTGAGAATTCACTTCCAGTGTTTCATTACTATCTTTCTTATAAGTAAAAGAGTTTTATTAATAAAATTGAGAATAGGCATAGCCCAAGTACACAGGTCGTATACAAGACAAGACATCTAGTCACCTCCATTGTTTCATAACTATTATCTACACTTACATAGTAAAGATTATCTTTTTCAGTATTTAGTATACAAAACTTATGATATAACAAATTTTAACCGCTCACCTACGAACAGTGTCAACATAAAATGGGTTTTCCCGCATGCAGATTCCTGCTTCTCGGAGTTCAGTGACTGGCTTTTCAAGTACCCGTTTATATGCCTGCAGAAGAAAGCAAAGTTTAGTCTCTTGGGCATCAGTTATGCAAACATATCTACCAAGAAAGTGAGAAATCTACCTTCTGACAGTATTTTTTTAGACGTTCTTTTAGCTTTGACTGTTGTTCTGTCTTAGGAAGGTCAAGAAAAGATTTTTTCAACTGACCATCGGCACCATCAACAAACTCAGACTCAATTTGCCTCTTCAAATGGTAATAGTCACTGAAGTTATTCAAGGTGATGTCCAGGCACAATCATCAGTTAGTCTTTTTATGGATACAGCCTATAGATATATGGGAAGATCTAAACACAGAAATTATACCTTTTCTTTGCCATGAATGTCTCTCCCCGCCAAACCCATTCAAGTTTTCGTAGACAAGTTTTGCCTGGACGGTCGAAATCACATGCAGTGCACACCTCATCTGTAACTATTGATGGTGGCTAGAAATAAAACAAGGAGAAACCTTAATATACATTGATGGTAAAGGCATGTCTAGGCAGAGGGGGCGGAGAGACAAAAACAACAATTTGAGGATGCAAGTGGGCAAAAAATAAGGCATTTTGTAAAACAAAGAATAAATCAGCTACAATTTTGACAGGAAGAAACTGTAAAATATGCCGATCAGGAGACAACTCAATTAAAAGTAAAAGCCACTAACAACCCTTGCTTATAAGTGGCAATAAAGTTTCGTGTTCATTCTCTTTATTACACACGGAGAGAGCCAATTTGACTAATGTTCCCTTGGAATTGCATATAGAGGACAGGTGTTCCTCAGGAGGTTTCCTTTTTCATTTGAACAGCTGCATTGGGGAAGATCTTGATAAGAGACAATCTTTATAAAAGGGAAGCTGTCATAGTTGCTAGGTGTTACATGTGTAAAACCAATGGAGAGCCTGTTGATGACCTATTACTTCATTGTTTGGCATCAAGAGAGACCAGTTCACTTGTCAGTACTCTTTACAGGCTTTCAAGGGAAGCATCGTTTATGTAGAAGTAGACAAGAGAATATGGAAAGCTACTCCAGTATGTCTGTAGACAATTTAGAGAGAAAAATGACCTGATGGTTTTGAGCCGCATAAAGCATCCATTTCCACGTCTTTTAGAATTTCTTAGCTTTTGGACTTAGAATGAAGTGTTTTAGGAGCATTTCTTGTATATTTCGGTTACTTGAGCTTTCTGCTTTGATATATGATTATTCTTCACATTATCATGATAAAAAATGCCTTAAAGATACTCTCTAGTTACACTGTCATATACTTCATACTATAGTGAAACGCACTGCACCCTTGTCACATATTTTATAAGTGAATGTCAAATAAACCCCACCAAAAAAAAAAAGAAGAAAAAAAGGGGGTTGATCATAATTGATTAAAGCATTTATTACCAGCGTACCTGAAGCCTGTTTGTTAAAATAATATTTGGATACATTGCAGCCACATCGAGATGATATATTAGGGGGCATTCTTCACGTATGGGTTCATCTCGCAATCTCACAAGCTGCAGATGAGTGAATAAATGAAAAACAGTTTTTCCAGACATCACTTTTAAGGTTCAGATGTTAATATCATGGAAAAACTTCTTTTTATAAGCATTTAGGTGAAAAAGTATTTAACAAAAAATAATATTAAGAAAGTATCGCATGCTTTGTAGATGCAACAAAAGCTTTAAATATTAACAGAAAAATGATGCATTATGGACACTAATGCCCCTTTGTAAAGAAATTAGCTGAACACATTTGGATGAGTCCAAGCCCTATAATTAGAGATGAGCTCATATGCTTGAAAGAGAAATAATCAGCACCTTTCCCATTATAGAATCCTTCACTTCATCATAATTAGACACCGATTCCAATTCCATCTTACCCTCTACCCTTATAGCATATTGTAAATCCCGGTCAAGGTTGTTGATCAGTTGCTGCAATTCAAAATAGCATATTCAGGAAGCATGAACAACAAACTAAATAATTATTCCAAAATCTTGATTGAGTAACATCTAATTAGACCCAGAAAATTCTTTTTCTCAAAGGAAAATGATTGCAAATATTTCAGTAAAGCAGCTTCCATGGAATTGTACAAAAGGAATGGATCAATCTTGAAGGAAGTTGTTGGAAAGAGATATCTAAAAGTAGAAAGTACAGCATCAAAAGTGAAGTGATTAGCAACTTAAACAGTATCTCAACGATGTACACCTCGGTAATAACAAAACCATAAGGTTAAAGAACATTTAGGTTGTTAGCACTTGTACACACGTACAAATTGCTTTTTTGGTGTACATCAAAATATTTTGACTTTGAATAATTATACATTAGAAATTTTTTTTTTTATAGGTAATCAAGAAGTTTTATTCGTAAGAGAAAAGGGCATAGTCCAAGTACACAAGAAGTATACATGAGAAGTGCCTAACTAGAGTTTACAACCGAACGTAGAAATTCATGGACATATAGTCCATCGAAATCAATGACCCCCGCCCATAAGAACAAAGTTTAAAAACAAAAGGAGAAAAAAAAAAAAGAACTTTAAGCTCGTCCATTGTCCTCTCACGATCCTCGAAGCTTCTATCATTTCTCTTCCGCCAAATGCACCAACACATATATATAGGGGCCATTAGAAATAAAAAAAACCATTAGACTTGCTTGGAAAACTCGTCACACAAAATAGAAAAAATTCGCCAGACAAAGGCCTATGAATGTTGCAGACAGCAAAACAATAAAAAGGTACAAGTATCTGGATAGATGTGTACCAGTTTTTATCAATTTTTGGTAAAGACTTATCAAAAAAAAAAAAATTGGTAAAGACTGGCTCAAGCCAAACTAGGATAGCAGACAATGTAGAGAAATAGGATGAGCCCTTCTTGAAACCAGAACTATCAGTCATTTTTAAGTTACATAAACAAAGACAGAAACTGCATACCTCATAAGCAGATGGATCAAGCTTAAAACTGGTAGGAATATCGGATCTAAAAACCCCACTCTCAAGGCATTCCACATGGCCACCTATATAAGTCTCACTCTCAAGAAGGTGATGATTATAAAACTTCTCTGGATCAGATTGGTGTTTGTTAGGGCAGATAACATTAGCCTTGTATGCCTGTAAAGGTAGCAAAACCACAAATGAGACTGAGAGAACCATAATTGTTTAGTGGTGGAGAATTTGCTTTGCAAAGTGTAAAAGCCTCAGAATGCATGTGCACAAGAACCCACCTGAACCATTAGAAGCATTTCACAAAGGGTCCCACTACCTTTGCGTAAAACCTCATCAGGTGACATGGGTATAATAGTAGCAAGAGAGAATATGAAGGGATGAACATAGGTCATATATAGGTAGTAAGTAGCAACAGCATCAGAAACAGAATAGGAGGCCATCATCTGTAACACCATTTTCAACAACAGACTAAAAGTATTAGCAATGTTCCCAAGAAGGCGACATACGAAAAGAAAGAAAGAAAAAGAGGCTAAAAATAAACACGTCTAAACTTGAAAAAAAAAAATAACTAACAGGAATTAGCAGGCAACGATGCATAAGAAAATAGTTTGACATTGCTGACTTCCAAGCATAAGAGTTATCGTATATACCCTTCCTATGCACCATAACATTAACACTTGAGATGGGGCATCTGATACGTTGGCAGCCAGCAACTTCCATAAACACATGTATGTGTATTGAAATAAAAGGAAGCCAGTGCAGCTGGTGGTGTTTCTTGCATTTGTTGGCTTATAAATCACCAAAAAGACAGACAGTCCAAGCGCAAGGGTATATTATAGCAGGATTACACTCAGCCCCCATCACCCTGATGTCATATACCGTTTGTAATAGAACCAAGCATATGACAGTTCCCTACTTGCCTTTGAGTCATAAAACCAAAGCAATCACGAGTCACTAGCAGCTGGTCCCTCTAGAATACCAATGAATCATCATTGGATCACATCAGTATAACTTTGTAAAAGTCAAAGATTTGCCTATGCATCTGCTTCTCTATAACCCTAAATGTAAACTATATACTTGCTGGAAGACACCGAGTTCAACCAAGTAACCATATCACTTACTCCGAAAGACAAACAAAGAAGTAAATTTCACACCTAATGCACATGGTGGAAGCACCCACTTTCTACAGATGTAAATGGCCGATCATAAGATTTGCACTCGAAGCACCCCCCACCCCCCAAAATGGGCAAACATCTACATGACCTTCATATAGTGATCCTTTTATCCTTCGTCATCATTTTCATATAACATTATCCTCATGTTCTATACAAAACCCCAGTAAACCTGCCACTGCTACATCAGAAACACTATTTCAGTCTGTCATACCTGAGGCTTTTCCTTCGCAAAGCAAACCATATCCTCGGGATTCACCTCCAGCGGATCATAACCCAACTTTGCTTTAGTAACAGCCTGACATCAGTTCAGGGAAATGGAAATGCATAAGCTTTCCAATTGTAAGGGGAAAACATGGATATTTGAAACTAAAAATAATGAAACAAAGAATTGTGTCAGAACCATTACAAACTCAGGTAGAGCAATGTACTGTAATGGTGAAGGAAGAACATGAATATAGCAATCAAGCTGAATTTGTGTTCATATGTTAATTGAGCAATAATTACTTGTCGTTTAAAGTCATCATGGCAACTCCTATGTTGTTATATTAAAATTTTAATCAAGCAGAACCCACTCCAGTACAATATAAATAGATAATCAAACCATAAATACACATTAATACATTATGAAGAAGCAATAGGTGAACCTATTCTGTTAGGATATCACTTTTGGTTTCGTAATATTCTCTTGGATTTGATCTGAGTGGTCTAGGATAGGGTATAAAAAACTGTCAGGCATACAGCATCAGGCAAAACATGACATAAAATTCTGAGTGCCTTCATTCGATAAAACTGTTAAAATTAAGATACAAAAGCCAACAAGAATAAATCTTAGAAAGTCCTCTATATAAGTTCAAATGATAACTGCTCTTGGAATATGCAATTTCCTTTTTTTTTTCTATATTCGGTCAACAACAAGAATTACGCCTAAGAGCCCTCCCAAGCCCCACCCCTATAATTTCCATTAACACTGCGCTGTGGCAGCTTTGGCATTAAACTTAAAAGGCATTCATTCAAGAATCTCAAGAGGAACACAAGCCTGTTCAAACTGTGAGTGCCACAAAAAGTTCAACCTCACATAAGAACCCATTCCAATGGGTGTTGGCAATCTTTTAAATAGATACCAACTGGCAACTAGTCATTGACAACCCGGTACAAGCGAATCTAGTCTTACACGGGCAGCTAAAATTTTGTTCTAGGATGTAAGGACCCAAAAAACCAAGTCACATCTGGGCTTATACCCCAAAAGTAGTCATAGTTACAATTGGAGCCCCTTATAATTATTATGAGAGGCAAGAACTTCTTCCCCAAGCAATGTGTCATCCCATTCACCACCCTCTTATTCTCCATCCCGGGTATCACAATCCCTCCCTTTAAATCCCTAGCATCCTCATGAAGTCATTCCATTGTAGGTGGCATAGCTACAGACCCACACTTCTAACTGATGTTCACTTTGATACCATTTTTAAAAGAGAAGTCCAAGCCACATCTAAGCTTATACTCCAAAATAACTTGTCACTGTAACTATTGGAGCTCCTCACATCATTATAAAGGACAGGAACTTCTCCCCGAAGCAAGTAGGATCTCATTCACCACCCTGCTTTACTCACTCTTGGATATTTATTACAAGGGAGACGAACTAGATTGAATTTTGTCTTGGGGCGCCATTAATAAAATATTACAAGTCCCAAGAATTTCTATTTTGAATTTTGGGGGCCAAAAGATTTCTTTTCCCCCAGATTTTGGGGGCACCTGAGATTTGTCCCTATTGTCCAGTCCCATTTTTGGAACATCACATAAAGTTAGACATCAGAAACTCAAAAATAAATATATTACATATCACTAGCATGTGGGACGTCTATTAGTCATTTGAGACCTCAAAAATGAATAATAGAAAAATAATATTAAATATATTTGTTTCTTATGTCTACCAATAGTAGTCGGAATGAAAAGATTTTTTTTATAAGAAGATAATCAGAATGAAGATATTTTATGTCAAAACAACTAAAAGCTCATTAACCATGAGAAACCCTCTCGTGATATACATTTTTTTATACATATTCTATCTAAGAGGACTTTTTTGGGAAAAGAAAAGAATAAGAGCACTTATAACGAACACAAGTTGAACTAATAAGAAATAAATTCCTGCTTTTTAGCTAAGTAAATAATAAAACAAAAACAAAAAACAGAACCAAGCTGGAAATTTGTACCTTTAGGCCCTGGCTTCCTTGTGGGAGATAACTATCGCGTTTGACCCAAGCAAAACAATCCAGATGACAAGCAAATTTAGCACGACATTCCCCTTGATTCTTGTCACATTGAAATCCTAACTCCTGCATGCCAAAAAAGAAAAACAAAGTTCAGATTGAGAGGGAAAAAATCAATAACTTTTTTTTTATAGGTAAATCAATAACTTTTTACAAGTAGCATGAGCTTAACTAAAGAATCCCGTTGATAACTGAAAAGAGAGTATCTCCAAAATCCAGCATATATAAGAACAAGATTATTCTAATACTATACTTATAAGAAGAATAATGTCAAACTCACATCAAGCCAAAAAAGCATTGACGTCCAATGAAACAAAAGAAATTTAATTGTCATGACCTCCTTCAAAATCCTACTCTGTAGTTTTTTATGTGATATTAATACAAAACCGTAAGTTCAAAGTATAATTCTTGCTATTCAAAATACCAACAGTCAAAAAAATTCATGTGTGTCAAATGCAGTTAAATGCTCAAAAAGCTAAACATAAAAAAAATAAGGCACCACATATCTGAAAATCCTAGGCATAATCTAGACAACTAAAGTAACATAAATTTATAGGAAAAACAGATGCAGGCAGAAACATAGACAACAATATGGAGCCAGGTCTTTTTTTGGTAGAATGATTCCTGAAATCTTCTTCTACAAGCCAGAAGTCATTAGCCAACAGTAGCCAATGGTCACTTACGATGATGATACTATTTACAGTTGATTATGTTTACACACTATAAATTGTGCAGTACTATTTACAGCCATTGATCATATGCAATGCTATGAATATCTATTTTTTGAGAGGTTTGCTTGGAGGCCTAAGTCTAAAGGACTAGCATATGAGACCATAGAGGAAGAGATGGTCACATGCTTGAGAGGCCCTTCAAAGAGAATGGGGTTCTCAAAGTGGTAGAAAGTATGAGCAGTACAAAGCACCAGGCCCAAATGGTTTTACAATGGCTTTCTTTCATGCTTGCAAGGATGTGATTAAAGACAACATTATGAAGGAATTCCAGAATTTTCAAACAACTAGTAAGTTTGAAAAAAGTGTTGATGGCATTTTCTCAGCTCTCATTTCTAGAAAGCTGAGGCAATGGATTTTAAGGATAATCAACCGATTAGCTTGTGAATAGAATGTACAAAATAATTGTTGAAGTCCTGGCTAATCTGTTGAGTAAGCTTATTAAAAAGATTCTTTCAAAACTAGAGAATGCATTTGTCAAAGGTAAACAAATTTTATACTCGATGCTTATAGATAAGAAATGCTTGGATAGTAGGCTCAGCTCAAGTGAGCCAAGGGTACTTTGGAATTAGATATTGACAAGGCCTACAATCATGTTAACTGTGAGTTTCTTTATTATTTACTTGGCATAAATGATTTCTTTCTATTTTAATTGGTAAGTCTTGAGAGATATGATTTTGGGGAGCAATGACTGTCTTGGATGGTGTAATGTATCTACTCAGTGCACTTTATGTATTGGTTAATGGTATTCCCTCTTAGATTTTTCAATAGCTCTTGCCTCTCCTGGTCTGAGACTGGTGATCCCTTGTCTTTGTTACTGTTTGTTCATTTCATGAAGGCCTCAGCAAAATGTTGTCAGCAACTGTTGATGAAGCCTTTCTCTCAGGACTTATATGGGGGATAGCAATTTTGTTGTACTCAACATTTCCCATCAATTGTTTGCAGATGATACCTTGAGATTTTGTGGGGCAAACTCGTGCCACCTTTGCCCTTTGAGGGCACTTTTTTTGTACTTCAAAGATGTTTCTAGGTTGAAAGTGAAATTGGGATGTGGGTAGTGTTTCTAAAGTGGATAAGTCTAGCTAGCATATTAAGTTGCAAGGTATCCTCTTTGCCTATGAAATATCTTGGCCTCCCCTTGGGAGTCTCTTTAAAAGCCAAGTCCATTTCGAGTGGTGTGATAGAGAAGATTGAGCATCGATTGGCCAGTGGAATAAAAAACTTATAGCAAGACTTTTTATGGAAAAAGATAGGTGAAGAGTTCAGATTTCGACTATCAAATTAGGCCAAGATAAGTTCCCCGATTTCCAAGGGAGGTTTGGTAGTTCAAAATTTGTTCTTGGTCAATCGAGCTCTCCTTGGAAAGTGGCTTTAGCGTTACGAACATGAGGAAGGCCTTGTGTAAAATTGTAGTGGCTTCTAGATTTTGTTGTACTTAGGGTGAGCATTCTAATGAGAGGCACATGGGTTGTATGAGAGGTTGTCAAAAAATATCAGAAGAGGGGGAGTTTTCCCGTCACACTAGACTTCAGGTGGGTGATGGCTCTAAGATTAGATTTTGGCATGACGTAAGGTATATAGACAAGGCCCGCATGCATGTGCATAAGGTAGCTAATTTATTGTAGTTCTCTGGTGTCTCACCACAATAGAATGTTAGTTTCAATAGAATGTTAGTTTTCTCAAAGTGGCTCATTGTGATACCCCATATGATAAAGATAAGGGTAGGTGGTGTATGGGATCCCACATTGCTTGGGAAGAAGAAGTTATTGATCTTTATAAGGTTCCAATGGAGCTCCAATTGTATCATTGATTAGTTTTTAGGGCATATGGTTTGGGTCTTCCATTGGGGCGTTTTGATATCATCACGGAATTTTTCAATCTCTTGTACTCCACTAGATTAGTCTTGGAGGTCAAAATTAAAACTCTTTCATCCCTTCCAAGAAAGGGAGTTCACCATTAGATTTTTTATTGGGTTCTTATGCCCACAAGACAGTAACTCTTCCTATAAGGAGCATTTGGCAGACTAAGACACCTCTAAGAACAACTTTTTTCACTTTGAAAGAAATTTTAAGGATAATGAGTGGATGTTGAAGGAGCTTAAACTTTTCTTTTTCAATCCTTTGTTTCTTTGGTCGGCCACCATAGATTTTAGTGAGCTGAGTTTCCATGATTTTCTCGTATCTTTTTCTATTTCTAATTAGGAATCAATTTCGTTGATGCCCAATGTACTTGAGCTATGCTTTTTACATTTTTTTATAAAATCTTCAATTATTTAAAAGAAATACTACAAATAAGAGAATGTTATAGACTAAAATAGAGAAAGTAAACCTTATGCAGGCAGCTAATAATAACTATGCTTTTTCCTTCTCAGTAATTAAAAGAGCTAAAATTTTAAGATGATGATGTTGAAATTCAATTAACAGAAATAAACAACGCACTTCACTCATTTTAATGCCATGATAGACTGCTCTGCTTTCCAGGAATGGCCAGTCAAAAAAATCACCATTGTATGTGACATAAATACCGGGCTTGAGCTCTTGCATATGGGCAAACCACTGTCTAAGAAGCTCTACCTGCAAGGAGTACCAGATAACAAAACTTGACTCGTGTATCAGCATCGTAATTGATGTAAATACATACGCGTGTATACATGGAGAAATTATGCATACATAAAAGACATAAGTAAACGGATGCCTAGATATATACATACATACACATACTGAAATTGGTATGTACATATGTGTGTGAGTTTGTGTGTCATTACCTCATTTTTAACATTTGTCACTTTAAAGTACCCTTCAAATTCTGGTTTCGGAGTGTACTCTAGGTCCTCTATATCATCTCCAACACACTGGGGATAAACAAAAGAAATGGTGGTTATTTTTAACAATTGCCAATGAAGAAATCAAGTCTATGAACACGTCCAATTAAATCTCAACTAAGAGATCAATTGATAGTGGGCAAAGGCAATAATGAGGCCTACATGGATACAAAACAAATAAATGATCATTACGCCTCATCAGTCATCTGAGAAGAAAATCAACAAACAGAGTAATTAATTCCAAAAGGAACCTGCAACAACCATATACCATCCATAACCAATCCTACCATCAACTTGGTTAATTAAATACAAATACAAACATACCATTGTATCACAAATTGTCTAAAAACATAAGTTTGTCGTAACTAAAAGAGTACATCTTAGACATTGCAAAAAGACAGTCTTCAATGCTTATAAGCGAACTTAATCGATGGTATCAGAATGTTAATTTTTCAACACACATGGAAGAGCTCTAGATATCATTCACTACAAATGGCCATACAAAGAGTCTTACAGAGACTTCTTTATATAATATCTCCAGCTAAAAAATCAGTCGTAAAACCAGAAAATCACTATCTGAGAGTTTATTCCTATGCACTTATCATCTCCACTTCATCCATCAGCAACCCCCCCCCCCCCTCCCTCCCAAACCTTAGATGTTAAACAGGCCTTTATGAGAGGAATCAACTTCTACCAATAAATCTCAAACTTCAGAATCAAAACCGAGATTATAGTCATTCAAGACATTTTAGAATGATCACAGTTATACAGACAACAGATGCAAGATTAAGTTCAACCATGTATGCCATAAAATGCTAGTTAAAACGTTATGCAACTCTTATGTCTGAACATATGCTGCAGACTAGGAATCACAAGATCTTGTTAAGGAACAAGTGAAGAAATACTGAAAGTGCATTAAGCTTAAGCCTGTTATATGTACCTCTCTGTTAATGATCAGGTACCCTTGTCCATCAACCATGTATGAGATCATCATTATCAAATCGTATTCAGCATCAGGAAATTTCAAAGGAAGCTTTGTGGTCTCGATATCAAATGCACAAACATGCACTTCAGCACGTTGCAAAAGATCTGTTCTCTTCTCTAGCATAAGACCAGTACTAGATACACTAACATTGTACCACTGCCCACATCGTACATCTGAATCATATGAAATTCTCAATGTCTCGAAAAAAAGATATGCAAATAAAACATAACTTCTTAATCTTCATAAAAAGTAAGTAGAATCTCAAAACCAGCATCAAGAGATAAGAATCACCTTTGTCAATGGCAAATCTAACATGGTAAGGAACATCATACTCGCGGAGGTCAAAAATGCAATCTAGAAAATCTTGAGGTCTTTGTTCTCTGCAATTAGTCTTGAAATCATCAGAGAGATAACACTTATGATGGGAGGAAAAGGTCAGGTGCTCAATCCAGAAAGAGAAGCAACGGAAAGAGCAGTTACAAGGTAGAACAGCAGAAAGAAAAACAATAAACTTTTCCACCAAAGTAACAACCAATATTTAATTATTTTGCAAAACAATGGCCGTTCCAATGCAAATAGAACCTGAACCTGGACAATAGAGCCTTACTTTTTCCCTGTTATTATGGACTCGTATGCTTCTGCAGCATCAAATTTTTCCTGGTTTCTTTCAACAACTTGCCATAGGTCACTCTTCACATTCATTAATTGTTGAACAGTGTCAAAAGATAGCTTTAAATAAGGTTTGGTCAAACCCGATAAATGGTTTTTCTGTCAAGGAGCATACAATGATATCAGAATGCATTTAAAGGGAAAAATATTAGCAAACAGTTCCACCAACTGAAGAGAAAAGAAAGACATTGAGGACCAAGGGATGTAATGATCGACTGGATTAGCAAGGATCAGAGTAGAGCAGACAACTATATGCTCTAAATGTGGTTTGGTCTGTTATTTGTAAAATGTAACAGTGCTTTAATCATGAAATATATAAAGGAAACATACCAAAAAGTGCAAACCCTGTGCCTTATGCCCCCAGTTAGAGGTTATTTATGAATATGACAACAGTTCAAGGTGCTGGTTTTTACTGGCAGTTGAATTGTCAACAGATCTGCAGTCTAACTAAAACAAAGAAAAGCAATGCACAGGGTATGACAACAAGCTTATTGTGTACAAACTGCAACATACACACCACAGCGATGTCAAGGGACGTGTGGCAAAGCAAGAGACCATTTAGGAAACCCTCTTTTATTTCTTTCTCTTTTTTCTTTAATAACCAGAATTGCATCATGTGAAAATACCCATTCAACGCTGAAAACTATATTCTGGTTCAGTAAAAATTGCAATGACTGCCATGGGGAGACTGAAGCAACATGCTTTGCTTTGTACATGTGAATTGATGGAGCTAGACATTTTTCTTTATATAAAGTAGGACAAAAATTTTTTTGATAAGTAATAAGATATTTTATTTATCAAAAGTAGGCATAGCCCAGGTACACTAGAAGTATACATGTGAATACTATAAAGTAGGACAAAAATACATAGGGATCAACTTTTATGGTCAAGGTTGGTAATAAATACAATGGTTTTTAGATTTTTCACATGGTTTTGCTACATCAACATGAAGTGTTTTTAATTGAAGTACAATAATCACTATAATTCAAAGATGGAGACTAGTTTTAATTTTTATTGAACCATTTGTGTGTTTATGACCAAAATGCATGCCTTTGAACTATAATTGCCATGTAGTTTCATTTTCATTTCCAATTTCCAAATCTAGCTCATAGATTTCAATAGTTTACATGATTTCATGGAGCTTCATGGTCCATATGCGGTGTTTATTGATTACTTTTATGCTCGTACATAACCAGGCATATTCCATTATTACAAGGCCTTCTCTAACAATGGTGAATATGAAGTAGGAACAAGATAATTTCCTCTCCACCTAGCCTTAAACACTGCCAATATTCTGCCCATTGGTACCCTCCCCAATTTCTACATATCATTAGCTAATTGCATTTACCTTGCATACCAACAAACAAAAGCTAAGTTCCACAAGTGATTCCTAACTTCAAAGTACATTTTGTGGCACTATGACTATGCATGTGTGTTATATACACTTTTCCAAAGCTCCACCACATATAAGCCTCTGAAAAAATGGAAGGCATCTTACTTTATTGTAATAAACTGCTTCCTCTTGAAGCATTCGCGTAAAATGGATTGATGGCTATAAAAACTATGATTTATTCCAAGCTTTAACCACCCCCCCCCCCCCCCAAAAAAAAGAAAAAGAAGATACTAAAAATTTTAAAGTTGTTCAGGACACTTCAAACTCAATACAGACCTAGCCCATCACAATTCATCAGTTGTTTTTTGGATAAGGTAGTTGTATAATAAACCAAAAAGAAAAACTTTTTTGAAAAATCAAAAAGAAAAATAATAATAATAAACGATGAAATATGTACAATAAAGGTACAGACTAGATAGACCCTAGGTCCTAAAGCAGCATCCCAACTAACTCCTCTATTTGAAGAGGCGTGGATAGATCAACTCCTTAGATGAAGAGAAACAAGCATCGGTGACTTCTAATGCACATTACGATTAACTCCCCTATTGGAAAAGAAAAATAACTTACTCCTATTAAAAGGGAGACTAAATTTCAAGCTTTAGGAAACTATGCCTCGTTTGGATAGTCAGATGAGATGAGATGAGAAATCTGTGAATAGTAGTGAGATGGTTTGAGTTAAGATGAGATGAGTTGGTTTGTAAAAGTGTGTGTGTTTGGATGTAGAGGTGAGATGAGATGGTTTTAACTTTTAATGGGGATTTGATAAAGTGGTGGGTCCCACAAAGTTATAATTATTGATTATAGCTTGGAAAATTCCCAAGTTTATTTTTTTCCAAATTTTTTTAATTCAAAAATTCCCAAAATTATCTTCAATTATGGATAAAAATACACCATCCTAATTATCAATTATAGCTTAGAAAATCCCCAAGTTTATTTTTTCCCAAATTTATTTAATTCAAAAATTCCATAAATTATCAATTATGGATAAGAAATACATCATTCTAATAATCAGTTATAGCTTGGAAAATTTCCAAGTTTTTTTCCAAATTTATTTAATTCAAATATTCCCAAATTCTCAATTCCCAGAAATTTACATTTTTTTTTTTTTTTTGTCTACTATGTTTAATAATCATGTCTAATACAGGATGATGTAGGCATTGGGATAGCAAATTAAAAAGTGGTGGGTTTTTTACATGTGTAAAAAGCAGCCATACTTTGAAAGCTGTACGTATTGGGATACCAACCTCTGGTCTTTTCAGCTTTTTGTATGATGTGCGGTAAGTGTCAAGAGTGTACTGTCAATGAATAGTGTTGATAAATGAAGAAAACGACTGGGATGAGAGTATCCTAAGACGTTAAGACGTTTGGATACAAAGTGTGTTTTATCCGTACGAAAGCATCTCAAATTTTTTTTATCTCGTCTGGCCATCCAAACCAGCCCTAAGTGTATGTCAGTCACATCTCAAGAGGCTAGGAAAAGGCAACAAAGTAGATAAACCATACAAGAATAGTTTGCATTCCTTAAAACCCAACTAGTATGATGAACATAGAGGCACCATCAAGAGGAACAACCATAATGTAATCCAAGCATTTCAAGCACTTTAACCACACTCCTTCAAGCCTTTTCCTCATCATCAAGAGGCCCTATAGCTTCTAGCCCATCAAGATTTAGGGTTATCCACACCATGGCTTCAATCAAACATTGGCTCATGCCCTAATTATGTCTAACTCACCATCCTAACTTAACTTTAAACTTCCATGTGTTGATTGTTTTACCAAACATGTAATTTCTGGGACTTCTTAATATACTTGCTTGGGAGGTGCGGATTTGGAGAGAGATGGTACTCGTGGATCAGATGGTGCATCTCAACGGTAAAGTTTTCATTGTTGGTAAATAGTAGTCCAATTGGTTTCTTTAACAGCTCACGAGGCTTAAGACAAGAGGATCCTTTGTCCCCACTTTTGTTTGTCATTGTTATGGAGGCGCCTAGCAAAATGATCTCAACCTTAGAGAACATTGGTCTTGTGGCTAGATTTTCAGTTGGTGACCCCAATAAGGGTATTCTGAACATTTATCACTTATTATTTGCAGATGATACACTGATTTTTTTGTGAGGCAGAACAAAACCAGATGTGGGCATTGAGGACTCTCTTATTTTGTTTTGAAGCGACATCAGATGTAGGCATTGAAAGTGAATTCAACAAACTAGAGTTGGTGCCAGTTGGTAATATGCACAACACCCGGCAAGTGGCTAACATTCTTGGATGTAAGATTTCCTTTCTTCCCATGAATTACCTTTGTCTTCCGTTGGGAGCAGCATCAAGGACTAAATCGATTTGGGATACAGTAATTGAGAAGATTGTACATAAATTGGCTGGTTGGAAGAGATTGTACTTGTCAAAAGTTAGTAAGATCACCTTAATCAAAAGCACTCTGTTTAATTTATCAACATATTTTTTGTCTTTATTCCCAATTCTAGCAAGTGTGGTGACACGGATTGAGAAACTGCATCGTGATTTCTTGTGGAGTGGTATGGGGGATGAATTCAAATTCCACCTGGTCAAGTGAGTTAAGATATGCTCTCCTATCTCTTCTGATGGGTTGGAAATCAGAAATCTAAGGATTTTTAATAGGGCTTTGGAAAATGGTTGTGGAGATACACTATGGAACTAGAAACCTTATGGAAGTCAGTAATTGACTCCAAATATGGAGGTGTGGGGTTTTTTTTTTTTTTTTTTTTTTTTTTGGGGGGGGGGGGGGGGGGGGTGAGGGGTGGAGCACTAGAGAGGTGAGTGGAGCTTATGGAGTGGGAGTCTGGAAGCATATTAGACGAGGATGAGGGGTCTTCACTCGTCACACTAGACTTGTGTTGGGAGATGGCCCTAGAATTAACTTCTGGAGCAACCTATGGTGTGGAGATAACGCCCTTAAGAACTCATTCCCCTCAATTTTTAGGATTGCATGTGAAAAAAAAGCCTCAGTGGCTGATGTTAGGGTGATATCTCAAGATCAAGTCCAATGGAACGTGAACTTTAGTAGGGCTGCCGAAGATTGGGAAGTTGGTAGCTTTGAGGATTTTTTTCGTCTTCTATACTCCATGAGACCGAGCACTCAAGGAGTTGACAGGTTGTGGCGGATACCCGCAGGTAAAGGCACATTCTCGGTTCATTCTTTCTATAAGTCTCTCACACAATTGCAAGACAATCAATTCCCATGGAGGAGGATTTGGCGAAATGGGGCGCCTCCTAAAGTGGCATTTTTTGCTTGGTCAGCTTCTATAGGTAAGATTTTAACGGTGGATAACTTACAGAAACATGGGGTCATCATAGTAGACTAGTGTTGTATGTGCAAGAAAAGTGGCGAGACTGTAGATCATCTTATACTACATTGTGAGGTTGCTAGAGTGATATGGGATGATGTGTTCTGCAGGTTAGAGCTAGCCCACCACAATGGTTGCATTCTTGGCTAGTTGGACAAATCTAGGAGGTGCTCCACAAATCACAGCTGTGGAAAATGGTGCCTATATGTGTCCTGTGGTACTTATGGCAGGAGCGAAATGACCGGACGTTAGAAGACAAGGAACGCTCTCTAGAGGAAATTAGATCACTCTTTGTTAGAACATTATTTCTATGGGCCATAGCTGTAGATTTTAATGGCCTTGGTTTTTATGACTTTCTTGTTTCCTTTTCTTCTTCCTAGACAAGTGTTACCTCATATATACCATCTTACGTACTTGGGTTATGTCTATTCTTATTAATACAATCGTTTACTTTTCAAAAAAAAAAAAGTAATTTCTAAAATGCCTATCATTATATATCTACTTCCAAACCACTTGTCAAAAAAATCTATATCCACTTCCAAATCTATTTTAAATGATTGCAATATGATTATATTTAACTCAACAGTGCACAATGATACTAGTCTAGCTCTGCCAAAACAAAAGGAGCTTCTACAATTTTCAATAGAATAATCATTGGATCCCCCCCCCCCCCCCCCCCCGTGGGGGAAAAAAAACCGCAAACAAACAACTTCAATTATTGGGCAGATCCCAAAAGTTGTTGGATAAACACTTAAATGGATAGAAACTAGAAATATTTGAAGGTAAGAGAAAAGAAAGCAGTGAAAGTATCAAAGAATTCTAGTATTTTTAAGGAAGCAAAAAAATTAAAAGAGTAGTTGGGCCAAAAGCATAGTTCTTACTAGATCAAGGTCTTCTTTCTCCATAATTTCAATATCAGCAATTTGTCTTTCATAGCGTCGTCTCAAATATGCTTCAACATCTGTTTCCATTTTGTCCTAAAATATTGACATCATCAATGCAACAACATCATGGAAACTATTGACCAATAACAACATTAAAATTTTGATCGGCAATAATAACATTTAAATATAGAAAGCATACCTTTGTGGCAACATAAAAATAAGGTCGGAACTTGTATTTTGACTTGAAAGTAGAACCATCCTACAATCAAACTAAAAAGAGTTATATAATCAACTAAGTCGGTTAGCAAGCACACAAGAAAGAACGTATTACAGCAGGCAACCTCCTGACCCAAAATTATATATATTCAATAAAAGTTTACCTGTGACACAAAATAAAGGTCGACACAACTATAGACTTGTCGGGTGTCTTGATCCTCCCAAGATGACTGCAAAATTACAAGTAGGCCTTTAGAATGTCCACATGACAAAATTTAAGGAACTTGAATTCAAAGTTTACCGTGTCTGGATATGAAATCTCATGCATGTGAAACAAAACTCAACTTTGTGAATCCCATATTATAAGAAATTATTTTCATTCGTGTGAGTAGAGTTGCTAAATTATTTGGCCCTCGACATGAATATTGCAACAATTACTTAGTTACTAGGCTGAGTTTATGAAAAAAAAACACGCCACGCACTCCATTTTTCAATTTTTCGTTTTCCCATCAAATAAACCAATCTTAAAGATGAGATAGTTAATGATACAAACCAAATTGATACACACACACACACACACATATATATATATATATATATATATAATTATGCAAAAAATAAAGGCAGAAAATGCGTGCATTTAGGAGAAATAGAAGTGCATTGAGGCAAAATTGATTCTTGCATAATTAACTTACGGGAGCGAATGTAAGCAACCATCCTAGCCGCTTGTCGCCTTCGGAAAAGAGATCGAACCCTAGCTTGGACTCGAGATCCTCCTCGGCGTTGCGTATTAACTTCAGCTTCTTCGAGTTCCGAGGGTTTTGGCGGTCCCGCCTTCGTCCTTCGCCATTCATGGTTCGTTACCTGATTGAAGGTCTCTCGGTCAGAGAGGGAGGATTTCAAAACCCTTCCGAAGTTCTGATATTTTAAGTGAGAAGCCGATGGAGTGGGGAGCCTGGGGACTTGGCGAGAGGAGTGAATTTCCCGCGCTTTTGTGTTCACCTACTGGACAAATAACAAAAAAATAAAAAATAAATAAAAAAAGATTAAGCACCGTTTTGCAACACCGCACCACTCTTTTGTGAAAGTATTCCACACCCACGTGGGGTTGTTTGCGAGGGGCTGACATGCAATTCCAGAAGAGTATTGAGTCTATTGAGACACATAATATATTTTTACAATAATATTATAAGATGATAATATTTTTGTAAAGTAATGATATTTTTATAAAAAATTTTATAAAATTATCCATCATTTAACACATTATTATAAAATATATTATGAAAAATATTGTATATAAATCATTTTCCATTATAGAACACTCAATAAAATTTTATCAAAATTCTTGAACACTAAAGAATTTATTTTTATAAATTTAGCTAGTTATTTTTTAACAACATCAAATAACAGACTATTCAAATCTATCGTTATTTCATTAAAATATTGATTTTAATATTTTCATTTATTTTAATTCTAATTATAATTGAAATATTTATTCATTATTAAAAAATTACATATTAATTTTATAACACTGATATTAGATTTTAAAAGAAAAAATTGACATCAACTAATTATAATATTATAGAATTAAAACTTAAAACACTCCAACAAGATGATGTCACGTTATTAAAATGATGACTGATAGAGACTGACCGCCTTCTGTAGTTGAGTTTGAGATTTGGATACTTATTTTTTTGAGATGAAGAGAAATTTTCTATAGAAAGAATATTTTATGTACAAGCTTGAAAATATAATAATTAAAAAAAAACTATTATTTTAGTCCCTTCATCTTTCAAACAGGAGAATCGTGTCACGCCAGAGTCCTTTTAACCAAAAATAATAAAGATAACAATTTAAAATATAAAAACCCTCCATAATCAAATTGTCTAAAAATTCTTTCAAGAAAAACTAAGCCGAATATTCATAAATTTTTTCTTTGCAATACGACCAATCTATTCATGCCACTTGGCACTTTTTTTACTACTCTCATCTAATTCCACCCTCTTACTATCTATTATTGGTACCGTCACGACCATCGATGACATTTGGAAAATTTAGAAAAGTAAACAGGCGAGTCCACCAGTAACCGGTACATCAAAATTTTAAAAATGTTTTGTATTGACCGATATTTACCGTACTGGCTATTGGGCTGGTATAGACACTACCTTCATTTTGTACCGATTTAAATACCGATCGATACCGGTCGTTTCGGCCTAAATTTCGGCCTTCATTTTTTTTTTTTTTTTCAAACTACAAGTTCATTTTTTGACCCTCAATTTAGACTAGACTATTTATAATTTATATATATGTATGTATTTATATATAATTTATTCATATATAAACTATTATTTTAGAATATAATTGTTATATATATTTATATATATAATTTATTCATATATCGACTATCTCGAAACGGTACACGAAACGGTACCGGTATCGAAATATTTCGTTCCAGTACCTTGACCGGTACGTCATTCGGTACGGTATTCAAAACAGTAGAACATGTACTAATGTGCAGAATACTTTCTCAGTCGGGCTACTCTGCCACTAGCTCATTTGACCGTTAGTTATTTTTGTAATTTTTTTATTCATATTTTTTTAATATATTTAAATATTTTTAAAAAATTTTAAAAAACTATATCAATACACTTGAAATTATTTTTTTAATCATTAAGTAAAATAAAAAATAAAATAATTTTTCAAGCAGTTAAGTAGAGCAGTAAAAACTGATAGGCAAGACTAATGAACAAAATCAATAACAGAGTAACTCAATAAGATTTATCCCAATGTCATAAACAATAACAACAGCCATAGTTTTATGCTCATGGCAAGACTAATAACAATATCAGTAGTTAGTAGCCAATAATAATAACGGTAACCGAACAAAAGTAGAGATTTAATAATTTGTAGTCCTTCCCAACGGTACATATCAACATGTTCACATTTTCACCAATTATCTAACCACTACTAAAACCCGTAATAATTGTACAAACCAATATAAACTCAATTCTTATAATAAGAGTCTAGGAATTTACCTACTATACAAAGGTTGTAGCTTCACACTAAGAGGAGTAATAACGATGTTGGACAGCAACCGTGGGCAGTGTGATTGAATTGAAACACAATAGATAGAGAGAGGAAAGGGAAGGGATCGAGACAGGCTTAACCGACGTTGTGGAGAGAAGATGGAGCTGAGTGAGAAAGGGTAGCAACGTGGTGCTCATGGCATCAGGCCTTAGCAATAATGTGGTAGAGATGGCTACTACAATGAAGCAAAGAGAGAGGAACCAATTGTGAGTGAGAGAGAGAGAGAGAGAGAGGACACAAAGAAAAATGGACAAATAGAAAGACTAAAGAAAGAGGAGAGAGAATCAAGAGAGACAAATTCTTACAGATAGCAATGGAGCACGACAGTTACGTGGGTAGGGATGGAAGAGGCGATAAGCGACGTAACAACATGGTGTTGTTGGAGGTTTGTTAGGGGTGGTAATATATGGCATGATCCATAAACCCAACGCGAACATAATATAAAATAAATCGATCTGGATCAAAACAGGTTGATTCGATGAAACACAATTGTGAGCCAACTCGCAAAACTTGCAATCAACTCTATAACACAAATAAGTTCTATTTTCAAATTCTATAAGTATTTAATTTTATATGATTTATTATTATTGTTGGGAATATTGATATTTGACTACTTAACTATTATATAGAAATATTAATTTTCTTATATATTATTGGTTTAGATATTGATCATAATTTTATCATGAATTCAGTTGTAATTGTGAATGATTTATAAAGTTATCTATGTATTATGAGAAATTCTATTTTGAGTCTGATTTACAACCACACACCCATTAACGTGGCAAACTCGGCCTGAAACCATGTCACGATTCATCAGCTAATTTTGATTTATTCTTCGTTGAAGGTTACATTTTTACCGAGCTAAGGCTAAGAAATTCTTCCCCGTGCGAATCCCCCCAGTCTGGTTACTTCCCCCCACCCCCGTGCGATTCTCACCCTTCTCCTTAGTCTGGTTCCTTCTCCCCGTGCAAATCTCCCCCCTCACCCCGCATTTGGTTGCTTCTCCCCCATGCCTCCCGTGCAAATCCCTTCCTCCTTGCCCCAATTAGTTTCAAACCCTTTTTCGGAGTACTGCGTTGATTTCTAAGGCTCCATTCTGCCTCGCTTCAACTCTGAATCGACCTTCTCTACAGTCCACATTTTTCTTTGGTGTCATTTGGTAAGTTTCTAGCCATAACCCTAGATCTATGTTTTGTTATGTATTTCTTTTGTTTCAACCAATTTTTAGGCTATTATTGCATGATTTTTTTAAGGTTGAGTTCTAATTTTTGGGTGTTTTTTTATCGTTGATTTTGGTTAGTTCTAATTTGGGTGATTTATAAGTTACTGATTTTGGAATTTCGTTATGTGTTGGAGTTTGCATCACACTTTTGGTGTTTGAGTTTACATTTCTTTATGTAAATACAACTAGCGAAGTTGATCAATTCAACTTGATTTTAATCGGGATCATTTTCAATCTTGTAGGCAAGTGATTTTGTTTCTAGAGAGGAAATAAGTATGAGGAAATCACAAAAAGATATTTCATTCTTTGGTTAGAAGTTTGTATTGAAATATCTTGAAAAAGGGAATACAAATCGGATTGTGTTTGTGTGTATCTATGTTTAATGACTACCAACTTCAGTTAGCATTAAAGAAGTAGAATTACTGTTGTAACACCCCGAATTCAGGTGGGTCAAAGAGTTATTTCCACTCACTTAGAAACGTATCTCACAAAAATACCCAATCATCAAAACACAACAAAAACACTAAAACAAATTCTCCAATGATCATAGCAACCTTTTAGGCTTAATCCGCCATGCTTAACTCATTTCACCCACGCTCTCTAATCTCGATCTTCAGTTGAAATATTCATATTATCTGAAAAGTATTGTAGAGATAAGGAGTGAGTTATCAACAACTCAGTATGCAGAGAACATATAATAGTATATAAATATGAGCACTTGCGGAGTTCAGAATGCAAAACGGAACTTTTTTTTATTTCAGAATATAAAATCAGAACATATTATCAAAATATTAGAGCGACGATTCAAAACATATTCATATTCAAAAGTCCTTTAGCTTAGCATCATCATCATATCATAGCGTCATATCAAAACAGAGGCCATGTTTAACCCCTGAGGTAGGTTTGTGCATTTACGGATAGCCAAGCAGATCATAAATCACTGTCACCAAAATGGTGTGCACTATAACAGAGACCACTACTATTATCCATGGCAAGACAGTATGCCATTATTATCACACGTGACAGTGTCATATGTCACTACTATTACTAGTGGTAGGGTCGTATACCACTATTATTACTCGTAGCAGGACCGTATACCACTATTATCATTAGTAGCAGGGTCTTAATGGAACAGAACAGAAACAAAATCAGATACAGAATTAGAAAGTCATGACAAGGATTTTTCAATTGGCACATCATATCAAAACAGAGTATTGGATAGATTCATATCATTTTCATATAATAATAAAAAAATATTCATGGCATCTTCACTTAATCAATACAATAATTTTCATATCTCATGTTCACTCTTTTTGCACAGTTCAGAAATAGAATGCAAAAAATAAACGCATGTTTACACCAATCATAATAAAAAATACTTTCTTCTTATACAGATTTCATGGGTAATGCATAATACATGACTGAAGTTGTTTTTACATTTTTTTTCAAAACATATCATGCGCATTTTTCATAATATCAACCTTAGTCATTTACTTTTTATGCAGAGTCTAATATAGGAATGTTGTTTACCTGGACTTTTTAAATTCTTTAAATTTTCTCGTAACAGTGTTGAGGGAATATCAATCATCACCTTTAAATTAGTCATATAACTTGCATAAATTTCCAATTAAATACTTACTTCGTAATTAAAACTCAAGATATTAAATAAAAATCTATATTCTCCTAAAGTCTAAAATCCTAGAACCTTAAAATGTCATCACTTCTTGAATACATAATTTTTAATTACTCGATTAAAACCTAAGATCATATTACTTGTAAATTGGTCTTAAATTATTATCAAGCAACCACGTGATCTTGATACCAAAATATACATATTAAATTCATGATATCCACTTGTGACATGTAAACCTCTACAACTCATAACCTAAAACATAATAGCATACTAATTTCCATAAATAATTAAACCCAAGCCCACCTAAGAAATCAATTTCCTCATAAAAATTGGGCTCATAAGAAACTCACACAAAATCAAGCCCAGAGCACGTGAACATCCAAACCCATCATACCAAAAATGGCCTTGAAGTAATTACAAACACTAGCGCTACTACTTCATCTAAAATCCAACACATGAGAGAGAAAGATTATGCATCAGATGCTCACCTAGAGGAAACCAAGCAACAAGCAAAGGAAATCCAGCGGCTATCAAAGATGAAATCACAGTGGCCTCCTACGTGGCACGTGGTAGAGTTCAGAGAGAGAGAGAGCTCGATGGCTTAAGCACCCCGATGGGGAAGTTGCTCTGTTTTTGGCAAGGGTAAACAGAGGCCTTTTGGCGTGCGATGGTGGCTTGGGTTTCACAATGCAGGTGGCAGCAGTGTTAAGTTCTCGATGTGAAGTGGTGGTTGGAATTAAATGAACGTGGGAAAGGCTTGTGCAGTGGTGGTGCATGCGCTAGAAGGCTGTGGGTGTGTGAGGCGTGAGACGGTGGTCCTCCGTTTGGATGTTGGTGGTGAAGCTACAGCTTGGCAGCAGCGTGCAGTTGCATGGTTTTCTGTGTGCAGATGTTCTGGTTGTGATGATGTGGGGAAGAAACGTGCAGACTGAAGGGGTGGTGGCCGTGAAGTGCTTGATATTGGTTTCCGGCGTGATTTGTTGATTGGGTGTTGGACGACGGGTGGCTTATGATTGTGCGGTAGTTGGCTTCACGGTGGTTCTCTAAGTGTGCTACGATCGTGGCTGATAGTAATCTATTATGAGTTGCATAAAACAAATTCTTTCAGTTGGATATTGGGGGTGCATGGCAGTGGCGCATAGTAGGACTTTGGGTTTATGGTTAGGCTATTCCCAAAAGGGTGGTACTTCCGTGTGATGCTTCTCGTGGCTGCAAATGCTGATTCATGGTGTTGCGTGTGGGATGGTAGCGGAGGAACATATGGTGATCTGGTTTGCCACGAGATCTTGTGTTTGGGAGGAAAGGAAAAATAGAGCTGCTTGGGTGAGGGGTGTTTCGTTTAGAAAAATTTAAAAAGAGTAATAGGGTGGGAGAGACAACGCGTTGGTGAGAGTTGGTGGGAAGTGGTTGAGAATAGGCGAGGGAAAGAGACGTTGTCGAGGGAAAATCTAAAAAAATAATTGTTGCGGGTCATCGGTGTTACAATTGTGATGTTATAATAGCCACCCTTTAGGCCCTGTTTGGATACTGAAAGTGTTTCATTTCTTCTCATCTCATCATTACAACTTTTTCAAATTTTCACACAAAATATAATTAAAAAAAAAAGTAACTTTTTCAAATCTTAAAACAATAATAATATTAAAAAATAATATTCTAATAATATTTTATTCAATTTTCATCCCAACTCATCTCACTCAACTCACTATCCAAATGGCACCAAAATCTTTTCCTTGATATGTCATCTTATTTAATAGTACCAAGTTGGTTTCATCATTATTCCAGTTTATCAACATATGGTTTTTGGTCATACAGTTTGTACCTACTTTAAAAAAAAAAAAAAAAAATCATACAATTTGTACCTTTCCTAGAGTAGGGGGAACAATATAATAGACTTCGTTGATCTTAATTAATAATAGAGCAAGGGAAACGATGGAATAAAAAATGTGCTTTTTTTTTCTTTGTATAACTAGACAAGATAATCAATTTATAAAACTAGTTTTTTGGTTTTAATTTTGTCCTTAGACTAAAAATTCTATGATTGGTCATTTTGCTTGCTTTCATAATTGGTCCAAACTTGGTTTATGATTCTCATTTAGAGCACCTATGGCATCGAGTTAATACAGTAAATTTCTGGAATGAATTTTATACATGTCTTAAGTATTATACAGTAAAGAGCATTTTAATTTGTCAGTAAGTTGGATTGCTTTTGAATGGTTGGAAACATTTAGCGTTTCAAAATCTTGAATTGTATGTAAGGAGAAGTAAGATGTGAATTCTTCGTATGAGCAAACATACTTCAATTGATAGATGAGAAAATTCTGACAAGAGAATATACAGTTCGGAAGATGGAGGATGATGTATTATTGCGCGAGTATAAGCTCAAAAAAAGGAAAATAAACTAAGCGTGAGAGAGAATGATCTTCACAAGCTTAATAGCGAATTTCGAAAGTGGATCCTAGAAAATAGGTGTATACGAATATTATTGTGTTTGTACTAAATTTCATCTATTGTAATAATTTTTGGTTGGTTTAGATCAACAATATTGGGCACATGTAAATAGTTGGTTAACGGCTATATAGATGTATGGTGTTAATGTTATGTTATTGTTAATGTATAGATTGTAGATGTATGGTGTTACTATAATGATATATTCAGCATAGATTTTTGTTTGTATCAAAATTATCTAATTTATTGCCCTTTCTTAATCAAGTGTTGAGGGACCTTTAAATAGAAGGTAGAATAGATAACATATGTAGTTATGTTTCTCTTCTTTATTTGTAGTGAGAGTCTCCCATCAACCTCTATGTTCGACTTGAAGCTATTATGATTTTTTTAAAAAATTATAACATATAGTATTTGGTTTTTTTATTGCTATTTTTATATGTAAGAATTCAATATCAAACTCTTCGATTCGGGATTTAGACCCAAATAAAGGTAGGGAGAACAAAGAGAAATGGGCAAAGTGAAAAAAGTGAACTCAATACTACTTTTATTGAACTCAAGTTCAAACTACACTTTGCAAAACAAATGAAGCCCAACACTTCACCAACCCAAAGAAAAAGTGGAGATCTACTTATAATGGCATGTCTAGGCAGCTACATTTATCCTAAAAAAAGATTCGATAAAATAGAAAAATATAGAAAATATAGTACAACATATCCACACTTTCACACTGAAAATTTAAGAGTTCACGTAGCTAATTATAGTACAACACATAAATTATTGTTCATTGAAATTTGTTCATCTCTCGATGTCCTCATGTCGTGCGCTTCCAATTCTTTCAACTGCACAATCCCATACACGACCCCCAACAAAAAGGAAAGTGGCAACTGTAGAGAAGGTTGCAACGAAGATAAGAAAAAAAAGTAATAATATTCATATTTTAATTTTTTAGCAAATCTTTACTGATGATTTTCTTCAACACTTGTTATGTTTTTTTTTTTTTCTTCTAATAGATATATGTTTTCTTTCTCGGAATCTAGACTTGTAGAAAAATCTCGGTTGATGAAGATCATTCAAGTGAGGTATAGCTACTTTTTATAGGTACAGTTTAGTAATGTCACACAACCAAGACTATTGAGCAATGAGGAGGTGTGAAGAGTGATTGGAACCCAGTTTAGTGATGTTGACTTTCTGGAATGTGAGCAGCAAGTGGCTTTAAATACTAAACGTTTTGTTTGTGGAAGAAAGATTTATTTGTAGTTGGATATGTAAGTTTACTTGTAGCATGAATGGAAAAATGTATCTGTTAGGCGCTGGTTGCAATTCTTTTTTAACTTTGTAAATTTAGCATAGATATGTAAGGTTACTTATTTGATTGATGTTGAATGCTTGGATGTTTGGCTGGTTGATATTGCTTTTTTGCAAGAAAAAAGTCTCAAAGATACATTTTGATTATTGGGGTAAGTATTAGTTGGATGCATTATAGTTGTGAACAAAGATATACATTACCATCTCGGAGCTTTTGATCAGTTCCCATTTATGTGAGTATCAAACATTTGTTTTTTTATTTATTTATTTTTTCTACAGCTAGCAAGGCCTCATTACATTGTTAGGCACAATGGATGAATCTTTTATGCGTTTTGTGGTCTCTTCAATAGTTTTCAATGTTTTCGTATTACTCGACAATGTATGGGGTACAATATCTTACAAACAACACCAACAACACATATTCGTGTATAATTTGCTAACCCAATAGCATCCATTTTATGTTACTTCAAAGCCTTTCTAGTTAGTTAAAAGTCGTTAAAAAAAAACAAGTGATAGCAAAACCTACAATGCCTTACTTAGTTGGACAATTAATTACAAATTAAATAGCAAAGTTGTAAGAACATCTATATTTACGATAGTAAATCATGGATTATTGGCAAGCTTTTGGCTAAATCTAATATAAAAGCACAACCAATCAAAAGAGTAATTTATGAAACATTACCAAACAAAGGAGCGGATGAGCGGCGGGAGGCTAGACCGAGCTTTGCTATGTACGGACGGTGAAGGGCGGTGGGGCTCTGGGCCGATGAGAGGCATGAGGCTGGTAGGGGAGAAGATAGGGAAGTACAATGGCAATGCATAAGTTGGAATCACAACCACAGAGGCTAGGCCGATGAGTGGCAGGGAGCATATCGGAGAAAATGGCAATGTAACAGCGTTAAATCACACCCTTCTCTACAGCAGCTACGGGCAATGAGCGGCAAGAGGCTGGGTCGTTGAGTGGCTGGAGGCTTGGTTCTATAACTTAACTCTATGAGTGTTTTTATTATTTGTTGAAGGCCGAATGAGGGAAGAGACTCAAGAGAGTGTTTTGTCTTTGTCAAGGGAGAAATGTTTCAAAAAGAAAAAACAAAATAAAATAAAATTATATCCACGTTGGAGGTGTGGCCCGTGTTCCCATAAGGGGCTTGGAGGTAGCAAAACTCATGTATTATATAAGAAATTAAATAGGAAAATGCTAAATGTACTTAAGAAAAACTTACAAAAAAATTACTTATTCACATGTTAATTATTGATACGTTGAAAATCATGAAATTTGAATTTAAAAAAAAAAACTAACAAAATGAAACTTATAAGTAAAAGTGTAAGTACATGTAGTACTACTCAATTAAATATATTAATTAGAATAAAATAAATATACAAGTCGGCGTAACAAATTTATATGAAATGAGTTACATGGGTAATGTTCAGACTAACCCAATAAAAGTTAATTATTAAACGGGTTATGTGTATCGTGTCATGTCACCTATTATTTATATGGGTCGTGTTAGATTTAGAGCTTGACCTATTTGATTAAACAAGTCGTGTTCAGGTTGACTTATATAATCTAATACTCGTGACTTGAGACGATTCGCGAACAAAAATTGTCACACCTATTTCGTTGCAGAGAAAAGATGAGATTGATAGGGGAGGGCTCGAGAGAAGATGGGGAGAAAATATGGGGTTGTAGGCATTGTCCAAAACGGTGCGTGATTTTTTTTAATAAGTAGATTGGACTTTAAAATGGGCTTTGGACTTGGGTTAGGCCTTTGAGGGCTGGGTCATGACATGCTAAATGGTATAGCGATATAAAATCAAATTTTTAAAAGATGATAAATTGATAAAAAAAAAAAAAAACTTGTAATAAAAACCTTAGCAATATAGCAAAGGTAAATTGGCTGCCATCATGGCAATTCCTATGGATGAGCTTCGACTCTGACAGACTCGAAAAGCCCATCTCCGACCTCCGACTCTAAGTTAGAGGTAAAAACGGACTCCAACTCTGACTTAGATGGGAGTCGGAGTTGGCCCAAGGCCCAATCTCTGTTTGGGGCCTTGAGAGCCTCATTTTCGAAAAACTTGCTTCAAATTTAAAAAAAAAAAAAAAGATTAAAAATTACTAACAATATAGTGGGCTTCCCATTTTTTAAAAATAAAATAAAAAATAATTTTAAAAAAATATAACTACAATGAGTAAATTCCATACATTACAAAATTAAAGATAAGCACAATCACAAACACAATCATGTAAATACACCACAATCACAACCAAACCTAACAAACTTCACCAAAGTTCTCAACCAATCTACCAAGGTCGTGGGGAGCTACCACCTTAGTTTAAAGACTGACCATTGTTGTTGTAATTACTATATAAGTCATCAATATCACTCTTTAGCAGTCTAATAATGTGATACCCCATATGATAAAGATGAAAGTAGGTGGTGCATGAGATCCTACATTACTTGAAAGAAGAAGTTTTTGCTTTTTATAAGGTTTCAATGAGGCTCCAATTGTATCATTGACTAGTCCTTTTGGAGTATAGGTCATATGCTTTGGTCCTTTCATTGGAGTCCATCGTAGATGACACGACTCAAGTTCCACATTTTTTGTTAAGATAAGCTTTAATACCATTTGTAACGCCCCAATGGAAGGCCCAAATCATATGACGTATACTCCAAATAACTAGTTAATGATACAATTGGAGCTCCATTGGAATCTTATAAAAAGCAAGAACTTCTCATTCCCAAACAATGTGGGATCTCATATACAACCTACCCTTATTCTTATTATATGGGGTATCACAAATAAATTGATCAAACTTCTCATTATCGAGAACGTCCCTAATCTAAAATTCTACAATAACCAATTTATATCGGGGATCAACAATCGCATCGATAAATAATAATCTATTTATCTTCTTAACATCCTCCTAATATTTATTATATTTGGATTTCATTTTCATAACCATACCATTCAACAATCTGGCAGTGTCATCACAGCTTTGTTACAAGTGGTCATAAAGCCAGAGAGCTCCTCAAAGTAAATGTTCGCAATATAATATTTGGAACTATATATGCGCACAGTTACATAGTAAAATAATTTCAAAAATTAAACAAAGTACCTCACATTGGCTCAATCAACAGTGCCCAGCGCATCGAGCTCCCTTCTCCCCTTATTGGTTCTAGCACAGTATACATCAGGCCTTCATCCTGGACCTTCATCTGCTTGAACACTCTTTGGTATTTTTGTGCTACATCTAACATTATGTATGTAGAGTTCCATCGAGTGGTAACATCCAAGCTCAACATATAAGAAGATGTGATCTCAAATTGTTCAACTATAGCCTTAAACTTGCTAAGCTTTTGGAGGGAAACCTTCACATATCTCACAAAATTGTGGACTTTTGGTAATTGAATCATCAACCTCATTCAACCCCTCAACAAATATAAGGTTGATAATGTGAGCACATTATAGAACGTGGATAAACCCGTTCTCACGAATTGTATCAACTTTTACCGTCGTATTTGAACCAATCTATTCCAATGCCATTGGCATTGGCATTGTTAACTGTGATACAAAATACTTTTGTAATCTCTCAATCATTTATACAGTTATCCATCTCATTTTCAATGGATGAACCCTTGTGATTTTCAATTTGTTTGAAGCCAATAATCCATTTGTGTAATGTTTACTCACTATAAATGAAGTGGGTTGTGATACACATGTAGCTGAGATTCTGTATGGACATCCATGTTTCAATCGTGAATAACACTCTCTGGCTAATGGTAATAAACATCTTCTTCATTTGGCCTTTCTCCTTGGCATATCTCTTCAAACAACCTCACGTCTCTGTATACAGTGAAGATATGGGAAATCGAGGCTCAAGACACTACATAAATTTATGGAAGCATTTTCCCTCAATGGTGAGAAAAGGAATCTCATCCGTAATGATCATTTCCGCAAGAAAATCTATAACACCCCAATGAAAGACCCAAATCACATGGTTTATACTCCAAAAGAACTAGTCAATGATATAATTGAAGCCTCATTGGAACCTTATAAAGAACAAGAACTTCTTCTTCCAAGGTAATGTGAGATCTCATACACCACCTACCATTACCCTTATCATATAAGATATCACAATCTACCCCCTTAAATTTCCGACGTCCTCGTCAGGCCTATCCGTTGTAGGTGACATGACTCAACTTCCACATTTCTAGTTTTGATAGGTTCTAATTTCATTTATAATGCCGTAATGGAAGACCCAAACTACATGACCTATACTCTAAAAGAACTAGTAATGATACAATTGAAGCCCTATTAGAACCTTATAAAGAGCAAGAACTTCTCATTCCCAAGCAATGTAGGATCTCATACATCAGTTACTCTTATTCTTATGATATGAGATATCACAAAATCCCTCTACATTTTCTCAGTGTATTGAGAGTTTGATAGTTTTTTACTCTGTGTACCATCATTGGTTGTAGAAGTTTCGTAACTTAACTTATTCTAATCATTGGCCATTGACTCTTCGTGTATCTTATACCGCTGACAACCCATAAGATATACTATTAACACATAAGTGTCTTACTTTTTACTAGGTCATGGTGGTCGACCGATATCAATATTTAACTCCTTTTCCTCACTAAGAATACCCTCATCTTCTATATCTATAGGTACCCAACTACTTGCACAGGAAGTAGCTGATCCAGATGTAGGTCTAGGGATGGAAGTACCTATCGGTGTAGAAATTGTGGCATCCTTTTGTGGATGATCACCTTAAGCAAGTGTAGCATCCATATCCATATAAATTGCACTGAAATAATTAAGAAACAACAAATAAAAACATGTTACGAAAATAATTTAGACATTGGAAACACATTAAGATCATTTTGTCGATAGACATATTGTTTTATTTTTTATTTTTTGAGAAAATACCTCAACTTTATTGAAATCCCTTAGTTTTGGTGGAGAAAAATCGTGGTAACAAAAACAAATACCTAAGGGTTACATATATTCATAAAACCAAAACCCATGCATAAAGAAGGCATATTGTTTTGAAAAGAAAAAACATGTGTTATGTGTATGGTTTTAAAAAGAAAACAAAAAAAACTAAAACTCATACAGGATTTTAAAAAATACAAATCACTCATATTCATTGTGGAAAGACAAAACTCGTTTAATTAAATTAACCTATTGTTTTTGCTTAACTGAGTAGTTCGCTCAATCAAGCATCGAGCAAATAATCTGTATGAAGTTTGCTCGAGCCACAATTGAGCAAGCATCAAGCGAACAATTTGTATGAAGTTTGCTAGAGCCATAATCGAGCGAGCATTGAGCGAACATTGTTTGGATGGCGTTTTCAAGTTTTCAACAATAAAATCCCCCAATTCAAAGGCTACAAACCCAAATCCCCCAATTCAAACAACAAATACAATAAACAATCAACCCAATGCAATTTTGGAACCCTAAATCGGAAAGGACAATGATGCCCTTCCAACTAGTTAAAAACCAGTTTACAACCAAGATAACAAAATTATTTTGTAAAATTATAAGATATGTTTTATGTCATTTTTTGTTGTTGTTTGATTTGTGGTTTTTTCGTAGCTTGAATTGTGATGGCCACAATACTTAGCTATTGTTGATCCCCAAGAAGCCTTTAGTTGAATGTTCACACCTAATCCACCGTCTACACTTTCTACATTTACTCCCGAAAATTGAAATAGAAAAACAGCAATTGTAACCTTCCGGTCCGCTAAAGTCAGCCTCACGGTGTGTCACATGACGATGTCAGGCAACAGTAGGAAGGTACGACATGGCTGAGTCCCTATCGGGCAGAGAGATCCAAAGAAGAGAGAGAAAGTTCACGAAAGTGAGGGGGAGAAAGGGGATCATGCATTTTGGACTCCCGATGTGCACAAAATGAAATGGAAATACTTCATTTAGTTAACTTAATAATTCAAACTATCTAAATAAATAATAATAATAATTCAAACTATCATATACATTTGACCCTTTTTTTTTTTTTTTTTTTTTAAGTCTGAGTTTGGAGTCCATATGGACTCTAATTCCAAATTCTGACTATTCCGATGGAGTCGGAGGTGGAGTAGGTGTTGGAGTCGGAGTCGGAGTCGGTGGAAGATTGTTATTGCCCTAACAGTTCCCTTGGGTGAGGGCCAAATCGAGCCACCACTGTGAACACTTTCCCTTTTTTCTATTTTTTATTATCAAGTTTTTGTACTTTTTATTCTATTTTATCATATATATATATATATTAAAATTCTACTTAGCTAATATTTATATTCATTTGAAGTTTTATTTTCTCAATTTTAGTCTATTTTTCGTTTTTATATTAGTTTTATTTCTGTTATTTATTATTTTACTATTTATAATTATTCTTTTAACAAAATTATTGGCATAAATATGTGACATATTAGTTTTTTATTAAAAAAATGCTAGTTTTACTTACATGACCATAGGTACTGTTATGTTGGTTTTTCTGTAGCTTGAACTGTGATGGCCACAATCCTTAGCTATTGCTAATCCCCAAGATGCCTTTGGTTGAATGTTCACACCTGATTCACCATCTGCACTTCCTACATTTACCCTTGAAAATTGAAACAGGAAAACAGGAATTGTAACCTTCCGGTCCGCTGTAGTCAACCTCACGGTGTGTCACACGACGATGTCAGGCAACAGCAGGAAGGCACAACATGGTTGAGTCCCTGCAGGGCAAAGAGATCTAGAGAAGAGAGAAGGTTCATGAAAGTGAGGGGGAGAAAGGGGATCATGCATTTTGGACTTGCATGGACCCCCAATGTGCACAAAATGAAATGGAACGACGTCGTTTAGTTAACTTAATAATTCAAACTATCTAAATAAATAATAATAATAATAATTCAAACTATCATATATATTTGATCTCTCTCTTTTTAAGTCGGAGTTTGGAGTCCATATGGACTCTAACTCCAAATTCTGACTACTCCGATGGAGTTGGAGATGGAGCGGGTGTTGGTTGGAGTCAGAATCGGAGTCGGCGAAAATTTTTTATAGCCCTAGCAGTTCCCTTGGGTGAGGGCCAAATTGAGCCACCACTGTGAACATTTTCCCTTTTTTCTATTTTTTATTATCAAGTTTTTGTACTTTTTATTCTATTTTATCATATATATATATTAAAATTCTACTTAGCTAATATTTATATTCATTTGAAGTTTTATTTTCTCAATTTTAGTCTATTTTTCGTTTTTATATTAGTTTTATTTCTGTTATTTATTATTTTACTATTTATAATTATTCTTTTAACAAAATTATTGGCATAAATATGTGACATATTAGTTTTTTATTAAAAAAATGCTAGTTTTACTTACATGACCATAGGTACTGTTATGTAAGTTATTGAAAATTGTAAAAATTTTAAAATTTAAAATTTAAATTAAAAAATTACTGATAAAATAAAATTATCACTCAATATGTATAATATTATGCATAAAATTATATTATTCTTTTTTATAACGGGAAGGGAATAAAATAAAAGCGTAACAAAAGTAAACGTATTTTCAAAACAATTGAAACCAGTTAATATTTGGTAAATGAAAAACATAATATGAACGGCCACGATCCAATCAAACTGACCCGTATCGGAATCAGCTCGAACCCTAGCTATATAAACCCCAACTGCGAAAACTGCTCGTTCCACCAGAACAAACCCTCGGCGCTACCTCACAGACTCCATCAGTTTCCAACGCAGCCTCTGCATCCGAATCTCCACCCGGTACTCTATTTCTCTATCCCCTTTTTCTGGGTTTTTCTTTACGTATGTTCGTGTGTATAAGTCCGAAGCTGATTTGCTGCATATGTTTTTGGTTGATTTAGCAGAGATGAAGGTTGTCGCATCGTACTTGTTGGCCGTGTTGGGAGGCAACACCACCCCTTCCACTGATGATTTGAAGCATATCCTCGGATCAGGTACTCCTTTCTTGTCTGATAGTTTTACCAGTGATTTTTATGAAGACAAATCGTTTGAGTTTCACATATTTATGTGCGTAAGAAATCGTTATGCGTTTTGAATTTGTGTGTATAATGTTTCTGGGTCTGATTGGTTCATCAGAATCATAATATGGTGTGTGAGTTTATTTTTTATAGTTGATTTGCATATGTTTCATACTGTTTTTCGTCTTGTTCGTAGAGCATTCTTGTAAAAAAAATAAAGATATCACAAATCGTTTTGGTACAGTTTCTTTGCTGATTTTTTTAAATGACCTTGTATGTGCTAAATATCAATATTTCCGATGTTCTGATCTTTTGTTTTTGGATTTATTTTGTTCCATACAAGTTTCTTGGTACAATTATTTGCTTGATGCAGAATTTTGGGGACAGTTTTGTCCCCAAAATGACTTTAATGATATTGTTTTGTTGATTATAAATTATTGTGAGTTGAGCTTGCATTTAAAATAATCAGAAGCTGTATGCAGAATCTTCACACCCCATTGGGTTGTTCTATTTGATTCTTGTGCAATTCTATATGAAATACAGCTCTTAGGGTTTATTAGTTGAATTATATGCAATTTTTTTTGTTATTATATGTTATTTATATCTGAGTTGTAGACACTTGCGTTTTGGCCACTATTACATTGAAAGATGTGCTTTGAAGCAATTTGTAAGCTTTTCTTTCTGCTTTATGTTGAAAGATGGGAAACCTGCTTTGAAAACATGATTATATGGATAAAATATTTTAATTAACAGGAACAAAAATTAAGATGCCACAATCTAGATGTTTAGTAATTTTGAATTGATGCTTAGATAAATGCTATTCAAAATAAAAATGCTATTGAAATGATATAGATTTTGAACTCATGCTAAAGGATATGAATTTCATGGGTTACAGTTGGAGCTGAAGCCGATGATGATAAGATTGAGTTGCTCTTGTCTGAAGTCAAGGGAAAAGATATCACAGAACTGATTGCAGCTGGAAGGGAGAAGCTGGCATCAGTCCCATCTGGTGGTGGTGGTATTGCTGTTGCTGCACCTGCTGGCGGTGCTGCTGCTGCTGCTGCTGCAGCTGAGCCAAAGAAAGAGGAGAAAGTGGAAGAGAAAGAGGAGTCTGACGATGTAAGATTTTGCAGAAAAGAATCTATATGGATTTTTTATTGCCACTTTCCATAACCCTGCCACATTCATGTTTCCTCGCTACTATCTCTTGTATTACTATTCTATTCTAACTTGTGGATTTGTTTTGCTGCAGGATATGGGTTTTAGCCTATTTGACTAAGAGATTGAAGCCTGGTGGCTTGTTTGCATTAAGACTTATCTTCGGCTAGTGTTTTTAGTAGAATTTTGAAGTTTTTTGAGTCTGTAGTTGGATGTGGTTTTAGCTATAATTGCCAAAATTTTGGATTTCCGTCAAGACATTTGAGTTGAACTATTAAAGTTTGCATTTCAGTTAATTTGAACGTTGAATTCAATTACTATAGAAGTTCATATAGCTTGAGGCTATTTGGGAGTGTATAATCTGCTTGTGCATCTGCAATCTATACTCGTCTGAATTGAACTTTTACACCCTGACCTTTCTCAGTGAGTTCGTCAGATCTGTGCTTGGTTCAATTGGTGTTATATATCAGTTGTTTAGCAGAGGTGCATCTGACTTACGTTATGGATGGCATGTTTAGCCAGGGCTTTACATCACCTACTAAATAACTAACTCTTTTGCTTAGTATGAAATATGAGGTAGGGGGCAACGTTTGTCGAATGCGTCGGGTTATTTGGGTCAATTTCAAACCCTATATAGGAATAATTAACAGGTGACTTTTTTAAATGAAGATGGCACTCTCTTTATTGTCTCTAGAAGTACCAAGAGCAAGTGTGAAAAACACACTTTCTCCTTTATCTAATAATAGGGCTATGAAACTGATGTGAGCTGCCCATCAAATCTGACTCTATTTTGGCTTCGCTCCAAATCCGATAAGTCGGGATTGGAGTATTTTTAATCAAAAAAGTCAAAATCAAAGTTGGAGGTGGGAGTGTACCGGCTCCAATTTCTATTTTATAAAAAAAAATATATTTTATATATATTAATCAATATATATTTTTTATATATCTAACTTATATGGTTAAGTAAATTTAATAATATACTAGTATGAATAAATTATTATAAAATAATATGATTATGCTATAAATTAAATAGATTAAATTCACAAGTAATAGTTTAGTATATGTAAATATCATGTTACTAACTATTATTATCATGTAACACTAATGTATAATAACAATTGGGGCTGAGCTCCGACGGAGTGAGTTGTCGTTTCCAAACTTCGACTCTAACAAGAGTCGGAGAGGAATTTTTACTCTAACTCCGAACAGAATTTGAGTCCTTAGAGGTCGGAGCTCCGACTGTCTATAGGGCTAATATAAATATTAAACATTGACTTTTGAGGAGATGATGACATGCATACTGTGTCCATGAATATGGGTTCAACAAAAGGGTTGGTAGATTCTTGTTGAAATCTTTATAATTGAATTTAAGTGGGCCTACATTACATAATATATTAGAGGATAGACTCAGAGAGAACAATTAATCAATTTAAGGCATCTTGGGACCCATGTTTTTTGTATTTTTGCTCTCTAATTAATTTGTATTTTTGAGGGTCTGATCAGGTTTGATCTCTAATTGACATGATATATGATATAATATCAACCAACATCAATCTTGTAATATTGTCTCCAAATATATTAATATAATAATGTGGTCAATTTCTTTTGTTAAATAAATAATGTACAAAAATTAATTTGACCCATTACACTACATAGCACTATTAACAAAGGTAGATGTGTCTATAACTTGATCTAAAAATAAATATAAGAGCATCAAGTGGTGGGTCCTTGTTTCAGTATTTGCTTGGATCGAGCACAATAAAATGTAGAAAGAATACAAGTTTTGTGCATTAGCCTGGGCTGGGGGAAGAGAAGAAAACTAAAAAAGTGCGAGAGGAGTGAGTAAAGTTGGCGCTGGAGTTTTGTGGGTAAATATAACTAGATAAATATGCTCACCAAAGCCTAAGTCCAAACTTGTAAAAAAAAAAAAAAAAAACTAAAAAGATAAAAAAAAAAAAGAAGCTTAAATACAATAGTTTAAAAACTAAATAACATATATGATGTAGCCTGAGTTATAATAGTCTCATTTATAACGTAATAACAACATTGACTTAGCCTTGAAAGATAATTACATAAATATTAAACATGGATTCTCAAATCTCAATAGTCCATTAGTCATACCTGAAATGAAGATAGAAAGTTGCAATCAATAAATGAAAAAAATTAATAATAAAAAATTAAATACGGTAAAAATAGAATTTGATTTTTACCAAAAAATAGGGTTCTCTCAACTCCATCCCAACTCTCAATGGGCGTTTGTCTCAGACTCTCAGTTATCGGCAATTATGTTAGAGTTCACAATTAGGTTTATAAAATCATAAAAAGTAAAAGTTAAAAACATTAAAAATAATTAAATAATCATTTAAAAGTATATAAAGTTACCCGATTCAAGTCTATAACTCTCGGCATCAACGCCAATGGTATCTAGTCCAATAGACGTTTCACTTATCTAATTCTGTGTGCAAACGAGGGCCTCCACGGTTGATGGTGACAATGAACTCCGATAAGCATCCAACACGCGACGTCCAGTGCTAAACGCCGACTTTGAGGCAACCATAGTGACAGGAATGGCTAGCACATCTCGAGCTATACGAGAAAAGACAGGATACTTGGTAGAATTAACTTTCCACCAAGTTAATAACTGAAATACAGCACTAGGTGCCTCGACAGCTTCCATAAAATATCGTTCAACCTCAGATGTATACTACATAATATATCTTGTTGCAATGAGTTGATGATACTGCTGCATAATACGATGGCCTGTAACCTATATAGATGGGTCAGTATCATCTAAGGAAGTTGTCGACCCCATTGGCCTCAGATCTAAGAAGTTACCAGCTGCGGATGAAGACTAACAACTATTGTTGTAGTGACTATATAGGTAATTAATATCACTTTTTAGCACTCTAATAAACTCTGCAGCCTTCACTGCCCCGAGGACGGAATTTACCCAAAATTCTAGAACGGCCAACTTATATCGAGGGTCAAGGATCACAGCCACAAATAATAATCTATTTATCTTCTCAATATTTCCCTAATATTGATCATATTTGGTCTTCATCTTAGTAGCCATAACAGATAACAATCCCCTAGAGTTTGCACAACTATTTTCAAAGTGGAAGTGAAGCTTTTAGACCTTCAAAGTGGAAGTGAAGCTTTTAGACCTCGCTGAAGTGCAAGTTCGCAGTCATATATTTGGATTCAGATATCCACATGGTTATGTCATTAAAAATTTTAAAAAATTGAACAAAGTACCTCACACTGGTCCAATCATGTGCGTTCTGCGCACCGAGCCCCTATCCTACTGGCTCTAACAAAGCATACATCAGGCCCCCATCCTCGACCTTCATTTGCTAGAACACTCTTTGGTACTTCTGTACTATATCCAACATCATGTATGTAGAGTTCCATTGAGTCAGAACGTTCAAGCACAATATAATAGAACATTCAATCTGAAGATCTTCAGCTATTACCTTAAACTTGGCAAGCCTTTGGGGGAACCCCTCATATATTGCACATTGCTGCGGACTCGAGTAATGGAATCATTAACCACTTTTAACCCCTCAACAATTATGAGGTCGATAATATGAGCACATCATCGAACATGACTGAACTTGTGGGCCAGAATGACATCATCTTTCACCTTCGTGTTCCACTTAAACCAATCAATTACTGTTTCATTGATACTGGCATTGTCAACTGTAATACACAACACTTCTCAAATTCCTCGGTCCTTTAACCAATCATCCGTCTTTGTCCCAATGGATGCACCTTTATGATCTACAATTTTTTTGAAGCCAATAATTTTTTTGTGTAAAATCCACTCACTGTTAATGTAGTGTGCTGTGATACACATGTAGCATATGTTCTGTATGGATGTCCATGTGTTAGTCGTAAACGACACTCTCTGGCCAGTGGTAATAAACATCTTCTTCATCTCCGCCTTGTCATTCGCATGCCTCTTCATACAATCTCGCATCACCGTATACTGTGATGGAATAGAAAATTGTGGCTCAACAAAATTTAGAAACTTTTGAAAACTGTGGTAAAGGGCATCTCATCAGTAATTATCATCTCTGTAAGCATGTCCTTCAACATCTTCACTGTATTGAGGGATGACTAATTTCTTAGTCTGTGTACCATCAATGGCTGTAGAAGTTTGGTAACTGAGGTTGGTCTAATCAGTAGCCGCCAATCCCTTCGTGATCTTATATCATTGGCAACCATTTAGATGTGCTATTAATACACTGGTGCCTTGCTTCTTTGAATGACATCCACAATGTTGCCCACAGTAATGACATCTTGTTACCGGGTTTGCAATATTACTAGAAATTTTGGTGAAATGCTCTCATGTCCACGACATTTTTTTAGAAGGCCATGGTGGTTGATCTTACTCAATGGACATCTCCTCCTCTTTGTTGAACATATCTTCATCCTCTATATCTATTGGGAGTGGGAGTTGACTACTCACACAAGATGTAGCTGCTCTAGATGTAGCTGCCCTAGATGTGGCTCTAGGGGTGGAAGTACCTACCGGTGTAGGAGCTGCAGTATTGGCATCCGACACATCCCTTGTGGATGATCATCTCCACTAGGTCTAGGATCCATATCACAATCAGAGAAGCTGAAAAAATAAATTAGAAACAAAAATTAGTTTAAAAAATAACTAGGCTATATTAAAAGGCATCAATTCATTTAATTAGGAGAAAAATAAATTAGAAGGTAAACATAAACAAACATACATGAAACTAGCAAAAACCAGAAAACCCATAATGAAACTATAATAAAAATTGAAGGTAAATACAAGCAAACCCAATATGAATATGAATAGAGATGTTAGATCGTCACCTTTCAAAAAAAAAAAAAAAAAAAAAAAGAACAAAGGAAGAAAGAAAGAAAAACCCCTTATTAGTCTACCGAGTGAAATAGGGCTGCTGCCCACAGGCACAGATGCCTATATTTGGTGAAGATGCTTGTCGGCACAGCTGGGTTTATTCATTCATTTATCAGTTATACCGAGCTTTTTCTTCTTCTTCTTTTTCATTGTGTGGTGAGGTCAAGTGTGTTGGGGTGGGGGGCTTCATATTGTCCTTGTGAATTGTAGTGTCGAGGTGTTGTATATTAGGCTATCCTGTTTCTGCCAAAATGATTAGAGCTTAATTATTTATTGTTAACTTGAAATTCTCGTGTGATTAGATAGTTAATTCGTTCATGTATATTAGGTGTTGTACATATAAATGTATATTAGATAGTTAATTCGTTTCCTCTCTTGACATGCTTTACCACCAACATATGGTCTGCTACTCAATCAGCTTTCTTTTTAGCTCGCATAAAGTCTAATCACTTGGCAATTTATACAACGTTATGTTTCAATGAAAACAGCCAACAGGAATAATGGTTTGCTCTTGGGAAAAAAAAACAAAGATACACAATACACATAGATTAAGTAACTCAAAATTCATTAGTGTTTGCAAGATTTGAATTTGGTAATACAAAAACTAGTGTAACTGTAATGATAACCCAAGATTTGAATTGGTTGGGTCATATGGTTTTGATTTTTGAAGGAGTAACATCCCTTACACATTTTATCAAACACATTGCATGCATACAACACAACTTACAAACACATCACACATTTTATCAAACACATTTCCTTACTACAAATTTACAAAACAACTTCACAAGAATCACAACAATTAATCCCAAAACAAACTAATTCCAAGCAATTAAATTCCAACAACATGGAAAAAAAGAATACATAAAATTAAATTCCTTGATTTAATTTTAGGGCTCGGAATCAGGTACTCTCACCAGAGGCTGAAGCTGAACGGAGGTTGAAGCTTGGAATCCTGTTGCGTACTACGGAGGCGCAAAGAGGAACGGTTGCAACAGAGAGGGAACGAGGCAGCGAGGAGGCAAGGTTCACTGTTCAGACTTCAGAGAGAATGAAGAATGAAGAAAGGAATGGGGGTCCTGCATTTTGGACCCCCCATGTGATGAAACGATGTCATTCCACATTAAGTGGAACGAAGTCGTTTAATATTTTTTTTAAAAAAAATTTAGATGTAAAACAATGTCATTTTACCTCTGGAATTTTTTCAAAAAAAAAAATGAAATTTGGAGCTACTCCGATCTCCAACTCCGATTTCCGACCACTCCGACTCTGTTGAAGTCGGAATCGGAGAAGAAGTCGGGCGAAGTCGAAATTTTTGGAAGTTTGCACAACCCTAATAACAACTAATGTATTAACACTAATGTATAATAATATGTAATACTAATTATTTAATAACTAACGTATAATAACATTTAATATTAATGTATTGTGTATTATCATAAATATATAAATTTATAATAACATGTAATATTAATATATAATAACTAAAGTATAACAACATGTACTAATAATGTATAATAATCATTGTATAATAACATGTAATACTAATGTTATAACAAAAACTTTATGTGCAGTCACTTTTGCATACTTCTTATGCACTCTACTAATATGATTGATTGCGTCAATTTTTTTTTAATATAAAATAACTGTTTTGGCCAATCATATCAGTGAAGTATGCAAGGAGTACGTAAAAGTGACTGCATGTAGTAGAACTCTAAAAAAAAATTAAAATCTAGAAGTCCAAATCCAATTAGTAAGAGCTCAAAATTGTCAAATTGAAATTTCAAATGGGTTAAAAAAAAAATCTAATAAAAAAGTTCAAATCTGACTCTGCTCCGACAAATTGGAGTTGGATCGGAGGCTATGCAAATCGGAGTGAAAGGTAGGACACTCCGATTGCGACATTGTCGGTACACAGCCCTACCACCAGCCCATGAACTGAACCAATGCTCTCTCACCTATAAACATCGTTGAATCAATGATCAGCAATGTTATTGGAGAAAGTGAAAAAAATTGTCGTCCTTGGTAATACATGTTTATTTAGAGTACAACATTTATCAGCAAAAACGTTCCAATATGTACATGTAACGCCCCGTCCCCGAGGGTCCGGAGAATTAACTCAAATTACCTGATAACCAACTCCAACATTGCTAATACTCTTCCCAAAAGCTCAAAATCCAACGTAAACACTTCAAATTTAATTAACCACGCATACTCGTATATAAAAATCATCAATACAGTAACCTCAAAAATTACCAACTTCTCTACATGTCACTTAAACTCACATTTCAACAATATAATTAAAAAATCACCAATATTCATCGAAAGCTTTCTATTCTCAATCCATTATTCTTAAATCATCTCACCCAAGTCTTCATAGTTCTGATCCTCAGCTGAAATATCCAAAAATCATCTGAAAATATTAGAGATAAGAGAGGGGTGAGTTATCAACAACTCAGTAAGCAGAGAACATATACTAGCGTGCAAACATGAGCTTTTTCAGAAAGTTCAGTATTCAGAAACAAAATAATATATTTTTATATACAGATCTCAGAAACGTGTTATTAGAAAATCAGAGCAACTTTTCAATCTTTTCATACTCCAAAAGAGTCAACTGTTCATATTTAAAGATTCATTTCATATTAAAAAACACTTTGGCATAACATAACCTAAACATTTTCGTCATATCAAAATAGAGTATCTTATAGAGCAAAGACCATGTTTCACTCCCATGGTAGGGTTATGATATCCCTAGTGGCCAAACCGAGTAGAGACAGAGGTGAAATCTTTCCCTTATTCTTCTTGGAGCCCCGAGTGTGCACACAAGAAAAACCATAATAAAACTATTTTGTTTCCAAAGTGGGTGCACTCAGAGACAGAGAAGTTGGTACCAACCCAAACAGAGCAGAGTATATCAGAGCAGAGCAGAAATAGAGTTAGATACAAAATCAGTACACCATGCCAAAGGTTTTCAGATGCCATATCAAAATAAAACAGTGTACCAAAACATAATCAGATCATTCTCACATACTGAAAATAAAACTTGGACCATCTTTCTAAATAAATGCACAATTTTTCAGATTCTCAGTATCGCTCTTTTTCATATTTCAGAGGCAACATGACAAAATTTAGCTTATGGCTACACAAAACATGTCAGAAAATATTTTCTCTTTTTCATGCAAATTTCATGAGTAATGCAAATAAGCGACCGAAGTTGGTTTTTCCCAAGTTCTCATTTCATCACAAAAATATGCAAAGTTTTCAGAAAGTCAACCTCAGTCTCAATAATTCGTGTAAGGTCTAGCATAGGAACCCCGCTTATCTAGAATTCTTAGCTTTTCCAGAATTTTCCTCAAAAATGTCGAGTCGACTATAAATCGTCACCTATGAGAATAATCACTTAATTTATGTAAGTTTCCAATCAATCACATATTTCGATATTTGAGCCTATACTTCTAAAATAACCTATTTTAATTCCTCAAAACTTAAAACCCTCATAATTCCAAAATATATCATTACTTTCTAAAATCATCAATATCCACCGTAACCAACGTCAAACTCAAAACACCAATATTTAAACCCGAAACCGCCAATAAATCTCACATCATAAATCAATCATACAAACAATTTCATAATCCAATCCAACCGATCCCCTTACTCTTCAGACTCAGTCCGGCACAACCAACTAATTCACAGTAAATATGAGTTAGCGCAAAATACATTTAAATCTCAAAAGTTCTTTGAGAAAATACTTACAATGCTATAATATAATTTTTGAAAGGTCACGGAGGTGTTAGAAATGGCGACACAGCAACAGAACAGTGCAACATGCACTGTGGCTGTGGGTCTCAAAAACTCACTTTTGAACGGAAAAAAACCAAGACCCGAGATTGATAGGGTATGCCTTAGGGATGTCGATGAATCCAATGGTGGTGGTGGTTGGCCGTGGGTGGCGGCGTAGAGGGAGGTCGAAGACCACAAAGTTCAAAACGGAAATGGAGTTGGATGTACTTCACCGGTGACAGATTGGGGCTAAGGATGGGTGCATTGGGTTGTTAGGAGGTTGATGATGAAGTGGTGAAGAGATGGTGGCCGATGGCGGCGCGCGAGCTCAAGAGGTGCCGCGGCTTAGTGAAGGGCATGGGGGCTAACGGCGGCGTGGGAGGAGCTGGGAATGGAGGGGGGTGGTCGCCGGAGGGAGGGGGAGCTAATGGGCTGGGCGGTGCCAGTCATGGCGGCAGTGGGCTAGGAGAAGAGAGAAACGGACGGGAAGGGAGAAAGGGAGGGCTGGTCGCGCAGGGGAGAGGAGAGAGAGAGGGAAGAAAAAAAGAAAAAGAAGAAGGAAGAAAAAGAGAAGGAAAAAGAAAAAGGAAAAGGAAAAATTGAGAGAAAGAAATGAGGTCTAATCCTCACATCTTGGGTTACAAAAATGATCCAACGAAAAATATTTTAAAACAGCATCTCAATTAAAATAATTTAAATGTAATGATAAAATGAAAATAGAATAATTAAATCTAACAATCAATTAATTTAAAATAAAAAGTAATTTAAATGCATAACAATAATTAATATTAAGAAAACATATCAAATTAATTTTTTCACAATTTAAAGATCATAAAAATAAACAATTTAAAAATCTGATAATTTTAAAACGAGAGAATAAATTTTTAAATTAATAAAAATAATCTTTCAATAAAAATACACTAAAATACAGGATGTTATAGTATATCAACTTGAAACAATACGTTTCACAACCGAATGACACACCATCATGATTTCGTACAGAGATCACTGTAGATGTCTGCATGGTGCATAAATAGTATGTATGATGAATATTTCTGTTTTTACGAGGAAGCTTTTCGTGTTTCTCTTTTAGCAAAGAATACGATCTAAGTAAACTCCAGGAATCTAGGGAAGGCAAGTGAAAGATAACAGCAGGAAAGGAAGGATCCATTGGAGGTAAAAGAAAAAAGATAAAAGGAAGAATAAGATACCAGAAAGGATAACCATTTAGGGCTATAAATTAGAGAAAATTAGGAAATACGAGTGTTATATTGACTTTCTGATTAAAACAAAGTTCTCGGCCATTGTCGTGTAACCTTATGATCCAAGTCTGTATCAAGGATTTTGTGATAAGAGTTTAGACTATAAAAGAGACAGACATATGAAATAAATCATATAATTGTCAGAATGAAGTCATCAGCATAATTAAATGCACAATAAATTCTATATGATCTATTTTATGTGTTTATCTTTGTTCACTCAAAACCCTAAAATTTATTGCTTTAATATAAATCCATTCTTCCACAAACTATCAAAGGTCTGTGGTCTAATTGACATAAACCTCCAACATCCAAAATGGAGGTCTCACCACTTTTTCAAACCTAAATAACAAAATTTTCATAAAATTTATATTCCTTAAATATATTTTTAATGGGTCTCACCACTTTTTGAAACCTAAATAACAAAATTTTCAGAAAAATTTCTTGATCCAAATACATTTTTAATGGTTTCCGTCCCATAAATACCATCTTCGAAAACATTCTAAAAAATTTCATATTTTTTAGAGAGTAATGTTAAGTACTGCGTGTAAGTACCGCGCAATCGTTTTGAAAAAGAATGTAGTTTACTATTAAATAATTATTATTTTTTATGTAGATTCCATATTTATTATTTTTATCAAAGAGATTATGTGGTACCTATATATTCCATGAATACAAATATCATTTCTCTTTTTAGAAAATTGAGGTCCGAACATCTCCAAGATACTAAGGTGACATCATGAGCTAATCCCAAGAAGTTTTGATTATATTACGTTTGGATAGTGAAGTATTCTCAGGTATTCTGTGAATAATAATGAAAGAGTAATGATATAATATTGAATAATAGTAAAAAATAATAATAAAATAATAAATAATAATTAAGTATTCTGAGAATACCAATACCTAATACTTGATCAGCAGCTTTATCCTTGAAAATTTCCGTCATCTTTTTAAACCAAGAAGTTTTTCCTTTGTAATTATGCCTTCCAGTTGTTGGGTTTATGCTCCTTTGGAGTCCCATGTCGGTGGGAGAAAAATAAGGAGGAGGCCCCATGGCCTATAAAAAGGAGGTTTAGCCTCCTAATTAATTACACCAAGTTATAAGCTTAATTAGTAACTTGTGACTTTAAGAAAAGTCTTCTATTAGCCTTTTCTTGTAAAAAGGAAAGAGGTGAGAGTTAAAGTTTTACTAGTGGGAAAGCTTTGTGGGTGTCATTTGGGGTGAGGAGAAAAATTGTGTGATTGTAATAATTTTTCACATAGTGTATTTTCTTCTCTAGATCTGGTGGTTTTTCTCCTGTTTTTGAGAGTTTCCACGTAAATTCTTGTGTTGTTATTATTTCTTTGATTTTCTTCATATTTCACCAAAAAGTGGATCCTATGGGTGAATTTGGTAGGTCCAAATTCCTAACAAGTGGTATCAGAGCCACTAGGTTCTTTTTGGTGGGTGGAGCTTTGGTGTGGTAGTGTGAATACGTACAGTCTAAGGAGGTTATGTCTAGGAGATTGGTATTTAAGTGGTCCAGTGTGACCCTCCAATCTTTCTTGAGAACCTTGAAGATCTGTCTAGGAAAGAATAATCTTTCCTGAGAACTTACTTAGTGAGTACTATTCATTTCTATGGTAAAAATTCATCGAAACAATGTCAGGAAGTAAGGTTTCAAATTCTATTAGATATGAGGTGAAGAAATTTGATGGGAGAATCAATTTTGGCTTGTGGCAAGTTCAAGTCAAGGATATTTTGATTCAATCAGGATTACACAAGGTGTTGAAGGGCAGACCAATCCCTAAAGTCAGCAGTGATACTAGCGTGACTGATGAAACAAAGAGCAGATCTGTAATGAGCGATGAAGATTGAGAGGATCTGGATTTGAGAGCAGCAAGTGCGATACGTTTGTGCTTGGCCAAGAATGTTCTTGCAAATGTGCATAGAATATCTACGGCAAATGAACTCTGGGAAAAGCTCGAAGAGTTGTATCAGACGAAGGGCGTCTCAAATCGGGTGTACCTGAAGGAGCAGTTTCATACATTGCATATGAGTGAAGGTACAACTATTTCAGATCATTTAAGTGTTGTCAATGATATTGTCTCTGAGCTAGAATCTATTGGAGTTAAAATTGATGATGAGGATCAAGCCTTGAGACTCATCTGGTCTCTTCCACCTTCCTATGAGCATATGAAGCCTATTTTGATACATGAGAAGGAGAAAATAATTTTTTCAGAGGTTACCAGTAAACTCTTTTCTGAAGAGAGAAGACTAGGTGGTGGAGGAAATGGTTCACCTGAGAACTTAGCATTGGTAGTAGCTGGTAATGGGAAGAAGAAAAACTCCATGAAGATGAAAGTAGTCTGCTGGGGGTGTGGACAATCTGGGCACGTCAAGAAAAATTGTCCAAGAGCAAGAGCAAGTTCGGCAAGTGGCTCCAAGTTAGTAAATGAAGATACTGATAATGAAACTAACGTTGTGTCTCTCTTCATGGAAGGCAATGTCTGTTAAAGGGACATGTACATCCTCATGGCATGCCGCTAATTCCCAAAATTGCCATGATAGAGGATGTGTTAATGTTAGTGGGTTCACAAGTTTGCACACAGGCATTGGTTTGGCATTAATGCAGAGTGTGCGGTGGAAATTTATGTCGATGGCTGATGAACTTCCAGGAAAGCCAAACGTGGAAGTTGCACTATAATTTTTCAGTAAAGTTATTTTCGACATGGGCCGAAATTGAAATGTTTGGAATTGATTTATTCTGAGTGGGTATGCTTTTATGGTGGAGCATGATAGCAGAAGTTATGAAGATCTTCATTGCGGTGGAGCGTAGCTGTGGGATCGGCCAAAGTCGCAAGGTGGAGATTGTTGGGTTTATGCTCCTTTGGAGTCCCACATCGGTGGGAGAAAAATAAGGAGGAGGCCCCATGGCCTATAAAAAGGAGGTTTAGCCTCCTAGTTAATTACACCAAGTTATAAGTTTAATTAGTAACTTGTGACTCTAAGAAAAGTCCTCTATTAGCCTTTTCTTGTAAAAAAAAAAAAAGAGGTGAGAGTTAAAGTTTTACTAGTGGGAAAGCTTTGTGTGTGTCATTTTGGGTGAGGAGAAAAATTATGTGATTATAATAATTTTTCACATAGTGTATTTTCTTCTCTGGGTCTGGTGGTTTTTCTCTTGTTTTTGGGAGTTTCCACGTAAATTCTTGTGTTGTTATTATTTCTCTAGTTTTCTTCATATTTCACCAAAAAGTAGATCCTGAGGTGAATTTGGTAGGTCCAAATTCCTAACACCAGTTGCTTCGTCCCGTCTACCTCTCTCTCCTTGTATCCTCTCAGCACCCACAGAGGTTGAGAAAGAGAACAGGCGCAAACCATTGGAACTAGTACGCACTCAACATCAGGCAATAAGCAAGAAACCACGCTCACAAAAATGAAAAATGAAAGAGGATTGGAGAGTTGAGCATGGAAAAATTAACTTTTGATTTATAATCATGAATAATTTCAGAACATCCCAAAATAAATTCGGATTACAATATAGGAGTAAAGGAATTTTCGCCCCTTCATTGGTGTTTTTTTTTTTTTTTTTTGGAGGGGTTTGAGATGGAGGATGTAGTAGTTTCATTATCAGAAAATGGCATGTTCGGGGTATAGTCATGGAGAGGGTGTTGCAACATCAACATCGATAACATTGCCTCGTTTGTTTTCGTAAATGAGATGAGTTGAGATTAAAGTTAAAAAGTTAAATAAAATATTGTTAGAATATATTTTTTAATATTATTTTAATTTTGAGATTTGAAAAAATTGAATTATTTATTTTATTTTGTATTGAAAGTTAGAAAAGTTGTAATAATGAGATGAGATGAGATGTTTTCTGAAAACAGACAAGGCCTAGTATCAATGATGTGATTGTATTTGCAAGTCGGCATAAAATTACGAAAGAGAAAACAGAAAAATTATATTTGCAAGTCGGCATAAAAGACAACTTCCATATCAATGATGTGACGTGATTTAATTTGTAAAAAAAATTGTAGATGGGTTTAGGTTGTGAGAATATTTAAAAAGTGTTGAGAATATTTGTGAATAGTAGTGAAAAAATAATAAAAAAAGTAATAATAAAATATTGAATAATAGTAAAAACTAAGTGAAAAGTAATGAATAGTAGAAAAATAAGTGAAAAGTAATAATAAAGTAAAGAATAATAGTGAGAGTACTTGAGATACTCTCAAACCCCATTCGTTGAGTAAGATGAGATGATTTTTTATGAAAGTTGAATAAAATATTGTTAGAATATTATTTTTTAATATTATTATTGTTTTAAAATTTAAAAAAGTTGAATTGTTTATCATATTTTGTGTGAGAATTTGAAAAAATTATAATAATAAGATAAAATGAGATAAAACCATTTTTGTATCCAAACGGATCTTATATTCATAAAAAGTTATTGAATGTTAGAAGGTAAAAAAGCTTACAAGTTATATAGCCAAAAAGGAAAGTTAGGTGATAAAAATTAAAAATGCTCAACCACATTTTGGAGATCAATATCTTAACATTAACACTCTTTTTAAAGGTTTTATTTATCATGTAACGAGTTAAATAACTAGTTATGCATAGTATTTATTCATGAAATAAATTTAGCTATACCTCATGTCTCTGATTAGCTCGTTTAGATAGTAAAATGAGATAAAATGATTTTAGATGAGATAATAAAATATTGTTAAAATATTAGTTTTTAATATTATTATTGTTTTGAGATTTAAAAACGTTGAATTATTTATTATATTTTGTATAGAAATTTAAGAAAATCGTATTAATGATGAAATGAAACGAGATAAGATGATAATGCTTCTCTATCCAAACGCGGCCTAAAGATACGCTTATTTCCTAGGACCTAACCTGGTACTCAAACTCAAATTCAGCAGAGTTCTAATCCAACTGTGAAAAAGTTACTTCCAGCTCGAAGAGGAACAAAAAAATTAGACAATTTTTGCTTTATAAGTAGTATTAGCCAGCATGAATTATAGTATTCTGTCATTGCAGTTTCATATTCTAATGGCAGTGCTGCATTTAGCACACTGCTCTCTCATTTCAGCCTTTTGCATGCTCCTTATGTTTCAGATTCTTCTTTCGAGAACGAACTAAAGAGTTTTCCGGTGATAAGAAAGAACGGAAATCGGGTGGATTACACAGATGTAAACTAATTATCCAAACCCCGGCATTAGATAATAAGGTAAGGAAGCACTTTTATATTTTAGTACAGTAGCTGATACAGACACCACTGATGAAAACAGATAACAGAACAAACAAGACACTGGACTGCTCAGAAACAGACACCATGTTCACTTATAGTGAATTTGCTTACTTGGGGAACAAGACACTGGACTACTCTCACACAGACACCATGCTCACTTATAGATGAGCTTATTACTTAAGGCTTAACAGAAAGTTTGATATTCAGTAGATGCGGCGCTGATGGCACAAATACTACCAGATCTTCAGAAGATGCCCGCCATGGCGTCATCAGTATGGATTGACCTCTCCATCTGTACATGATTATGAATAGAAAAAGTTATTAGAGAAAGTTTACAGTTGCAAGTACTAAGAAGTAATACAACAGATATTGATAAAAGCAAATCAAAAGATGACAAGGAAATAGATTTTTTCAAGTAGCTGGACTACTGGATCATTGAAGGGATCTAATTTATAGAGGGAATTAAGCATCAAAGATGTGTTGCTTTGACTTACCAAACAGTTTTTTTTTTTTTTTTTTAAATTAATTAATTTATTTATTTTTATATCATCTCCCTTTCAAAGTTCTCTTTTCTCTGTAGATTCCAGAGACTCATGCTATAAAGATTTTAGGGTATTTTTCTTGTTTATTAACTTGCACCCATATCTCTATCTTGCACATTTTTTTAGCAGATCTATATGATAAGATATTCACTAGACGTATATAAAACATGTATACTAAACCCAACAGGTCAAAGTTCATTCTAAGTATTACCTTAGCTATGGCATTGAGATTGTCACGCACAATGAAGTATTCACGTTTGATCTTGTTGCAGGCTTCAATGCACCTAAAAGCAGAAAGGTTAGCTTAAAAGAGGATTATAAAAGAAAAAAACGTTTTAGATGTATAAAGATATAAGAAGATGCTAGGAGCACTGAGAGTAGTGTTAAAAACACTATGCATTGGTGCACTAAAGATTTCATAATGGAGTTAAGAGTAGGACAGATATAAAATGACCTCATCTTCTTGAAACTTTGGCCTCATTTTCGTACTAATATAAGCAAAGGTTGTTCAGCTGAAGACATAACCTTAGCAAATACATGAGGTCGAATGTAAACCTTTATCAATCATAAAGTATAAGGTTAATGGCACCTTGACAAGGATACTTGGGCACCAAGGTTCTATTGCTAAAAATGTTTATACCGATGATCTCATGGTCACTTGTCTATATACACAACTGCTTGACAAGACCAATAGAGCTGCCCTAGACCTACTACAAACCAGCCTTTCTAATCCAAATGTTACATGAAACCTTCACAATAGTTAGGGCAACAACTAGTTGTGATTTGGCCTGAACATAACATCAGAACTTGTATCCAATTGCATATACCTGGGAATCGGGAACCAAAGTACAAGCATTTCAATCATTTATGTGTTCTATTAAAAGAATGCAAGAACTCAAAAACTATTTGTTTGAAAATGAACAGAGTGGTACTTTGTAAAAAAAACAAACATGTGACACGTTTGGGTTATGAGATAGCAAATTAATTAGGATTATTTTCTCAATTAGTAACCATTTATATGGTAAGATCAGATATTTTGCAAACACATCATTGTAATGATAATAGTGCGGGAATGAAAAGTGACTTCATACCTTTCCTTCATTTTGTTTTCACTAGCTTTTCGAAGCTCACGACAGGCAACGACAATCCGACAACCACCGACGCTTAATTACATTACACCAAATAAGATTGAGATACAGTCAATATACAAATAAATACAACTATAGTATAGGAAGAAAGAAGCATTCTCTTAGGCCTGTATCAATGGGATGAAAAAATGGGATGAAATACTTGTAATCGTATTTAATGCATCACGATTAAGGATGATAAAGCATTATTCCATATGAAAACCTACTCTGTGGGTTTGCACTTTATTAGCGTATAAAAAACTGCCAACTGAACAGCTCAGATTTAGAGACTTGCAGCTACTAACTTCTTTACTTGGCCCATCATTCCACGTTTTACTTCCAAGTGAAACTATATTAAGCAGCATTTTATTGGTTTTATTTATGCATTAGTAACATTTACTTCACAATTAAAAAACAAATACTACAGAGTCATATTCAAGCCGATTTATGAGAACGCATCATGATAAAAAGGGGAAGGCCATAACAAGGTTGCTTAAGGCAGTAATAGAATACAAGATTGGTTGTGATTCAACAAAGGATCCTCCTCCCCAAGATAGAAGTGCTGCAAGAAAGAGTAGTTTGTCGCCTCTTCTAGGTGTGTGTCGGAAATGATCAATTGAGGGGGAAAAAGAACTGAAGTAAATCTCACGCGCCGGTATGAGCGCGTCCACATGCAATTTCTTTTAACTCTCGATTCAAGGTACTTCCAAATTTGGGTATGCATGACATGCCAAGCTACGTATATGCTGAAATGGAAAAACTATAAAAGATGAGATTGTTCCTAGACTTTTACAGATCCGATCATATGCTAAATAAGAAAAGGTCTAACTAATGATTGCTCCCCGTGTTTTGGTATAAAATGTATGGAACTGGCATAACTAGTGATTGCTCCAACTGTTTGGGACATACCGTGTGCCAGCCGCATATACTTCTTAATTAATGATCTCTTTTGTATGTCTAAAATGGAAAAATATTAACGAACTCACGATTCATACCGTTGTTAACACGTGTCAAGCCCCACACTCCTGTCTATAATGAAAAGTTCTTGACTAATGCATGATCCGCCCCATGCAATGCACGTAAATTTCTTAACTTGAACTCTTTTAACTAATTTCATTTTTTATTATATCTACATGAAGCTCTACTAACTGGTCGCATGCAAACAAGAGAAGGTGAACAGAGCTAGTTTACAAAATGCTAAAGTACCTTGAGCTACTTCCCTTCAGTTGGTGGATAAAACAAGTCACCTTGGCATAGTCTACAACAGGCTCATCCCTGATTTTAGATCAAATACACCAAAACTGATAAGAACATAGGGGGAAAAACAGTTGCATGAAATGAGGCACCATTAGAAGATTTGGTATATAGAAAAAATTACACATATTTGGTCATTTCTGCTATGGAAATTTCTGCATCACGGCAGAACATTTCGATGATTTCCAGAACAAAGTGAGGATTTTCTTGACACTGCAAATTTTGCACATTCTCAAAATTGTGGTCCAGTATACCCTGCAAGGAAAATGCTCGGTGATCAAATCAAAAGCTCACTTATCAACAACATTAGCAAATTATCTCAAACTTTTTTCATATAGTCAACTACAACACTCTCAAATTGACAGGCCCCCCTCCCCCATAAAAAAAAAAAAAAAAAAAAACCAAACAGAAGGAGAAAGGATCTTTTTGGTGGAAGTGGAAACAGCCTTCTTGTTTCCTTGAAAAATTTTATTTCATTTTTAGACCAAGAAAATTCACTTTAGCAGCTCATTCAACTCTTTTTTCATGACTTAATCGAGTAGTTTCTTCTTTTTTCTTGTTCTCTCATGGGTTTTCAGCCAGCTACCAAACAGAAATTAAGTAGCAGAGTTATTGATTTACAGTAAAATCACAAGATTCAAACAAAATCCCTCAATCTGATACCTTTAACTGATTCAAACTAATAGATTGACATTCAAACAAAAAACCTACCAAGCTTTTGAAAAATAAAAAAATCAAAACCGAGGTCTTTAATCAAAGATTAAAAACCGGATTTGAGCACACCTGCTCATGCATGGTCTGGACGTAGTCCTTGATTTGTTGCTTGACATCAGTCTCCGCCATTTGCTTGCCCTGAGAGAAAACTAGAAGAAAGCAAGGAAAGCCAGAAGAAGGCAGTTGTGTGCAAGATGAAGTGCCACACCCCCTCTATTTATAGCAGCGACCCCTCCACACATTTAAGCCATGTGTCAGTCTTCAGAGCAGTCTCATTTGGGTTTGTTTCTGAGCAAGAGTAGCACAGAGGATAACGAGCGTTTCAGTTTGAAGGTGACATTGCTATTGTTATTTTGTCATGATTATCATGTTTCTAAACTGGCAGTTTCTTCCAGCTTTGGCAGTCAGAGCTGCCCTCTCCCATGCATGGAAACAAACACCTTTACTCCCAGCAGTTACCAAGACAACTCTGAAAGACAACTTCACTGTTGTAATAGCCAAGCGCTCGCATGTTTTTCTGTGGCTTACAAAGGAAACGGCATAGCTATTTTTTTCCAACAATAATTCCATTTTTATATTTAATTCTATTCTATTTGACTAGAATCAAAATGTTGTGCTGGTTTTATTTAGTTTTCAAAATAAGATAATGATTTCTTTATAATTATTTAATCCAAAACATTTTTTCTGTAATCTAGAAGAGATAAATAGAAATAATACCTGAATTTCACGGTATTTAATTTTATATGTAATTAATATACACCTCAATTTAAAATGCTGCTTCTCTCTCTCTTTTAATTGGAAAAGATTACTCCTTTAGTAAGAGATAAACAAAGCAAGAAATTATTCAAAAATTATTAATGCTCAATAAATACTACACAACTCAATTTATTACAATGCAATAAATGCCAATGAAAATGAACGATTAAATGAAACACCTCAAATTATTGTCAATCTTTAAAGAACACGCACACACACAGAAAAGATGAACTCTTGCACTTGTCTTCACCTTCATTAATAGATTACTGAGTTGGTAAATATGGTCTTAATTAAGTAGAACATTGGGTTAATGACATTGTTACACAATGGCTTTAAATGAGCTCCATTAATGAACTCTATTAATGGCAGAATATGGGATAAATGCACAAGTCATTAAAAGAAATGCACCAGATAATGTTATTCTTGGGCTTCCATATGTGTTCTTAACAAATATAATGGACGCTTTACTCCATTAAGTACTTACTAAAAAAGAATATCTATGATTTTGTTGGCAGGGGCCATGGGGAAGGAGCATTTATTTATAAATAATGTTGAAAGTCCAAGAATATTTTAAAAAATTAAATTCGAAATTCGTTTCTTGAAATTCAAAGCTAACATTGTGAAAGAATATGTACTCCAATTTCAAAAGAGAAGGTGTCAAATTTAGAACCGGTTTTCTAAACCCAAAATCTTGCCAACCTGCAAACAATTAAAACTAGTTATATTATTTGGTTTAAGGGTTTAACCGATCCGGTTCAATCCAAATCCAATTGTAGATAAATTTTAAAACTAAATCGATATATACCACAATTTTAAAAATTTAAAAATTGATACAGATCGATTCATCATCGAAACCGAAACTTTTAATTCTTCCTATATCGATCCGATTTGATATGATTTTTTCGATTTACCATTTATACATGTGCACTATAAGTTGAGGCTTGAGAGCTAGTTTCCCTAATGTTTGTTTTCTTCAAAAGTAAGTTTATATCAATAACTTAATATTAATGTTCACGTCTTAGATTAAAATTTTATGTTATATTAATTTTATGTTATAAAATTAATAGACATGAATAATAAGCTTAAAATTTCATATTATAAATTAACAATTTAGCATATAATATATATAATATAATATAAAAAAAATTAAAAATATATATATATATATATATTAATCCTGTTTGGTTCAAAATATAAAAATCAGTACCGGATTGACCTGGTTATGAATCGGACTGGTCCGGTAGGTTCAACCATTCCCCTTTTTTTTTTACATCTCTAATTGGCTTAAAAAGTAAAATCAGCTCTGCTTTTTGACATATTTGTAAAAAGCTCTATGAATTTTCGATTTTAGCATCTTAATTCTTGATTTTAAAACTTTTTACAATTAACTCCATTCGTCCAACTCCGGTTAGAACCACAAAGGCATAATTATCGCATTAACCAATATCCGGCACGGCAAAAAATGGCACACTAACCACCTTATTAGAAAAGTTGTAAAAAATTAAAAAGCATTTTAAAAATCCAAAAATGATTTTAAAACCCCAGATTCATTTCTTAGACAAAAAAAAAAAAAAAAAAAAATAGGAAAGAAAAATCTCTCAATAAAACAAAAACTATAAACACGTTTAAATAAAACAATAAAAAATCCAAATATTTATTAACTAATAGAAAATAAATAGATCCTCCACATGCGAGAGGAAATGTGGGGATGAAAGGGGTATAACCACCACCCCCAACTCGGGGGTGGTGGTTATAGTTATTATGTTTATAATGTGAGCTATTGACTCGGGGTGGTGGTTATAGTTATTATGTTTATAATGTGAGCTATTTTATTCTTAAGTCGATGTGGAGATCACACTATCTGCATTATTTAAATGATAGAATTTAGTTTGTAATATTCACATTTTAAAATTTATTTTCCAAATCAAATTATTTCTTGTAATTACTTTATTATGTGTGCTATAAACATCAACTTGAGAATAGATTTTTTCCGTGACATTCTTATGCATGGTAACCCGCATAGTTTTAGTGATAGTTGGAAGAATTAATTACAAAAAGTTTCCAAATGAAGGGTTAAAATGAAAAAAAAAATGCGAAAAAAAAAAAAACCAAGGCTAATTTTGCCTTTTAAGTTTTTAACAAGGCCAAGTGATAAGCACATCGTGACTCGACAAGAACCCTTACTATTTCAAGTGAAATAGATACTATGCATTTAGTATAAAAACATGAGCTACTTTAATCATTTCACATTATGGTAACATGTAATAATGACCAAAATATCCCATGATTTACATTTACAACATTTCACTTGAATTGAAGAGGAACAAAATCTTCCATAGTAAGTGGATCTATTGAGAGTTGGACCAAGGAATTAATTGCAAAGAATTTCAAACTCAAGATTAAACGCGAACTGATTAAAAGTGACAAACCAAAAATCCCTGTATTATTGACCAACCAAACACTCCTAATTCTTAAAAGTGAAACTTCATTGAGATACGCTACAAAAATCCATGAATGAATCTCAACAACCTCTATCTTTTCATATAAGGATTGGAATGCAATATGAATAAAAGTAAAGTTAATACATCAGCTTTGTACCGAATGATAAATGTAAACACCTACACTTGATTCAATATACTAAAAATTAAAAGAACTAAAATTAAAACTTGGAAAAAATACATACTGGTGGTTGTCCACCCCAACAAGGGTTAATCTGCCCACCCCGACAAGTATGGTCACAGGCCACCCACCTGGCCTAGCGTGGCTGCAAACCACCCAAAATCCACCCTGTCGGGGTGGTCTACGGCCATCTCTCACTCAAGGTTGCTCCTACCACCCCAAGAGGCAGTAGGAGTTGTGGTTTGAGGTGATCTTAACAGTAGTCAAGGTTAGGAATCTTGGCTTAGGCTTTATATTTTAGAGATTTATTATAAGATTTTCAGGAAAAAAAAAAAATTGATAATCTTGTGTAGATTTTCCTAAAAACAGTAGAATCATTAGGTGGTTATTTGTTATTGAAGGGCGTAAGAGTAGTTTAAAACCGCCTGTTGACAGCAGACAAATGAATTGGGTCGAATGTTCCAGCGAGAGAAACTACTCGTACATAGACAATACCGCATCTCATAGGAACTACGTTGAGCAAAAGATTTTCAGCTGACTACAAATTCAATAAATCACTCTCCATGCATTCATTCATATGCAAAGCGTACCTGACAAAAAACGAGTAAATCACAGTGTGCTGTGCGTTGCAGGTGATTGATTACACATCATCGAGTGCACTATACACAATAGAGAAAATGGGATTTTGATTCCCTAGAGTTCCTATTTGGACTTTAGGACCTAAAGTAGGAGAGAGATAAACACATAAAATGAGTCTCATAACATTTATAGCTGCCCAAATAAATTTATTGGACAACATTAAATACTTAATAAATGGTGTAAGACCCACTTTATGTGTCTATCTCTCTCCCACTCTAGGCCTTAAGAGTTCATACAAAATCTCTAAAAAATCCAAATCCAAGAAAATGTGGGTTGTATGATCCAATTTTTATGTGTGAAACTATTCTAGAATAAGAAATGATATTTACAATTATGGCCTATGGGTTGCGTAAGTGCCGCATACTCATTTTGAAAAAAGTGAGTAAATATGGGACCCAAATAAAAAAATTTAATTTTTTAATGATGGACCCCACTCTTTTTCAAATGACGTGCGCGGTGCTTGCACAAGCCATGATTGTATCTAACATTACTCTTCTAGAATAATGGAAATAGATCTTCATGCAGGCACACTGGTATCAGCATATTTAAGGACCTTATGAGCAGTGAAGTTTCTTTCTACTTTGTTCCGATAGATGTTCCCCAATAAACATAGAACAAAACCTCAAATATGCTCCAAGGTAACTGCCTAAAGAAGATAGATAAAACAATTACCAGATGTATGCCCAAAGGTCAGCAATAAGGAACCACAAAACATATCTTGATTCTTAAGAGTTCAACCATTAGCAGGAAAAACCTTTAAGACTTGGGAACAGTCATTCGGAAATTTCACATCTTGGTATCGCTTGATGTTTATTTTGTGTCTATCAAGTAATAATGATGTGGTAAATAGCTAAACTCAACAATACCTGTAAGACATCCATTTAACTGTATGCTTCTTGTCCAGCCAAGGAGTAGCGACTGTGGTTATAAAGAACAGAGATCCATTGGTGTTAAAGGCCAGCATTTACCATTGACACCGTGAGAGGCATGTCATGTCGTAAACAGCAGAAACACACATGATTCATCTTATGTAACTACCAATTAACATATATAATTAAACAAATAACAGTGATCAGTTGCAGAAGCAAAAGGAAGTGTCAGTTCTTATCCACGAACTGATTGCCACTCATTTGGCACATTTGTAAACCAAACTTTATCTTCTTTAACATCAAAACTCTCTGAAGGTCCATTGGCGTTTGACCATGTTTGCAAATTATTGCCAAACATGGATTAGAGTGGAGCATCAACAGAGTAAAACAAAGCACAAGTAACTATTAAGTGGTTTAGACGAAAGCCTACCTCTGTATGCCAAGGCAAGTTAGAGATTTCAAGAATGGAAAAATTACAGAAATGGTACCCAAAGTTCAAACCTGAATAGTAGTTGACACAGAAGATGAGACTCTATTTACAGTATACAGTCTTATTTGTCCCGCCTTATTATTTTGAAGTATTGACACCATTCTCATGGTTGGAACTCCTCCAATATCTTGAATGCAGGTACAGGGCATAAAAGACTGTTGAAGTAGAAATGCAATTCATATCATAATCTAGGGTCACTTTAAATGCTTGTCAGCAACCAAAACGAAGAAATGCAATGAATATCATAATCTAGCGTCACTTTAAATGCTTGTCAGCAACGAAAACGACCTCACCCTCTACCCAAAGATATATCTAATATAAGAAATTCTCTTATGATAGATAGAGTACCAACCCTAGGGATTGGCTCAAGTGGGTAAGGGCCCTGGTCATGGGTCTATTCCCCTCCCCCCAATTCCAAGTCCGAGGTTCGAATCCCTGGGGCAAACAATTTTAAGGGACATGCTCCATTGGTAAAAAATTGATGATTTACCTAAACGTGTGATGAGAACACGTTACAACTTACACAGGTCTGAAGTTTAAACTGGATTAAAGAAATATTCTGTTTGCACGTTATCCAGGGTTCCTAATCATAAAAAATGATAGATAAAGCACCAAATAAGTCAACAAGAAGAATCTCTTTTCCTTTTATCTACTATGCAGCATCATATCTCAAGCTAACTATGTAATGCCCCAAAGGAGGCCCAAGCCACATATGCGCCCAACTCCAAAGGGACTAGTCAATAATACAATTGGAGCCCATTTGAATCATTATAAAGAGCAATAACTTCTCCCTCCCAAACAATGCGGGGTCCCATACACCACCTACACTCATCAGTCAATATAGGGCATCACAAACTATAGACTACAACAAACTGTCCAAGTTACAACCCAAAATTCTTTACTGCCTCCCATTGTACTCATTCCATGTGAAGAAACAATCTTGGCCAAATTTCTCGATTATCTTCAATCATAAAAACCTGTAACTAGGTACATAGGCAACAAATTTTTTCACTTCCCATTACTTTTGACACTCATCCATCTCAACCACCTCACCTCAATTACACTCATACCATACAATTGTCCTGGTTTTGTCTTGCCTACCAAAGAACAATTTACTCAAAAGCATATCCCACCGATTTTAATTTGTACGCAATTAAAACAAAGTCCCTGACCCTAAGGGGCATACCTTAGGGTCAAACACCACAGCCACCAAATAAAATTTGTTAAACAAAATGTTGTCGACACACCACTTCATGTGCAAACAAACTTAAACTTATACTACACCAAATAGGATTTGTATTACTCCATTTCCACATCACATTAGAATACCACCATGATATTTTTCTAGACGCTAATTTATGTACTAGTATAAGAAAAATAAAGCTGGTTATATCTCTTCGATGAATAGAAAGTATGTACCACAACGTGTGTTAATGAGGGTAGTTTGTGTTAGCTAGTGGTTACACTTAAGTTTGCAGTGTTGTGTGTAGTTTATATGCATCTTGTGCTAGTAGAATACAAAGGTGCTTTACCCACCCATGCGTAGCCCAAGTGGTAAGGGCAAAATTATGTGAATGAGCCCCCCATGTCACAGATTCGAGTCCCCCTGGGATCAAATCGCGATTTAAGTGGGAGACCATGGCCGTGGGTTGCTGTGCTAGAGTCTCTCCAGGGGTTTAGGTTCCATAGGTGAGTCCTAAAGACTAAGTCGTGGGTGGTTCCCCATCATCAAAAAACAAAAACAAAAATACATATGGGTTTCGAGACAGAGGATGTGAAATATGAAAGATTTCATCGTCATCAGCCCACTGATTATGCCCTAACTCTTCATTGTCCCTAAGACCCATTGGCTATGCACAAACTAAATAACAATATCTCCTACAAAAATTGGGATTGGAAGAGTGTTTGCATAGGTGCTATGGGTTCCATGTACTTGGGTTATGCCCGCTTCTTTCATCAATAAAATGTCTCTTTACCGGTTCAAGAAAAATAAATAGCGTGAGACCGAGGACCCCATTTCCTTCCAATGAGTACGTAAATTTATTTCTATGAAGCAAACGACTCATTAAAACTCTATACTAAGACTACACCTTAAATAACAAGTCCAGGTTGATTATTAGGGGTTTATGAAATAAAAAATAAAACGATAATTTTGGTTTTACCATCAGCGCTCCTAGTGATGAAAAAATCTGCCGAAGAGACAGCAACATGCGTAACCACGCCACGGTGCATAAAACTTTTCTCATACCTGTAAAACCAAGCTTCAAGGATGAGAAATCGTCTATAATACACACAAACTGTTATACCATAACTAAACAATCTTGCTTCAGAAAGCACAAAACATTCTTAAGCACTTCTATGGAACCCGAGTTTGTCCAACTAATAAAATTAAAACCTCGAATTGTAAATATTTTGAAAACTTAATTCATAATCACATAGCACAAGCCTTAAACCCTAAGCAGAAAATTCAAATCCAGCAAACCCAAAACCCTCGACAACACAGAGAATGTACCAATCCTACAAGTTAGCGGAGGGAAGCGCGTCGAGGTAGGACTACTTGAACTGGAGAGGACGTTTGGAGCAGGCTCGTGCGGCGGGACCCGGTCCGATTAGGGGGTCTTCCTCGGTCTCTGCTCGTGGGGTCGAGTTTACGGTGCCGTTTTGTGCTTCCTCCATTATCTTGCTAGAGTTTCGAGTGCCTGCAGAAGAGGAAGAACGAAATGGAGCGTAGGCATGTATGGATGTTATCAGACTTTTTCCCACTTATCAATGCCAGTGCATACTCAAAAACCTAATCTCAAATTATTGAAAAAAAAAAAAAACCCTAATCTCATATCATGGACATCTTAAAATCTAATGAGGTGGGAAGTCTGAGTTTTACGGCCATCAAGAGGGAGACACGTGTGCGTTCTAATATTACTACGTATCTAAATATAATGATAAATAGTAATAATACATATATTTACAGTTTTATTTGTATTTTTATTTACAAGACTCATTTTATTAATTTTATTTTGAATTTCAAATTTTATAATTTTCAACCTATCAATAACTGACATGTGAAGAAATAAATTTTTTATAAATTTTTCTTAAGTACATTTAACATTTTTTTAATGATAAAACTCACTTGTAACTCCTTACTTTCCCACCGATCTCTCACAAATAGGGGTGAAAAAAAAATCGGATCAGACCAAACTCGATCCGATACCGATTTCATTTTTCTCAAAACTGGTTGAAATTGGTCTGGTTTCGATTTTCTTTTTTCTAACACCAGACCGACCGGACCGATTCATATATATATTAATTTTTATATTGTATAAAATATTTTTTATATGATTTTTTATATAATATATATAATATATATAATTATATATAAAATAGTTTTGTATTATATGATAAATTACTAATTAAGATAATATTAAATTTTAAAATCCTATATAAATAACTATATATTATCAATATAGTCTATTGTATTAGTAGTTATACTAATATATCACTATATATTATAATATACTATAATATATCACTATATTATATATTATAATATATATTATAATATACTACAATATATTACACTACATTATTATATACTACACTATAATATATATATATATATATATTATATACTATATAACATACTGGAAAAATTAGATCTAATTGGACTGAAACTGGTAAAATCGGAAGTATCGGTTTATGAGTGTAACCGGTGCAGTATTGGTATTTCAAATCTCAAAACTAGTATACCGATTTAGCGATTTGATTCTAAAACATGTTCAAAACCAGACCGAACCGAACTAGTTACACCCCTACTCACAAATGCTCTCTCGCCTTTTCTCTCTCTCTCTCTCTCTCTCTCTCTCTCTCTCTCTCAAGCCTCAAGACCAACAGTCTCTCAAGCCCGTCGCTTTTTGATCCAATGCTAATTTGTGTCTTTTTCCATGTATAAATCATCTGCTTAGGCTTATATATATTTGTATATGAGATCAATGAAAATAAGAGAATTATTTCTACCAATTTATTTCTTAACATGGTATCAGGCAAAAATCGACCCTGACATACCTTTTACGCAGCCATGGCTTCCTCTTTTGATGCTTCTCCAATTTCCTTCACTGGAGATAATTCTTTCAAATGGCAACCTGTACTTCGTTGAGCCCTCAATGTCAAAAACAAACTCTGTTTTGTTGATGGCACCCTCAAAGCACTAGCCACCACCTCTGCCGATTATGCCCCATGGAGTAGGACCAAAGATATGGTCCTTACTTAGATTATAAACACCATAACTCATTCTCTAGCCAATTTTTTGGACTATCATGATGACCCCTGCGATGTATGGCTTGACCTTGAGTCTCGGTTTTGCCATGACAACAACACCCGTCTCTTCCATCTCAAACGAGAAATCTCCAACTTCCACCAAAATCAACTCTCAATCCCTAACTATTATAACAACATCAAACAATTATGGAATGAACTCGGCAACATTCAAACCCCCACCGACACCAACGTCTTGGAGAAGAGAGTAGAGGACGAACGTGTCTTCCAATTTCTACTGGGACTCAATGATTAATTCGCTACCCTTCGCAGCCAAATCCTCGCTATCGATCCACTCCCACCCGTCAACAAAGTCTTCTCCACTCTTTTCCAGGAGGAACATCAGCGTCTTCTCCAAGTTCCAATTTATTTCTTAACACCATGTGGCAATAATCATTAAGAAATAAAATTATAAGCAAATAGAGAAAATACATCTAATTCAAGATCCAATCTGTGATCAACAACATGCAATAACATAAAATATTATTAATTTTCTGAATTTTTTATTAGTTTTTATTTAATTTATTTTGATCAAATATTAGAGATTTACTGGTAATGTTTTAATTTTAAAATTAAATTAATATATTTGAGTAATACTAGATACAATCATGGATTGTGCAAGCACCATGCACTCATTTTGAAAAATAGTAGAGTCAATCATTAAAGAATTAAACTTTTCATGTAAATTCTATATTTTTTCACTTTTTCCAAAAGGAGTGCGGCGCTTACATACTTAATAACTGTAAATATTATTTCTCGAATATATATCTTTTAAAATAAGTATTGTATGAGAGTTTGTGAATGTGAATATATAAAGTTAAATTTTTTATATTATTTTGTTTTTAAGTTTGTAAAAGTTGTATTGATTTTTATGTTTGAGTAATGATTAGATAGTAATTAGATGAAAAGTTTAAAATTTAAAATAAAGAAGTATTTCGTATTTGAATGATGTTTGAAAATGAAATTATGATATATTTTTTTTAGAAACAATAGATTTTATTGATAACTTCCATCAAAGAAGGAAAATAATATAGGAGGGACAATCCTCCAAATCAATGATATCATTCAATAGCTAAGAGCATTCTTTGCAAAAAAATGAGCCACAACATCAGCTTTCCTTGTAATATGTTGGACAGAGCAACTATCAAAGTGTAAAAGTTGTTGTTTAACATATGTGATTAGCACTCTTGCACCGTTCCAAGAACTTTCAAATTGTGTAATGTTATTGACAACTTGGAGAGCAGCACCTTCTAAAATAATCTTCCTTGAACCAATTTCAGCCACAAAAATTGTTGCTCGAAAAATCCCAAAAGATTCAACTAGGTTAGGGTCAGGAAACAACTCTTTATGCATTCTTTTTTTGACTAACACTTTTTACCTTTACCGTCTCTAGCTACTATCCCAATGCCAACTTTGCCAAGAGTAATGTTACGTACAGTCTTCAGTTGGAGACTGTATTGCAAGTCTAGTTATTAAACGTTTCTAAAATAATAAGCTTCAATGTCATTTATGTATCCCAAATGATGTTATTGGGCTGGTTTGAATAATGAAATAAGATGAGATAATTTTAGATGAGTTGAATAAAATAGAATATTATTTTTTAATATCATTATTGTTGTTTAAGGATTTGAAAAAGTTAATTTTTTTATTATATTTTATGGAAATTTGAAAAAGTTGTAATGATGAGATGAGATGAGTTTATAGTGTTTCTGTATCCAAACGGAACCTAAGTATTTGATATATACTAATATTTGTTTATCTGATATATTCTAAATAACTTTTGATTTAAGTATTTGATATATGAAATCACTTAAAATGTAGAAAATCATCAAGTGTGACTATGGAAGAAAAAATCTAAGATTAATAATAACATTTCTTATTTATCTAAAATATAAAAATTGTTGTTCTTTATTTTGAATTTTATAATTTTTAGTCACATTAATTGATGTGTTATATTTTAAGAAATTACTTTTCATTTAAATGGTTGACTTACGCAGCCAATTAAAACATGTCTGCTCAATTTGTGTGAATGAAGATAATAAATTTCAAGATCAAGACTAATTTTGCTCTAACATATATTTGTTAGAAATTCTTTTATGGGGATTTTTCAGAAATTGTATTTTCTGTTTATGTAACATTTTGAGCTTTAAACGTAAAAACACAAAAGTAATAATTAAATATGAAAAGAAATGCAGATAAAATTTCAACTTATTTTTCTTTAAAAAAAAAAATATTACCTTGCTTTTTGGCTATTTCATCGAAAGTTCTTTTGTAGAGAAACGCTACTTCAACCGAATTTTTATACCGTACGTATTGTATTTTTATTTATTTTTGCTTAATGGTTAAGAAAATATTTTTTAATAAATTTGTAAATTTTAATTTTTTTTAAAATGATTTAAAAAATGTTTGAAGAAAAAAAAAAAAAATTTACACTCTTCGATACCCATTCGGTGCCAAACTTTCGGTGGAAGTAGCACCGCTCTCTTTTTTATTTCTTTTTCTTCTTCGTATACAAATTTAAGCTAAGATTATATTTAATAAACTGGATAATCGTATTACTTTTTCTAAGAGAAAGTGGGATAAAAACGTAAATGGAAAATTTAATTTATCTATTTTCTATTTTTTTTAATTCAAATGAAAACTTTTGATTGTCAACAATATATCATTTAAAAAAAATTCCAAATATAATCAAATAATTAATTTAAAATATACATTATTATTTGGAAAGAGATATAATCAAATTATGATAATTTAGATGTAAATGGGCAATTTTAGTAGTTTAGATTGCAAATTAGAGTTACTAGTTTATTAAATAATCAAAATAAAGAGAAAATATAAATTAAAAATAAATAAAATTACAAAAAAATACGTGAAGAACTAAGTCGAATTGACAAAAAAAATATAATATAAATTATATATGTAATCAAAATAAAGAGAAGAAAAATTATAAAAACTAAAATTTAAACACAAAGAAGAAAGATATGATGACTTAAGTCGAACATACGAAAATTCTAATAATGATATATATAGGAAAATGATTTAAAACACTTAGTTTAAAATCATTTGTATGAATCGATCGCTTTTAATTTCATAAAAAATATTGCATTTGAAAAAAAAAAAGAAAAGTAAACTCGAACTTGGTTGTATATTCAAGCTAAAAACAATGAAACTTGTTCGAGATCGTTCGTTAATTAATGAATAAAATTATACCTTAAAAAGATTCATGGTTTTTGCTTGTTACTCTCCAAATTGCAAATAAGGACTTTATTTTCTTCCAATGATGTCTTGTACCACAATTGGTAGTCGGTAATATTACCCAATAAATTCTATCATAAGGGATATACATTAGCAGTATTAATGCCCGTAATACATGATATTTTTTTATGATAAAATGTGAGTAGCAAGTCATTTACACACGAGTACTATCGATTAGTGTGTATAGTAGCAAAATGATTTAAATTAATATGTTTTATGGGATTTTGAAAAACGAAAAAGAAAAAGTTGAATAAAAATATTATAAAGTAAAAATATTATTAGAATATAATTTTTTAATATTATTTTTAGTTTGAGATTTGAAAAAAAGTTGAATTGTTTTTTGTATTTTATTTGGATTTTGAGAAAGTTGTAATGATTAGATAAAAACATTGAAAATTTGAAATTAAAAAGTGTTTGTATTTGTGGTGTTTGGATATTGAGATAAAATATGATGAGATGCGATGAATTTAAAAAACTTTGCTATCCAAATCAAGCCTAAATGGCATGGATCATCCGTGCATATATATTAAACGAGAGAATACATTAAATAGAGAAGAAAAATATATAGAAATAAATAAGATTTCACGAATCCCGACTTTTAGAAAAGAGGAAAATGAATTTTCTTTACTTCATTATTTTCATTATTATCATTATTATTAGTGTTATTGTTATTGTGGAAGAGAAGAAGCAAGTTGCATGTGAGTTTATGAGCTAAAAGAAAAGCAAAGAGTAGCAGCTCGTAGAAGACACAAGCCATTTTCCATCAGCATAAAGCTGCAAAGCACATGGTGGGGGCATTGTCTTCACAACCAAACACACAAACAAATACATTATACACCCTCCGCGTTGGCTTTGGGTGTGTGTCTGAGTACATCAACCAATGCCCATGTCTCCACCCCACCCGCCATGGGTGGACCTTGACAGCCTATCACGCGGTGCCACTCTCTCTTTACCCTCCCAATCCAACACCATTCTTTATGTTTTATGTTCTTGGATCCACTTCCCCCCACGCTCTATTTACAATAATAATTGAGTTTTATAGGTACTTACTTAGCACTTGTTGTGGAGTGCATTATAATTATAAATATATATATATATATATATATATATATATACACTTTTATGCTAATTATGTATCAAGTTTTCATTTTTTTGTGAAAAATTATTTTCGTCCGTCACTACTCACTACCTCACATCTTATGAAAAAAAAAACTGTAAATATAATGTGTTGATGAATAATGGTTTATTACAAGAAACTTTTACCCAAATATGTTGAAAATTGGAGCACATTTTTTCTGATCAAAATTATCGATCAGACGGTAATCAACTTCCTGCCACCTTGATTGATTGATTGAGGCAAGTTTGTGAATATCCATCTGCTGATATTCTACTATTTTTGTTTGTCTTTTTATAAGCAATAGCAACTCTTAATCATGCTCACAATCATTTGTCCCATTTTCAACTCAATACTAGTAGAATCACCAATGCAGCTACAAATGATCAAATCAAAGTGGGTCAAATTATGGTAAGTGGACCAACCAATCAAGTCATTATCTATGTTTTGTATTGTGAGATCTTCTTTATTTAATATATATATTTCTTTTTATTTATTTATTTATTTTTTATTTTTTATCACTAATAATAATCCATACGCGTCTCTAGACAACTTTCATCTACTTCTCTAGTGAATGGTGGGGGAACAAAGGGTGGGGCTGTACATCTTAACAATGCCCAATTGACCCCTTGGAAAAAGGGGTGGTGCTTGATGGCTGACGCACCCATTGTGTTCCCTAGCCGCCTCACCGGATCTTTAGCCAATAGTTGAGATATGAGGTCCTTTGCCGAGGCAGGCACGACAGGTTCCTTTGGAAACTCGAGGGCTCGAGCCACAATGTTAGCCAGGGTTAGATCATTGCCCACACCCCTAAAGGGTGTGACCCCATAAAATAGCTCAAACATAAATATCCCTAGTGTCCACCAATCAACAGCACTCCCATGGCCCTCACCGGACACAATCTCCGGTGCCAAATACTCGTGGGTCCCAACGAAAGACATGGACCGAACATCAATAGGCTCGGCCACGAATTCAGGTCTACCATGCATGCCCAGTTTCTTCTTGCGCTTGCGCCTTGGTTGGAAACATGACACAGCAGGGACCATACAATTAGGAATAATGCATGAAGTTGAGGTGAAAGGGGGTGGATCGACCTGACAGTCCTTCTGAGGGGCGGGACTTGATAGGTCCTGATCAGAAACAATCTGAGCTGCCGATGAAGAGCTGTCACACTTTAACGAGAGGTCAAAGTCAGTGAGCATGATGTGGCCGTCCGACCTAACGAGCACATTTTCGGGCTTGAGATCACGGTATACAATCCCCATCATGTGAAGGTATTCTAAAGCCACCACCACCTCTGATGCATAGAACCTGAAGAGGCACCAACAGATTAAGATTATTTTCAAGTAAAAATGATAAGATCATAAACAGTACTAAAAGATCAAACACAATATGGCTGGTGTCGAGAACACCGTTATGCAGCCAATGCTTACTAGTTTTCTTAAAAAAACAACCATTACCATACGTAGACATTAAGGTCCGTTTAGATTCAAAAAGTGTTTTATTTCATCTTATTATTACAATTTTATTAAATTTTCACACAAAATATAATAAACAATTCAATTTTTTTAAATACCAATTCAACTTTTTCAAACTCTAAAACAATAATAATATTAAAAAATAATATTCTAACAATATTTTTTTCAATTTTTAATTTTCATCTTTCATATAAAATCATCTCATTTCATGCCTGAATCCAAACCAGTCCTAAATTTTTTGATAAGTCAAACCAGTCCTAAAATTAAAGGAGGAAAAGAATATATGATGAATCAATCTCTAGTTTGTTCCATAAAGGACTGATATGACCGAAATGATGAAATAGATTGGTTTTGTTATCATGTTGGATGTCTACTTTCCATATTTGTTTAAGCAGATGAGTTCGAAATCATCATCAAAATCTAGTGCAACACTGTGTTGGGAGTCTGATACCCATATTGCCGTTTACTTTCCAAACCTATAGTTATTTGCAAGAAATTTGCTACCTACCATCCATCTTGATGTCGTATTCTTTCCAAATGTTATTTGAACGGCTCAAAATCAGGATAAAGGAATATACAGGAAGTGGGAAAACAAAGTAATATACAGGTGTTCTAGAAGTGGCGGGAAAAGGGGGTGAAAAAGTAAGATATTTTAAACAATTTAGGTGCTCTAGAAAGGCAATAAATAAAAATAAAAACGGGGGGCCAGAAAGCAATAAACTAAATACTAGGTGCCAATGGTATCAGATAAATTTACCCAAAAAAAAATTAAATTAAATCCAGAAATCCAGCGAAAGCTCACGGATTTCCTGGACGTGTAATTGGCCTCATGAACAGTAGAAATAAATAAAAATGGCAAGATATGATTCCAAGAAAACAAACTAGATTTAAGGATTTCGTGTCCCTCAAACAACGTACGTTTCTGTTTTATGAATTAGAACATAATCTAATTAATGCCGACCAATCAAGAGTAATTGTAAAGCCCGAACCACCATGAATTAGCGCCTGCAGGTTAGCCCAACTGTCGCAACAGCAGAATTTAAGGAAAATGGGATGGGACATAAAACCTTGGATTGATGACTCTTAAACGAACTACCAATCGTACGTATGTACCATTAATTTCGGAAAATGATATAATTATCTCAATCTACCATATCTATTAAATTTCTTAGAATTTTTATACGGAATTTAGACAGATAATATTACATGTAGGAGTTTTTCTACTGTTTCAAATGCTCATTTGTTTGGATTAAGAGATGATATAAGATAGTTTTAGATGAAAAATGAAAGTTAAAAAAAATATTATTAAAATATTATTTTTTAATATTATTATTATTTTGAGATTTAAAAAAATTATATTATTTATTATATTTTATATAAAAATTTAAAAAAAATTATAAAAATGAGATAAAATTCTTTCTGAATCTAAACAGTTCTAAAACTCGTGTCTTTCCCAGAATATACATTGAAGTCCAGACTTATATTTTTCAGTAATTTTGATATATACGAAGATAACAAGCATGCATACATCATGAAAGAGGGATTTTTCTTCAACAAGTGCATGCATTATCTGGGTATTGTCACTGAATATTCCTTATTACTCGGTGTTCAGTATTAATTAATTTCCTCCTCAAGAAAAGCTAATTGTTTATCAAAAGGCAGCCCTACAAGCTTAGTGATCATGGCGATCCGAATTATAGTCAGAACAATAACTACTAATATTATAAATGAATCAAAATTCCTAAACATATATGATTAAGGAAAGGAAATAGCTAGCTTGATGTGTCCGAGGATTACATTAAGATCTGAATGTAGAAGAAAGAGAGACATTAAATAGGTAAATCTTATAAAAGAGTTTGTTATTTTGAACAAATTTAGAAGAGTTTTTATTTTATTTTTAGTTGAAAAGTTTAATAGGAATTATGGCGCACCTGACGGCAGATTGGTGGAAGCGTTTGGAGGGCTGGCGTTGCCGGAGCACGTGGAGGTCGCCGCCGGGGCAGAACTCTGTCAAGAGGCAGAGCCACTTGGGGGCGTCGATGCTGGCGTAGAGCGCGGGCAAGAAAGGGTGGTCCAACATTTCGAGGATTTCCCTCTCGGTTTTGGCGCGACCTTCTTTACTCCGGCTGGCGAGCTCCTTCTTGTCCATCACCTTGGCGGCAAAGAGGCAGCCCTCGGAGTCGGCCGGTGCGGACTTGACCTCTGCCAGGTAGACGGAGCCGATGTCGCCGGAACCGAGCCGGAGGACGAAGCGGAGGTCGGAGAGGCCGAGCTGGCGAGTAGGGGACTCGGACCGGATCCGGTGGATGGCGGACCAGCAGGGATCGGAGGAGGGTGCGTGGGGCTTAGAGGTGGAGCCAAGTGAGCCGGAGGAGACAGTGAGAGTGGCCTCGGAGCCGAAGCTAGTGCCGCGGTTGATGTCGGCTGTGGCAGTGGTGGCGGTGGTGGCTGTGGAGGTGAAGCTCAGGCTCTGGAGGTCGTCGGCTAAGTCGTCGAGCCAAGGCTCCATTTTACTCGGATGAGTAAGAGAGTGTGTAGTGGGAGCGGAGAGGGAGAGGGAGAGAGACAGAGGTTTTGAAGAGTTGGGGAGGAGGGTGTTGGGAGTGATGGGCCAATAAGAGTAGTTTGGGCCATGTGCGGGGGCCAGGTCCAAACTTGGTTTTGTGTGGAATTTTGGTACAAGATGGTCCGGGTTTATGTGAGAAATATAAAAAAATAGTCCTACATATATTTATAATTTTTATTTTTATTTTTATTTAAAAAATTCTAGATATAAATTTTATACTTTATACACCATTTAAAAATATGTGATTTTATTTTTTTATCTTTATATTATATATTGAAATTCAATATGAAAATTTTAATATGAAATATAACGATAAAAAAGTAAAATCATATATTTTTAAGTGATATGTAGGAGTATCAGGTTTTTGTGTAGCACAACTCTTTTTATTTATAAGAATCATTTTGTCAATTTTGTTTTCAAATTCAAATTTGGAATTTCATATTTTATAATTTTCAACATATCAATAATTGACATATAGAGAAATAAATTTTTCTTTAGTATAAATATCATTTTTCATATCAAAATATCGAATTATCACGTACCCACATGCAATAAAAATCAACTTTTGCAAAATTGAAATCGGATTATTTAATTTAGAATCGGATATTTTAATATTATTAAAAATTATTAAAAAATAATATAAAAAAATGAGATTCAATCATTTAAATTCGAGTTTAAAATATGAATTCATTAACAAAATCCTTTCATATATTTGGTTTAAGTTGTTCAAGTTGAAAGAATATTTTAATAAAAACACCCCAATCCCTAACTAACAAAATAAGTTTATTTTAATAAGCTTAAGGATTAGTTTGGTTATACAGTTTAGATGAGATGAGATGTTTTATTAAAAATTTAATAAATATTGTTATAATATTATTTTTGTTTTAAAATTTGAAAAAGTTGAATTATTTATTATATTTTGTATAAAAATTTTAAAAAAATATAATAATTATATGAGATGAGATGAAATGGGATAATTTAATTTTATGTAATAAACCCACCATATAAAAAAAAAAAAAAAAAAAAAAAAAAAAAAAAAAAAAAAAAAAAAAAAAAAAAAAAAAAGCACAATTCACCCTCAAAACGACGACTTTTCTGCGTACTGCCAATTCTGCCTTTTACTAGGAGAAGCCCCACAATTTAAAGACAGTGAGACACGTTCCCCCCGTATGACAAAGTGTTATTTTAGCAGATACGGTGTCGTCTACGAGGCATGCTCCAATTGGAGTGGTCAGCATCTTGTGCTTTTGTGTTGCTGCTGAGTGCTGAGACATGTACGTACGTACGTACAGTGCGCAAAAGATATGCCTATGTTGTGTTTTTAGGGGATGGATTTTTTTTTTTTTAGGATCAAAGAATTTCATTCATTACGAAGAAAATAAAGTGTAATACAAAATATAAGATAAACAAACTTAAAAAATATATTAAGCCCGTAGACTAATTTCAGCATCAACATCCAAACTGGCTTAAAGAAAATCTGGAGGGTAATGCCACCATCGAAGAGTACTCTCCACCACCCTTGCATATCTGGCCAATTTATGTGCTATCCCATTTCCCTGCCGTCTAACATGTAAGACATCATAAGATTGGAATTGAGATAATAACAGTTTAATCTCCCTAATAATAAGACTGTAACTAAACTTTTCAATAGTATTTGATTGAATGGCTTCAACTACAACAAGTGAATCTCCCTCCAAAATCAAGTGGGAAATTCCTAAGTGAGAAATAAATTGTAAGGCCCGTAAGGCTGCAATAGCTTCAGCATCCTCTACCAACAGGATACCTTCTTCCATTCTAGACATGGCCGTAATCATACCTCCCTTGTCATCCCTTAAGACAGCACCCACTCCGGACTTAACTTCCTGGTAAAAAATAGCTCCATCAAAGTTTAACTTCAACTGCCCAATTGGTGAAGGTTGCCAACACAACTGAGTTTGAGGCTGTACCACTTGCATGCACTGCCGAGCCAATAAAAAAAATCAACATAGGAAAAGCAGCCATTCACAACATCAGTGACTGTATCTAAAGATTTCTGAAAAATCTTCAAATTCCTAAACTTCCAAATACTCCAAGAAACAATAGCAAAGCAAGAAATAGTACCGGGATCATGTAGAACCAAAATAGCCTCAACCAAGCTGTCAATCCGAGAATAAGAATTCAAAACATGAAGATATTTTCCAAAGTATTTCCTCCACACACTTGAACTGTTGGGACATTTACAAAGTGTGTGATACACATCCTCAAGAGCCACATGGCATAACTCACATATAGTAGAATCAACTATTCGACGATAATGCAACTGATTTTTTGTGGATAAGCCATTAGTACAAGCTTTCCACAAAAAATTCTTAACTTTATTAGGAAGATTCAAAAGCCAAATGTTCTTCCAAAAACCATTATTCAAGCCTACAAGAGAGCTACTTTCAGTATCAGCAGTACTTCTCAACTGAAGCATTAAATGGTAGGCAAACTTCACACTAAACTGGCCGTTACGCATGCAGCCCCATACCATTTTATCAACAGGCCAATTATCCCTCCAAATCTTCACTTGTTCACCATTTACAATGCACCACAAATGACGAGCCTGAATAATAGGTTGAGACTCAAATATGCTACGCCACACATAAGAAGGATTAGTGCCAATAGAGGAAGATAAAAAATCACTATGTGGGAAATATTTAGCATTGAAAACAAGGTATAACAGAGAATTAGTATGGGTTTGCAACGCCATTCTTGTTTTGCTAAGAGAGCCAAATTAAAAGCTTCTAAGTCCCGGAAACCCATCCCGCCAGAAAATTTAGAATAGCACAAACGTTTCCAGCTCATCCAATGAATCCTCCTCGTTTGCTCTCATTGTCCCCACCAAAAATGAGCAATCATTCCCTCCAACTCGCTACATAAACCCTTTGAAATTTTAAAATAACTCATTGCATATGTGGGTATGGCTTGAACAACTGCTTTTATCAAGATTTCACGATCAGCTTGTGACAAAAGTTTCTCTTTCCAACCTTGTAACTTCGCCCAGACCTTGTCTTTTATATCCCGAAAAATACTTAGTTTTGACTTGCCTACAAATGAGGGAAGTCCAAGATATCTATCATGAGAATGGATAGAAGTAACTCCCCAAAGTTCCTGAATGGCAGTCCTTACTCCCTCATCCACATTTCGGCTAAATAATAACTCAATTTTCTCCATATTTAACAATTGCCCTAAGGTAGCCCCATAAAGATTCAAAATATTTTGCAAATGCACATTTTCTGCCACTGTAGCTCGACAAAAAACAATGCTATCATCAGCAAAAAATAAATGACTAATCCATGGAGCTCTATTGCAAACACGAACCCCTCTCATCAAGTGACTTGATTCAGCCCGCTGCAACATTGAAGACAAAGCCTCAGCGCATAAAACAAATAGGTATGGAGAAAGTGGGCAACCTTGTCTTAAACCACGTGTTGGGATAATTAAATCGGAAGGTGTACCATTAATAAGAACCTTATATGAAGCTGTAGAGATACACATCATAAGTAGCCGAATAAAATTAGAAGCAAAATGCATCTTAGACAAAATCTTCTCTAAGAACACCCATTCCACCCTATCATAAGTTTTGCTCATATCTAATTTAATCGACATACAACCTGTTTTGCCCCTTTTTTCTTCTCCGTATAGCATCTACTAACTCATAAGCCACTAAAACATTATCCGTATTAAGACGACCCGGGATAAAAGCACATTGAGATGGTGATATGACAGAAGGGAGCACAAGCTTCAACCGGTTGGCTAAAACCTTTTTAGGGGATGGATTTTGTTGGAAGAATACATCAAAATTATGGGTTGAAATTTGTGAATAATAAATAGTAGTGAGATGAGTCTCATCTTCTAATCCAAACCACTCCGAGTAAATAAGAAAAATGCAAGAATCGATGCATGCATTCCTAGCTAGGCTAAACATTTTTTTTATTGTTTTCATGAAAATAATCACTAATATTCCAATATTCAAGCATTTTTTTTTCTTTTGAAAAGCGAATTAATGGGAATTCCAGGAGCAGGAAAATATTATTAAAAAGAGAAAATATATATATATATATTTATTTTTATTGTGATCATCATCCATATATATACATGTATGCATGTATGATGGTGTATGATCATCCTGCATCATCAGTCGATCGATGATATAGCAGATAGAGAGAAGTTATATGATCCAATATGGACTTCTTTTATGACCCTTGATCATTTCTTGAGGGGCTAATTAAAGTCATAGTTCTTATGCTCATACTTCTTTCGGAAATGGGATTTGTCATGATCTAACACATGCTAGTTGAAGTGGGTTAATTAGTTTCGAGAACTGTTATATATACAAATAGATTATACAAAATAAACTTACAAACTGATATTGTTTCATGGAATCTATTAGATCTACTTTATAATAAACGTAACTTTACAATTTAACATACCATATCAAGCCACATCAGTTTGTAGGTTTATTTTTATATAATCACTTTGTGGCTAAAGTATTTTCTATTAGTTTCACAGTAATTGAGAAACTATATATATAATTAACACTTTAATTAACATTTTTATAACTATAATGATCAATCCCACAAAAAAATTATATTTGGTAAATTAAGGGTAATGATATTTTTCATCCAAAATTTTGTCATTTCCCGTCATACATGTTGATATGGCGTATTTTTAATACTTTCATATATTAATTCACATGGAAATGAATAGAAATTCTATTAGTAAGTGTGATCAAATGCAAAATCTAAAATGAAAAACATCGTTATTTCTCTTTTGCAAATTGAATATTAAATCTTTGATTTCCACTTCTTTGAAAATGGGGGTTTGTCATTGTCATAGTTGATTAAAGAAGACATGTTTACAAGTCTAATTTTTAGATTGTATTTGGGTAGGGAGGTAATATCATATATTTTGTGAATAGTAGTATAAAAGTAATTATAAAATATTGAATAGTAGTAAATAGTAGTAAAAAATAATGAAAAATATTTGAAAAGTAATGGTAAAATAATGAATAATAGTGGAGTGTTATTAGAACAAATACTATTTGGACTTTTTACAATTATAATAAATCGCGTAAAAGATATCATGCATTTTGCAAAATGGAATACTATTAATCTTCATTCTAAATTTTATCATCTCTAATCATATTTATTTACGTGATATATATATATATATATGTTGTAATACACAGTTTCAATATATATATATATATATATATATATATATATATATATATACCACTTAAATAAACAACTCATGTTTCGCATCATGAATTGTCGCAACAACACTTTTGTCTGCTAACCGTTGTCATAAAATCTATTCACACCGGCCACCAATATGCATGCCACATGGAAAACCAAACCACCATGTTAGTTGATTGCTGCTGCGCATGCAATATCACGCACAGATTTTGAAGGCCATGCACTTTATGAATATGCATGGAATCGTCTGGTTCGTGGATGATCTGCTGCATGCTGCATTCATGCATGTCTTTAACATTAAATACATAAACAACAGACATAAGCATCTCTCTCACCCACCTCATCCTTTTGTTTCCTTCATACGTCGCAACCCAAGATTACTCCCATTAATGAACAATACATTAACGTATGATTAATTTAATTATCATATATATATATATATATATATATATATAGGTCACAGTCTCACAGAGTTGAGGGCTATTTTATTATCATGTATTAACAAAGATTATAATATAATGATTTGGGACTTCTATTAACGTTGTTTACTTCTTGTTCTTGTCTTCGCATATTGCTTTCATATGGACACGGACATGATCATGTAATGGATGTAAGAGAATGATCCTCTTAATTAGCATTGTTGTCTTTTACCTAAAAGTTTAGAAACCGAAAAAAAGTGTAAGTCATATATAGGTGGTGCAGATGGTCAGGAAAAAATGCAAATCATATGATGATCTAGGCCTATGTATATTCCAAAAGAATTAGTGTAATTGAAACGATTTGAAATCACTATAACCAATTAGAAAGCATATTATATAGTAGTTTGGCACGAGCAAATAATACAATTATTCATTTTTAATGCTCTAATTTACTACTTTAAACCGATTTCGATTCCTAGCCGGCCCTAGTTTTAGAGAGAGAGACTTCTCATTCCTTCTAGAAACCACCACCAAATCAAAACCTACGCAGATGGGGAGCAATTTCGGCTCCTCTCTCCTCCCTCCTTCATCCCTCCTCTATCTCCTCTCTAGTTTTCTTCTTTCCTTTTCTTTTTTTGGTTGTTTTTTCATGGCTAAGTATGGTGGAAGGCCGATCTGCTACTCTCCGGTGCTCGACTACCACCACGTGCCTTATCGCAGGTTTCTCAAGATGTTGATCCTTCAGACGGGCGAAAAATTAAGCCGAATAGCACTGCTCGTGAGCCACACGCGAGGTCCAAAGTGGGCTCGTGAAATCCATGCGCCACCGCTAAGTGTGCTCTTCTGCCGCCACACACAACTTTTCTAGGTCCAAGGCCAACGGTTACTTCAAACCTGACTGACCGCTATACTCTTAGGGTGGCGCGTGGCTCTCACGCGCCATCACAATCACTTTGTTTTTTTTTTTCCTCCAAGGTTGAAAATGTGGTTCTATGTCTTTTCAAGATGTAATTCATTTTTTTCTATGTATCTTTAATTTTTGTTATGTTTTTTGTTTTAGAAAAATAGAAACAAAAAACACAATCTCTTGAACTTTTGTCAATAGATTGTGTTTTGGACTTTTGTCCATAGAGTGTGTCATCTACTCCGTCTTAGACAGAATATGAGATTTGTAAATTTTATCTTGGACAAAATTGTGCTGTCTCTCAGATTGTGGTTTATAGAGGTTTGCAGTATGGACTAGACCATGCCAATCACAGTTGTGTACTGGAAAGCTATTAATGTTGTAGTTAGCTTGTTATGTATGTTTTAAGTCAAAATTATAATGTCCGTTATTAATAAATGCAATATGTTTTATAAAAAAAAAAAAAAAAATTTACTACTTTAAACCAAACGCGTGGATTCGTAAATATCAAGTCGTACGTACGTAAGAAGCCGCTCGATGGATCGTTGTTTGACATATTCATGCAATTAAGCAATGCATGCAATATTTATTCATTTGTAATGCTCTTCACTAGTACTTTAACCACATATATATATATATATATATACACAAAATATATAAAACTGTTTAATTATTAAAATAGGGTTGTTCATGATATATAATATTATATGGATTATTAATAAAAGAGCAAGAAATTAATGCCAAAAAAGGTTTTTCTACCTGCAAATTAAGTCTTTAATTTTATATTATATGCAAGTAAATTGACTACTTTATTGGATCTGAGTTAGTAGGTAAAAAGGTATGTATTTACGTAGTTTCTTTCAAGGTTCAGCGCCACAACAGTATGCATTCATATTCATGCATGCACACTACTACTGCTTTATTGCATGTGATAATATAACAGTACTGTGGTAATTAATATTAATTGTATATCTCATGAGGCCAGTAAAAGCAATTCATGTATAATATTATTCGCAGAGTGTTCCAAGAAAAAAGGGGGGGGAAAGGGAAAAAAGTAACTTGATTATTTAACTCGGAGACCTTTCAAAATCTAGGGGAATTAGGGAAAGAATGTCTAAATTATTTAGTTGATATTGATAGGTGAAAGCAAGCAATTAACGTCTTCTTCGCAATCATTATAACGTACAGGAGATCGGTGTTTTTTCTTTTTTTTATCATCTCTAATTGCATGGTTGACTGACCCTAGTTTGGGTTGAATATTGGTAAGTTTAGAGTTTATTTTTCTTTAATTAAATGCGTTAGATATTTTATATAAAGAAAAAAAAACTTAAATTAAACAGTTATATATATATATATATATATGATCCCTAATTCCGACTATATTATTATTATTATTATTATTATTATTATTATCAATTTTCTTTATATTTCCATTCCATAAATCTAAATCTAGGACTAAATTATCTCAGTGATCTAGCTAGCATTTATATTACATTTTTTAGAATTTTTATTTGAAATTTAGAATCTAAAATGAAAGAGATATATATATATATATATATAATGGACTTAAAATATTTTCTATTACATGTATGAGTTTTTTCACCGTTTCAAAATTACTTAAAATATTTAAATAATTTTGATATATATGAAGCTAGCTAGCTAGCTAGCTAATTACAAGCACATGATATGCATACATGAAACAGGGTTTTTCCTCCATAAAAAACATTAATATCAGGGTATTGTCACTCAATATTCCTTACTCGAGGTCGTGTTCACTGCTCAATATAATTAAATATTTCCTCTTCAAAAGCTAATTGTTTATCAAATCGATGGCAGCCCTACAATTTTTAGTGATCACTGATCATGACGCGGATCGAATTAGTCAGAACAATAACTACTAGTATTATAAATGAATCAAAATTCCTAAACAGATATATAATATATATATATATATATATATATATATATATATATATATGGAAAAAACTACTTTGCCTCTCAAGTTGTACCGCTCAATTTGACTACTTGATAATTTTTTTTTTAATTTTTATACTTAGTGATTAAAGAAGTGATTTTAAGTGTATTGAAGTATTTTTTTTAAATATTTAAATATATTAGAAAAATGTAAAATGAAAAATGAAAAAAAAAACCCCCCAAAAAGTAACAAACGGTCAATTTGAGCGAGTTACTCTAGGCGGACTCTATAAGGCTTGCCATGGGTGTGGTTATGCAAATCTATATTGTTGGATAGCAATCATTCCTATTGCTGTAAGTTCTCTTTTTTATTTTTTATTTGTAGCTTTCACAGTTACTTTTAGGTTGATTGAATACGTGTATACATTCTAAGGTGGTATAATAGATGTATATTCCCAAATGAAAAAAAGCATGAAAAGTCAACATCACATAACTCTGAGTTCCCCTCATGTAAATGTCTTGTCATCTGGTTCTACATGTTTGTGTGCAGCTTGTTCTTCTGGTGGGCACAAAGCTGCATCATGTTATTGCAACATTGGCATTAGAGAAGACAGGTATTACTGGATTCTTCACAGGAGCAAAGCTAAGGCCTCGAGATGATCTTTTATAGTTTAAGAACCCATGTATTTATTGTTGTCCTTGATCCATTTTATTCTGTTCCAGGTTGGAAAAAGCATGATGCATTTGCAGATAATTGCAAATCTATTTTCTTGTTCTTTCTTAAATTTCTATGGATTGACTTTCAATTGAGAAAGCAAAATTGATTTGCATGTTCTTTGAATTGGCTTCAATCTATTGGTTCTGGTTACTCTCTTTTCTTCCTTGACTAGGCTTATTGAATATTGATACTTATTTCTACTCTTTTTAATATTGAGAAGATCTTCTCTTTTTAATCTTTTATGCTTAGTGTATTTATAATGTATCGTAACAAATTTTTGTGTTCAATTAGGTTATGAAAGCCATACACTTCCACTAGTATTTTTTTTATTTTTTTATTTTGTAACAGACTTTTTCCGGCGACTACAATTCACTGCAAAAACTAATTTTCGCCACAATTCCAGCAACAATAACTTGCTGGGAACATTTTTTGCTGACGATAAATTAAAATCGTCAGAAATACATATTTTTGCGATAATTTTAATAGTATTGGCGACGATAAGTAAGCGCTGTAAAAAAGTTTTACTAGCAATTTAATTAGATCGTTGAGATAGATTTATTCATTTGAGGCAATTTATTTAATATTTGCGACAACCAAAATTCACCGCAAATATGTTTTCTCAACAATTTAATGGGCAAACAGAATGACCATTTGCGGCATTTGAGTTGTTATTTGTGGTGTAAAAAAATCGTCTGTAAAGATAAACTTTTAGTAGCGATTTTTGGCTTCTTTAGGGTAGATCAGAAGTGGGGGAATAATATCGGTGAACATGCAGCGATGTGTAAATCACTGAGAAAGGTCAATGGTAGTGATTTATAAGACTTTTAGCAAAAATAATCGCTAGAAAAAGTCACTTCCCTTGTAGTGTAGCTAGTATGTAGTTTTATGTCTCCGAGGATTACATGCATTACCATAATAATCTGAATGTAGAAGAAAGAGATCAGACATTAACACAAATAGGCCAAGATCATGGCCGGAATTATATGGGGTTGGTTCACAAGAATATGTCCACATGGTGGAGTGCTCATGTTTTTTTCTTTAAACGTTGGCTCTTCACTATGATCATGAAAGCAAAACTCATACAATAAAAAAAATCTAGATTAGTTACTTTAGTTTTGTGCAAATTCTAATATCTAAAATGGGGAAGAGTAAACATATGAAATAGATGTTACAACATATAGTGAGCATGATTTAATGTTATATGAAAGATTTAGAGAGACGGATTTGGATCCTCTATATATAGTTATTGACTGAATTCTATGGTTTAGAGTGGAGGAGAGATAGACATATGAAATGGGCCACACAATATTTATAACTGCCCAAGTAAATTTCTTTGTAACATTAAATGCTTAATAAATATCGGGAAATCCACTTCATATGTCTACTCTCTCCTATTGTAGACCCTAGAGTTCCATCAAGGAGATCTCAATTCCATAGAGACAGTTGTACGTAGCAAGTAAATGTTGTATGATTTACTTAATTTGCTATCTCTCTCATTCTACGCACGCCCTAAAGCTTGGATAAGAATTATAAGAGTTTACAATCCTAAAATATATAAGTTCTTCCTTTCCATGAGCAATGACAGATAGGTTATTGAGAGTTCTTCTGCAGAGGAGTAAAGGCAGGTATGGAAGAGCATTTGGAAGCTTAATGTGCCTCATAGAGTGAAGGTTTTTGCTTGGAGGGTGTGCAAAAATGGACTACCTACTTTGCTGAATCTAAAAACTCGATGTGCTATTGAGGAGCCAAAATGTCATTGGTGTCAAGAGGAAGAGGAAGACCTGAATCATGCTTTGTTTGACTGCCCTCTTTTTAAAGACTGTTGGCTCCATCAATTCCAGTTTCTAAAAGATTCAAATGCTAGGCTGAATTTTTTGCAAGTGGTAGTTGCTGTCATGAAGAGAAGGATTTCAAGGGAGTTTGAGAAACTTTTTCTTATAGCTTGGGGTATGTGGTATAGGAGAAATTAGCTGCTGTATGAGAATAATTTGTTGTCCCCACAACACGTTATTGAGCATGCACTTTCACTTTTTATGAGCATGCTTCTGCTGCAGCTACCAACAAACCAGGTTTGAAAACACTTTGCAGTTGGGTGACGCCACCAGTGGGGGGTCTTAAAACTCAATGTTGATGAAGCCATTTTTAGTGATTTGTGCAGATCAGGAGTTGGCATGATACTGCGAGATGATAAGGGCCATGTTATTTTTGCAGCTAGTAAACCAGAGCATATGGTCACTGATCCATTTGAGATAGAGTTGCTCGCTATTCTAAGAGGGTGCAATTATGTATTCCTATGGGACTTCCAGATTTGCACATAGAGAGTGATTCTCTTCTTATGGTGCAAGAGTTGAACATGGAGGGCCCTTCATTGTCTATTTGGGGCAACATTGTTCATGAAATCAGGAGTATATTGCAACGTTGGCCAAGTTGGTCTGTTCATCACAAAGGCAGGACGACAAATGGTGCAGCACAGTACTCTTTGGCACGTTTTGCTTGGAATTTAGATGATTTAGCAACTTGGTGGGATTTGATTCCAGAATGTATTGCAAATGCTATTTGGATTGATACACTTATGTAATGCATTACTTGATGAGTAAAGGTTCTCTATTGTTATAAAAAAAAAAAATGTATAATTAATTATAACCTCTTAATAATTAAAAAGAAGAAGAAGATAGAAGAACTGGTGCTAATTTAAAGCTTCAATGACACGTCAATATTTGCATTGAATTGCATATATTTATAGTTGAAACTCATGGGTTCTACATGAAATAAATTTGGGCCACAAAGAAAGTGAGGAAAAGGTAGCTTGCATGTTAAAGAGAGTTGTCTTTGTACATTAGTACATGCGCAGATGGATGGATGAAAAAATAAATGATATACTCAATGCCTTTCATTTCACTGATCAACAAACTAAAGTTGGTTATGAAAGTTTGATTGAATTCTGCTCTCTTTTTGGTTCTATTTGAAAATGAGGAAACCTTGAGAGTATGATGTCCTAAAATAATATGAAATTGGCACATGACATTATAAATGGAGATCATGAGTACTATTGCATAAAAAAACCTATCAAATAAAATCCAAAAAAATAAAAAATAAAATTAAAGGATATTTTTAGTGGAAAATTTATTTTTCCATTCTGTATTTTATTTTTGTGAGACAAGACAGTTCTACTTATAATGACTTAATTGTGCACCAAAAACCTCTCATCTTGAAAATAGCATCAAGATCCTCTAAATTTCTATGAGTTGACTATCCATCCAAGTTCCTAAAATTTAAACCATTATTTTGTTACCTAATTAATTAACAATTATAGTCTAATTAATGACATTTATCTTCGAAGGATTTCCAAAGATTTAGTCTACATACCCTTAACCACCTTGTGAAATTATCAAGATATATTCGAATTCAAAATTTCTACTATGCATAATATAATGTGAAATCACTACTTATCCCAAAAGTTTAACCTAATAGAAAGATATAGATTATTATATTTATAATATATCTTAAACACACTTCATTAAATTCATACACATTATATATATTATATATTATTGATATGAGTAATGCTAGATACAGTCATGGATTGTGCAAGTGTCATGCAATCGCTTTGAAAAAGAGTGAGGTCCACTATTAAAAATTAATTTTCTTTTTATGTGGGTCCCGTATTTATTCATTTTTTTCAAAGTGATTGCACGCCGTTTGCACACTCACAATTGTAACTATCATTTCTTTTTTATAATTTATTTTATCTCGATGATCCCCATATATATATATAATCATCATGATAATTAGCTGCTGGTAGCTGGCTGGTTTTGGTTATACTATTCTCAGATAAATTGCCACAATAATGTGACTGTCCAAATAAGACTTAGCCGCGCATTCAAAGCCCATAATTTATATCGATCTATGATGATGATGGTTAAAACAATAAAGCTTTCTACCTATCGAGTAAAAGGAAGAAATTTTGGACCTACATTATTTTGTTTAGCCTCTAAAGTTGCATCGCTTCATTATTTTGTTCTAGTGTTTACCATTATTACATGATAATCAAGGTCCCCTTCCTTTTGCTTTCTAAGAATGGTAACACCAAGTTCGATGCGTAATTTCTTGTTTCAACTAAGTGGCATTAAGGGAGACAAATATGCTATTGCATGCTATTTTCTTCTGTGCTTTAACCACCTTTTTTTTTTTTTTTTTTTTCACATGTTCTTTACTTTTGACGTAGTTTAACTTTGTTTTATGTATAGTAATAAGTAAATCTTATAAAATTAAGAGGAAGCTGTCTAAAAGTTGGTTGGATTCTATATATAACGAATCCTTTGGGCAGGCAGTGGCTGGATCTATTGCATGCAGGTCACCTTGCTAGCTATTGATATTTGTTATTTTTTTTTTAATTAAATCTAGATGATTTTTTATTTTCTTCACATTTATAGACGTTCATCTCCATCTCGGAGTTCAGACCTTTTTTGTTTTTTTACACGTTAGAAAAATTATATATCCACATAATCGAATATTCGTTGTGTTATATGATCTGTGATAACGTTCCGGTGGATTCTAGACACTCATGACATGAATTTATAGTGTGCGTTTTATCCATATATATACAGTCGACTTGTAATCCAAGAGATGAATTGTTGCTAGTTTTTGCTGTGCGTGAGTGAAACCTGCAATGGAAATGTACGTGTGCTTTGATAGTGTATACAGCAATCATCTCTCTAGGGTTCTTGGATAAAGGAGCATATCTTAGCTAGAGCGTCTCTTGTCAAAAGAAAAATATTACTGTTTCTAGCTAGCTAGTTTGGTTTTTCACTTATTTAACATGAATCACATGCGAATATGATAAATAATGTTTCCTTCTAACCAAAATAGAAAAAATGGTAAAAAGAAAGAGAAGAAGGGAAGGAGGAGAGAAAGGGGATCGAGTGAAGGGAGGCCGGAAAAGTCGATCGAGGTCCCTCCTACTTAGATGTATCGCAACAAGCTTCGATCGTTTGAAGGAAAAAAAAAATATATATATATATATATATATTTATCTTTAATAAGAGAGTTTGGAGATCAAGAGATTGGTGATTAATTTAAATGCTTTACCAATTCCGGATATAGATCTTGTTATAATTTCTCTAAAAATTAACCCATTTGGACTAGAATCGATTTTTTGCAGCCAGATAGTGCAAGCCACATGCTAAAAGAGAAGGATTAGACCCTTAATGGAAGTAATGGTTGGCCTATATTCTGAAAACCATTGATGACCAGACAAAGCATTTTTGTATTTAAGTGTTGATATGATCATGCTCCTTTTTTTTTTTTTTTTTCCACATTCACCTTTTCGAAAAAGTTAATTACCTCTTCATATTTTTTTTGAATTTAGCCTTATGTGGCGATCGGTCTCCTTTAAATTTGAAGGAAATACACTAAATATATATAATCTCAAATTCATGATCTTAAAAGAATTATTTATAACTAAAATTTTTGGTTTTTTTTTTTAAATTTGAATTTGAATTTTATATATAAAAATAATTATTTTTTGAAATTTATAATATTTTATTTAATTATTATTATCATTTTTCAATTTTTCAACATGGCAAGTTGATTGCTAAGCATTAATTATATATGCAAGATCAACATATTAATTAATAGTTTAATTACATATATAATCTTATCGCGATGACGGACTAACACGATCAATCTTAAAAACACATGATGAAGTACAAATTAAACTCAATATAAAAGCACTAGAAGTACAAATTAAACACATAGATCAACAATATATATACTATTTAATCTTAAAAAAAAAATACAATGTGGTTCTAAATTAACAGGCCGACACACAATGGTCAAATAGATTTTATATAGATCAACAACCGTTGGGGTAGACAAAAAATGGCACTTTCAAAGGAATCTTCTTGTTCACCTAAGTACTAATTAATAATATATAATTAGCCCCTCCCTCCCTCCCTTGGGGTAATCCCTGGCCCTACCCAAATTAACCCTTAATTGTCTCTGGAAAAGAAAACCAGACAAGGCTAATTTAAGGTCCTAGATAGCTAGGTTTGGGTCCATATATATATGCATGCAGCATCAGTGTTATTTTCTCCTCCTTTTCAAAATTTTGGTGATTTATCAAAATTAAACTCTCAAAATTTGAGTTCAAATTTCCTGTTTGTAGGGAAAATATTATAGGAAATTTCAGTTCTAGATGTAGATAGATCAACTGTCTTTTAACTATATCTTGCATATATGTGAGTTAATTGGTTTTGTCTGCAACATGATATATATATATATATATATGTAGATAGATATATATAGAGAGAGATGATAGTTGCAGTCGTGAGTGTGCAAGTACCGTGCAATCACTTTGAAAAAAATGAATAGAACTTTTTTTTTATTTGTTGGTATATATATATAATGCATGCATGCAGTGTCGATTAATTAATTGGGTGCAATCATAATGAATTGTATACAATATATATATATATATATATATATATATATACATATTTTACGTAAATATATAATGAATTCTAATTATTAATATGAAGAACAAGTTTTAATGGTAAGAGAAATATTCTAAAAATCGTCTTATTATAAACAGTGACAGATTCAGGAATTTATTTTTGGAGGGACGAACATGAAGTCTTATATATCATAAATAAAAGTATATATATTTTCATGTGTTTTTTCATAAATATGGTTCATATATATTTATAGTCTAATTAAAGGCCGATCACAATTAATTTTTGTACGGGCAAATGTTACAAGAAGGGAAAGATATATCAATGGAAGAATACATATATGTATGCAGGTTCATGGTACTTAAATTAAAAACAAATTGAACTCATTAATTTCCTATAAGCTGCTAGCTAGGAGCTGATCGATCGAGCGAGCGTATATCTTTGGCTTCCCCCATGCTAGAGCTAGCTAGCTAGCAACATGATGATCAAGACATGAACTGCTGCATGCATGCATGAGCCTTCTGTCCAAACGTATAAAAATTAAAGCCTTTGGTGTTGTGGCAGACCGTTGCTAGCACAAAAATTCTAGCTTATACGTACGCCAAAGTTGAGTACGTACTTCAAAGAAAGGAAATCTCGATCTCTTTAATTTATTTATGTTGATTTTGTTTAATTGACATGCTAGCTTCTCTATACTATTATATATATGTTCTCCTAATAGACTAGTACTGTACGTACGTGCCTGCTTGTCTTTAATTCATGCATGGCTATATATCTTGATTCATGTGTTACCACCAGCTCGTTCCTCAAAAGCTATCATGTCATATACATCCATTGCAAGTACTCATGCAAACAACACAAGAGATCAGGTAGGGTTCAAGATGTTTCTTATCCAATATTATTCCATGATCGATCTAGATCATATTTGGAGGCCGCCATTGGGGTTTTTAATTTTCATATATAGCCCTTGTGCAAAGTGGCATTAATCTAAGATCGATAAGGTGCTCTTTGGCCTCCGAATATCATATATGCAAGATTAATATTATATGCTACAGTATTTCTATTTTATTTTCTTCTTTTTATGTAAGTTGTGACACATACATTTATTACTAAAAATCATCCAATAGTGAAAATGTGTTATATTTTACATAGTTGGCCGATGAAAATTAATAGAATGATAGTGTAATGTATAGAATTTTCCATATAAAATAGCGGAAACAAATTAATGATTTTCTTTTCTCCTAAGAAAGGGATGAATCTTGCCAAGGCTGATTTGGTAGTAGCTATCAATTAGGGTTGAGCAAGCGACTTTCAATATAAATAATTTGGGTCGGCATGCAGTCTTGATGGATAGGGCACCACTTTTGTTGGTGGTCCACTTTAGAGCATCTTGGTCGGCTTGTTGTGAGATGTATATCCCGAGGATATTGTTAGCCATCTTGGTATCAAATGTTTGTCTGATTTTGGGTCTCGCTCCATGTCCATGCAGCAGGTAAGGATAGGATCATGAGCTGATCAACTACTTTTTCATTTTGGTTTTGTATTATGGTCTACATGAAGGACAGGTCTTGAAATTCTCTAAGCTAGGGGATTCACGGGGTCCTCTTAATGGGGTAAGAGGAGCTCCTTTTATATTTTTGCTTCATGGTCTTCCCAAAGGAGGTTGGCGGTAGTTCAAGATTCCCAACCCAATTTTGCAATGTGAGCCATGTTTATGTCATACATTTTTCTTTCAACTTCTTTTGGTAGACAGATTGTACATGTTCTAAAACTTGGAAGTAAAATTTATTTTCTTGGAGAATCTCAGTTGAATATTCTTGAACATGCTATCCAATAACAAGTATAGAGATTTTAGTAGGAGGAATGTAGAGATATGCTTAGGGGTGGGGGTTGGGTACCCACACCGGGCTTGCTCGCCCGCCCGCCCGCCTAAAGATGGCGGGGTAGTCTGCTCGCATTTGGTAGACGGACGGGAAGGCATCAACCTCCTGAGAAAAGGGGGGAGCGTGCCGGATGGGCTACTGCTCGTGCTCCGGGTTTACCCCATCTATCTAGGTTTATATATATATATATATATATATATATATATATATATAAATATATTTACAAGCCCGTTGATTAACACATGCACCATTATATCATTGATTTGAAAGCTTTTTACATTAATTATCATAAAAACTAGTTATATATTTTTCTAATAATTACAATAAATAATGTATTTATATACTAACCTCTAAATAAGAACGTGATTAAATACGAATTTCTAATAGTAAACTCATTTAAATTTGGTTTTGCAATTTAAAAATTGGTTGTATTATTTTAAATTTACTTTAACAATTTATGTAGACTTTGATTAAAAAAGGTGCATTCCCCATCATCCTCTTCTCTTCTTTTGATGATCGATTAAAATGTTTTTTATCTTATCAATACTTTATGGCAGGTTTGGGGGTGGGATGAAATATAAAATTCTCATCTCATCTCATCTCATCATTACACCTTTGATCGATTAAAATGTCTTTTATCTTATCAATACTCCACCATATATATATATATATATATATTGAACCATATTTATAGAAAATAAAATTAATATATAAGGAAATTGACATGAAAAAAAATATGAATCTTTCACAATAATTTCTTTTTCCCTAGTCTACTCTCCATTTATTATCTCCTCTTTAAAACATAAAAAAGACCTAAAAATACAAACATCTTTTATCCGAAGTTCCAAACATGCTCTAAGATCAATTATATAAAGAAAACATTAGATAAAAGCTTTTATGAAACCCATTATAACTTAAAACTACTCAAAGTCTCAAACTACTTACTAACACTAAAATAAAAAATGGAGCAAATTTTGCCATACCAAATTCATAATTTCATTAAAAGATATTTGTATAAAACGTACATTATAAATCGAAGACATATTAATAGCTCAACTGATACAACTTTTAAAATTATTGAAATATATATATTTTTTAATTTTAACAAAAATCATTGTTCAGAATATATATTTTTATGGAACTCATAAAAATAGTGGAAAATATAAATAGTACTACATGTACTTATAATTTTACTTACAAGATTTGTTTTGTTAGTTTTTTTTAAAATTTAAAATTTTGAATTTGAAATTTTATAATTTTTGGTATATTAATAACTAATACGTGAAAAAGTAATTTTTTTTAAGTTTTTTTAAATACATTTAATATTTTTCGGAAAATATATATAGGATGGAAGGGTTTCACACGTGTTTTTTTTTTTTTTTTTTCATTTTGAACTTTTTTCTTAAAAAATATTATCTTGATTTTTATGTTTTTATTGTTTGAAGAGATCGAAGACTGTTTGGTGTTTAATGATGATGATGATTTTTATTTTTTTAAAATCCTCGAGATTTTTTGAAGGCCGAAAACTCACTTTCTTCTTTCCGCCATTCGGAGGAGAGAGAGCAAGAGAGAGAGGGAGAGGGGGAAAGAAACAGTAGTCGGAGCTGTAGTTGGAGCAGAAGTAGTAGTAGGAGTAATCTCTGATATTTCTCGTGATTTGCATTTCAACCCTTTTCTTCTCTCTCTCTCTCTCTCTCTCTCTCTCTTCATTCACTCCTCTTCCTCAACCTCTAACCAAACCTACCTTCCTTCTCTCGTGTTCCCTAACCAGTAGACTACCCGAAAGCCCAGAAAAGCCTCTCTCTTTCTCTCTCTGTCTCTCTGCTGAAGAATTCGAACACTTGTTAGTTTTTCTGTCCGTGACGCCACGCCTCTTTCCGTTCAAGAAAGGGCGTTTTTTTTTCCTTTACTTACTTTGTGGCTGGTTTTCGATCCGTCTGTGTTTTCTGGGACCACTCTGATCTTGTTCTGGGTATGCTTTACTTTTTTTTCTGTAACATAAAAGTTTGTGTTTTGTTGTTGCTGCTGCTGCTGTGAGTGGTGGTGGTGTTCTCGTTGCTTTTGCAGTGCTCCTTTATTCAGCAAAAAAGAAAAAAAAACTTGCAGTTCTCTTTTGTTTTGAAATCGGTCTAAGCACATAAAAAAGAGAGGGGATTTTGAGGTGGCACTTTCATAATTATATAGTTTTTAACCCTGAAGACTTTTTTCTTTTTGATTTCAACTTTAAATAGTTAGATTAATTTTGGTGGTTCAATTAATCGGTACTTACCTCAGGATATTTTTAGAAAGAAGTCCTGCATTCTTCAAAATCTTCAAATGAAGGAAAAAGAAATTTTTTGAGCGTTTCTTTTTAATATTTAAAGAATTTGAAGGGAAAAAAGGATTAGGTGGATCCATTATCAAGTAGCTGTTCCTAACTGATCGTTGAGTTTGTGATTCTTTCGTCCTTTTTTTTTTTTTTGTGTGTTTGTCTTAAGATCAATTATTTGCTGATCTCGACTGCGGATGCGTGTGTTATGATTTATGATGTTGCAAACATAATACATTAAATTTTCTTGAGTTTGAGAGCTCGAGTAAAATAACTTCAGAGAATAGGAAAAAATTGTTATGGTTTTTGCTGGTGATCGTTGGATCAAATGGCATTTCCTCCACTCACTTGATCAAGGGTTGGAGGGACAGGGTCACGGGTTCACCCACTCTAACCAGTGTGCTCGTCCATTCAATTTTTTTTTGTTAATTGTTTAAAGTTCAGCATTTGGGTTGTATTTAGTGCCAGCGATGCACATGGAATACAATTTTTTTTTGGAAATAAATCAAACAAAAAAAATATGTCCTCGTTATTTTGAGGGTAATACATCAACGTACTTGCTTGCTTGGTGACAAATTAATGTGCCAAGTGGAAAAACTTATCACGTCTTGCTTTTGGATGAACTCCGTGAATCCATGTTTGATTCCAGAAAAAAACTGGCTGAAGGTTTTGTTTTTCTGGTCTAAGAATAAGTTTTACTTGTAATTGCATTTGTTTAGATTTTTTAACATTCTAGTTGAATACCTATGAAAAAAACATTCTTGCTGAATAGAATAGAATTAAGATAATAAGAACCAAAGGAGTTTCTTTTATCCATATAGAAAAAGATGGTGAAAACAGGAATTGCAGCCAAGACAGAGACGTTTTGTTTGTAAGAGTGCTACAAGCTTATTACTATGCCTTCCCATTGCTATTAGCCTGGTGCAAATGTTCAGATAGAACTCTTAATATACAGACGTATACAAAGGTCTCGTTTGTTTTCGCATATGAGATGAGTTGAGATAAAAGTTGAATAAAATATTGTTAGAATATATTGTTTTGATATTATTTTTGTTTTGAGATTTGAAAATTTTGAATTGTTTATTTTATTTTTTGTAGGAATTTGAAAAACTTGCAATGATTAGATGAGATGAGATGAGAATGGTTGTAAAAACAAACGAGGCCAAAGTGTATAGAGAAGAAAGAAGATTAAAGACTCAAGGAGAAGATGGTAGGAAATCCCAAACCATTTCTTTAAGCATGAATAACTCAAGCAGATAATTACATATCCCTCTAACCCTTGGTCAATTGAGTTCATGATTGGTGATGGACACAGGTGAACTAACTTGCAAGTTCTTTTGGGGGGGGGGACATATGTGACTAAGTAATCTTCTGAGAGTTAGTTGTTTTTTATTGGATCAGATGGTATACTTCTTGTATATGAAAGTAAAAATTGAGTCTTTAGCCCTTTGGTTTCATATATATATATATATTAGCACTTTGTGGAAGGAAAAAATATGTAACCTCTTTTGTTAACATGTGTTTTAAGGCCTGTACTTATCTAAATTTTGTTATCTCTACAGATTTGAATGCTTCAACTTTGAAGGGGCCATTTAATTTTGCAAGCAACTATGATTGAAGGAAGCTCCAGAATATATGTGGCGTGTTTTCTAATTTCTGTGCTTCTCCCTATTCGAAATTCTTCTCTTGAATTGGGTTAGAGTTACTTTGCAAGGCCGTGTCTAACTTTTGTGGAAGTTTGGATGAATCTGGCAAAAATGGGCACCTTACCCAGTACTAGTGAAATTGTTGAATCAACAGAAGAATCTGATTCTCAATTGAAAGTGGATGAGCAAACTGGAAAGCACTGCATGTCAGACTCAGGAACTAAGTATTCTATAGAAGATGACATTAATTGCCTTTTCCAGGCAATTGACCTCAGAACTAAAGCTAGAAGGTTGGGTCAGTCGCATGAAATAGGAGACCCATTGAGAAAGAGTGCACAAAAAAGGCCAATGAGAGTTAGTTCCTCCCATTCATCGGGAATTGGAATATCAGAGCCTGTGAGTTTGAAGCAAGCTCTAAGAGGACTATGCATCTCCCAGGCATCAGAGATGGCTGCTATGAAGCGATTATCTAAGCCAGCCAGTTCGCCAAGGGTCTCGGAAGCGGGGACTATCAAAAGGTTGTATAGGGCAGTGGTTGTTGAGGCTGATGGATCCGGTGTTGTGACAAAAGGAGGCAAGGGGAATTTGATGGAAATCACTCTTGTACCAGAAGAAAACAAATCAAAACTTTCTCGTATGATGCCTGAATCCATGCAAGTGCCAGAAGCAGAGTTATCAAAAGAAAGGGTTCATCCTTCTACTTTGTCTGATAAAATAATGCCAGAGGCAATGATGACTGGATTTCCATCACATGGTCAGATTGTTCCTTTGCAGACACAGGTTGGGGGTGAAATTTTGAAGGCAGAGGTTGGAAAACTGAATGCTGCTGAATCTTCAATCACTTATACTGGCCAGGGATTGGATGCAGCTGCTCCCACCTCGGTAGAAGTTCCAAGCGAAACTCCAATAGTAGATGGGGGGCAGAAAGGTAAGTTGCATTCTCTGACTTCCTTATCTAGCTTCGGCAGTGCCACTAGGATAAGCAAATGGACAAGTAGTAGTCCGCATTTGATGAAGCCAGTCTTTGGGAACAAGAACTCTGTTAACAAGAAAATAAAGCAGGATTCAAATTCTGCCTCAAGCAGTTGCAATCCATGTAATGGAAAAGTTGAGGATGATTTGGTTCCTAGTACAAGTAATTTAGACAATCAGAAGCAAACTTATTCTATGGAGCATGATGGGAAACTTAACGAGAAAGCTTCTCCAGCATCCAGCAGTTTGAATCTTAACGTTGAAGTCAATTCAAGTACTATGGACACAGGCTCAAGCAAATCTGGTTTTGTTTTGAATTGCACCAACAGAAGTAAATCTCTAGTGATAAAAGCTGATGAGAGATCAAGGTCAAGAGAAAAGGGGGAGTTCTCCCAAAGCTCAAAAAGTAGCATTGGTGACTATAGCAGTAGCACAACGAATAGTGAGGAAAGCAATGCGTGTGGTTCTAGTCGTAGTGGCAAAAGGCCTCACATGTCGAAAGACTTGAGATGGGAAGCCATCCGCAGTGTTGAGAAACAGCAAGGAAGCTTGAGTTTGAGGCACTTCAAGCTGCTCAGGAAGCTTGGTTGTGGGGACATTGGAACTGTTTATCTTGCTGAGCTAACTAGTACAAACTGCCTATTTGCATTGAAAGTGATGGATAATGAATTCCTGGTTAGCAGGAAAAAAATGCCCAGGGCCCAAACTGAGAGAGGGATACTCCAAATGCTGGATCATCCTTTTCTTCCTACCCTGTATGCCCATTTTGCAACAGAGAAGCTCTCATGCTTGGTTATGGAGTATTGTCCAGGTGGAGACTTACATGTGCTGCGGCAGAAGCAACCAAGCAGAAATTTCTCTGAACTAGCTGCCAGGTAGTTTTTCTTGTAGGTTCAGTTCTGAAGATCTGTGCATGCCTTTTTTTATTCATCATGTTATGGGTTGTGATGATGACCTGTAAATATATAGTCCTCGGATATGGCGTCTTCTACAGTTTTGTTATGGATGATGTGCTTTTTTTTTTTCCTCTCACTAGTCACTTCTGTTGCTTATGTACCATATACCTATCAAGAAAAAATACCACATACATAGGTTAGACTAAAGTTTCCCCCGGTTTGAATTAAGAATTTTGCAACTTAATTGGTTTTATTTAGACCATTTTGTTAAGTCCCCCACTGGATGAAATGTCTTTCTAACCATCATGCTTACCTAATGTTAAGGCGATTGAATATTGAAAACTATCTTATCATTGAGATGTTCAAAATATTAGTGTTTTGGTACTCTTTTATTTTGCCAAGTTTGTTTATTTGTTTGTTTGTTTGTTTTGTTTTGTTTTTATTTATTTTTTATTTTTTTATATATATTCTTGAATGTACTTGGGAAATAGAAAGTTTATGAATTTGATAGGTAATTGTTGTGAAATTTGGCATGTGTGATAAGTCTATTGATTTAGTGGAAGTTATTGATAGGTATCACTCGAACCCAACCCTCTATAAAGGATTTATAACCTTCTTGAAATTTTCTATTTTTTCAGCTATCAAAGCGTTGTATTGTGAAAAAGTCGAGCTTTTAGCAGACATTGGAACATTTTCCATTCTTCAGTGGATTTGCTTTATAGGTTTAAATGTACCATTACTTTTAATTTCCAGAATTAATCTTTTAGTTTGGTAAATATCATGGGTAAACCTTAATTCGCCTCTGGTATTTAAGGTTGGAGGAGGATTTCCTTGCATTTATTCAGGGCCTTGTAGCTGCCAATTTCCGATATGTTAGGAAATCAGTGAAGCTATGCTCTCCTCTAGATACATTGGATGGACTGGACTCAGAATTTGGAGCCAAATAATTAGAGAATAGCTAAGAAGGTTTTAATTAAGCTCTTGCTTTGGAGTCAGAACTATCTTTTCAACTGATTGATGGATGAAAGTAGAAGTGAGCAGTGGTATTACCAGTGACAGGAAACTAACTGGGTGGCTCCCAGATTTGGCTTTCAATCTACGTTGACCTTGAATTTCAGGGTTCTCACTCACATCCCATGCTTAATAGGTGAAAGTCGGATTCATGTCAACTTAGATATGATTACTGGATATCACTACAGATGCTGGCGAAGTGGCATGGATGGATAATGTATTGATGAATTTTATTTTATTATTTTTTGTTGTCATATTCTATTGGAAAAAATTATGTTGGACTCTCCATGATAGCCATAGGTTGTGTAGCAGAAACTTAATTACATTCTACACATAAAAAATAAAAAATTACGAAATTTGCTTCACTAGTCACCGACAACATGATGGTTCCTCGGTCCTTTCAGTCTTCTTTGGAATAATCCATGTTATCGCATTTGCAGATTTTATGTCGCTGAAGTCCTGCTTGCACTGGAGTATTTACACATGCTAGGAGTTGTGTATAGAGATTTGAAACCGGAAAATATTCTGGTCCGAGAAGATGGTCACATCATGCTCTCAGATTTTGACTTGTCACTCAGATGTTCTGTCAATCCAATGGTGGTTAAATCATCTTCTCCCGTAGTGGAGCCCCCAAAAAAGATGTCAAGTCCATGTACCGAATCCAGCTGCATTGACCCATTTTGTCTCCAACCCTCCTGGCAAGTCCCATGCTTCACTCCTAGACTTATATCTGCTGCAGCAAAAGCTCGGAAGATAAAAGCAGATCTAGCTGCCCAGGTCAGCCCTCTGCCACAGCTTGTTGTGGAGCCAACGAATGCCCGATCAAACTCCTTTGTAGGTACGCATGAGTACCTTGCTCCTGAGATCATCAAAGGTGAGGGTCATGGGAGTGCGGTTGATTGGTGGACTTTTGGAATTTTTCTGTTTGAGATGTTATACGGTAAGACACCCTTCAAGGGTTCAGGAAATGAGGAAACATTGTCTAATGTGGTGTCTCGGAGCCTCAGATTCCCAAGTAGCCCTATAGTTAGCTTCCATGCAAGAGATTTGATCAGAGGCCTATTAATCAAGGACCCTGAGAATCGGTTAGGATCTGTGAAAGGAGCTGCAGAGATCAAGCATCATCCTTTCTTTGAAGGGCTTAATTGGGCTCTGATACGTTGTGCAGTACCCCCAGAGCTACCGAAGTCTTCTGATATTGAATTTGCTGCACTGAAAAAGGAGAGTACCAAGTGTAATGAGCTTGAGGCTGCAGGAGGAGAGTACGTGGAGTTTGAACTATTCTAGTTAGAAGACCGTTTTCTTTTCTTAACTTTTCCATCCTTTGTTGCAACTGATAATATAGCTTATAATGTAAATAATCTATAGCAGTGCGGAAAATTACAGATTTTTATATGTCAATACTGAATCAGAGTAGCTGAGAGTCTGAAAAAGGGAATTTAGGGGAGCATTTTTCTTAGTTGCTCGCTTGCTCTGGCCTTGTTCATTAGCTTTGTTTTTCTCTTCTTTTCTTTCGGCAGTATTTACCTTGTTCTTAAATCCCGGGTTTTTTGCTTGGTTAAGAATTTGTGGAAGAAACTTTTAATTCAGGCATCTTTTGCTTTGATCAGCCAAGCTGGAACAGGTCAATCAATCTCTGCTTGGTTCATTGGCAGCCTTACATCTTATATGTCAGAGATGACAGTCAATTTACTTTCATAAGATCTTTCGACCCCAAAGCATTCTTTTCCATTCATTTTCCATCTTCCATGAGTTTGGCCTCTTGAAGCATTGCCCATAATTGTGGGTTCAGAAAATGAGTTATCCTTTCATTTGTAGCCAAAATATAACCACATAAAATGTCATGGAGACCATGAACAATACCAAACTAATATGCTAGAATAAAATCGAAACACAAGTGCAGAATATGGTATGGTTTTTTTAAGCAAATTACATTAAAAAAACAAATTACATCCCATGATTGCTTGTAACAATTAAAAGGAAAATAAAAATAAAAATAAATAGAGAAAAAGGCAATGGACCAATAGTCCGAGTCCTTGTTCTTTGGCAACGTTAAGGAGGACGGACTGTGTTAAGCAAACAATCATTTTGATGCGTTTGTTGGAGATTCTCATGTTGACTACCTCCATGTCCTTGTTGAGAAAAAGCGAGAACATGATTAGATTGTTACTGTATATAATTTTAGGAATTTATACAATTAGGACTGTTAATATTAGCTTTATAGATTATCTTACCATGTATAGATGCTGAATATTAGGAATCAGTTAACCTCCATGTATAGCATATACTTCTGTGTATGGATGGAATTACGATATAATGAAAGAGTGAAACTTACAAGAAGTAGACTCGTTTCATATTCAGTTTACTAGCAAAAATTATTCTGCTTAGAAGTTTCAATTTAAATTATTTGTCAAAAGAAAAGAATTGTGGGTCCATATTGATGGGAGTGCTCCCGCACCTCAAGACGTCGAGATTTTGTCTAAATGGGAAATCAAGGATGCTCGGGTTATGACCTCGATCCTTAACTTAGTTGAGCCTCACCTTGTTTTCATTCTGAGGCCTTATACAACTGCCGCTACCATGTAGAATTATCTGAATAAGGTTTACAATCAAGACAACATGGCTCGGCGTTTTCAATTGGAGTATGAGATGGCTAATTTCACACAGGGAAGTCTCTCCATTGAGGAATATCTTTTTGATTTTCAAAATCTTTGGGCTGATTATTTAGATATTGTTTATGCTAATGTTCCCGCTGCAGCTCTCTCTACTGTTCAAGCAGTGCATGAAACAAGCAAGAGGGATCAATTCTTGATGAAGCTCCGTTTTGATTTTGAAACTGCACGTTTTAATCTTATGAATCGTCATCCTGTACCATCTCTGGATGCTTGTTTAAGTGAACTTCTTCATGAGGAGTAGCATATTGTAACTCAGACTGCCATGGAACATCAAGCTAATGTTAGTGCACCAGTTTCTGTGGCTTATGCAGCACAGGGGAGGAACAAGGATAAAGACATGCGTGTTGTTCAGTGCTTTTAGTTGTAAAGCTTCTGTAACTACTACAAGAAACAGGGTCATATCATATCTGCTTGTCCCATTCAACCTGAACGGAAGCAAGGTACTACTTATCATGCCTCCACTGATGCCTCTAGTTATACTGCATTGCCTGATGCCTTGCCGGTTGTTCCTATTCCTGCTCTTATAGCCTTGCAAACCCGAATACACTCACTCTTGAAATGGTACAACAGATGATCATTTCTGCTTTTTCTACTTTTGGGCTCTCAGGTAATCATAAAGTTTCTTCTTAGCCATGGTATTTTGACTTCGAAGCCTCTAACCATATGACCAATATTGTTGTTCCTCTTTCCAATGTCAGAAATTATGATGGAAATCTAGAAATTAACATCGCTGATGGTAGTTCTCTGCTTATCAGTGTTGTTGGTGATCTTTCCTTTTCCTTAACTAATGTTTTTGTCTCCTGACCTCTCCACAAATCTTATTTCTATTGGTCAATTGGTTGATAATAATTGTAATGTTCATTTCTCCCGTTCTGGTTGTGTTGTGCAGGATCAAATGTCAGGAAAGATGATCGGAAAGGGGCCTAAAGTGGGACGACTCTTTCCTCTTCACGTTTCTCCTTCCACTAGTATTCCTAGTTTTCCTTTACTTTCCTTTGCATGTAATATTGTTGGTTCTGGAAATAAGATGTGGCATAGATGTCTAGGCTACCCAAACTCTGATGTATTTCATACTTTGTTTAATTCTAGATTATTGGAAAATAAAATATGTTCTTCTCTTGATCTTTCTTTTGATTGTACATCATGCAAACTTGGCAAAAGTAAAGTTCTACCTTTTTCTCATCATACATCTCGTGCCTCACAATGTTTCGATATTATTCATAATGATGTTTGGGGTATTGTACCCATTGTTTCTCATGCGCATTACAAGTATTTTGTTACTTTTATTGATGACTTTAGTCGCTTTACTTAGGTTTACTTCCTCCGGGGTAAGGCCAAAGTTTTTTCAGTCTTTAAGTACTTTTTTACACTTCTTGAGACTCAATTCTCTGCCAGCATCAAGGTCTTGCACTTTGATTCTAGCGGCGAATACATGTCTAATGAGTTTCATGACTTTCTTCAAAGCAAATGGATCATCTCTCAGCGTTCTTGTCTTTTGACACCACAACAAAATAGTGTTGCTGAGAGAAAAAATCTTCACATTCTTGATGTGGTAAGAACTCTTTTACTTGAATCATCTGTTCCTCCTTGTTTTTGGTGTAAATCACTTTCTACTTTAGTTCATTTGATCAATCGCTTACATTCTCCTACGTTAAATTATGTTTATCCTTTCTTTAAGTTATTTGGTCATTATCCTTATATTCTGATTTTCGTACATTTGGTTGTGTTTGCTTTGTGCATCTCCCCGCTCATGAACAACATAAACTTACTGCTCAGTCTGTTAAGTCTGTTTTTCTTGGTTATGCTATCCCTCAAAAGAGTTATGTTCGTTATGATCTCCATGCTCGTCGTATATGGGTTTCTAGGAATGTGATTTTCTTTAAAAATCAATATTTCTTTCCATCTTATGTTGAGCTGTCATCTGCATTTTTATCTCTTTTGCCTAGTTTTTCTGATTCCCCAATAATTGTGGAAATGTTCAAACTTGGTTTTGTGTATGAAAGATGTAGTCGACATGAATCTGGTTCCACTTCCTCTGTGCCCCTATTGATCTTGACCCGGCGCCTGATCCTAACTTCTGTTTCCACCATTCTTCGTCGATCTACTCGTCCTTCTTGACCCTCTGATTGGTATGGTTTCTTCTCTCCTGTCTTTCTTGTTGCTACTTTATCTACTATTTCCATTCTCTCTTGCTACAAATAGACCATGGAACATGAGTGTTGGTAAAATACAATGCAAGCAGAATTTCAAGCACTTGAGGAGAATCACACTTGGAATATTGTTCCTTGTCCTCCTATAGTTAAACCTATTGGGAGTAAATGAGTTTTCTCTGTAAAACTTCGTTCTGATGGCTCTTTGGACCAGTACAAAGCTCACCTTGTAGCTTTAGGTAACAAGCAAGAATATGAGGTTGATTATGAGGAGACATTTGCTCCTGTTGCCAAAATGACCACGGTTTGAACCATCTTAGCTATTGTCACTTCACAGTTGTGGCAACTGTATCATATGGTTGTGAAAAATGCCTTTCTTTATGGTGATCTCCAGAAATAGATTTACATGAAACTTCCCTCTGGTATGACTACTTCTTATCCTCATAATGTCTATAAGCTAAGGCATTCTCTGTATGGGCTCAAGTAGGCGCCCTGGGCTTGGTTTGAGAAGTTTCGCAGTCTACTTCTTTCTTTCAATTTTATACAAAGTCAATATGATTCTTCTCTCTTTTTCCACATGTCTACGTCGGGTATGGTCCTTCTCTTGGTTTATGTGGATGATATTATCATTACTGACACTGACTGTGGTTTGATTACTAAGCTTCAACAGCTGTCACATGCAACTTTCCATATGAAAGATCTTGGCCAGCTCACATACTTCTTAGGATTGGAAGTTCATCATCAGGCCAATGGTATTTTCGTGATCCAGTGTAAGTATATTCAAGATCTTATCACTTTGGTTGGTTTGGAGGACATTTCTTCTGTTGATACTCCTATGGAGGTAAATGTTAAATACATGAAAGATGAAGGGGACCTTCTGGATGATCCTACTCTTTATTGGCTCCTGGTTGGGAGTCTTATCTACTTGACCACTACTCGACCTAATATCTCCTATGCTGTTAATCAGTTTAGCAGTTTATGTCTTCTTCTTGGCATCTCCATCTTGCTGCAGTTCGACATATCATCTATTATCTTCGAAGTTCACCTACTTGTGGGTTATTCTTTCCTATTGGCTCCTCTCTTCAACTTGTTGCTTATAGTAATGCTGATTGGGCTGGGTGTTCGGATACACATTGATTTACTACGGGTTGGTGTATGTTTTTAGGTAATGCCTTAATTTATTAGAGATGTAAAAAACAAGATCGTGTTTCTAAATCTTTTACTGAGGCAGAGTATCGTGACATATCTATTGCTTGTTCTGAAATTGTATGGCTACATGGTCTTCTTGAGAAGTTTAGGTTTCCTCAGACTACTTCTACCCCTCTTCATTTTGATAACACTAGTGCTATTTAGATTGCCATCAATTCTGCTTTCCATGAACGCACCAAGCACATTGAGGTTGATTGTTATTCTATTCGAGACACATTGAAAAGTTGGGTGATATCTCTTCCTCACATCTCTTCTGATCTCCAAGTGGATGACGTCTTCACCAAAGTTAGGACTCGACAACGGTATTAATTTCTTGTTGACAAATTATTACTGGTTGACTTACTAGCATCAATTTGAGGGGGATGTTGCAGTATATAATTTTAGGAATTTATACAATTTAGGCCTCTGTTAATATTTGCTATACAGATTATCTTACCATGTATAGATATTGAATATTATGAATCAGTTAGACTCCGTGTATAGCATATATTTGTGTATAAATGAAATTATGATATAATGAAAGAGCGAAACTCACAAGAGGCAGTTTTTCCAAAACAAAGTTCTCGGTTTCTCTTGGTTTTCTGACTGTTTTGGCATAGGTGTCTAGAGTCGAACCAATAGAGTTGTTGGCGGATCACTGTGTCAGCGCATGGGTCTCAAGCACTAGTGGTGGAGGGATGGCGAAGGTTGTTTATGGAAGTCTGGGACTGGAGAGTCAAGCGGTACATGTGTACTGTTTACATGCACCAATGTAAGATGGCGTATGAGACTTGCGCGGTGGGTCACTTGCATCATGTTCATGGCAAGAAAACGGTAAATCTAATATTTTCGATCTAGAATAAAAAGTCAAAAAGAAAATTAACAGAAAGATAAACCAAAATCAGAGGGTAGCATGAAGAGAGGAGGGAGTACCCCTCCTTGGAAAGTCTTTTCTAAGGACAAGTTATAGTTTTTATTTTATTTTTTTGAGGTTAGAGAGAGAGAGAGAGAGAGAGAGAGAGAGAGAGAGAGAGAGTCGGGTCCAAAACTGAGTTTTTTGGTACAACTTTTTTAAACATTTTTTTGGATGGACCGTGGACGTGATCTTTTCCTCGTTTGGCCCATCTCCAAAATACTTCGTAGTTCGAGCATTGAAAGCCAATCCAATTCCCACAATTCCTCCAAGAGTCCACACTCCACTCGCAGGACTCAGGATGAGGGCACTGCAAAGTATACTGTCATGCCCTTTAAATTTACAGTGTGGTCACTCCTTCCACCCTCAGGCCCTCTCTCCGAAACCCCAGATTCCTGTTCTTCTTCCACCTACCCAATACCCGCCTCTTCAAAACTCGATTCCTTCTCGAGTTCCTTGCAGACCCACTTCCTCCTTTTCGTTTGGCTCTCTGATAAAATCATCTATGGCTTCTTCTGCAACACCAGACACTGACGCACAGGCAGCGACCAAACCCTTCTCTGTGCTCTTTGTTTGCTTGGGCAACATTTGTAGAAGCCCAGCTGCTGAAGGAGTCTTCACAGACTTGGTCAAGAAAAGGGGTTTGGATTCCAAGTTTAACATTGATTCTGCTGGCACCATTGACTACCATGAGGTAGGTATCATTCAATTATACCCTTGAGGAAAGGAAAAGAAAATTTAAAAGTAGTGAGGAACTAAATTGAAAATGATATGTTTTTTTTTTTTGGTTCTTGGTTTTCTTAATAAATGTTTCACTGTTATAAGGGAAATCAAGCTGACCCAAGAATGAGGGCGGCCTCCAAAAGGCGTGGGGTTGAGATAATATCTATATCAAGGCCCATCCGGCCGTCTGATTTTAGAGATTTCGATCTGATTCTTGCAATGGACAGGCAAAACAGAGGTAGGATATCCAAAACTGAATTTTCGCGCACAATTGTGTGTTTATGCCATACTCCACTTATTTTGTGGGTGTTATGTTGGCTGTAGAGGATATATTGGAGGCCTTTAATAGGTGGAAATTTAGAGAAACCCTGCCCGCTGATGCACACAAAAAGGTGAGTATAATAATTGTTGTCATCATCTGGTGCTGTTTTGGTTGTGTGGTCTCATTGGGGTATGGATGACGTAGGTGAAGTTGATGTGCTCCTATTGCAAGGAACATGATGAAACTGAAGTCCCAGATCCTTACTATGGTGGACCACAAGGTTTTGAGAAGGTAATATAAGATCAGTTCATCCACCTATGTCTTTTACAGAGATGGGGAACTACATGCCTTTGTTTGTTGTAAATAGAGGGTTAGAGAAGGTTCCCAAAGAGTGTGACTAGTCTAGATGGTTCGTTTGAAAGTCATAACTACGGTATTTGAGCCTGGCTTAAGAAATCCTGTTCTGTCATCTTGTCAGCTCCCGTAGATGCATGAGGGTATGGTTGACGATCGAGTTTGTAATTACGGTTGCAGGTTGCAGTTGTTGGAAAGCTGGACACAACATTTTCTATGTTTCAATTTGTGACCGCTTTCCACCTCATGTGCATCAATTCACTTATAATGGCTACTTAATGCCATGAATTCTACCAACTTGCCGGTTACTGGGATTTTTTCTATTGTCTGTCCTTGTTGGGTGTCTAATTGTCTTGCAAGAATACATGAGCTCCTTGATTGAGTTGAAACAAAATTCTAAGATACCATCAAAATGGTCTCTAGCCAAAGAATTTTAAATTATACTGCTGACGCATCTCAACATTCTGCTTTAGACTGGTAGTCTTGGTGAGATAATGAGATTTCTGTACTTCTAAGTTTATAGTTTGGCTTGTACAATCTGGTCGTATGGCAGGTTTTGGATTTACTTGAAGATGCTTGTGGATCATTGCTGGATAGCATCTTGGCAGAAAACAAACAGATTCAGGATTCTTAGCACCTGGTAGAAAAGCAAGTTGATAATATCCTGCATAAGATTGATGAGAAAACTGCGTTCTTCGTTGTATAATGTTTTTTTTTTTTTTTTTTTTGCTAATTGGTGATCTTAAGTATTTATGTCTCACGAACATCATTCATGTAAAGTCCACCGTAGCTGCTGAGGCCTTTTTTTTTCCCACCCATCTATTGGCATTGGCATATGATACTTCCAACTATTTTTTGTTGAATTCGTGGTATTACTTTGTTAAGCTAAATAATTTGACCAATAAGAATGAACAAATGGAGATATATATATATATATATATATATTGCATCGGAGGTAGCAATTGGCATGTGGGTTAGATTCAACGTACTGGAAAAAGAACCACTTAGCGTATTTTGGATGAAGCGTCTCTTTTGAATAACCCCTCCTCTGATGTTCATGTGTTTTCGTCCAGTGATTGTTCTGGGTTCACTCCTTTCTTAACAGTGTTACAAGCAGCACGGTTCATGGCGAATGTAACGAACATACCATCCCATTAACACTTTTCTGAATGCTAATTAACCTGTAGTCATGAAGGCAGCTTGCCGTTTTCGGGTTTATGTCGTTCAAACTGTGTAAAGAGAAATGCGTTAACAATAAAGAAATTTTATAATAATAAACTTACAAACTAACCTGGTTTAATGTATTATGTTAGATTGTAAAATTATTTTTATTATAAAATAAATCTAATATATCATATAAACTCGTATCAATTTGTAAATTTATTTAAATAAATTGTCATGAATTATGGTGTTTAAGACAAAATTTGTATGGTACATCGACCATTATCATTATATCTCATAATTTACGCTGAGCTATTTCCAAATTGATTGTGCAGGTGAAATCCAATTAGTCAATCAAGCAAATACTAAGTCCATAAAGAACATCAATCGGCCTCAATCATTTCATTGCAAAACCCATTCCAACAAGAGAAGTGCCAGAAAGCTTGCAAACAGATTGTAAAGTTTCTTTTACTATAAAGTAGATTTAACATGTCAAAACAATACACATCGATTTGTAAACTTCTTTCTAACTAAACAACTAGCTTAAGGAAATCTGCTAGCAGACAATTACTAAATGAATTTTGACGAGGCTATCTGGGAAAAAGTTCGCTATCACAACTCCAAGGTTCTCAAACAATCTCTAATAGGCCCTATTATTGTCAAAGCAAAGGAAATTTATACATCCTCCATATTCTGATCGTTATCATGGTCTCCTTCGTAATATTCATCATCACGTTGTATCTGCTTGTCTTGAGTGTGTTCTGAAAAGAAAAGAAAAGAAATAAAAAATAAAAATCAATCGAATGACAAATATAAAAAAAAGTGTTTGATGACTGGAGCATGCACAGCCACTAGGATGCATCAGATTTCTGATTTCTTGATTTACTTACGATCCATGCGCTCATCAGGGTTTTGCTCATCTTCATCAAAGTCAGGAATGTAAAAGTCGGGTGGAACCTGCAACAGAAAAAGCATTGCTCAGTCCAACAACTAAGGCCCCGTTTGGTTGTTGAGTTCAATTTAATTTTAAGTTAAGTCTAATATCTAAATATACAACTCTCAAATTACTAAACTCATCTTAACTCAAAACCTATTTACACGTGGGACCCACAACCTTTTTCAACTTCTCATAAATACATCTAAACTCATCTTAACATCCAAATAGATTTAAACTCATTTTAAATGGACTCCACAAAACTCACTCTACCATCTCTTTTTTTTTTTTTTTTTATAAGTAATAAATTATTTCATTGATAAAGAAAATAGACATAGCCCAGGTACACTGGAAGTATACATGTGAATACACCTATTTAAGAACTAGAAACAGTTACAAGGAAATCATGGAAGCTGAGGCCATTCAAATCTAGAGCAATGGCCCACAAAAACAAAGTCTTCCAAAAAAAATTCCTAAACTCTTCCATGGAGCGCTCATGATCCTCAAAAAGCCTCTCGTTTCTTTCACACCAAATATACCAAAATTCACTCTACCATCTCAACTCACTAATATTTATAAAGAACTCAACTCTACATGCAGCCTTAGTTACTGTCATTCCAAGCATTATTAATCTTCCAAGTAAACTAATAGTCTGCCATCAAAGAGCTGAAAAATATATGGAAAAAAATATTGCAACCTTGCTCCCGAATTACCAATCATTTTGAATGTGCACTTGAAACCGCAGAAAATTGAAATGCACACCTTAAACTACCAATAGGTTTCATTGTGCACCCTCATTCAAGGTACCATTAAAATGAACGAAAAAATAGATCACGTCACAATGAAGGGTACACATTAAAACTTATTGGTATTCTAGAATGTACATTACAACTCATTGCTACTTAGGATGTATAGATCAGGCTGAAAGGCATAGACGATGCACAACAAATAATATTCCTGTACTGCCCCTTGTTGGTCCAAGGGACAGAGGAGGCTAGGTTAGCTGAAAGATGTTAGCGGAAGAAGGGGTTGTTTGAGATACATGTTACATCTTCCATATTATAAAAAAGCATTACCCCAAAAATATCACCATTAGGCTGCACCAAGGATCTGATGGGCTATTCAAACCATGCAATTTAACATGTTTCCACAATTTTGGACGTCTTATACAGACAATCGCTCCTTTGTGTTCACATTGCAGCAAATAGTTTTTTTCCTAATTTATTCCACAATTCAATCAGCATCCCCCTCTGGGATTGTATATAAAATCATTTTTGATGGCTCACCAATTTAAGCAACTACATATTTAAATCATTAATGACTATTATTGTTATGGCGTAAATATCAATTGAGATGCAAAGAAACAACAACACTTCTATTTGAGTGCGGTACAACCTCCATGTAAACTGCCCAATGGAAAACTCACGAAGGTTAAAACTCAACAAAAGCATTTTTGGCTCTGAATATAGAAACTAGATCTCTAGGCTAATTTGAGGCAATGGCTATCCCTGAGGGAATCCACCAAGTGATTCTAAAGTCAGCGGGCATATCACAGTGAATACCAGATAACCAGCATGCCTATAGCATAATTATGCCATTCAACTTAACTTTAGTCATTAAAGGCTGACCGACAGTACAGCGAAGCAAAGTAAGCGAAGGCCTGACTAAAACTTAAAATGAATTTCACTTCATGAAAACGAGGACTTGGCAACATTTGCATTCTACTCACCTCTTGCATTTGTACACCGGGAGCATGTTGGATGCTTCGAAGATTTTCGAAGACTTGCATTTTTATTGTGCCAAGGTATGATTTGCTATTTAAGTTTTCCTGCTCAATCAATGCGAGGAAAAAGAATGAGAGAGAGAGAGAGACTTTAATGCTGAGAATATATGTTGCACACTGAAAATGACCCTCAGATATGACCAATTCACCCATGAAAAACTTATTAGTTCCCCCCATGTTCCAAAACTGGTGCATGGAATCAAATGAAATGCACCACTAACACAAGCTTTCTGAGAAATTACATACTATATGCCCATTTGGAATCCTCAATGAGTATTCTGGAGAAAAATATTTAATATACTCGTTGTCAGGGATCTCTGCAAGAAAGATGAATTGATAAATGAAACTTACACTCCAAATGTAGTGAAACAGAAAACCAATTATAGCAAGGAGAAAAAAATGCACAACGTGCATCATAATCAGAAAGTATAGGGCATACGGAGATATTCTTATCAGAAAGCATAGGGCATACACAAAAGCTAAAATTATGCGCATAAATATGAAAATAAAGGATGATTATTTTAGATGTAGAAGGATGAACAAAGAACCGGTTACAACTTGCCTCAACTGTACATTGAGAAAGCCTAATAAAAGAATGAAGATAGAGAAAAAACTAATGTTTTGCCAATTGCATATAAAGCATGTCATTCCGTATCTCCCCACCACCCATTTTTTCATGTTCAGTGTGAAAGAGTAGACAACGATTATAGAAGGACAAGGGCATTAAAACCAGTGTCAGAAGACTAACTAAACACAGTTGCACATATCAAGCGAGGTAAATGCGAATAATGCAATTTACCTAAATGCGAACAATGCAATTTACCTAAATGCTTATGCTAAATCAAATACAATATCAAGAATATATTACTTGTCCTTTCCCCCTTATCCATAACATTATTCGAAAAAGAATGTTAGTAAAATTCAGCATTCTATGTGGCTTTTTGGAGCTGAGATTATGTAAGCATAATTAATCATAACCTCAACAAAGAATCGATTGGGCTGGCTACAATGATGCTTACTGATAATTTTAAAAAAAGAAAAAGCATATTCAGAGAATCATGGGATACATGCAAATCATAAAAGAGCATCAAATTAACAAACCATTGGGAAGTTCTGTATCAAGAAGAACTCCGGTTTCCACAGTCCAACATCGAGCAACATTCTCTTTTGTATATCCCCCACCTCCAGTTACCTGCACCAAGAAGTTTCTCCCTGTAGCTCTGATGTATGATGCTAATGGGCTGTCTATTATTGGTGAAATAGAAACATACCAGTAACGGCAAATTAAATTTCTTCACAAACCTAACGCATTCGGCATGCCCTGTAAGAAGCATCACGATGCCATACACAAAGTAAACTTTACAATCAAAGTGAAGACATTGGGAACTAATTGAAAAGTGATCTAAACAAGAAGTAAAAGGGGCAATGGAGAAAAATGCCTATATTTGACATATCATGACAAGCATGGAGAAAAATGTTTAATTACAAGGAGTATGCACCATCAATGGAGAGATTGAAGCAGCCCAAGCGGTCCCCAGCAAGTGAATCTGCCCCACATTGGAGAACTATTGCACCTGGGACATATGTTTCAACAACCTTGGAAATAATCTACAACATCAAAGTTTACAAGCAAAAGTTTACTCCTGGCATGATAAACCAGAGATCTCTTAAAGACATCAATCTAACACCCTTTTTTTTTCTTAAAGCAAAAGACATCAATCTAACTTAGTTGCTTATTTCCAGTACTTACACTTTTAAAAAGTCTAGTGAAGCTAGTGTCATCTATTCCATCCTTGAGTGGGACATTTATGGCATAATACTTGCCTTCTCTTTCTCCTGTTTCCTTCAGTACAAAATAATGACAATTAAAACCACTTAGATTTCAAATATATAGGATACCCATATTCCAAGGATTCCGTGCTATTATCATGTTCTTGGCTGGTGTTTCTCAGGTATATGTCCTGTGTACTTGGAAGCACCTTATTGAATCATTGACAAAGTTTCACATATTAAAATAAAAATGAGATTAGGAATACCACCGGGTGAGCATGCAAACCACTCCCTGGATCCTTTGAAGGTTAAGCATTCCAGTAAATGGTTTGCATGCTCACCCATACATTTTTGTATATAATCCAGTAAACATCCCAACACAGCTAAAGAAAGCATAGATTGAAACCTGCCACTGCAACTCTTAAGAGCTTTTATATGTTCAACTGTAATGACAACCCCTTCCCCCCTTCTCTGCCATGCTCTCTAGGGGCAAAGCAGAGAATAGATAATTTGGACACTTGACAAGCACCAGTCAGATGGCAAAGTGCAGGTTTATATGGCCATTGTGAGAGTAACAGATGATGTGCTAAGTCAAGCAAAACTAAATCATTACTTTGATGTTCTCTTTGACTTTAGGTGTTTCAGAAGTTATACTTACATAGATTGCATACATGCATGAATATTAATCTCCCCATAAAAAGAACTTGTTGAGACAATTTTAGGTTTCAACTAGGACTTCAGTTTCTTCATTAGATCTGACTACATTATTGCTGATACTTACATGAGGCATATAGGCAATGAAATGGATTAAAGCTGACTAGAAACAACAGTAAGGCAACTATTTAAGTTTAAAGATCATCAATAAAAGGGTAGTTGATGTCAGTATTTACAAAACAAATTATGATCACTATGCTCAGATTCTATAACAGTTTTTTTTATAAGTAGATTCTATAACGGTTGACACAGAAAACTTACAAAAAATCTTCAATAATTATTTTGAACGAAATTAGGTTAGAGAAAATGCCAGTCTTAACAGGATGTAAATGCACGCGTGTATAGCAAACAACTGAGCACGAAGTAGAAATTTCTTGAAAATGGGTGGCTTAATGATATCAACTGCTGAGCTCAAATTCAAAAATGATATTAACTGATTAATACACCAAAACCAAAATAATAAAGCATTAAAGACTCACCTTAACATCACCAGTTCCTGGAAAAAACATATCCCCATACTTGTGAAAACTAACAGTCATCACCCTGTCATGTCCAACTTCACAGACTTAGTGGAGTATAAAAAGCATGATGACATTACTAAGACCATTTGAGGTGATCTACTTGATTAGCCACAAATACCAATCAACACTCTTCGATAAAATTTTGAAGGACTTGAAAAATAAAAGGATGATATAAATTGTTTTCCATGGTAACCCATGAAACAGGTGTGATTGAAGATCAGCACTCTTTATTCTCGAAAACATTTTAAAAAATGAATAACTGCATAATTTATTGATTGCTAGACTTGAGGATACACATTTTTTTTTATCAGTAAAAGGACTTGAGTATATACAATTTGCATGAGTAAAAGAGCCCAACTAACATAATTTTTTATTTTTGAGAAGTAATAGTAAAATTTTATTGACAGGATAAGGCATAGCCCAAGCCAACGAACATAATTTTGGACCAGGTGCAGAACTGAAAGAACCTCTTACAGGGTTCAGATGTTAGATCATGATAACTTGGAGGTGGCCAAGTGCACAAAATGACAGTACTACCATAGAAATATAAAAAATTACTAAGAATGATCTCAAAATCTGCTAGTGTCTTACTACCTCCACCCGTGCTGGGCCCATATATGCAAACAAGTTGCTGGTTTCAAGCGGAAGTCTAGTTAGCGAAGCAATTGCTCCTGAGCCATCTCCCATCGGAGAGCCCCTACCATAAGTTGACAGATAAAGGTTCTACGCTTTTTTTTTTTTAAATGATACCACAACAGATTGCAAAACAAGATGAATTTAGAACCACCCAAGGGAAAGGCTGAACCACCATGGGGAGGCAGTAGACCATCCCAGAAGGGGTGGATCTGGAGACCCTAATGCCAGGGTGGCCACAATGCACAGGGTGGTTGTCGTGTAGACCCACCCCTGCGCATTGTCGGTCTGCCCACCCTACCCAGGGTGGTGTGTCATGGTTTTATTAGAGGGTGTAGAGGAGTGGTTTGCGCCACCATGATTAAAGTTAATTTCCTCCTATTACGGCATTTTTAACATCATAATACAACTGTTTGCAAAGCAAAGCAACATCCAGACATATCTTCTTTTTTTTTTTTTTTAATAATTAATAAGAAATTTATTATCAAGAATAGGCACAGCCTAAGTACACAGGAAGTATACAAAGGAAATACCTACCACACTCTAGAAGCAGGAAAAAGACTAAAACAGATTCAGTACATTATCATCATCCCTTAACAAACTCCTAGCCCACAAACACAAAGAAAAAAAGAAAAAATTCTGAAGTTCTCTGAGAGAATGCTCTATATATTCAAAACATCTCTCATTCCTTTCCAGCCAAATACACCACATTAAACACAAAGGAATCATATTCCATCTGGCAGCTACACATTTCCTTCCCTGAAAACCTCTCCAACATGCTAGAAGATCAAAACTTCCTTTGGCATCACACAATATAAACATGTCCGACTCAAAACCATACCACAAAAACTTTGCCACCTCACAATGAAGAAAGAGAAGATTTACAGATTCACCATCCTTCTTACACATGACACACCAATCAGCAATGCACATACCATGTTTTATAAGGTTATCCGTGGTCAAAACTTTCCCTAGAGCAACCACCCAACTGAAAAACACCACCTTAGTAGGAGCCTTCACCCTCCAAATGATTTTCCAAGGGAAAGTACAACCAGAATGACAAGTCAGCATCTTATAAAAAGAACTAACAGAAAACCTGGACTTTCCAGCATGGTCCCACAGTAAACTGTCCTCTCTTCCCTGCATCACTTTTGAATTATAAATTCTTCCCAAAAAATCAGAAACATCATTCACTTCCCAGTCATTTACCTCTGATAAAATCAACATTCCACAGAATATTATTATCCGTATGTTGGAAATAATCTGCCACACAGCATTTTGATCCCTTGCAATCCTACAAAGAAAGGGAAAATCAGATTTGAGAGCTGATTCCCCACACCAAATATCATGCCAAAAAAGAATCCTCTTCCCTTCCCCCAAGTTAAATGTACCATATTTCAAAAACTCCCCCCAACCTTTCCTAACGAACTTCCATAAATTCACCCCATACGCTCCTCTAACTTCATTAGAACACCAATCCCCCCACCCACTCCCATATTTTACAGCAACAACATTCTTCCATAAAGTATCTCTCTCTAAATGATATCTCCAAGCCATTTCCCAATAAGTACTTTGTTAAACATCCTCAAATTTCTCACCCCCAATCCTCCACAAGAAATTGGTTGACAAACCTTGTTCCAACTAACCAAATGAAACTTTTTCTCCTTTCCTATATCTCTCCTATATCTCTCCATAAGAAATTGCAATAAAATTTCTCAATTCTTTTTGCAACCCCTGCTGGCAAAGGGAAAATTGAAAGAAAATACGTGGGAAGATTAAACAGCATACTCTTTATCAAAGTAATTCGTCCCCCTTTAGACAAGTACAGCTTTTTCCATCTAGCCAACCTTCTCTCAATCGTCTCAATCACCCTTCCCATATGGAAACGGATTTGTGAGAGGCACCCAATGGAAGACCAAGATACTTCAGCGGCAACGAAGAAATCTTACACTCCAAAATATTAGCCAAATCTGAAATATTGGCTATTGCACCCACTGGAACAATCTCAGACTTGTTAAGATTAATCCTTAGACCCGAGACAGCTTCAAAACATAACAACAATGCTCTCAAAGATCGAAGATGTTCTTGATTAAGCTCACAAAAAATTAAAGTGTCATCGGCAAAGAGAAGATGAGATAATTTAATGCTATTCTGATCCTCATTTCCCACCTCAAGTATAGCCCAAGAATAGGCATAGCCCAAGTACACAAGATATATACAAAGGAAATACCTACTACACTCTAGAAAGCAGGAAAACTATAACAGAAACAGATTCAGTACATTATCATTCCTTACGAAGATCTTACCCCACAAACTTAGTAGAAAAGATCAAATTCCAAAGATCTTCAAAAGAACGCTCTATCTTCAAGTTATCTCCCATTCCTTTCCAGCCATAGACACCACATTGAACTCAAAGGAATCATTCTCCACCTGGTAGCTACACATTTCCTTGCCTCAAAACCACACCAACATGCAAGAAGATCCACAACTTCTTTAGGCATGAGTCAATATAAACCCGTCTGACCAATAACCTCATTCCACAAAAACTTTGCCACCTCACAATGTAAAAAAAGATGATTTACAGATTCATCATCCTTCTTGCACATTACACACCAATCAACTATACACAAACCACGTTTTCTAAGGTTATCCGCAGTTGATACTTTCCCTAGAGCAACCACCCTACTGAAGAACGCCACCTCAGCAGGTACCTTCATCCTCCAAATACTTTTCCAGGAGAATACACAACCATAATGACAATTAAGCACCTTATAAAAAGAACTGACTGAAAACCTGAAATTTCCAGCATGGTCCCAGAATAGCTTGTCCTCTCTTCGCTGCATCACTTTTGAATTATAAATTCTTCTCAAAAAATCTGAAACAACATTCACTTCTCAATCATTTTCATCTCTAATAAAGTCAACATTCCATAGAATATTATTATCCGTACATTGAAGATAATCTGCCACAGCAACATTTTGATCCCTTGCAATCCTATAAAGAGATGGAAAATCTGATTTGAGAGCTGATTCCTCACACCAAATGTCATGCCAAAAGAGGATCCTCTTCCCTTTCCCCACCTTAAATTTAATATGTTTAGAAAACTTCCCCCAACCTTTCCTAATATTCTTCCATAAACTCACCCCATATGCTCCTCTAACTTCATTAAAACACCAATCCCCCCACCCACTCCCATATTTAACAGCAACAACATTCCTCCATAAAGCATCTCTCTCTTCACGATATCTCTAAAGCCATTTTCCAAGAAGTGCTTTATTAAACAACCTCAAATTTCTCACCCCCAATCCTCCACAAGAAACCGGTTGACAAACCCTATTTCAACTAACCAAATGAAACTTATTTTCCTCTCTTATTCCTCCCCATAAGAAATTACGATAAAGTTTCTCAATTGTTCTTGCTACCCCAGCTGACAAAGGGAAAAGTGAAAGAAAATATGTAGGAAGATTAAACAACATACTCTTTATCAAAGTAATTCTTTCCTCTTTAGACAAATATAACTTTTTCCATCCAGCCAACCTTCTCTCGATCTTCTCAATCACCCCATCCCATATCAAAACAGATTTGTAAGAAGCACCCAAGGGAAGACCAAGATACTTCAGCAGCAATGAAGAAATCTTACACTCCAAAATTTTATCCAAATCTGAAATATTGCCTACAACACCCACAGGTACAATTTCAAACTTGTTTAGGTTAATCCTTAGACCCGAGACAGCTTCAAAACATAACAAGGCTCTCAAAGTTTGAATATGTTCTTGGTTGGGCTCCTTGAAAATCAAAGTGTCATCGGCAAGAAGAAGATGAGATAATTTCATGCTATTTCATTTCTCATTTCCCACCTCAAAACCTGACAAATACCTTCCTTCTACCGCCGCTTCCAACATTCTACTCAACGCATCCATGACAAGGACAAAAAGAAAAGGAGATAGCGGATCTCCTTATCTCAAACCACGTGAACTATTAAAAAAACCCAACTGGGGTGCCATTCATCAAAATGGAAAATCTCGACGTCGAAATGCATTGCTTGATCCATATACACAATTTCTCTCCAAAACCATATCTCCCAAGCAAATACAAGAGAAAATCCCAACTAACATGGTCATATGCTTTTTCCATGTCCAATTTAATCAAAATTCCAGATTCATTTGATTTAATTCTGATGTCCACATCCTCATTAGCAACTAAAACCGATTCAAGAATTTGTCTCCCTCTTACAAATGCATTTTGAGATTTCGATATAATACTTTTACCAACACCACACTCGTACAATTAGCCAACACCTTAGAGATTATCTTGTATGCCCCCTTCACCAAACTGATGGGCAAAAAATCCAGCATCTCCACAGCCCCTACCTTTTTGGGAAAGCGATAAATGTAGCATTGAAACTTTTTTCAAATTTCATAAATGTATAAAATTCAAGAAAAACCTTCATAACATCATCCCACACTATATACCAACAAGATTGAAAAAAAAGCCATTGAGAAACCATTTGGACCCGGAGCCTTATCCCTTGCCATTCCTCTAACCACATCAAGAACTTCATCCTCTTCAAAAGCTCTCTCTAACCATTCTGCACTTGCCTGATCAATGGAGTCAAAAACCAGTCCATTAAGCTTTGGTCTCCATGAGTATTCTTCCCGAACAACTTCTCATAGAAATTGACAATGTGATCCTTAATGACCTCTTAATCTGAAATGATGATTTCACCATCATGAAGAGCCTCAATAACATTATTTCTTCAATGAAAGTTTGCCATACGGTGAAACAATTTTGTGCACTTGTCACCTTCCTTCAGCCAAAGGACCTGGGATTTCTGCCTCCAAGAGATTTCCTCCATTAAAATGATCTTCTCTAATTCATCCACCACCACTTTTTTTTCTCTCCAATTCCTCACCGGATGTCCTCCAGCAGCTCCCTTTCCTCCAAACTCTTCAACTGCTGCAACAAAAGTTTCCATTTATTTTTTGTGTTCCCAACCTCCTCAACCTTCCATTTCTTCAAATATATTTTTAATGCTTTAAGTTTACCAGCCAGTACAAAGCTCAGAGTACTAGAAAGAGTACGAAGACCACCACCTCACCCTATCCACAAAACCTTCAGCCTCCAACCACATATTTTCAAATTTAAAATACCTTAGCCCTCTAAAAATGCCCCCACTCTCCAGCATGATAGGATAATGGTCAGAACACATTCTCACCTTTTTTGCCTCAAATCAAGAAAACGAATCTCCCAAGAAACAGAAACCAGAAATCTGTCAAACCTAGACCATGCCATTCCATTGGACCACGTAAAATCCCCACCAACCAGGGTAAATCGATCAAACCAAGCTCAAAAATTAGATCTGAAAAAGCATTCATGGCATGAGAGAGATAATTATCCCCCACTCGCTCGCTAGGGAACTGTGTCATGTAGAAATTCCCTCCAAAACACCAAGCAACATCCCAACAGCAGCAAACACCCGCCATTTCATCCCATAATATACTCCTACTATTATCGACATTAGGACCATAAATCCTCGCAAAAGCCCATTCAAATCCATCATCCACATTTTTGAATCAACAAGCAACCATAAGCTCTCCCGTATAATTATATACCATCTCCACTAACCTCCTATCCCACATAAAAATAATACCACCCGAAGCCCCTTTCGAAACTAATTCAACCCATCCCACACATTGACAACTCCGTAAACTGTTCACAATTGTTTGATTAACCAACTTCAGCTTGACTTCTTGGAAACAAATAACATCAGCACTCCACTTTCAAATCATATTCTTTACCCGACGATGTTTTCTATAGTTATTCAGCCCCCTCACATTCCAAGAGATGATTGTTGGTTTCATTGGTAACTATAAATAATCTTCTCCTTCCCTTTATCTCTAAGGCACTTCCTCCTTTTGTATTATAATTAATAGAGCACGATAACCTCTTCAATTCCCTCTCCTTCTTTAGAGCAAATCTAGCCAATGCAGGTTGACCAACCTCTATAGCTATTAGAAGTGCTCTAAATTGTTCCTCAAACCCAACATGAGATCCCCACACAAACCTTGATTACATCCACTTTCCTCATCACCCTATCAGATGAAGAATTGGGCCCATCAATTTCAAGAAGGATACAACACAATGGATTTGGGTCCATTTCTTCATCAGACTCCCTCAGCTCTTGATGAGTGTACGAAAGTGCACTCTAAATACCCCATTATTGGACTAAAATGCTAAAATGTTAATAGAAATCATTGGAATTAATGTGTATTCTTGAATTAAGTTTCTATTTACTTTGGGATACTCCTAAGAAGATTTTTATGTTTAATTTCAGAGTCTATAAAAGAGCAAGTCCAAACCCATTCAAATTCAAAGGACTTTCAAGTGGGCAAAACGTTGGAACAACCTAAGAACTTTCAACGAGTGTATGACTCTTCAAATAAGGATAATGATGGGGTTTGAGAGTAATTCAGATTAGAATCCAAAATACGCTAGGAGACAGAATGGACACACTTTAGTATTTTAATCATAACTTTTTGCTCAGATATTGGATTGATGCGATTCTTGATGTGTTGGAAAGCTATCTTAAAAGGCTACAAAGTTGTCTCTGGTAAGGATTTCTAAATTCGAACTCCTGAAGCGCGTACGTGGCTGTCAAGTTGAGTCCTAAAATTTAGGCGATTTTGTGTGCGAGAATATGAAGACATTAGGGTTTCTTTCCTACCCTATTTAAGCACATCATTAGCACGAAATTGGAGAGTGCAGAACAAAGGAGACGACTCAGTTTGAAGGAGGAAGATCTGAAATTAATTTTCATGGCCACCGTTTGCTCTATTTTTCTCTTGAGATTTTTGTTATCCATTATATTTATGGATAACTAAATTCTCAAGTAGGGGTAGAGATGAATTTGCACATTAGATGGTATTTTTAATTTATTCTTGATTTATGTATTTGATTTTCAATTACTAAAACTCTTTTGTTTTATCATTCTCAATTCATCGTTAATGTTTTCTTCTGCGAATAATCATAAAATTTATTCTGTTTATGGATTCAGTCATGCTTTTTTTATTGAATGGATTGACTCTTTGATTATGTTGGGATCAATTATTTTTCTATATTGATTTAATTCTTTGCTGCAATATCGCTTCCTGAGTATATTGTCGTCATTGGATTTTCTCAATAGTGATAATAATTTACGTATTTTAAAAGTGGTGAATGATTTTTCAAAGGGTTATATTTGGTTTAATCTTGGTTTATAAATCTATACCTTCCGATTGGGAATATTAGGAATTGAATTCCCAATTGAGTTATTCAATGAATTGAAAATAATTAAAATATCATATTTGTGCAAGGGATTCCCGACGCTTTACTGTTTGTCAAACTTGAGTACTTTTTCTGTTAGTCACTTTGTTTCATTTTAATTTACATTTAAAATTAATCTTTATTTTTCCATTAATAATTTAATCTCTTTCTTTAGTTTTTTTGTTCTTTCTACAATTCTTTTAATGTCTCTCTGTGGAATCGACACCCCAAAGTTGTGTTACAACTACCGCATTATTGTTAAAACCCCTAGAAAAGGAGTCTCGGGACAAGCCTCGACACTTCCCTTGGAAGGCAAGGACAGCACCATTTCTAGCCTACACGCATGCCTTGGCCCGTGCCGTGGCACGCACGGGGTGCCCAGCATGCAGGCCAGGGGGGTTAGTGCCCGTGCACACCCCTGCTCCTGCGCACTCACCAGCGCGCACCCATGTGCGCTCGCCTGCTCCGGCGCACTCTCCAGCGCGCTCGCCTGCGCGGCGCACCCACGGGCAAGCCCACCCGGGCATGGCCCAGCATGCAGCCCACCTGCACAGCAGCAAGGCTAGTGGCATGCCCTCACAGGCATGTCATCCAGCGCACGAATCCAGCCCGTGCCTTGCAAGCTAGGCCAGTGGCATGCCCACCAGGCATGCCATCCAGCGCATGACTCCAGCCCATGCCTTGCAGCCCAGCGCCCAGGCCACCAGCCTAGGCCATGCAGCACGCACACATGGCTCACCATCAGCAGGCCTTGCATGGCACTAGACCATGCCCACCAGCAGGCCCATGCATGGCACCATGCCATGCCCATCAGCAAGCCATCTTGTGCCACCTAGCCATGGACCAACCCGAAGACCACCATGCACCATTCTAGCCACCATGGGCTCATGCATGCCACGACCAACATGATCCATGCCCTTATGTTATTTCTTTTTTATTTAATTTATTTTTATTTATTTATTTCCAATGGACCTATTGGGGGTTTCCAACTTGTAACTCTTAAAAATAAGACCCTTAGTCTTTTCTTTTACATCTTTTGACAAATTCCTTTTGGACGGCTTTGTTCTTGAGATCATACATTTCGGTGCTTAGCACTTGGACTCTTTGGGGTGCAATTCATGAATCCCTAAGGAGAGAATCATACTTTGCAATTCGTGAATAAGTGTGGTTCAATTTATCAATCTTATGAGTATTATTCATTCATTCTCTTGTCTTCCATTTTCTCTCCATTGATATTGTTATTGTGTGTGCATTGCTCATGAATTGTTCTTGAATTATTCTTGAGAAAACATTGTGTTCTTCGAATTGTTCATTGGCAAAATCCATCAATTTCCTCATTTGATCCATCCAAACACTTAGTGTCGCCCACTATAGTGTTTGCCTTGGTCCACATTCCATACATAGCCTTGCCGCCACTCTCATAAAACCCTAGCCAAATCCCCACTTCCATACTCGGCATTCCCATATTTACCCTTCTACCATCCTAGTTTGCCCTAGCCGAAACTTCCTCATATTTGAATCCAAGTTCCATTTTCAGCCAACTCTTGCCTTAGTTGGCTTAACCCTAGCTGCCCATCTCCCATTCCATATTGGGGTTCCTATAATTTAGAAACCCAAGTTGACCATATCTTCCCTATAACCGGTCATATCTTTCCTTATTGGAGTCCCAAGATTTTAGGAACCCTTCCTAAAATCTCTCAACCAATCAATCAATCAAGCCCTTCCTTGTTGCCGTCCACCCTAGCCGCCCAACGCCTAGCCCTAATTCCATCTTCCTTCGTCTAACCCTAAACCTAAACCCTAAGTGGCGCCAATCCTAGTTTCATCTATTGCCGTGCGCCTCCATCACCCATTGCAACCCTCACACGCCATCATCATTCCCACCAACCCACACGCCCACTCAAGCCTAAACACCTAACCTCACTCTACCAAAATTGTCATCTTTGTGACCTTTGTTCAAGAACCAAGCAAGAGAGAAACGGGCTCTCAGTCATCACAAGGAGATCATAGGCAAGAAGATCATAGTGTTTAGGGACTTGACCGAGTTCCTTAACAATTCTTCTTTGGGCATAATCAAATTTTGGCGCCGTTGCCGAGGAGACGTAGAATAATTGATAGATAGTTTTTCTTTTCAGCAATTTGTAAAGGCGGTAACTTCGTTCCCTCTTTTAGCTTGTTGCATTATTTTTTTCCTTTCTTTTCATAGTATTTTTAGTTTTTAGTATTTTGTTACCTTGCATGCACAGATATAGAGACACATTGGGTAGGTTTGCTTGTAGGCCTGTAGAAGAGTCAGAATCGAATTTTTTAAATCCTTTATTTGACAATCCATCTAGTCCCCAAAAAATGAGTGAACACGAAGATCAACCCATTAGAACTCTTCATGATTACCTCCACCCTACACGCACAGCCACACCATCATGCATCATGTTTGCAGCTAATACTCGCCAACTGGATTTTAAAACAGGGATGATATAGTTACTCCCTACTTTTCATGGCTTGAAAAATAAAAATCCATATGTGCATATTAGGGAGTTTGAGGAAGTAGTTGCGACTTTTCATAGTCAAAATGCAACTGATGATGTTGTGAGACTTAAACTTTTTCTTTTATCTTTGAAGGATAGAGTTAAGAGTTGGCTATACTCATTGAGACCACGATCTATTGGGTCATGGAATGAGATGACCAGGTCTTCTTTAATAAATATTTTCCCCAACATAAGACCAATGCTTTAAAAAGGCAAATCTCCACCTTTGCACAAAAGGACAGTGAGATTTTGTATCAGTCTTGGGAGAGATTTAAATAGTTATTGAGTATATGTCCTCACCATGGGTATGAGAATTGGCGCTTAGTGAGCTATTTTTATGAGGGACTTACACCTAGAGAGTGCCAATTTGTGGAGATGATGTGTAATAGTGAGTTTTTACAGAAAAATTCTTATGAGGCCATAGAATACCTTAATAGGCTTGTTGAAAAAGCTCACACTTAGACTAAACCTAGTGCTACTGAAAGCACAAATAGGTCACGACCTGCAGGAAACCCAAATGGTGGTGAAATTTACCATCTCAGGGAAGAGGATAGCCTAAAGGTTAAGGTTGAGATGCTCACTAGGGAGTTAGAGGTGTTAAAGACTAAGAACTTAAAGCCAACACACGTGGCTAATCATGCAAAGTCTTTTGGACCATGTTTTGTGTGTGGCGGGTAGATCACCTCGCCCAAGAGTGTCACATTTGCTGAGATGAGAGGGATGTAAGAGGAACAATGTAATATCTTAGGTATGTACAATAAGCCTTTTACACATTTCTCTGATACCTATAATCTGGAATTGCGCAATCACCCCAATTTTAGCTAGAAGTCTGAAAACCAGCAGCCTGCACAACCCCCTAGATCATATCCTGCACCATATCATGCACCTTCATCTTCTAGAAGTCCTTTAGAAGACACTTTGCATGCTTTTATTGAGGTACAAGGTAAGACTAACTAAAAGTTTGAATATTTGATTATGCAGGTTGTTGAAGAAAATAAGGAGATAAAGAGCCAAGTGTCCAAATTGATGAGCTACTTGAGTGTGAATGAGCATGGCAAGTTCCCTTCTCAATCTCAATCCATACCCCAAGGTCAACATATGGCTAAAGGAAATTTGAAGGAGGTTAATGCCATTGTGACACGAAGTGGTAAGTCCTCACACATCCCAACAACTGATAAGCCAAAGGATGTTGAAGAGGAACAAAACAAGGATAGTGCTGAGTTGCCCAAAGAAGCCGAGGTAATCAAGTGCCCAGTTAAGGTACTATTTCCTCAAGCTTTAAAATCTAGTATGCGAACTTTGGATTCTAGCAATGAAATCTTGGAGAACCTCAAGTAGGTAAAGATCAATCTTCCTCTTTTGCATGTTATTAAATAAGTTCCTACTTATGCAAAAGTTCTCAAAAACTTGTGTACAGTTAAGAGAAAGCAGCATGTTAAGAAATCAGCATTTCTAACAGAGCAAGTTAATGCTCTAATTGAGCAACAAATTCCTCCTAAGTACAAGGATCTTGGTTGTCCAACCATTGCATGTAATATTGGGAATCATGAGTTTGGGCAAGCATTGCTATATTTAGGAGCTAGTGTAAATTTGATGCCTTATTCCATTTATTTGCAGCTTGGTTTAGGTGAAATTAAGCCTACTTTTGTTGTGCTTCAATTGGCTGACCGTTCAGTTAAGAAATCAAGAGGGATAGTTGAGAATGTTTTGATCCAAATTGACATGTTTTATTACCCTGTTGATTTTTTAATTTTGGATACTCAGTCGGTTGTTGACTCTGACTCTAAGATTCCTCTCATATTAGGTAGACATTTCCTTGCTACGGCTAATGCACTTATAAACTGCAGGAATGGGCTGATGAAACTATCTTTTGGAAACATGACCATGGAAGTCAACATTTTTCACATCAATAATCAACCCAGGGAGGATGATGAGTGCCACCAAATATACATGATTGACACACTCATAGATAAGGGAGTTCACACAACTCATGATTCTGATTCCCCTGAATATTTTCTTGTTAATTCTGAGTTTGATACTATGAATGATTCATCTAATGTTAATATATGTGCTATTTTTTATGAACCTCAGGATTATGGCCTATATATTTGGAAATTGAAATTTGAGAAGCTGTCTAAGAAAAGTGAAAAGCAAATTACTTCAAGCATGGATAGTCCCAAATTGGAATTGAAGTCACTGCCCCCAGGTCTTAAGCATGCATTTCTCAACCGAGGTGACACTTCCCTTGTTAGTATTTCTTCTAAATTGAATGAGGATAAGCTTAGAAAATTTCAGTTCACCAAGTTAGAGGAGTTGAGAAATGATACTTATGAGAACTCTAAAATCTATAAGGCTAAAACGAAAACGTTTCATGATAAAAATATTGGTAGGAAGACGTTTAAGCCTAATGATCAAGTGTTCTTATATGATTCTAGACACCATAATCACTCAGGAAAACTTAGGTCTAGGTGGACCGGCCCTTTTGTAGTGAAGAATGTTTTTGCAAATGGAGAGGTAGAAATATAGGATCCTAAAGATGGTCGGATCTTTAAAGTAAATGGTCAACGCTTTAAAGTATTAATTGATAGACAAGTTCCGGAAGTGGAAGACATTCCACTTGTAGATCTGGTCTATCAACCTTGACCACACCACGCACGTATGTTTTTCTTTATTTGTTTTATTTGTTTTGTTTTATTTTTGTTCTCTTATTTTCTTTATTTTCCTTGTTGTTTGCTGTTGTTTTCTTTGTTTTTGTTTGCATGTTAGTTTCATTTTGTCAATTCAAGTTACCATCTTTGGTGCTTAGAGAGCTACCCACGTCACTCATTAGATGTATTCTACCATTTTTAATTACTTCACATTCAAATTTGTTTCTTAAACATTGAGGACAATATTTCATTTAAGTTGGGGGGTGGTAGTGTAAATTCAGTATTTAAAATGCTTGTTAGAACTCTGTGGCATATTTTCATGTGTCAAATTTTTTTAATATTGCATCACACGTGCATCATTTTCACATGTGTACTCATTCTCATTTATAGCCATCTTCGTGAATTCACCAAACCCACCATAATCATTTTTGCTGAAGCATTCACAGAACCTCTAATGCACTCATCCAAGGTTTGTGGTAAGATGGTGGTTTGAAACATTTAGCTAGAGAACTCTTTTGCTCAAGTATTAATGTGAGTTTTGGAGAGGATTGAGAGTCTACAAATGCAATAAATTATGATAAGCGTTCATTGATCTGTTGAATTGGACAATTCTTTTGAGAATATCATTACATGGATTGTGGTAAGATAGTCGATATACTTGGAATATGACGAATGTCAACTTAGGATCAACGTTTGAGCCAATAAACACATGTAACATTTTCTTTTCATATGCCCACATGTATGCCTCTCCACATTGGAGTATAGCTTATACACTAATTTTTTCTTATCCTTGTTACTTCCAAGTGTGTACTAGATGTGGAATTATTCTTTTTGAAATGAATAAAAAAAAAAAAGAAAAAAAAGGAAGAACACGAGTTACAAAGTGTTCAAGTGAGTGAGCTTCAAAGGCAGAAATACCAAGGCTAGGTAGAAATAGCAAAATACCAGGGTGACATGTAATTGATCACCAAATTATAAAAAGAAAATGATAAAAAAAAAAGAAAAAAAAAAGAAAAGGAAAAAAAAAAGAGGCATTATTTGATGATTTGAAAGGTTGAAGAGTACATCAAGTGAGAAGTGTGGTCTACTGAGATATTTAATAAGATTCCCTTTGTATGTACTTGAAAGTTTTTGAAAGTTTTTGAATCTTTTTTCATTTTTTTTCATATAGCCCCGAACCTAAGCCACGTTACAACATTTTGTGTTGATCATTCTGATCCTAAGTAAGTTTTTGGAAAGAATGGTTAAATTCTCATTTGTTAATATTCCTATCATAAGATCAATGCTTGCTTGTTGTTTGTTCATAATTACCTAAATCTCTATGTGATTGTGTATACACCACTTGTCAACTCCATAGAGAGAGCCCTTACACGAAACACTATTATACCTGTGAGTTATGGATTTCAATCTTTTGCTTGAGACGTTCTGGATGTTGCATGTGTCAAAGTTAGTGGTAAAATGCTTATAGTTTAGAGAACACACACTCTGTGAATTGCTATAAGTGGATTGATCTTGATGGGTTATCGGATTCTTTAGTTTGTTTTTGATATGTGAATTTGGAAAATGTGAATTGATGGCCTATTTTAGTGATTCTCATCTCTTTCATCTCTTTAGCATAAAAATTGCTAGGGAGTAGCAATAAGCAAGTTGGGGGGTGTGATGAGTGTATGAAAGTGTACTCTAAATACTCTATTACTGGACTAAAATGTTAAAATGTTAATAAAAATCATTGGACTTAATCTGTATTCTTGAATTGAGTTTCTATTTACTTTGGGATACTCCTAAACAGATTTTTATGTTTAATTTCAAAGTCTATAAAAGAGCAAGTCCAAACTCATTCAAATTTAAAGGACTTTGAAGTGGGCAAGACGTTGGAACAACCTAAGAACTTTCAACAAGTGTAGGACTCTTCAAATAAGGATAATGATGGGATTTGAAAATAATTCGGATCAGAGTCCAAAATACTCTAAGAGACAGAATGGACACACTTTAGTATTTTAATCATAACTTTTCGCTCAGATATCGGATTGATGCGATTCTTGATGCGTTGGAAAACTATCCTAAAGGGCTACAAAGTTGTCTCTAATAAAGATTTCCAAATTCGAACTCCTGAAGCGCGTACGTGGCTGCCAAGTTGAGTCCTAAAATTTAGGCATTTTGTGTGCGGGAATATGAAGACATTAGGATTTCTTTCCTATCCTATTTAAGCACATCATTAGCACGAAATTGGGGAGTGCAGAAGAGGGGAGACGGCTCAGTTTGAAGGAGGAAGATCTGAAATTAATTTCCATGACCACCGTTTGCTCTATTTTTCTATTGAGATTTTTGTTGTCCATTATATTTATGGGTAACTAAATTCTCAAGTAGGGTTAGAGATGACCTTGCACATTAGATGGTATTTGTAATTTATTCTTGATTTATGTATTTGATTTTCAATTACTAAAACTCTTTTGTTTTATCATTCTCAATTCATCGTTAATGATTTCTTCTCCGAATAATCATAGAATTTATTTTGTTTATGGATTCAGTCATGCTTTTTCTATTGAATGGATTGACTCTTTAATTATGTTTGGATCAATTATTTTTCTATATTGATTTAATTCTTTGCTGCAATATCGCTTCCTGAGTATATTGTCGCCTTTGAATTTTTTCAATAGTGATAATAATTTACGTATTTTAAAAGTGGTGAATGATTTTTCAAAAGGTTACATTTGGTTTAATCTTGGTTTATAAATCTAAACCTTCCGATTGAGAATATTAGGAATTGAGTTCCCAATTGAGTTATTCAATGAATTAAAAATAATTAAAATACCATATTTGTGCAAGGAATTCCCGACGCTTTATTGTTTGTCAAACTTGAGTACTTTTTCCGTTAGTCACTTTGTTTCACTTTAATTTGCATTTAAAATTAATCTTTATTTTCCTATTAATAATTTAATCTTTCTTTAGTTTCTTTGTTCTTTCTACAATTCTTTTAATTTGTCTCTCTGTGGAATCGACACCCCAAAGTTGTGCTACAACTACCGCATTATTCTTTGGCCGTAATCAGCACTCTTGACTCACTTATCTCTGCTTCCTCCTCCCGTCCAAGAACCATCTGCAGCTCAAAGTTAAACCTTTGGGTGCAAGGGAACCCAGAAACAAACTCCTCAATGGACCCAATGACATTACCACATCTCCCTCCGCCACTTCCACGGTTCCGCCACTTCCACGGTTCCACGCCCCTTCTGAAACCCTCTAAGTGCCTCCAAAACATAGCTCAGTAGGAGCCAGTAACAACTGAGAAGAGAACCACCCAACACCGAGATGAGAATCTCCCATTAGAAACTCAAGCTCAAAGAAAGGCAACAAACTACCCTTCGCTGGAGTTGAACTCACCACCTAAGTACCCTTAAGAGGGATCGACTACCACCGTCGTCCCTTTTTGTGAAGAAATCACAACCTCCTGTGCCGTCGAGGGTTTAATCTGGGCCTCCTCAAAGTTCTGATTCTCAGATATGAGTAAATGAAGAGTTGTCATAGGATAAGCCCCCATCGGAGAGCCTCTCGAGGACTCACCTGTTGCTGATGACCTTGTATGTGACATTGAAGTGCCTGTCGGAGCCACCAAGCCCTTGGGCTAGGCCTCCACTCCCCTCGGGCTTTTGGAGCCTTATATTTCAAGGGCAGGCTTTGCCCTCCAATGATCAGGCCTGTTTGCTAGGCCTCGATCATGCCCATCTATTGTCTTAACTTTAAAACCCTCAGGCCCATACTGCAACTCCCCCATCCTTTTTCCTTCTTCCTTATCCGCTGAATTTAACACCTTTCGAAGATGTATCAGAAATCATCTTATTTTTGGAATCCCATTCATTGGGACAACTCTGTTTTCAGAAACTAAGACATAATTCCTAAAATCAACCATCTCTCTCATTAATCTCCCAAAACCTGCCCAACCACCTCCTTTCCTCCCTTCTAGAATCACTATGATTCCATTCCCAGTAACAATGCCAAACTCAATCAACTTCACAAATATGCCAAACGCGTTTTGACACTTTTGGACCATAAAAACTCTATTACCATCCCTTTTTGTGTGAAAAAAATCTTTATTGCCTAATAACCTTAGACAGTCCTCCACCACTTTTGCCATCCAAATAACCATTCCTCCACTGACATGAAGGGATTTAGACATCTTCCTACTCCTCTCAGTAATACAGAAAAAGTTACCACCTTTCCTACTAAACACAAACCTCTTAGCTTCAATGCAAAATCTACAATCCATCTTTCAACAAACTAAAGATAAAACTAAAAAAAGAAAAATGGAACATGAATAAGGGAAGCAATGAAATATTAAGGATTATCCCCGGCGAGGAGTGCTAGGAATGGAAGATGAAAGGTCATACTGAGAGAGAGAGAGAGAGAGAGAGAGAGAATTTTTTCCAACAAAGAAAACGGACTATTCCTCTCAGTGGAGCTATTGACTCTTCATTATTTACTCATTTGGCTTCCTCATTTCTTATCTATTCTACTTTGAACTCTTTGTATTCTCACCAGTTAATTTTGATGTTTGTTGAGATATAAAAATTGTTATCCCTAAGATTATAAGAATAATTTTACATTTTAGACTCTTTGTGATAGAAATTATAGACAATCAATGCATAGTAAGCTAGTTATTCCCGCTCATGGCGCTGGTCGATGATTAGTTTAACTAATTTCAAGGTTTGCAAAGCATTTTTAGTGCATGTTTCCTTATCTGAATTCAATGCATAATAAGATGACTATTTTACCTGTCAGTGAAATAAAAGGCTTCTTCTACACCATCCCCATGATGCACGTCTATATCAATATACAAAACACGGGCATGATGTTTTAGAAGCTCCAAGATTCCCAAAACCAAGTCATTGATGTAACAAAAGCCGGATGCCTCACACTTCTTTGCATGGTGTAATCCACCAGCCCAATTTATAGCAATGTCACAAAGTTGATTGTTCAATCTGCGTGCGGCATCTGCTAGCAAATGTCAATTGCTACACAAGGCCAATAGACATTATCCAATCTTTAAGAGCACGACTCTCATGGTTAAAGAATCATAATTACCTATAGTTCCACCAGCATAAATTTGACAAAACTCAAACAAGTTTTCAAATACAGGGCAATCTTCTCCAAGATTATCTGGTCAAACAAAAAAGAAACAGCAAAAAAACTGGAGTTAAACAAACCAAGAAAATAAATTTAAAGTGTAGCCATAAGTATTTGATGCCCCCTTATCCATATCTGGCGATTGACTATGGTACAAATTATCATTGTTTACACACCACATGTGGGTTACTCTTGGGTCAGTAACACATTCAAATTAATGGTAAATTATAGAATTTGCATGAATTACTAAACATATAACAACTAAAATAGACTTTCTTTTATGTCATGCCAGTAGTGTCATAGTTGAAACAACTATTCAACTTTGCAAGCCACTATTTTTTATTTGTTTGACAAGCGACTCTACAACCCACTTAAAATGAGTCAACACTTAAAATCATGGAGATACCAAGGTACCAATACAATGTATTAAATTACCAATCACTACTTTGATGTGTGTCAAAATAATTTCAATACATGGAATTTATTGCCACCACTCGCTTCTGCACGTGCCATAGTTATTAAAATCATACTGAACCAGTGGTTGGGTGCTTGGTTTCAGTTTAAACCTGAGTTTGAATGACAAAAGTCGATACGGCTAAGCTACAAGAGCTTCTTTTGCAAGAAACACTTTTATTATTATTAGCCTTTCATTTATGATTAATACAACACAGAAGATGTTTCTAGTTTAAAGGCTAACTCATCAATTACACTGGTTGTATTGAGAACCACCATTCCCCATCCATGCTGAGCACAGTTTTGATAACTATTGTCAAACCTGGACCTTCACAATGCTTACAGTTTTAAGAATTTAATAACAAAATTCACTACTCAATCTTTGAAGGACCAAAACACTAAGGCCTCGTTTGTTTTCAAAAAACATCTCATCTCATCTCATCTCATCATTACAACTTTTCCAACTTCCAATACAAAATAAAATAAACAATTCAACTTTTTCAAATCCCAAAACATAAATAATATTAAAAAATATATTCTAACAATACTTTATTCAACTTTTTAACTTTAATCTCAACTCATCTCATCTCATCCCATCTCATCTACGAAAAGAAGCAAGGCCTAAAATCAATTTTCTATCAAAGATTTGAGACATTTACTGAATACTTTTCCAACATTGTTATACAATAAATGGATATTACCACATATCAATAGCTTATGGAGCTAAATGCACTGAAAAAAAAGTCATACATTTTACTAATTCATCTGAGAACATGTGTTGAGTGTCAGGTGTAATCCGGTGTAAAAAGTCAACATAATCGGCTGAATGGAATTGGGCAAGCTCAACTGGGTATGCCTTGTGAGGCCGCTGCATTATACAACAAAAACAGTCCAAACCATAAAATTGTTGTCAGAATACTTACAATAAATTAAAATATACATAAAATCTAATTACTATATAAAGCACTTCTATGTTTAGTAACTTACATATACTTCCATCTTCTGGTGGAGCTCGTAGGAGAGGACGAGATGGTGGGTCATACAAAGCCGATGTGGCTTCATCGGATGGTTTGGGCCAAAATAAACACTACCCACATCTCCTGTAATACCCATTTTCACGTAAGTAACTTACGATCAACTTATTTCTTTCGTTGTAAATATGACTGCAACATAAGAGTGTTAAACTCTATTATATAGCACAACTTAAGATTTTTTTTATAAGATATTTTTAACCAAGTAAAAAGGGGAGTTAACCAAAACAAAGGATCCATGCAAGAGATGTGCCTAAATAGAAAAAGGAAATAGATCCAAAAATTCCTGGAAACTAGACATATAAAAGGTGACACTATTGTGGACCACCCTTCAATGGTACTGGATGTTTGGAATCTAGGTCATGAGGTCCATCACTGGCTCCTCACAATCTTCAAAGCTAGGGCCATTTCTCTCCCTCCAAATGCACTACATTAAATAAGACAAGATCATTTCCCACAATAATGCACATAGATGACTACCAAGAAGCCCATTCCAATAAGCTATAAGAACATTTGTGAAGTCATGGCCCAAATTACCTCATAAAGGCTGAAGATGGAGCAAACTCCCCCAAACCCTTCAAATGTTCTTCCAAGAGGCAATCCTGAAAGACCATTGACCTCAAGAAAAACCAACCTTCTCCTGAGTTTCGTGTCCACTGACACCCTCCAAAACCGCTCATCCGTAGATAACTTAAAATTATATACATTGGGCAAAAAACATTCATCGCCATAACACACCCTAGTCTTGTTGCTAATAAAACCAATCAAAAGTATCCGTCTAGGCCTAAATTTCCCTTCATTCCGGTTCTCAAAATATGCAATAATATGAAAAAAGGGCCGCACTTCACGGGAACCATATAAATAAACAATTAGATGTACTTGAAACAGTTCATTATTGCTCAATTTATGGTAGAAACAATGCTTTCGACCTCTTCAGCTAGCCATTAAGTCCCAGGATACTGTGCCGTCGTTAACACAATCAAAGTAACTAGCTGAATAGTGACGTCTGGCCCAGCCAAGCGCAGGTTCGGTTGGCTCAGTCCAAGTAACAGAGATTTCAAGACGGATAGAAAATCAACACCTTTTCCAATTCAGCATTTATCTTTAGAGCCAAACAGACAGCAAGATCGCATATACAGGCCTATAGGGAAAGGCTAGGGTTTCGGTTTTCATAAATATCTTGGCAGAATGTTTGAAGTACATATTTACATATTGTTTAAGGGTGGTATTTAATTAAGAAAAGAAAGAAAGAATATCCAATTAAGAAAAGAAAGAAAGAAAGAATGTTGAACATTTGCCAGTAATATCATCAAGGAGAGGGGATGAGAGAATGGTACCGTCGTAAAAGTAGGAGATTCTGTCCTTGGAACGCATTTCAGCTAGAAACCCAGTGAAGGGAGGAAGAGCGATCAAAGAAGGATGGATTGGCTATACGGGTTGCGACATTATTGGTGCTCGAGGGAAAACGCTGATCATGCATCGGCTGGATTCGTTTCCGCAGAGATTTGGCGACAGAAAACCGTTCAGTTTGGGTTTAAACTTCCTTTGCTTCGTATTCTTATCTCCACCTCAATTTATTATTATAATTTTTTTAAATTTTAAAACAAAATATAATAAATAATTCAATTTTTTTAAATTCTAAAATAATAATAATAATATTAAAAAATAATATTCTAACAATATTTTATCATCTCAACTCAATTTAAACCAATAATAATAGGCTACCATACTGATTCACAATTTATATAAAATTTTAAATATAATAATAATTTTTTATTAAATTTAAAGCCAACAGATCAAAAATCAAAATCAAAATAAATTTTAAAATAATATTATTTTATTACATAAGCGAGGTGAGAGATGCATCTTGTAATCTGCAAATTTCAATCTTCCGTTTTGATTTTAGAGAATTGGGCTTATGTCTAAGGGATACATAGGAAGGGGCAATTGTATATAGTTCAGGATTATTCATCTAATTTCTTACTTTAAGTGTTTAAGTTTCGGCTCCTTCCCCTTTCTTCATTCCAGTCAAGTGCTTCCTCCCCTCTTTCTCTTTCCATGTTTGTTTTTTTCCATAATTTTTTTTGGTCAAATAAAAGAGAAATGCCGACCCTTGGTTTTCCGATGACCAATGTACTACACGCGCTCCATCATGGATTTTTTCAATCACCGATCTTCCAGACCACCGAATATGACACCAAAAGGAGTGGCGCATAGCACACAAGCGCGGATCATCGCGCACGCGTGGCTTCCGGGTGCCACCACGAGAAGGCTTGCGTTGCCGCCACTCGCGTCGTTTTTGGGGCCAGCAACTCTGGTATCCTCAAGATCTACTGTCCAACATTCTCCTAGAGTGGTGCATGTCCTTTACGCACCACTACAGCCGCCTTGACCAGTGTTTTCTTTATTTTTTATAGTGTTTTCTTAGTATCTGTAGTTTTGATCTTTGTTTGTGTTAGGAAATAAAAGAAATAGACTATTGGACTTTAATAATAACAGGAGAATCCCCACCTTTGAAGGATGGGTGGTGGTCTAGTCCTTCTCCTCCTTTGGAGGATGTGGGTGTTTTGTCCTTCTCCTCCTTTGGAGGATGGGGTGGTTTTGTCATTCTCCTCCTTAGGAAGAGGATGGTTATCTCTATTTTTTTTTTCCACAAAGAATGATACTCTCAAACAAACTAGTTTTTTCAATAGAGAGTTCCTAGAAGTTAAAACAATATTTGTTGTAAAGAAATTTGTGTGCAAGGAAGCTCCCGACAGATGAGTAGTTTGACTTGTAATCTGAGTTTTTTTCTTTTTATTGACCAGTCACAGTTGTAACTTCAATTTCATGAATGAAATGATATCTATTTCCTATAAAAAAAAAATGGGCTTATGTGTTAGTAGGTTAGTTATTTGATAGTGGGTCAGTTATTTGATTAAAGTCGGTTAATTTGTTAAGTCCAATAGTCATGGATTGAATTAGTCTATTTTCAACATCTATAAGTATTGTAACATCATTAGATTTCATCCAAAAAATTGTTAAGTGTTTGGAGGTCAGGCCCCTCGAAGTGCCTATCTATATTATAATTACGCCATATCAAGTGATCTTAGAGCCACATTCCTGCGCAATGGCTGAGGGTACTCGTCATGCTCAACTTGCTGATACAGTGTCTACTCTGAAGGGCGAGACAACTCAATTGAGAAAGTAATAGGAGTGGCAACGGTAGTTGTTGGAGACGGTGCTAAAGCAGATTAGTAATTTGGTAGCCAGCTATGATCAATTGACTATTAAAACAATGACTAATAATTTAGGTGAGGGCTCTTCTAGACCGGTGATGAAAATCAGTGATAATCCTATGTTTGAGGGAAATATAGGTATTCAAGCGCAAACACTTAGTTTGGATTTTCCAAGGTTTGATGGTTTGGAACTTGTGGAACGGATTCTCAAGTCCCAACAATTTTACGCATATTGTAATACTTCGGAAAAACACAAATTGCAAATTGCTTCCTTCCATATGGAAGGTAGGGCTCTCTCATGGTATTGTCGGTTGATGGATTCTAGCCCAGTTTATTCCTGGTAGGAATTTGTGGTGGCTCTCAAGATCCGTTTTGGGCCTTCGGCTTATGAGGATCCAATTGGGGCGTTCACAAATCTCCATTAGATAGACTCAGTGGAGGAATACCAAACCCGGTTTGAGATACTATACAATAGGATCAGTGGGCTTACCGAGGAGTTCCGCATCAATACTTCTTTAAGTGGGCTACGAGATGACTTGTGGATTGTGGTGACCATATTTAAGCCTACAACGTTGTTGGCTACTTTTGGTCTTGCAAGGTTACAAGAAGAAGATGTATGGCATAGATTCAAACACCAAAAACCACCTGACTTACCCCAACCCAATACCCTTAGACTACCTGCACCTACACCCATACTAAGGCTACCACCACCTCCACCACGCCCTGAAGCAAGAAATCTCCAGCCTAACAGCCCACCACCTACCCCTAACATAAGACCCACCATACCTATTAAGAGAATTTTCCTAGCCCAAATGCAAGAAAGACGAGAAAAATGACTATGTTATTATTGTGATGAAAAATTTCAAGCGAGACATAGGTGTCAAGCACCTAAATTAATTTTATTGGAAGGACTAGAACCAGAAGGATAAGAGGAAGTATTTGAGAGTATTCCCAATGAACAGGTGATGAGAAAGGTCTAAGAGTCCTCTGAAAAAGGAGAGCTGCTAGGAATTTTCCTTCATGCTATTTCGGGCACATCATTTTGACAGACTATGTGATTATGGGTTATAGTAGAAGATTAATCAGTGGTGGTCCTAATTGATATAGGAAGCACATACAACTTCGTCGATCCGAAAGTGACAAGAAGAGAAAATCTTTATATTGACAAGAGTAGCAACCTGACAGTAGTGGTGGCAAATGGAGAGCAGGTACCAAGTTTGGGATGTTGTGAGGTAGTCTCATTCCAATTACAAGGTCAACCCATTTTTGCTCATTTACACTACCCTTGGCAGGATTTGACCTTATATTAGGCATGAATTGGCTCCATCAGTTGGGATCAGATTTCACTAAACTTACTACGAAATTTATGTAGTATAAAAAATCAATTCAGTTACAAGGACTTTGTCAATCGGATTTCACAAGAGAAGATTCTATCTCAGAAGAGTTGGGTGAACATTGGAGGAAGTTTCCAGACCTTGCGGGCAAGGTCTTTTGAAGAGGAGGAGCATTTTATGATTTTAGCAGTATTAGGAATTGGGCTTATGTCTAAGGGATATATAGGAAGGGGCAATTTCTTATTTTAAGTGTTTATCAGGTAAGGCTTGGTCAGAAGCTACGATTAGAAACATGTGGGTTAGTTATTTGAGAGAGGGTCAATTATTTGATTAAGGTCGGTTAATTTGTTGAGGCCAGTAGTCATGGGTTGAATTAGTCTATTTTTAACGTCTATAAGTATTGTAACGACTATCAATGAAAATCACCATATTTCATCCAAAATATTATCAAGTGTTTGGAGGTCAGACCTCTCAAAGTGCTTAGCTATATTTACTTAATTACATATTACAATTATGCCATAACATCTTCTAGGTTTCGAATATGAGAAATCAATTTCAATGGAGGGTTTACTCATTCGCCTCCATGAGGATTTGGTGTTAACTGAAGAGGAAGGATCGGTCTAATGTGATAATCACGAGAACGGAAATGGAGAATACTTCGCACAAAGGGATTACTATTATTCAGAATTCTTGTTTTTGATCGTGACACAGAGTGCAATAGTTCAAAATACTATGCGAAAAATTAGGCGTTTGTAGGGATCTATCCGATTTTCTGGGGTGGCTCGAATGTGTTTGTGATTGAATTTGATAACAAAGAGGATATCCACAAGGTGAAGATGGGCCGCCCTTGATTATTTGATAATTGTCAATTTTGTATTAAAGACTTTGATGGGTCTCTTTTTAGGCACGATTTGAAGTATACTACAGAGTCTTTTAGGGTTCAATTACACGGCTTGGCTTTTGGTTGTATGAATCATCATGTTGGGGAGCATATTGGTGGATTGCAGTTGAAGTCTTGTGTAATAGAACGAAGCTAGGTCAGGTTATAGTTCAATATGAAGGCCTATAAAATTCTCAAGAACTCAAACAAGGAAAATGTATTACAACTGTAGATCTTTGAGTACATCAAGTGTGTGATCAGGTTGCCATTTGTTGGTTTCAAGATTTCTCACAATAATTTCAAACCAACAGCTCTTCAAGAAATACCAAAAAGGCTTTAATCCAATTCAAAACCATTGCACTAGTGGCTTTCACGCTATCACACTTTAAAAAAATTTTTTTTTACTTGAAAAAAAAATCCCGGTGATAGACAACCTATTCAAATGTTCACCAATTTCTTTTCTTTGATTTCTGACCTGTCCCTTTTCTTATGTATTTTACCTCCAAATAGTTTTTTTTTTTTTTTGTGGCAAAACTATAATGGATGAAGTTTCTCATTTGCTCTTCCTAGGCCATTAAGATATAGTTCATTGAAATTCTTGTTAGCTGCTTGGATGAAAACCACTTATTGATATCAAACAAAACAACAAAAACATCTACTTGTGTCTATTAGGGTCATCAATCAATAGCTTTGAAATACATTGCCTAACTTTGAGTTGCTAAGACTTTCATATGGTCATGTGTTGAACTTAAACCTAAACCAGTAGGAATTAGTGTAACCCAAGACTACAACTATCTAATCTTAAGTAGAGAGGTTTGAAAATAACAACTTTTTTCTTTTTTTTTCCTAGTTTTTTTTCAATTATTTAAAAACAGAACAACAACTTTGCAGAGAAATTAATCATTAGAGACTAAAAGGTGGAGGACTCTCCTTACCCCCAACTCAAAATGAGCATAGTAAAAAAGATGGATAAGTAAGCAAAAAGTAGTGCAATAAATAGGAGAAGAAAGTGAGGGATGCTACCTGATAGAGAGAAAAGAAACTAGAAGACCATAAAAAGAAAAAGAAATCATGCAAAAACCAAAACAAAAGACAAAACACACAAAACAAAAAATAAAGAAAGTAAAGGAAAAAAACAAAAAAGTAGTAAACTAAACAGCAGTAGAAGAAATGGGCTTTTGCAGATGGATGGTGGTGTCCTCTAGAGAGAAATTGGTCAAGAAGGGTTTAAGGCACTGTCCATTTACTTTAAAGGCATTTCCATTTTGAGGGCTGATCAATTCAACTACACTATGTGAAAAAACATTCTTAACAATATAAGGTCCACTCCACCTAGATCGTAATTTTTCAGGAAAACGATGAAGGCAAAAGTTATAAAGTAAGACTTGTTGACCTGTGAAAATGTTTTTCTCTGAATATGCTTGTCATGGAAATGCTTCATGCGCTCCTTGTATAGCTTGGAGTTATCATATGCATATATTTGGAGCTCATCCAACTCTGCAATCTACAAGTTCCTCACAAAATTAGCTTGGTTAACATTAAAATTGAACTGTTTAATAGCCCAATATGCCTTATGTTCTAACTCAACTGATAGATGACATGCATTGCCATACACCAAATGATGAGGAGACGTGTCAAGAGAAGTTTTGCAGGCTATTATATAAGCATAAAGAGCATCAGTTAATCGCAAGGACCAATCTTTTTGAGTATGACTGATGGTTTTTTCAAGAATATGCTTGATTTTCCTATTAGCTAACTCAGCTTGTCCATTCGTTTGGGGGTGATATGGGGTAGAGACTTTATGGTGGATACCATACTTTTTCATGAGGGCAACAAAAGATTTGTTACAGAAATGGGTCCCATTATTACTAATAATAGTCCTAGGTATGTCAAATCTAACAAAAATGTTCTCCTTCAAGAATTTAAGTACTACTTGATGGTCATTTGTCTTACATGGTATAGCTTCAACCTACTTAAAAACATACTCCATAACAACCAAAATGTATAGATATCCAAAAGATGAGGGGAAAGGTCCCATAAAATCAATCTCCCAACAATCAAATATTTTAATGACAAGAACAGGTTGCAAATGCATCATATTTTGTTTAGTGATTGCACCTAAGTGCTAACATGACTCACAAGTTTTGCAAAAATTATGAATATCCTTAAACATACTAGGCCAATAAAATTCACTTTGTAAAATCTTTGTTGCAGTTTTGTTAATTGAAAAATGACCACCACATGCTTCGGAATGACAAAAAGAAAGAACACTAGAAATTTCAACATTTGGCACACATTTTCGAATTATTTGGTCTAAACAATATTTGAGCAAATACGGATCATCAAAGAAAAAAAAATTTAACCTCTGATTAGAACTGGCGAAGATCCTGGGCACTCCAATTAAATGGGGTTATTCCTATAACTAAAAAATTAACAATGTCAGCATATCATGGTATAACACTAATTGAAAACAATTGCTCATCAAGAAAAGAGTCAAGAACAGGTGCTGGTTGCTCTGTTTCAGCAATTGTGAGCCTAGACAAATGGTCAGCTACCACATTCTCAACTCCTTTTTTATCCTTGATGATAATGTTGAACTCTTGGAGCAAACGTACCCATATAATCAGACTTGGTTTTGCATCTTTCTTTGTCAATAAATATTTCAGCGTTGTATGATCAGTAAAGATGACTATAGGAGAACCAAGAATATAGGCATGAAACTTTTCTAAAGCAAATACTATAGCAAGTAATTCCTTTTTAGTAGTAGAAAAATTCTTTTGAGCGGCATTTAAAATTTTACTTGCATAGTAAATGACATAAGGAAGTTTGTCCCTAGAATCACACTAACTCAACTCCTATAGCAAAATCACTAGCATCACACATAATTTCAAAAGAAAGTGACAAATCAGGAGGTTGAAGAATAACGGCAGTAGTTAGCAAAGTCTTAAGTCAACAAAAAGCTTCTTGACATTCGGATGTCAAATCAAAATCTACATCATGCATCAATAAATGACATAGATGCTTAGAAATATAGTTAAAGTCCTTAATAAACCTCCTATAAAAACCAGCATGATAAAGAAGAAGTCTAATGTCTATTATTGACTTAGGGGTAGAAAGTTTAGAAATCGACTCAATTTTTACTATCTACTTCAATTCTTCTAGATGAAACAATATGCCCAAGAACAATGACATGTTGAATCATGAAATGACACTTCTCCCAATTAAGCAACAATTATTTCTCTTCACACCTAACCAAAACAGCTTATAAATTGGTTAAACAACTCTCAAATGAATCCTCAAATACAGAAAAACCATCCATAAATACCTCTAGGATATTCTCAATTATGTCATTAAAAATACTAAGTATGTATCTTTGAAAAATTACTGATGTGTTGCATAAATCAAAGGACAAGGCTAGAGCCACCGCATAGGGCTCCTGCTGGGAGCTCTCGTTGGCTCTGGCATGTGTTTTTTCATGTGTTTTTTTAAAGTTATTTTTTACATAGATTTTTTTAACACTTTTAACTATTTTAAAAAATAAAATAAATTTAGAACATCATTAAAAAACACTTCCTTAATTAGAAAGTTAAAAAAAATTATTAAAAAATATTTCCTTAATTACAAAGTATAAAAAAAAATTGATGATTTTTTATTTTACTTCGTGATTAAGGAAGTATTTTTTTAATGATGTTGTGACTTTTTTTCAAAATATTTAAAATTGTTAAAAAAATCTATATAAAAAAGAATAAAATAAAATATATAAAAAAACACATACTAGAGCTCAGTGGGAGCTCCCAGTAGGAGCCCCTAGCGGAGGCTCTATCGTTATTCTAAATCAAAAAGCATTCTCCTAAAGGTAAAAGTACCAAAATGACAAGTAAATGTAGTCTTTTCTTGATCCACTAGTACTATTTCCAGTTGATAGTAACCGAAGAATCCATCCAAGAAATAATAAAAAGAATGTTTGCAACTTTTTCTAAAATTTGATCAAGAAAAGGTAATGAAAAATAGTCTTTTCGTATGGCTGAGTTGAGTTTCCTATAGTCTACGCACATCTTCCAACCCGTGGTTACACATGTAGACACTAGCTCATATTTCTCATTTTTCACCACGGTCACCCCAAATTTCTTTGGTACTACCTGAATAGAACTAACCCATTTGCTATCCGAGATGGGGTAAATAATACCCACATCAAGCAATTTCAGCACCTCATTTTTAACTACCTCCTTCATTGTGGGATTCAACCTTCTTTGCATTTCTCTATAAGGCTTTGCATCCTCTTCTAATAAATTCTATAGGTATACACCAATGGACTTATACTTTTTATATCAGATATTATCCACCCAATGTACTTTTTATACTTCCTAAGGACATCTAGTAACCTATCTTCTTGTTCACTAGTTAAGTGAGAAGAAATTACTACATGGAATGTGATTTGTAGTCCTAAGAAAGCATACTTCAGCTCCAATGGAAGAGGTTTGAGGTCTAAAGTTGGAGATTGCTCCTTTGAAGACTTGAGAGTTGCTGTCAAGGGTGGAAGTTGCTCAAATTTTAATCTCCATGGTGATATAACTTGTTGACCTGTTGAGGAAACATGAGATGAGTCATAAACATTATCAAATAATTTCAAATAATTTTCTAATTCCTCTAAAGAATCAGTAATTTGAAGGTAAGATGTATAATTTTCATCAATGAAAGTTTCCAGCAAGTTCACTTCATGAACTTCCTTAACTACTTGTGGTTGCCTGCAAAGATTGAAAATATTTAGTTCAAAAGTCATATTTCTAAAACTCAACTTTAAAACTCAACTTCTACAATTTATCTCAACTTCTACAATTTATAAGAGCATTAGAAGTGGCTAAAAAAGGTCTTCCTAAGATAACAGGTGCTTGGAAGGTAGAATGAGTAGTCAATTGCATGTCAAGCACCATAAAGTCTACAGGGTAGTAGAATTTGTCTACTTGAACTAAAACATCTTCCACAACACCTTTAAGAATCTTAATAGACCGATTAGCCAGCTACAAAGTGATAGAAGTAGATTTCAACTTACTCAACCTAAACTGAACATAAATATTATAAGACAATAAATTCACACTTGAACCTAAGTTTAACAATGTTTGGCCAATTTTTGAACTCTCTATCATGTAAGCTATGGTAGGGGATCCTGGGTCTTTGTATTTGGGAGGGGTGTTGGTTTGGATAATGGCACTAACCTGCTCAATAAGAAAAGTTTTTTTTTGCACATTCAACTTTTTTTACGGTGCATAAATCCTTTAAAAATTTAGCATAGGTAGGAACCTGTTGAATAGCATCTAACAGAGGGATATTAATCCAACTTGCTTGAAGATCTCAAGGATTTCAACTTGATGCTTGTCTTTGTGCAAAGGGGTTAGCCTTTGAGGAAAAGGTGCAGGTGTAGTGCTTGGAACTTTTTCAGGTTCTAAGGGGTCTTGTACATCATTTTCAAGATGAGGTCTAGAAGTTTTACCATTCTTTTCTATCTCTTGAACTGGTATGTCAATCACCCTACCATTTCTCAAATTTGTAATAGCCTTGATTTGCTTGACATTGGAATCTCTAGCTACACTTTTGAATTAGTTGGTTCTGGCCTTTGGGGTTAGGTTAAGGTTGTGTAGGGAACTTCTCTTTCTTTTGAGCACTCAAGCTTGTGGTCAACCTGGTGATTGAACCTTGGATGTCAGTGATTGCTTGTGAGTTCTGACTACTGATGGCAGCTTGGCTTTGCATGAATTGCTGAAAATTGGTGGCCAGCTGCTAGACAGTGTCTTCAAGGTTCTTTTTCTGAGTTGGAAGCGTATGGTTGGCATATTGAGATGGTCCTGCCCCCCCCCCCCCCAGGGCTATGTATGGTGCAAATTGTGAAGGTCCAGCTATGTTGGACACAGGAACAACAACTTGTTCTCTAACTGAAGTTAGGATGATTTCTCCATCCCGGGTTGTAGGTGTTTGAACAAGGATTTAAAAAAGGTTTAGAAACTATATTGACAACATTAAATTGATCCAAGAGAACTTTCTTAAGGGTTGGGATGGTTGGGCAATCATTAATTGAAGCCCTTGGTCCTCACAAATACTACAACTATTGGTAATCTGAGGTACAACTTGTACCTCATTCACCTTGTTCAGTTTTATGGTTTCTAACTTCTTATAAATCATAGCTAACCTAGCATTCAAATCATCTACCTCCTTCAAATTATATTTCCCACCCCCCGAGATGGTCCTTGAACTTTCAGACCTATCATAAATATCATATGTATCTCATGATTATGCACTTTCAGCTAGATAATCAAAATACTCGAAAGCTTTCTTAGGTTATTTGTTAAAAAATTCTTCACTACACATGGTTTCTACAAATTGTCTCATTTTTTATTGCAAACCCTCATAGAAAAAATAAATAACACGCCAATTCTCATAACCATGGTGAGGGCATGCATTTAACAAGTCCTTGAATCTCCTAACACTGATAAAAGGTTTCAACATCTTTTTGAGCAAAATTCATGATCTGACTCTTTAAGGCATTAGATCTATGCATTGGAAAAAACTTTTTCAGGAACTCGATTTTCATTTCTTGCCAAATTCCTATAGTTTTAAGCCTTAAAGATTTCAGCCACGTTTTAGCTTTGTCCTTTAGAGAAAATGAAAACAATTTCAATCTAATCACTTACTCAGTGCAAGTTTAATCCATGAAAGTTGAGCAAACTTCCTCAAGCTCTTTTATATGCAAATATGGATTTTCAAACTCCATGCCATAAAAATGAGGTATTAAATGTATTATTCTAGGTTTGAAGCTAAAAGCATTTGCATTAAAATGCAAAATGATGCAAGAAGGTGTGCTAGTCCTAACAAACTGAAGATACTATCTAAGTGTCTTGTTTTGATTAACAACTATCATTTCTTCATGCTTTTCTTTAGCCATTGTGCTTTGTGTTTCAGAAGTGGAGCTAATGGAAGCGGTTACAAAATTAGAGTATGTGAGGGACTTAGTGCTGACCAATCTATCCATAGGATCATGAATCTAATTAGACATATGAATTCCATTGCATCTCTAAATCTATTACAGTAGTAGATCAAATGAAGTTGTAGTCTCAAATTTGTGAAACAAAGATACAACAGTAGGATTATGGATAAAACAAACTAAAGAAATGAAAGTTCAGAGGTCACCAAAGTTGTGAAGATGTTCACAACAATAGAAACGTCATCTCCGCAAAAGAAAATCACTCTAACAGACACCAATAACCTCGGCAATGGCGCAAAAAACTTGACGTTGTTCCAAATATATTCTTCCAGGTATAGGAGTGTCAAGTTGTATCAAAGATGAATCCAAGATCGTATTCCACAGGGACAAAGGGTTTATGTCAAGTGTTGGTGGATGAAGTTCTGGTATATGAACAAGTAAGAATTTTCATAAAAAGTGTTTTTTGTGTTTTTAACACTTTTGAAAAGAAAATATAAAATGGATTATGTACAAAGGTTGAAATGGGTTTGTGATTTGTAAAAGAGATGTGTCATTCTAAGATGGCATTTGCTAATATGAAATGTAAAACTGAAATTTTTAAGCGAAAGAAAAGAAACAAAGTTTGTAGAAGAAAATTATGATTTGATAAAAAAGACAAACACCTAAGCTTCAGGTCTAGCTTTAGTTGGTTGTGATTCTTGCAATCTCAATCTCTTTTAGTTTTCTTGATTATTAATCCAGTTAAGGTATTTATAATCGGAGGATTTGACTTTGGAAGTTTATTTGCAAAGTTCTTCTACATATTTTCTGAAATTCAAGAATGGAAATAGAAAATCAAGTTGGTATTGAATCCTTGCATTCTTTCAAGCATCTGATGTGCCTTTTGTCAACAACAGATCTTGAGCAAGAGATTCAAGCTATTTATGAGATAAGTCCATCCATAATACAATAAATGAAAATGAATAAGAGTATATGCGATTTCCATCACAAGAAACCACAACCAGTTCAAGTTATTCCATCGGCTTAGGCTATAAAACTAGCCTTCCATACTCAATGTAAAATCAAACAAAAACACTAAGGAAATTAACATTGCTATTCAAAGATAATTGAAAAAAAAAAATCCCCCTAGCTCCTCTCATAGAACATAGCCAAAAATAAAGAAAAACCTAAAAAAAAGTCCGTAATGAAATTTGCCCCAAGCCGCGTTTCTCGCTTTCTGAAAAACATGCTCACGCCACTAAACTCTTTGCTTTTTTTTTTTTTTTTTTTTTTTTGTTTTAACTCCCGGGGACCGCACACCAAAATACTCCATTTCTAACCGTAATTCATTTTTTTGAAAACCACGCCCCTGCTCTCTAATCTCTGTTGCAAATTGTGTATATGGCCCCTGGACCACTTCCAGCCGCAATCCATGTATATTCTGGTGACCACTTTGTTCATTTCAGCCTCAATTTTGTTTTTCTTCCGTTTCTATTCTTGGGATAACTTCTTTCAATTCTTGTCGTCTTTCATTCTCTCTCATGCCCAGGAGCTCCACTCTAATTCCCTTAGACAATATCGACTAAAGGGTGAGGAAATTAAACAACTCCATGCCACATGACTCTCTCTTTTAATTTTCTTTCAAAAAATGCCCTGCAGCCTATAAGTATAATATAAATGTTTATCATTTGAAGGGCAAATATGGAACTTATGTGTGCAAAATATTGGCATCAATTAATTTGGCATCCAATACTAGAATTTAATGCATAATTAAGTGATCAACTCTTTTGATGAGATAAATCACTCGCTTAAGCTACTTAATTATGCATTTCTAACGCTTTATCAGGTTTAATGCAATGAACGATAAATGCTTGTGAAATAGAAACTGAGAATGGAATTCATATTGATATTAGGGTTCATTCGAGGGAATCCCTTCACCTCCAGAGCATTCCAATATCAACAACTATCCAAAATGATTCCCACCCTTTCTCCATTTCTCTCAAATCCCCCACAAGGTAACTAACAGATCAAATAACTTGCTAACACGTGGAAATAAAATAACAACTTCAAAAAATAAACTACTACAAAGAAAATAAAATAACAACTAAGACTACAGGTACTGAAATGCTAGGCTTCACTGAAACGGTGCGTTTCATGCTTTATTGAAATGGTGTGTTGCGGCAACTAGCTCATACTCCCTTCAGCTACGAAACAGTGCATTCCTCTAACCTCTACACTACGTTTTGAGTTGTGTTCCTCCTCTTGCACTTCTCTTACTCATCTCCCTAACACGACGGTAGGGCTGTAACCGTAGGTAAACCCAGTCTCCTTCATTGAATTCTCGTTCAATTCTTTTACGATCTGCATAAAGTTTCATTCTTTGTTGGGCTAGATCTAAGTTTTCCTTACGTAGTGTCCTGATCTGGTCATGGGTGTGTAATAGTTGGTCAGCAGCGTCCTTTGAAGTAGTACTAGGCACATAGACCGTGAGTTTGGGTAGGGGGTATCCATATAGAGCTTCAAAAGAGAAGAGTTTGGTCAAGGTGTGGTATGAGGTGTTGTACCATCACTCGGCCATTGGAAGCCACCGAACCCAATCCTTAGGTTTAGCACTTGTATAACATCTCAAGTAGCTTTCTAGGCACTTGTTAAGGGCCTCCGTTTGGCTATCTGTCTCCGGGTAATAAGCTGAATTGTAATTCAACGATGAGCCTTGTAGTTCAAATAGGGTCTTCCAAAAAGAGCTGAGGAACACTGGGTCTCGATCTGAAATGATGGCCTTAGGTAGGCCGTGTAACTTAAACACCTCATTTAAGAATATTTGGGCCACCCCTGTTGCTGTGTAAGGATGAGATAGTGCAACAAAGTGATCATATTTGGTCAGTCTATCAACCACTACTAAAATTACACTGGCTCCTTGAGAGACTAGTAAGTCGTCAACAAATCTAGGGAAATCTCTTCCCACACTTGGTTACTATGGGAAGCGATTGGAGAAGTCTTGGTGGCAAAACCGTTTCACTTTTATTGATCTGACATGTATCCGATTCACGCACTACCTTCTTTATGTCCCTCTTCATTCCCTTAAAAAAAAAAAAAAATCTTTTTCCTTTGATAGGTTTTTAGGAACCCTGAATGCCCTGGTTGCAGATTTCATGTATAAATTGAAATTTGAGAACCTTGTCCTTAAATGAGGATTAAGGATCTACTACAATTTAGCTTTTCTTAAGAATTAAGCCCTATTGGAGTGTAAAGCCCTTTGGTGCCTCTTATTTGGACTGAAGTTTGGTTAAAATTTTTTGTAGCTCAAGTGATGTGGAATAAGTCATCTTTAGCTCATCTATCCATGCTGAAGTTGGGAACGTAATTACTACTAGCAACCCTTCTGTTGTATGATCTGGTTCATGTCTTCTAGAGAGGGCATATGCAACCTTATTCTCCTTACCCTTTTTGTACTCAATGCGAAAATCATAGCCTATAAGTTTAGTAACCCATTTTTGTTGGGTTATAGTACCAACCTTATATTCCAGTAGGAATTTTAAGGCCTGGTGGTAAGTTTTAACCATGAAAGCTTGGCCCAATAAATAGAACCTCCATTTTTGAACAGCCGTGACTAAGGCCTATAATTCCTTTTTCGTATGTGGAAAGGGCAAGGGCCCTTCCTTTCAGGGCTTTGCTGAGAAAGCCTATGGGCTGCCCACTTTGCATTAGGACAATACCTATACCACCTCCACTTACATCACATTCTAGGGCGAAGGGTTGAGAAAAAATGGGTACTCATCACAAGAGGTTTGGTCATAGCAGTTTGAGTTTTTGAAATGCTTGGGCAACCCTGTCATCCCAGGTGAATGAATTTTTCCTTAGTAGATCGGTGAGTGGAGCTGCAATAATCCTATACTCCCAGATAAATTTTCTGTAATAACCAGTTAGACCTAAGAATCCCTTTAGAGATTTAGTGTTTTTGGGCACGGACGACTCTAACATTGCAGCCACCTTCTTAGGGTCAGCCTTTACCCTTTCTTCTGTCACAATATGCCTCAAATAATCAATCTCAACCACTCCAAAAAGGCACTTAGACCTATTAGTATACCAACTATGATGGGCTAGTGTTTCCATGATCAGTTTTAAGTGACCCATATGCTCTCCCATGCTATTGCTATACACAAAAATGTCATCGAAAAATACCAGCACAATCATTCACAAAAATGGTTGAAAAACAGTATTAATCAGCCCCTGAAATGTGGAAAGGGCGTTGGTAAGCCCAAAGAGCATTACCAAAAACTCAGAGTAGCCTTCATGGGTTTGGAAGGCCGTCTTTGGTACGTCTTCAGGCACCACCTTGATTTGGTGGTAGCTGGACCTTAAGTCCAACTTAGAGAACACCATTGCTCTGTGTAATTCATCAATTATGGGTATAGAAAACATGTCCTTCACTATCTCTTAATTTAGGGCCCTATAGTCCACGCATAATCGCTAACTTCCATCTTGTTTTCTTACTAATAGGACAGGAGACGAGAAGAGACTGAAGCTAGGCCTGATCACTCCTGTCTTAAGTAGTTCAGTAACAATCTTATCTATTTATGCCTTTTGGTAGTGGGGATACCTGTAAGGCCTAGTAGAAATAGGGCCAATACCTTCTTTCAACACTATCTTATGGTCGTGGGTTCTCTTTGGAGGTAGCCCAATGGGTTCTTGAAACACCTGTTTAAAGTCATCCAGTATTTGCACAATTTTGGACAGCACACATAATTTAGCTCATGGACCTTACTAGGAACTAATTGTGAAAACAACCTCTTGCCTCTATTAAGGATGTGCCACATGGTACGTTTTCCCCCATCATCAAAAGTAGCCTCCCTCGATTTCAATCCTCTTAACCTTATCATCTGTCCCTTCCATTGGAACTTCATATATAAGTTTGAAAAATCCCATGTAATATGGCCTAATGTCTTGAGTCATTGTACCCTTAATACAGTATCACAACCAGCTAATGGTAGAATATAGAAGGAAATGCTGAAATTAGTACATTGTATTTTTGTCAACACGCTGCTGCAAGTGCCCATACTATGCAGAATTTCACCCTTTGCCCCCATGACTTTAAGCCTTCCAGCCCCATCGATAGGTAATTTATTTTTACTTGCAACTAAAGGATCAAGGAAGTTGTGGGTACTTCCCGAATCTACCAAGATCACGACCACTACATTACCAATTTTCTCACATATAGTATTTAGGCAAGGAGTGTTAGTTAATGCATTAAAAGATATTTCAGGATTATCATATGTAGCATTGTTGGGCCCGTTTTCCTCCATCTCTTTTGAATCATAAAATACTTCCTCCCCTCTTCCCTCCATTCCATCATTAGTTCCTTAGAGTAAATATAGTTTAGGAGATTTGCACACAAGAGAAGGGTTCCATTTCTCCTTAAAATGGTAACACAACCCTCTCATTCTCTTCTCATCCATTTGTGCTGAAGAGATCTGCCTTGTTGGGTTAAATGGTTTCTGTCCACGACCTGGTATTGGAGCAATTTAAGGTCCCTAGGTCAGAGTAGAAGTCGATCGGCCATTACACTTTTCCCCTAAGTTTTGATAGACTTCTTTGCATTAGCCAAATACTTCTCCTATATCTTGGCTAAGCGAAATGCATCATTCAAACTAAGAGGGTTCAACATGTTTATGGGAAGACGGATTTCATCTTTCAACCTGCTAGGAAAAAAACTTAGCTTGTGGGATTCCTGAAGTCCCCTAAGTCTGTTAGAGATTGCTTTGAATTGAGCCTTATAGGCCATAACAGTTTTAGCATAGTTAATGCTTCCATTGGATCATCGCAGGCGGTTGGTCCAAATCGAAGCAGTAAACCTTGGTAAATGTCTCCCAATTATTAAATTGACCCTCTTCAGCTGCATCTTGATACCTTACTAATGCTTCTCCCTCCATATAATATGATGCCATTAATAACCTTTGTGCAGGTGGTATTTGATGATAATCAAAATAATGAGAGGCTTTAAAAACCCAACCTATTGGGTTGTCCCCATCGAAATGGGGAAACTTAAGTCTCATCCCCTTCTGGCCTCCTCTGCGAAATTTTGAAGCTCCATGTTGTAGTAAATGTTTGGTTCCCTCTAGATTACCTAGGCAGCCTGGTTAGTCACCAAGGTGCGAACCATCTCAATGAGCTGGGCAATTTCCTCCTGCGTGGCATGCATTTTTTTCTTCCTGGGCATCCTAGCGTTGGGCAAGTTCCTGGTGTTTGGATCTAGTGTGTTCAGCCATCAAGGATTGGTGTTGCATATACCAATTTGTTATGAGTCTGGCACTGAATGTAAGAACGTAGAAAATTATGGATGGATGATTGTGAAGGATTTGTATTGGGTTTAATGGAATGAACGATAAATGCTTGTGAAATAGAAATTGAGAATGAAATTCATATTGATATTAGGGTTCATTGAGGGAATCCCTTAACCTCTAGAGTATTTCAATATCAACAATTGTTCAAAATGATTCCCACCCTTTCTTCGTTTCCCTCAGATTCCCCATAAGGTAACTAACAGATCAAATAACCTGCTAACACGTGAAAATAAAATAACTTCAGAAAATAAATGACTACAAGGAAAGTAAAATAACAACTAAGGTTGCGTTTGGGTAGTGAGGTGATATCAAATATTATGTGAATAGTAGTGAAAAATAATGATAAAATATTAAATAATAGTGAATAGTGGTAAAAAGTATGTGAAAACTAATAATAAAATAATGAATAGTAGTGGAGTATTCTCAAACTAGGCTTAAGACTTGAGGTACTGAAATGCTGGGCTTCATTGAAACGGTGCGTTCCATGCTTTATTGAAATGGTGCGCTGCGGCAACTAGCTCATGCTCCTTTCAACTACAAAATAGTGCATTCCTCTAACCTCTACACTGTGTTTT